>NC_133387.1:62203566-63424637 GCF_047511655.1 Castor canadensis
ATAGCATTTTCTTGGTATATGCCCCAGGAGCAGGATTACTGGATAATTTCAATTTTTGAGGAAGTTCTATATAATTTTCCATGGTGGTTACATCAATTTTACATCCTCACCAAAAGTGTACAAGGTGATATTTTTTCCACATCCTCACCAACACTTGTTATTACTATATATTTCCTTTTTGATAACCAGAGGACATGCTCAATGTATATATTTTTGGAAAAGAAGTAGTTGTGGAAGTCAAGTAACTTTGAGAGTAATGCTACAATTCATGAAGTTCCCAGAATTGGCAAGATAATCACCATGGGTCTCATTGTCATTACAGCTTGAGCATAGTTTTAAATCCAAAGAGCCTTTGAAGATGATAGCAACAGGGATTTAACATTTTTATCTGCTTCACTACAAATGTCTTCCAGTTTCTTCTGCATTATCAGATGGCCGCCTCTATTTTCCTTTTATATAGTCTTCATAATATTGCTGTGTCCCTGACTTTAATTTACTGTGGCTCTCCTCTGTACCATTTCTTGTTAGATTTTTTAAATTACTGAATATCCAGTTTGTGGGGAGTGGATTATGAGAAGCCTATGAGAACTTCACATAAGCACAGCTGTGTCAAATTGGCAGGCTGAGTTTGGCATGGCCCCAGCTATAGAAGTGGGTGAAGGGAAAATGCAGCACAGCTGCTTTTCCTAAATTGTATACTGTTCCAAGGAGTAGGATTGCAGGTTTCTCTTGTTACACTGAGAACTGTTGCTCCACCTCCTTGTTTACCACTGTATATAAAAGACTGGCTGAAGGAAGACACAGAAGATTGGCTGCTTGTGAGAATGCTGCTGTTGTTGTTGCTGCTGCTGGCTCTTGTGCATCTACAAGTTTGAGGGCCAAGTTTGAGAGATTAAGAGAGAACATGGAACAGTACGAGTCTAAGGAAAGAGACTTTAACAAATAAAAAAGAAGAAAGACTTTAGAAGTAGGGTTTTAAAGAATAGAGAAAAAAGCAAAGTAAAAGAAGAATTACTACAGAAAAGAAGCAATGAGGCTGTTGTGTGTCTTCATCTGAGTGCCCAGCATACCTGATCCCAACTTTCTGCATGTTTATCTATCTTTTGTCCTTTCTGCATCTCCAGTCACTCCCAGTTAGGCCAGTAGAACAAGAGCTAGTGAGAAAGCTTGTGAGTCCAGCTAAATGGATCAGTCACTTTGTATTCATTGGTTCAAATTTCAGTGAGAATATCTGTGCTGGATGCCAACTTAATGTCACATAGAGGACTAGAATCGGCTATTCTTATATAACTTGGCTTCACATGGTTCAGACTAAAACATGTTGTGGCCAGAATGAGATAATAGACTCATGTGACTCAAAAAATGTCCTTGTTGAGGACATGCCTAAGGTAGTTTCCATTAGATTTGTTTGTGATGTTAGAGGGAAGGTACAATAAACCTTCTAAGAAAGTATTTCTGAATTTGACAAATGAAGCAACTGAGGTTCTGAAAGTTTAAATATCTTTGTCCAGTCACACACTTAGTAATTTTTTGAGGACTTAGAGAATTGTTTTTCCCATTCCATCACACTATCACTTTGTCCTCACACTCAGTTCTATTCTTGGAGATTTTTTTACTCACATTTTGCATAAACAAAATCCAACCCCAAACAAAGAATGGGTGATTAAAAATGTGTAATGTGAGTCCATATTTCTAGTCAGAACTCATCCCATTTAAAAATTCATGTTTGGTAATTTTTCTTATAACCTATTCTGGTTGTGTGTTGCTGCAAACCTGCTATTTAATGTTTGTTTAAGTTACCCAAATAGTTGAGATTTCTAAATTTTTGGACACAACTAATCACTTTTATATTTTTAGACACTATCATACATAAATTTTGAAACTCTATAAACACAAAAAGTTATATATTATTGCAAGAAACACAGTGAAGTGTAATTAACATTAGCCTTATCCATGGATATCATCCAAACAGGAATTTATTTATAAATACATGGGAGAAGTTTATAGACAATCAACTTTCTTAACTATGAATAAATACACAGATGATGAAGGAGATAAGAGCTATTAAAACTGATAAGAATTTAGCTGTAACATAGTAACTGTGAACTTTTTGTACATTGTCAATGCCAGATGTTATAATCTTGAATTTACTTTTTAATATTCCAGAGGAGCACAATGGCCAGTAAAAATAATGCTTAGCAAATTACATTAGGTACATTTTTATTCATTATTCAATATTTCATGTTCAAGCATTGGACAATGAAATGTGATTCATATGCAAAACCTTAGTATTTAATCATATTATTTAATGTTCTCAATAAACATTCCTTTCTAACTTTACCTACTTTCTGTCTGTTTAGAAATAAAAGAAGAGAAACAAGAAAGTTTCCCATTCAAAATGTGAAAGGTCAGTTTAGAGCACATAGAGAAATAAATAAAAATGTACTTCTGAAGTTACTTGAATATGCTTTATTATCAGCATAAGATTGTAAGAAGAGGAGATGAAGTAAGAATATGAAAAAGTTAGCACTCAGTTTAGTTTTTGAAGTTTATTTGATAGTGTCTTTATTTTTGCACATTAATTGGCCAATCTACAATTAAGTCTGAAGTGGCAGCTTGAACACTTGAAATTCTAATAGTGTTCATATAAAAGCTAAATGTATTCTACAAGATCAAACTTTTGGAAGAAAACCATGCAGTATATAAAATGGTTTGCAGTACAGTTTCACTCTAATTAAGAAATATGTCTTGGAAAAAGGAATTAATGGTTGTTTCTCTAGTGATTAAATATCAAGTTAAAAACAAGATAACTCCTATCATCCTAAATAATATCAAGCAATGTCTGTTAACAATCTTTTATCACTTCTAAATAGCAATTTCACTGGCTCATTTCCATTACTAAATCCTACACACCAGAAGGAAATAGAAGAGAAAATACAGTTTTCACAAACAAATCAATCATTAGAAATGTAGTGTAGCACAGTTGCCTGATTTATAACTGTACCTTGTTAATTAAAGGAATTGTGACTATGTAAATAACGGAGTACTATTGACAATAAATGTATTATTACCTTTGATGAGTTTTAGTCACTAGTAGGGAGTTTAAATCTGATTTATATAAACCTCTCATATAAAATCTCAGTGATTGATGCTTTCATTCATGTCCTCTACTATGATTTCAAACACTTTTAAAAATTGCTCACTGTAATCAGCCCTGGGGTTTTAAAGACTTGTGGTAAATGATAACATCATAAGTGTCACCTGTTTTCCTTCCATCAGTCAGGTTTACAGTGCCTTTTCAAGTATATTTTATCATTTTATAATTCGTATCAAATGATGAAATAAAATTCATAGATTTCTATAAACACTTTATCAAATATGTAAACAAAAGTTAAGACAAATGTACAATAACTAAAAATAATTTTTCTGAAGTCTGAGATAAATTATTGCAATTACATTTTAATCAATTACAGAAAATTTGGCATACTAGCTGACAATCAAGTAGATAAAACAGAACCATGGAAAATGCATGCAGTACTCTCACAATTCATGGCAAATGACATTTCATTTCATGGTCCAATGTTAATCAGTAGCTCATTCATCATTCACTGATATTCAGGACAAACTGTCATTTTGCCACATAAATACTTCAAATTGTTATGTTTTAAAACTTCTCTACAAGACAAATAATTGCTTATGTCTGAATTCCTCAACATGCCTAGCAAAATGAACATACCTAGCTAGGTATTTAATATGTTGGCTTAAGGCTCAGAAATGAAAAGGCATGACCTTGTTCAGAGAAACTTGAGATCTCTGTGGAAGAGGTAAGAAGAATAGAGGAATTTTCACCATTTGTGAAAAGCAAGGAAGCAGAGTTCAAATAAGATGAGAATCAAATATAGATGAATGCAATTTCCAGAAGAAACTGGAAAGCAAAGGGGATATAATATGTATTTTAAAAAGGTGAATATAGACGTCAAAAATGTTCACAAAGAAGAAAGACATTCAGAAAGATTAATTTTGATCATCCCCATTCACTCACTCATTTATTATTCTATTCATTTAGTCAATGTATACTGATGCCTATCATGTGCCAGCCATTCCTCCAGGAACACAGAAAGAAAGAAGCTTTAAAAACAAAGCCAATCCCTTGGTCTCATCAGGCTGTCAAGCTTAAATTCTAGTGAGTTACCATAAACAAACTTATGATATATTGGATTTAAGAAGAGACAAATAAATAATAGGGTAAGAAGACAGAGAAGGAGGTGTTGCTCTATTAGAGAGCTTGGAAAAGAGAGCCCACCCTGATCAGGTACTGAGCAGACTCTTAGATTCAGACATTTAGGGTATGATCTTTCCAAGTAAAGGTATTAGCAGAACAAAAGTGAGAGTGCCTGGAATGTTCCACAGTTCCAATGTTCTGGAGAGTGAGAAACAGAGTAGCAGGGAGTGAGCAAAATGAATAGACCATATTGATCATAATAGTCCTTGTGGATCTGATTCTGAGTGAGAAACCACGGGAAGGCATTGAACAGAGGAAAGATGATGCAATTTAAAAGTGAAAAAAATTGTGGTCACTCTGCAGATTATAGAATATTTACAAATGTAGAAACAAGTCTAAGATTTCATAATAACAAAAGAAAATGACCATCATATTGTATTTATTGAAGAATATTTAATATAATAAGCATCAGAAAAACTGAATAGAAATGAAAGCTTAATGGTTCAGAGGAAAAAGGAAATTCTGGTTAATTTTTACAAAAAGTAGGTTAAATTCAAAATAAGAAATTGATTTTATGTGAGAAGTTGATCATAGGATTTCTGACTGGTTGGGAGGAGAAAAACATTTGACTTAATTTTTTGATTTAAGAATTATAATGTGAACAATGAAAAGGACTCAATGTTTATGTTGAAAGATACATAATCATAATTGTTCACTGAGGAGAAACTATAAATCTCAGGAGTATAAAAAGTTCTTTAGAATGAATGTGAAGTGAAAGATATAAGGAGCTATAGAGATATCACTTAATCATTTTGTTTCCTTTCTGTTACCAACCCTTCTTTATGCTGTTTCTTACTTAGCTAGCCTCCATGAAAAATTATAACTGGTTTATCTGAAGTAGTTCCAGTCTCCATCAGTGATATGAAAATTAAAATATGCTTAAGCATAATGATATATTTTTGTGACTTTAGTGTCTAACCTAAAATTTAAATAGAAATGTATATGTTCCTTTCCAAAAGTTATTTGTTTCTCTTTGTATCTTCAAAGTGCAGTAAGCCCATTTTAGGTTTCTTTTGTCATCAGTGCCTTAGATATTACAAGTGTTTTCATATAGGAGATTCTACTTTGTAACTGTTTAGAAAGTATCTTCTTTCACTTTGGACAAGTGCCACTGTCTGAGTGATCCTGATTTAGGTTTCCTCTCATTGTGACCTCTGTGGGGTAAGTCCTTTCTCTCAATGAAAATATTTTGATTGCCTGTTTCTTATTGTAGAGGTAGCACAATTTCCCTAAAACTGGTTCTTGTTAGTACATTAAATCAGAAGGAGTATTTATTTCATAATTTTTACCTCTTTTCCTATCTTTCAAAGTCTAACTAAAGTTCTAGATCTTCATTGAAAACCATCTACTATCATCTTTCTCATTTGCATGCGTTGGGCAATGGTACTTTGTGCATTGATTGGAAGCTTAGACTATGCTGTCATACACTGTTGATTGTTTTAAGTCTCAGTTTCTAAGATTTTATTTTACCCTCCTGTGCAGAAATGTCAACATAACAGACTAGAGGCCTGTTCCTTTAGGGTGGTCTGTCTGTGTCTCTTTCCCATGCTTATCTTGTATATCTTGTCAGTATAAAAAGCCTTATCCATGAGTACAAATACCTGTTGAGCTATGTGTAATTCTAGCTTACTTCTAAATACCAGTGAAACACCTCTCACATGCAACAAAATCTGTTACTGTTCATGTGTGCTGTCAGAAGACTTGAGACACCTGGGTAGAGACAAAGGATTTTATGAGTAACAGCCTAGAAGACTGCATCAGCCTCATGTTTGTGTCAGTTCCTCTTGACCTGCAAGTTGCAAGTGGTTGATGCAAAAGGTCTCAGGTTGGTTCTGTGCAAACAGCGAATTTGTGTTCAGCTGAGGAATCCTCAGCACAGAGAATTTTCCTCTTTTATAATCTTCCTGCCCTTTGTTGTGGATTGAGACAGTACCTCATCTTAAAGATTATTCCTGCAAACACTGCCCTGAAAAATGACTTGGGTAAATAATAGGTAGAACCTTGAATACTTAGAATACTAAGCAAGAACCTATGAGATGCTCAGGGTGTCTAATGACAACCCATTTATATCCCCCAGGTTGTAAAGCCATCAAAAAAAGTAAACATGCTTTCAGATTGTTTTTATGCTATCAGGGGTAACTGCGGCATTGAATTCTTAATTAAATCCCAGTGGCTCTTTGTGTTAATTTCTATAAAAAATTAACAACGAGAACAAAAATATACTTTCTCACATTTGTGGAAGCCACAAGTTCAAAGTCATTGTCATTGAATCAAAATGTTTGCAGGCCCAAACACCCTCTAGAGGCTGCAGGGGGAAATACAGGCCTCATCTCTTCCAGCACCTAGTATTACTATCTAGTATCCAGAATCTAGTATGATTTGGCTTTAATTGTGTGAGTCTAATCCTTGCTTCATGTGGTGTTGGTTCCTCCTCTTGTATGTAGAAATGTCCCTCTGGTAAGGGTGACTTTGGGGTCCCTCATCCTAGATAATTTGCTTATCTCAAAATCCTTAACTTACTCACATCTGCAAAATATTTCCATATTAGATGATATTCGCAAGTTCCAGGGATTAAAATATGGGTATTTGGGGCAGGGGAGAACATAGAATACAGCAAAGATTTTACTATAAAGATAATCACAACTGGATACCAAGCACAAAGAAATAACAGTTCAGTAACACAGCTAATAAATAAATAGGAAATAAAGTCTTTTTCTACTGCATTCGTAAATCTCTAGAGGCACATACACATATTTTGATGAAAGAAAGGAATATAAAATCAGAATTGATTGAAAGGAGAAATATTTTTATCCTTCTAATAAAATAAGCAACGTTTGGAAATTTGAAAATAAAATTTACAGGAACATAAAATATTTATTCTTGTGCACTTATATAGAACTTGAAATGCTGGTTATAGGAGTCAACATTCTTTATTTTTCCTTATTTGTAAAAAACAGTAAGCAGTACATTTTTCTAACATTTATTTTGAGAAATACTGCTATATTAGAAGGAAAACATTTGTATACTTTGGGTGGTTTATAACCTGTGAATTAGAGAACTTAAATACTGATCTCCTCAATACCTGTGTTTACAATATAGTTAACTTTTACTTTTATCGTATAGAAACTAGGGAAAAAATGAACACAAAAAACATCTTCGTACCATAAAAAAATGTCCGCTTCCTTTCTTTTCTAGGAATGCATGTGATATTTGGGTGTGTGTATGTGTGTGTATGTGTGTGTGTGTGCATTAAATCTGACAGATAGTTCCAAACACAAATTGAAATGGCCAATTTAGTTCACAATCATAACTGTGATTTTTAAATTTTCTATGTAGTTTTTTCATACATCAATTTAAAGCAATTCTCATAAGCTATTTCTGACTCACACTTTTTAATTGGCATGAAATAAGGTTTTTTATTTGTTAATTCTGCTTGGGAAGTAAGAATTTAATATATTTTACTGTAAATAAAATACTAAAATCATTGTGGCTAGATGTTTGCAATGTGAGGGTTGAACCTGGAGTCAATTAATGTATCTTTATCCTTTTGTAGAACTTTTAATAGAGTCAACTTGGTATAGGACAACTTGGTAGAGGACTGAAGGACAGGTATCAATGAGCTATGATACAGAGGCAAAATCTGGCTCTCTACCTGTTTCTGTAAAGTGCACTCACACAGACTCAGACTCAAGTACGTATTTGCATATATTTATATGCTTATACATTTACATGTAGTCTATGATTGTTTTAACAAATTTGAGAAGATGCCACAGAGACCATATGATCTCTACTGCTTAAAATAATGATTCTCTCTTTTAGGCCATATTTGCTAACCTTTGCTCTAGAAGAATAAAAAGATACAGAATTTGCATAATAAATATGCAGTAGAAAAAACACAGCTGGAAATAGAATAAGATTTAAAAAAATACCAAGATGCTAGAGTACTATGCTCAAAATAACAATATCACATTGAAAATAAATGGATATTAAGGCATAAGCTCAGAGTTCCAAATTTAGTTGCACAAATGAGACATTTTTTGATCCTCAACCTCATTTATGTAACCACGAAATATAACATGAGTCAGTATGATGTAGCTAACAAAGGATATAGGAAAATTCCAGAATTTAAAGAAGTATGTTTCTGTATTAATAAAATTACTATTATTGATAACAAAAAGTAATAATTATTGAGTATTTACTAGGGCTATGTGTCATATACTTCTTGAAGACTGTGCATTGGACATATGCATGTGTGTGAATTAAATTAGGACTATGATAATTCATTTAGTAGTCATATCTCATTTTATAAATGAGAAAATCATAGTGCATAGGATTTCTTGTTCAAGATCATTTAGATCATAATCTCTAGATGCAAGTCATATCATGATATCACCAGAGCCCCTTCTCTTAACTCCTAGCCCAGAGAACAAAGTACTTAGAGGATTATAGGAACTGTATCCAAGTATTTGATAGAAATTATACACTTATTGACAATTGTTTCATCATTAGAACAATAAGATCAAAGATGGAGGTGACTTTTGTCAACATGTAAAAAAACAGTAACCATTGGAAGAATTGTCATAAATGGAAGAATTTATCAATGTTTTCTGATCTCATAATAAATGGATTTCTCCAAGATTTGTGAATGGTAATTTTTAAGGAATGTTCTGATGAAAGTTTTGTATATACTGGAAGAATCCTCAATGCACTTTAACAAAATGGTTGATGATGAAGAACAAAACAGAAATGTGGTTCTGCCCTGAATCTTATTCTGATATCACTACTGTCCTGTGGGAAGATGACTAGCCTGTTTTGTCAGGATAAGCTGCAGAGTATATTTTAAAGCACACAGCACATTGACAAGGAGTTTTAGCTAGCACCCTAGAACACAGCTACTGAATGATTTTTTGATACATCTGAATTTTTTTCAGTTAGTCTTAAACATGGCAACTATGGGAAGTTAAAACATTTCACTCTATAAAGTTCAAAGGAGCAAGGAAAAATTGGCAATGCAAACTTTTCCATGACATTTTGTCAATGTTACTCAACATTCTTTGGGGTATTAAAGGAAAATTGATATTCCATGACTAATCTCGAGTCTCATTTTTATAGACTTAGGATTCTTCCTAACAAGCTGCTCGGCAAGACTTTCTTTACTTCCTCTCAGGAATGGGTATTTCAAAATGACTTTCAGCCTTTGGCTATTCAACATACTAAGTAGAGTACAAACAAGAAAAATTTGTGAAATGAGCAAATCTAAAGGGATATGCTCATCTAAACTTTAAACTTAAATATACATTTCTGTCTTGAAAGTATTAATTTTGATATAGATTCTCCATCCCCCCAACAGCATGGTAGTCACAGAGATGTTGTTTTAAAAATAAGGCAGTGAGAATGTATGTGTGATAAATGTTTGCATAGAGAGATGTGAACTGCATCTATTAATAATCTTGATGATATCTTTTTTAAAAAAGAATTCATTTGCAGTTTTAACCAACTACTTAGGTAAAAATTGTATGTATTTAGTGACAATAACTCCCTAATTAATTGTAATTATTATACACTGATCTATTTTAAGAGCCTTTGTTCTTTTGGCAGATTAGTCTGCATTTCTAGCATCTCAACAATAATACAAAATACCAAAACTTTATTGCTGAAGAAAATGCATTCATATATAAAGCAAGTTCTTTCACCAGTGAGCTTTCAATTCCATGCATGGAAGTTTTTGCCTTGAATGTGACTCTGATAAGACATACAGAAAGTAAGATTAACACCCAAAGATGTATTTCAGTCAGAAAGAAACTAAGTAAACACCAGACTGCCAACATTCTGAGAAAAGACGTTAGCCACCTTGTCCCCCACCACAGTACCTGTGACAGGACAAGACATACATAATAAGCACTCAGTGACTGCTGAAGTGAATGAATAAATGAAGGAACAAAGGTTATGAAAATAATCTTTGCTTTTCTTCACAAAATTGCTTGCTTAGAGAAACAAAGCATTATTCAAAAATAGGATAGCTGTGTATGTGCTATTTTTGGTAATAAAAATTTGGTTACATGGCATGTGATAAGAGAAACTCCTAAAGAAAACAACACACAATTCCTTGTAAATAAAAATGCTGTCAACTTATTGCCCCTATTTCAAGTCAGATAAGATAATTTGGTAATTAGGACACATTTGTAAAACATGTTTGGATCAGATTTTGGGAAGTAATTTCAGAGACTTTTTAATGATAGATTTCACAAATTCACTTATAGTAAGACAAAAGCAAAAGAAAATGACTTCCTCCTCTTCCTTGTATGGATAAAGTTTTGCCTTGCTATACATTCCTTTTCAAGGTGGCAGTATCAACTATAATTTACTATAGAAAAGATGGGCTTAGGATATAACTTAATGATACTAAATTTTGAAATTTCTGGAATTTCAGAAAGGAAGTCCAATTGAAAGTCAAATTCCTTGAAGTGACAGTATAAGATGATAGAAACAAAAGCCAACTCTAAGAGGGGCATGGTGACAAATGTTTGAAATGCAGAAAAGTACAAAAATGAAATATGCATTAATTTTAACTGAGTTTTGCTTAAAGGCTAAGAGAAATGGGTTTAAATGAAGGTTAACAGTATCCCAGTTGAGGAGCGAAACTATTTTCTTTTCTAGGTACCAGAATGGAACTGCATGCAGTAAACCATCATAGGTGACTTATAAAATGTGATTACATAGTAACAAAAAAAGAGGCAAGAACACAATTGCTTGAGCCTAAGACCTGGACCTGTTTTCCTAATAAGCAAATGAAAAAAAAATAACTAGAAATAAACTCATTGTTTATAGTTCTAAGGAGCTGAAGAAACATAAGCATATGAAGCTGTATTTCTAGACTGTCCATCAGAGTCCAATTTGCATGATTATACCTGTGTCAAGACAACTTGAGGGATGTTACTCCATTCATTTACTAACTCATTTAGCACACATTTTTCTTTTGAAATGGATTAAAATTTTTAAGAAAAATAAAAAACAGAGTCCCTCTATACTCTTCACCTAGATTCCTACAATAACATTTTGTTGTTGTTTTTGAAGCAAGATCTTCCCAACCTTAAACTCTTCATCCTCTTGCCTCAGCATCCTAAGTGCTGGGATTACAGGCTTGAGCCACTATGCCTGGATTGTTAACATCCTTTTTGAAGGGTACTTACACAACCAAAATAAAGAGCAATAAGCAGGAAATTGACACTAAGTAAAATATTACTAACTCAAATGGCGACATTTTTGTATTTTACCAGATTATATGTGTACTTTCTTTTTGCGGGGGTTGTGTATGTAGCTCTACAAAAATTTCATCACATCTGTAGATTAAACATGACCATAATCAGGACCCAAGGCTGCTCTGTTTCCATAGCACGAAGAAACCATTATGTGTTACCCCTTAAAAATCATGCTTTTTGCTGGGTACTGGTGGCTCACACCTGTAATCCTAGCTACTCAGGAGGTAGAGATAAGAAGGATCGCTGTTTGAAGCCAGCCTAGCCAAATAGTTCAGAAGACCCTATCTTGAAAATACCCATGGTAAAAAAGGACTAGTGGAGTGGCACAAGTGGTAGAGTGCCTGCCTAGCACATGTGAGATGCCGACTCCAAACCCCAGTACTGCCAAAAAAGGTCATGCCTTTTCCCATCCTAAATTCTAATCACAACTTTTTTTTCTCTATTCCTATAACTTTGTCATTTCAGAGAATGTGGTGCAAATACTGTGTACACGTGTATGTAAATGTAAAAATGATACCTGTTGAAACCATTCCAATAATGGGGGAGGGGGGTAAAGGAGAATAGTGGAGAGGATGAATTCAAGTATGATATATTTGATACATTGTAAGAATTTTTGTAAATGCCACAATGTACCCCCACCCAGCACAAAAACAGAAAAAGAAGTAAAGGGTATTTTAAAAAACAAAAGAAGTTATGTAAGTGGAGTCTTATGGAATATAACCACTGAGATTATTTTGTTCATTTTTTTGTGCTTCATGTGATTGTTTGAATATGCAATGACAGTAACATCTATTCTATTCAAGTTATTTCATGTATGAATGTTCATTATTTATATGCCAGTTAAAAACAAAATAAAACATGAATGAAGGAAACGTAACAGTTAAGTCAAGTAAATGCATGTACAATCTTGGATATAAACTGGAAGAAATGATTTAGAAGGATTTTGGTAGGACAACTGAAGTATTTGGAATGTGTAAGTGAGGTTAGATTTCATGTGTTTGGTCATTTTAATGATATTATGTAAGAGAATCTCCTTGTTTTTAGAGAAATAGCACTAATTTTCGAGATATAAAGGGAGCAAGAAAATAATGAAGTAAAAAGGATAAACTGTTTAAAACTGGTGAATTTGAATGAAGTATACTTGAGAAATCTTTAAATGTTTTCTAGGCTTAACTTTTTTTTAGAAATAGATTTTTACTTAAGTTCCTTTGTGTTTTAAGGATGTACTTTGACTATTTTTAGTTCTTAAATTTTGTTGAGACTTGCTTTAGTGTATATTACACAGCTTATTTTGGTATATGAGCCAAAAGTATATTGAAATAATGATTCACTATTCAATTCCTAAGTTTTTCTCTCTCTCTCTGTATTTATGTATAATTTCAAACTTGTTCATATTCTATATCTTACTGTCTATTGTTTGAATATATTAACTATGTAGTTAGTTTTAAGTCTCTGACAACTCTAATACCAACTCTGGGTCTGTTTGTATACCTTGCTTTATGTTTGTTTATTTTGTTTTTGGTCATTTGATCCTATGCTTTGATACACCTAGTAATTTTTTATTGGATGCTGGACACATGGAATGTAAAATTATAATAACTGTTGGATATTTGTCTTCAAAGAGAGTTAAATATTCTTTGATAGCATTCAACTATTCTATGTAAGGTTTGCTGGTATGTCTAAATGATATAGTCTTTGCTTCTAAAATGTGGCCTTAAACCTGGTTGTGGCCATTCTAGGATCCAAATAAAAGAATTGAGATACTTCCATGGCTTGATCTTCAATTTCTGTTGCTATACTACTGTGTGGTGATAAAAATTTCTGTCCATTTCCAGTTACTATGTATAGCTAGTATTTTGGTTTTTCCTTCCTTCTAACTTCCTATTTTTTGTTCTTTCTTTTATTTTTAGTCTCCTACCTCATATGCAAGTATGAGGAATTAACCAACAACTTGAGGACAATTTGTCTGTAGATTTTTTTAAAAATAAATTCCCTATTGTCGTTCCTTTGTTTGAAGACTTTGCGTCTCAAGTCCCATCCAATTTGGAAGCTTAAACTAGCTTTGTCTTTCAGCCTAGTGAGACTGCTATGTCTCGCTTTGGTTCTGCTCCACTCTGCAATGAACTGGACAATATCCTTTTTAAGAAAAAGATAGGTGCATATGTATCTTACCTTGAATGCTTCCTTTATCACCAGGATTACAGGTCCTTACAGTCTGCCTACTAAAGTAGTTTAAATTATTTTATACAAGTTTTCTAGGTCTTGTTTTATTTTTATTTTTATTTTTTTGTTGATATTGTGTTTGAACTCAGGGCTTAAGCCTTGCTAGGCAGACACTCTACTGCTTGAGCCACCTCATTCAGTCATAGATTTTACTTTTTTGGTGGTAGGATTTGTATGATACAAGTTATTCTGTTATAGTCAGAAACCAAAATTTTGAAAATCATTTGAACTCATATTTACTGTTCCTGTTTTTGACACTTATAAGACAGAGACATTACTAGCTGATCTATAATTTAAATTCAGGTCTTATAATGAATTGATCTTTCAGGTATACTCCAAGGATTATAAATATTTATCATAAAAATAATTCCGATATGTAGCATCCATTGTCTATAAAAATACATTGAAACCTATGCTATTTGTAGCAGGCAGGTTAGTCATCATATATGACACATATATGTGTGTGTTCATATATATGTATGTATATTTTTTCTTCCAAGCATAGTAGAGCTCAGCGTATGTAACATCTATATATAAGCATCCTGTTATAAGATGCTATTATTTTTGCAGATAAACATTAGGCATGACTGATGCTCTCACTCAGGAGCTGATCCATGAGAGAAGAGGTTGTAAATAGTTAATAATATAGAAATTGCTAGGATGAGTCATTAACTCTAATGAATACATTTTTTCCTTTTTATATATTATCCACTCATGTAATAAATAATAGTCATAATAACACTATAAGTGATAGTGATGATTTGGGTAGTTGCATAATTTCATACTACCAGAGGAGCTAAGGCATATTTCATCTGTAATCAGTTGTTTAAATTATATGTCTTAAAATGACATTCAATGTTTTATAAAAGGAAATATATTTTGGGAGAATTTCATCCTAAAAATAAATCTGTCTCAATTAAAAGCTTGAGTCCTCATTCTCCTGCTCATTTAGCTTAATGAATATCATTAGCATGGGCTGTTGATCATAATGGATAAGATGAAAGTTGCATTCTTTCTCCCTTATGCTTTCCACCCCAGAGGGAAAAATTCCTCTATGCAGGTGGGACTTTTACAAGCTTGGTCCTTCCTCATCACAGGATAAAGATAATCTGACAAAAAATGCATCTAGAGGTAGCCTTGATAAGAACACACCAGATTTAATTTTTGCTTTCCAACTTACTAGCTGTGGAAATTCAAATATACTGAAGAATATGGAAGATGTTTTAAAGGGATCTTTGAAAGATTAAATATTTATATATTAAATGATATTTTTAATATATTGTGATTATAACATAGCATATGCCTGCTAAATATATATGTATACATTATATACAAACACATACAGATATACATAATATACAAATATATACATACATACATAATACATCTATGTATATATGAGGGTATGTGTATTTTTATGCATGTATTTATAGCTACAAGATTTTATAAATTTTAATCTTAATCCTTCATATTGCTGAAAATAATAAAGTTACTTTAGTAAATAAAGAAAAGCCCTCTGACTCAACAATAGAAAATGTTGCAGAAAATTGAGAATTCATGGCAGTATGTGAGTTGTGGATATCTGGATAACCCTTTCTAGATGACCAAAGTGAAAACATATGCACTCAAATGGCTTTCTTTTGATATCCATCTTTTTTTTTTATATAGTCTAGTCTAGAGGAACAAATACATTGATAAAATTTCAGACCTGGCTGCAGTAGCACAGAAATGGTATATTTTTGTCTCAAAAAAGACCATCAAATAAAAGTGTATACTTTATGTAAACTGTAGCTTAAGATCTTTGTTATTCTATTTTTCTGGTGCAGAGGAATATTTTAAAAGATGATTCAGAAGCTTCCAGGGAGAGAACTAGGGAAATTGTCAACCTGGTGGCAATGCCAGGAAGCCACAAGGAGTTGAAATAATCTCTACCTATCATGCAGAGCCAAGAAAAAATTGAAAAGGAAGCAAAGAAGAAAATTGTAAAAACAACTGCAAGATGTCGTAAAGATCAGGATTCTTAATACTAAAGAATAATGCATGATTGTGGAAGAAAAAGTTAAATGAGCAGAAAGTGAGTAATACAGAAGATGAAATAAAAAAACAGCACAATAGACTATAAAACAGTTTGCAAAGAACAGGAGAGATAGGAAAATGTAGAAAGAAGAAAAGAGGAATATTTGCAGGAAGATAGCAATATAGGAATAAATAGGGATAAAATGTAGGAGTAGGAAATAGGAACAGGAAAATGAAGCATAAATGCAAAATAAGGGAGACAAGCAATGCTATACTAACTTGTATTTAGGTCTATTAAAGCCTTATGAGATTGTTACTAGCTGATGCTGAAACACTTGATATCTCCTGAGTCTCAGTTACAACCAAAACAGCTATTTTTCTCAAGTTATGAAACAAATATTCCAGCTGGGAAGATCATTAAAGGCCTGCTGACTGTCACTTTGCATTTACTTGATCCATTACCCAACATAGTTGGATATTCTGTCTAAATTAAAAAGACAAATTATCCTTGGGAACTACCATTGCCATCTATCCTTATGGAACTTGAGTCAATTTTGTAGAATATCATGAATAAAATTCTACAGCAATAGTGCCTAAGTTTGAATACTGGTTTTGATACTTCTTGTGTGACTTCTGACAAGCACTTTGTGCTTCAGTGTCCTCCTTTACTAAAAGAGAATAATAGAGACTATCTCACAAACTTATTGCTAGATTAAATGTCTTGGGTCATGTACCTAGAATAGTATATTTCATATACTAAGTACATGAAAAAAATTATATGTACCTTTACAACTACTCTCTCATTCGTTCAACAAATACTTACTGAGCTATCTGCTATTTTGTGGGAAATTTTCTGGGCACTTCAGATTCTGTTGTCAACAAAACAGATAAAAATCTGTATTCTTTGGGGAAATAACATTCTTATAGATGTGTTCTAGTGGAAGCATTCAAGGAATAATGATGACAATAATACCTATTAGGCTCTGTTCCAAATGCCTTAGGTATCTTATCATTCTGGACTGGATGTGTTCTCCCCTAACCTCTAGTGTGGCTGCATTTGGAGTGAGGAAGTAATTAATGTTAAATGAAAAATGGGGCACTGATTCAATCTGATTAGTTTACTTACAATGAGACATAAAAGACCCTGCTCATGTTCCTCTCTCCCTGCCTCAATCCCTCTCCTTCTCCCTGTCCTCTGTGCATATGGTCATGAGAGGAAGAAGACATAAGTAAGTCAGGAATGGAGCCCTCACGAGAAAACGAATCCTGTCTGAGTCTTGATTTTGGACTCTTAGCCTTGAGAACTGTGAAAAATAAATGTTTATGTCATTCAATCTTTGGCATTTTGTGACATCCTGAAAAGACTAAGACAATTATGAAGTCTGATAAGTAGGTACTATTTCTATCCCCATTTCATAAATAAAATCACAAAAGCATTAACTAAGATATCATATACCTGCATGTTTCTAATTTGTTATCTACTTTAAATTTACTATTTATTCACATATTTATTCTTTTATTCAAAAACATGTATTAATACCTCTGGCAGACCCTAAGTTCAAAGCAGAGATTCTGGCTCCAGAATCACACTTGCCCTGCTAATCAGTTTGATTTGCTGCCTCTGTGAACAATTTGGTAAAGCTGGAAACAATTTCACCCTTGTTAAGCTTATTATAGATGATTTGTATTTAATTTCCAATTCTAGGACTTTATCTAGTGTTGTATTTTAAAATACTTGGATAAATTAATACAATCTGAGCACATTTTCTCAATCTGTAATCCAACACATTGAAACAGTCGTGATGCCATATCAACTCTACCATCTAAATAGTTCTTGAATACATTTCCTCCAATTTCCAACCAACTACATTAACTTCTGTTATCATTACCATCATGACTAGAGACAAATGGATACACCAAGTAGATTACCCCATTAGATTACACCAATTTTTAAACCAGTCTCTCTTTCTCCATTCTTCTTTCATAATATTCAAAAACATGTTGTGTGATCATGCTTCTCTCTCATTTATAAACTTTAACTGATTCTTCAGAAATTCCTGAATCCCAGACTAATTGTAGTGGCACCCTAACCCTTTCACTTTTTTTCCATTCATCCAGTTCTCTAATCCAATTTTTCCTTTATGTTAACTCTTCACACATTCTTTCCTACTTAATCTTTCAATAGCTATCTATCCCATACTAAGAGTCAGTACTCTTCTTTTGTCTATACCCACACCTTGCATATTTTCCCAGTTAACATTTATTTATTCAAATATCTGAACCCTACTAAATTAAACAACTGTAGGGCAGGTTTTATGCTTGCCTTATTCATTTTTGCATATCTACACTTAATACTTATTCAGACTAGTTGTTCAATAAATGATTAAATTAGTTAAATTACTGTCAAATCAACCATTGGGGAAAATTGACATTCTGTCCTATAATTGTTCCATTAGCTGTTTACTTCCTTTCTACTTATTTGATCATTATTCATAATAAGGAATAAATGAGTTTCAGAAATAAAGCAAAAACATAACTATTCCTACCAGGGGAGTTAATTGCCCTGTTTTCTCAGATTGACATAACAAAAAAATGTGTATTTGGTAGATTTTTCCATCTGGCAGTTTTCAGACAATTTGGAAGAATAATTTGTGCCAACTAATGTCTCATTATTTAGCCTATCTCACACTTATTTGAAAAACTTAAAAATCAGGGCCAAATAAGGGACTGAATAGCATTTAGGTAAGCATATGAATATTAAATATTATCATCTCTAGGACTTCCCATCCTGTGAAGGGCCAAACTTGGAGAATCAGAGATTATAGACAACAGGGATTTAATGTAAGGGATTGGCTATGTAGATAACAGAAGAGCAGAAACATGAGAAAAGGAAATACATATGTTGATCTAGGAATTAAGAAGTAGAAAAACCCTACCTCCTCTGGTACTAAGTGACAAAGCAAAGAGGTAGTGTCACCAGAACTCAGGGATCAGTAATACCTGTGGTTAGCCAGAAATGTGGTGGGCTTTTTGGGTGGAGTTAGAGGCTTAGAAGAAGGAAAAATGTTAAAGAAAAATAACTACGTTAGACTGACAAAAGCGGGAGGTTCATGTTATGTTTAGAATATGCACTGTCCTCCGCAGGCTCATAGAATAAATGCTTGGGCCCCAGCAAGTGGTGCTATTTTTGGGGGTGGTATCAACCTCCCAAAAGTTGGTACCACAGAAGTTGAGTAGTTGCAGTGACTAAGTCTGACTATGTGTTTCTTAAGTGTTTGGACAAGTTTGTGGAAGAACTTGAAAAAGTCGGGAAAAGCAGGCTAGAGAAAGCATAGAATGCTGTAAACAGATTTTAACAAGTGATTCTTGTGGGATAGAAATATGGAAAGTAAAGATTCTGCTCATAGGTTTTATGTGGGAATGAGAACTCTACTGGTAATTGGATTTGAGGGCACTCATGTTACATTCTGGCAAAGAATTTGTCCACATTTTTTTCATTCCCTAAGACTTTGTGGGAGGCCGAGTTTAAAAGTGACAATTTAATTAATTTGTTGAGGAAATTTTCAAGGCAGCCTAGCATTCTAACTATGGTAGGAGTTTTGCTGGATGAATTTAGCTAGATTTATAGTGAGAACTGTGAATTAAAGCAAAGAAGGATTTTAAACTTGGAGTTTGCCTAGAAAAGGAATATGTTTAAAGTTTCAACCAAGGAAGATGTGGAGGTATGATTGTTAAAGATATTAGCAACATTAAAAAAATATATCCACATTGACTTGGGGTGTGGCTCAAGTGGCAGAATACTTATCTATCAAGTGAGAAACTCACTCAGTAACAACAAAAACAAATGCTTAGTACTTTGCACTAAGGCAATAAGAAAAATGAGCGCTTTAGGAATCAGTGAGACTCCACACATCATAAGGCCAAGAGTGTTCATGTGTAAATTCACTTAAAAGACAGACAGTCCCCTGAGAAGAGATCTCTGGAAAGATTCAATACCCACACAAGTGTTTTCCCATGTTCAACTATGCAGTCACTCAGAAGCCACTGCAGCCATGGTTCAAGGGGACCTGGTTACCACTCAAGCTTGTGGCAGACCTTGGCATTGTCCACTTGATGCTGATTTTGCATATAGGCAGAATGACAGAGTGATAGGGTCATGAAGGCTTCCACCCAAATTTCAAAGGACAGCAAAGGAAGCCAGTCTATGTATAGCAGGCTCAGAATCTCTGTGTGAGGCTTCTCAAAGGGCAATGAATAAAGCTGTGAGGGTAAACGGTAAGCTGTAGATATTTTGTTACCAGAACAAAAGTCTAATTAACACCACAAAACTGATATGAGAGTAGTGGAGATATTGGATAAGCCAGGAGTGTGGAATGTCTACTGAGAAAAGCTTCAGACAATGAGTGGAGCCAGTGCAAGAGGCCATGTGAACTGCAAATGCCAAGGCCCTACAGGTGGGACAGCTTAAGCCCACTGGAGCTCACATTGTGCCACACATGCTTTTGATGACAGTCTTGGAACTATGGAATTTAGTGTTCACCCTCCTGAGTTTCAGTCTTTCTTTGATCCAGTCCTTCCTATTCTCCTATTTCCCTTTTTTGAAAAAGGAATGTTTATTTTGTGCCATTGTTCATTGAAAGTGTGTAACTTATTTTTATTTTAAAGGGACTCACAGCTAAGAGTTTTTCATGAGTTTCATAAGAGACTTTAAATTTGAGACTTTTGACCAATGTTAGAGATGTAAAGACTTTAGGGATCCTTGGAGATGGATTAAATGCATTTTACATTTAAGATGGCTATGAACTTTTATGGGACAGGAGAAGAATGTTACAGTTTGAATATGAAATTTCCTCCACAGTCAAATGTATTTCAGTCTTGGTTTTCAGCAAGTGTTGCTGAATTTTTTTTGGGGGGGTGGAAACTTTAGTGGAAGACCTAGTATGAGGAAGTAGATTATTAGCGATATGTGTTCATGGAGGCAATATCTTGCCCTGGCCCCTTCTTGTAGATCTCCTTCTCTCTCTCTCTCTCTTTTTGTCCTTTCTCTGTCTCTGTCTCTGTCTCTCTCTCTCTCTCTCTCTCTCTCTCTCTCGTCCCTCTCTCTCTCTCTCTCTTTCTTGTCCACCATGAGGTTACTAGTCCCTGGTACATACTTCTAACTGCCATGATATCTGCTTTATTGCAGGACCAGAATCAATGGAGCCATGGATTATGGAATGAAGCTGGAAAGCCAAAATAAATCTGTTATCTTTTTGAGTTTATGTTAGGCATTCTGTCATAGTGACAAAACAGTCCAACTAATATAGTTTCAATTTTCTCTTTGTCTTTACTTTCTTGACAATGACTGCCATTGATTAAGCCCAGGTAGAAACCATCTGCATCAACCATTGCCTGATTAATGCAAGTTGCAAAGATTGTCCTTCCTGTTATAGAAATTTCAAAAATGGTCACAAGGCACAGTTGTCCAGAAGTATGATTATCTAAGGTATGAGATATTATTTCTATCTAAAATTTAAGACTCAGCCCATAGGTGGGGTTTTTGGTTACTACTTATTTTTTTTAATCAAACAAAACATACACTTTGTAAATTCTATATGATTGAAGTTTATTAAAACCTCTAATCATTTGGTCATATATCTGACCAAAAAGGTGAAGATAATTTGCTTTTTTTCAGTATGCTGTGATCATCTGAGAGCATTATTCCGTATTTGTTTGTCTGACAAATTAGTTGACACTTTGGGAACAGATTCTATAAAGCAAAGGTGATTTCCTTAGCGGAAAGTTTGGTAACCATTTGTCCAAGTGCTGGGGAAAAGAGTGAAGGAAGGAAAGTTTATAGCAGTAGTAAGAAAAGGATTAGAGTAGTGGCACTTTGGACAGAAGCCTCTCAGTACAAGAAGGTAGAGAAATGAGAGCAAAAAAGGAAATGAGGGCCACTGAAAATCATTTTATCTGCTTTGAAGTGTACACAGAGCTGTTCCTAGGTGTTCCTCACATGTTTTTTATCTAGGGTTGGTAGCAGCTTCAGCTTTCTTTAGAAAAGAAAGAATAACAATAAAGGATCTAGTGACAACTAAAGGGTTTATATTGAAACTGTGCTTGCATAACAAAAATGCAGATCCTATTTAGTTTGGCTTAGGCAGGGTATTGTTAATGATAGAACAAAGTCAAAGGTGTTCTCTAAGCAATTCCTAGACCCTGCCTGCTGTAATGTCTACTTTTTATTTCCTTTATATATAATGTCAAGTCTGTACTGATACATTTTTCTCATTTGAATCAGACAGGCTTCTGTCTTATTCCATTTTTCATATCATCTAGTATATGTTACTATTTTTAAAAAAGAAAAAATAAATTCAACATTGGATGTCAAACATTTTCATTAATCATCAATGTTCCATTGCAATGTAGTATGTAGAAAGCAAGGTTATCTTTTTTAAAGAACAATAAAAATGACATGTAAAAGATGTTTATTAACAAAAGTTTTATGGACTTTCTTTGATTTATTCCTGGATCTTGTTATATTTAATGTAAAGTTTAGGGGTAGCAAAAATTGAATATTTTAAAAAAATATATAGCTCTTGATCATGGACATGATCAAGAAGGACATGTATAAATCAAACTAACAAAACTCTAGAACACTTAATACAAATGTCATCTTGCTTTGGTTGGTGAAAGGATTCTGAAGAACGTTACTTATCAAGTGTTGCTGCTATTGAGAAAAAAGATTCTAGAACAGGTAACACTCGTGAAATTTTCTACTTCAAAATATCTTCTGAATACTTATTAAATTATAAACATTTTAGAATTAATAAGATTCAAATACCAATAGGGAATATGGAGTCTTTCACACAACATAGGATAAATCTTTTAAAATTAAGCTCATTCATATGAAAGGTTTAAATTTTACTTAGAAGCATTTATTATAAGAGAGTATTCACTAAGAGAAACTCAGAAACTGAAGGAAAACCAGAAGATAGAGAAAGGAACACTCATACTGATATTCACTCTAGCATATTTTCATATTAGTTTGATGCTTTTCTAACTCTCTGTTGTTACTAAGCATTTGCCTTATGTTGTACTTTCTATTTTTTTCTATATCTCATAGGCTTATTTATCAGAGCTGCTAGTTTCTAATTTTATACTTGAAGTTTCCTGATAAATTTGATACCTCTCACATCCTTTCAACTTCAGTAATTTCTAACTATTCCATTCTTGTGCTATATTTCTAGACAAAAATCGATCCATACCACTTATAGTTTCTCTCCAGGCCACTTAGATCACTGTCCAGGCTGTGGATCACCCATTCTTGAATTGGATATCCATCCATGATTTAGTCAGTTGTGGTCAGGAAACATGTGTCCCCAAATGTGATAGACATCACCTGCACAGCCATCTTTTATAGCAGTTTTGGTGGTAGTTGGAGGAATGAGGTGGTGGTGTAGTTAAATAACAGTGTGGTTTCTTACTGTAGACACAACATTCTCTCAGTTCCCGCTCATGAACAATATATCTCATTTTGCAAATGAGGAAGTAAGGGCCAGAAAAGTGAAAGCAATATGTTTCCTATTATGTAAATAATTACTGGCATATCTAGGATTAACATCTAAATGTTTGTAGCATGCTAAATATTTCCAATTCCTTGTTCATTTGCCACTGAAAATGAACAGAAATGATTTCTCTTTCCAGTGAATGAACAATCTACACACTAAGCTTGTTTAGCATAGTTCTGCAAGTTGAGGTTGACCATCCTTTTGGGGAAGGCATTAATGGATATGCTTAAAGCTCTGAACAGCTTGAAACCCATTGGCTTTCAAGGTAGTGACACCTACATAATAGGTTTCTTGCTCAAGACTTTGTTTTCTTTCTGGGTGTAGACTATGAAAACAAAGATAGGAAATTTGGCTGGAACCAAATAATACTTGCCACATTTTTATAACTTAAGATATATTACAAAACCAAGATTCTATTTGAGTTACAGTCAGAACAAAGATATCACTGCTTAGGAACTAACTCATGATATTCAGGGACTGAAAAAAGTTTCTAGAGAGATAATAAGAAAAGAAAATTTTTTCTACAGTCTTTGGATTTCAAAAAGTAATTAAATTTGATGTTGAGGAAGAATAGCTTAATCTGAGTTGGTGATGGCGAACTCACATTAGCAACCATCCATGAAAAAGATAAAGTTTCTTCTGACTTTTCTTACTTTTTCATATATCACCTAAGGGACTGTATTTTAAAATGTATAAATTTGAGATCCTTGTTCTATATGGATTCAAGTGATTCCTGAAAGATGAAATCTTGTAAGGAGAGCAGGATATTTGAATGACCCTCTAAAAATAGAAAAAAAGAAAGACAAGAGGAAAATATCTAATGGTACAAATAGAAGTAATGGAGGGGCAAAGAGGAAAGGAGGAAAAAGGTAGGCAAAATTTTGTTTTAGAAAAATTTAAGGAACAGTGAATTAGTGGTTATGTTGGCCAAGTGAAACTTGGATACTATATGGTACAATAGCTTTCAACTGGTCTTGTGTATATATGAAACATTTCCAAGATAATTATATTTAAATAAAATTAACATAAAATGTGTATGTTTACTGGAATTGACAGCATGATTTCTATTTAAATTGATGATGTTATATTTAGAAATAGTTATGTTAATTATCTTTGAGAATGAAAAAAGGAGAAAGGAATTTTATTGATAAAACATTTCAAAAGGAAATAGTAACTACCTAATTTATACAAGTTTTTGCTAGTCACTGCATACAACATCTTGTTAAACAACCGTAGAGCAGACATTTCCCATGCAGAAAAAGAAACATCATGTTATGATTCTGGGTACCAGCTCTATAGGACAAGGCCCAATTTTTCCAGAGTATGGTATAAACTAAAACCTACATGGTTGTATGGTTATGCTTCTTGTGTTAGAACTGAGATAGAAGCTTGCTACCAGAGAACCCAAATTATAATTTCAGTTGATTTAAAATTTTAGATGTTAAGAAACATCCCAAACAAAGACTCAAAAAGCAGCACCCTGCTAGAGACTATTCCACATCTATACTAAGTTTAGAACATGACCCAAGTATTCAAACTACTCATTTAAAAAAGTAAAATATCTCAACTGTACCAACTGGCTTTGCTTCATAGCTTCCTTCCCCTTAGCATTTTTCCTGTTTCCATGGAAAGGAGTTGAAGCCTTAAAGCAGAAGAGTAAACTGTTCACCATTTACAACACTTGGATGCTCTATTCCATCAGAATTGACATTCAAACAGTGCAAAAGAACATAGATCATTCAACCCAATGTTAATAAAAATAACTTACTGTCATCTAAAATAGTGTATTGAAGTACAGTTCACTTTGTCCTTTAGCTTCTATAAAGTACTAATAAAACAAAAATTTTCTTTGTTATTTATTTTATCAATAAAATCAAAGCAAATGTAAATAATTGATGATTGGATTAATTTAATAAATAACAATGGCAAAATAATTTGTCGTGCACTATAATCTCATCCTTATTAATATTTAAGCATACTTCATAGTTTTTTAAATGAATGTAATAAATATGACATGAATTCACCCATATTTAATTTAATTGTATTCCCTTTTCATGTTTGACTATAATTTTCTGTCATCATTTAGCTATTAATGTCATTTTCCAACTCTTTTTCTCTTTCCTCCTCATTCTTCTTCCTCTTTCACATGTGTCTATGCCTCCTCCTTCAACTTTCAGATTCTGACGGTTTTACAATATGAATTACCCCATTGCAAACATTTATTAATGTCTCATTATTATTCTATCTGATAGTAGGTTTTGGAACTTTCAGTATAATTTATACAATAAAAGAAAATGATGTTCTTATGAAACAATATTGTTAACTGATAAATAACTTTGGGTTTATTGATTAATGTAGTCTAAAATTCAAATTACATTTCTTGGAAGCATTTTTGAATGAGGATATAATATTTTACTCATGGATAAACATTCCACCTATAAATTAATAAAAACCTTTAAGGGTTAAAATGACAATTCTCGAGCATCTCATCAGTTATAATTACTTAACCAATGTTTTAAAAATAAGACTGCATACCTATCAAAACTTTGAAAGACCAGATGGTAATAACTTAGAATTATGTTTTCATTGTCTCATGTCTAGGTAATGTACAAAATGGTTTCGTCATTAAAAGGGTTAAGACTTTGTGTAAGTCTCTTATAGACTTTGAATTTTTGTAATTTCTTGTAAATTATCAAACTCTCCTTTTCAAATGGACCATGATGCTTGCCCTTTTATATTTATGATGGATGCTACACAATTAACATTATCATGACAATTGAAATGTGAAAGCAATGGACCTACACAAAGTAATTGCAATAAAATAATTCTGGCATTTCTCAAGCACAGCAGTAAAAAGTTTTCTGTCTCAGCATCTAATCTTTTTTTACCTTTACTTAAATTTATTTTTACATATTAAATTTCTTTTTTTTCTTATTCATGTCCCCTACAATCACATTATTCTTGATAAATTTTTCCTCTCCTTTCTCTACAAGGATGAGTTTAGAAAAATTTCACAAAAATAAATTCAACAAATATTAGCTTACTTATTCTACCTCATATTACTTAGCCTAATCCATGATTGTTGTTAGCTTTAAAAGTCATGTTGTATTGGATTACTAAATGAGAACAACAGTTATGTACTAGTATTAAAGGTATCCATATTAATACTATTTACTTTGGAAGACAGTCATGAACAGATCTTATTAAATATCCATCTGTACTTATAAATGCATGTCTTCTTTTATTTGCTTTATCTTTTTTATTATTCATTTATTCACATGTGTGTACATTGCTTGGGTCATTCCTCACCCCCCTCTTTCCTCCCCTTGCTTCTAGGCAAAACCTGTTCTGCACTTTTTTCCAGTTCCATTGAAGAGTACAGATGAGCGATAATAAGAAAGACATAGCGTTTTTGCTAGTTGAGATAAGGACAGCTATACACAGAGATTCCTAGTATTGCTTTCATGTATAAATGTGTTACAACCCAGGTTGATTCATCTCTAACTGACTTTTACACTGATTCCTGATCCCCTTCTCATGATGACCTCTGTCTCTTTAAAGTTTCTGTATTAGTTCTTCTGGAGTGGAGACATCAAACACTTTCATGTTTTGGGTTTTCTACCTATCCCCATACCTCTCATATGTGCTCTCCACTTGTCATGTGACCCAAGTCCAACAACATTGCTGTATTTGCCCTAGATCTAAAGTCACATATGAGGGAGAACATACAATTTTTGGTCTTCTGAGTGTAAGAATTTTTGCATTTTGCTTTACTTTTCCCAAATAATTCATTGGCATTTTATCCCATCTTCTGAAAAATCTAGAAGTTATTCATACTGTCAGTTAAACTTGAAGAGAATTCAATAACTATAGATTTTTTTCCTTTTCCTATTTTTAAAATGACTAGTAAGATTATGTTCAAAGTGTTAGCAGTTTACATATATTTGTATTTCTGAATAGTAGTTGTTTGAGAAGTTCTAATTTCATCAAAGTTCTGTTGATTTAGATTCTCCAATCAGATTAGATGATATGATTTCTAAACTGTATTCACTAAAATTATCTGACATTTTCTAAGTGAGTGGAAAAGGAATATGAAGTGTGCTTTGGAAGTCAGCAGCAGGGAATGTTAGCATGGAAACATCTCTAAGCTTGGAGTCAAGCTTTCAGGATTCTATCTTGAGCTCTGTTAGTATCCACTGGCTAGCTGGTGAATTTGATCCACTGTGGAGCTGGTCTGCATGTTCTTATCCTATATATTTTGTATGATTACTGTTATTATTTTAAATAAAGTCTAAAGTAAGGCTTTGTTCAAGCAAAAGAACTGTGCAGTTACAGTGTTGTTTCTATTATAGTCTATATTATTACAGTGTAAAAAAAGCCAGATGAAGTAGAACTAAAAAGAACAATATATGTCCAATAAAATACATTTCCACAGGAATGCTCAGAAAAATTGTCATTCATTAACAGCTAAGAGGCACTCTTTACACTGTTAGAATTCAAATTAAAATAATAATGAAGGATTTGGACCATTTAAAAATTCATGTATAGTAGTAAGTTCAAGATATCTTTTCTCCTGTTAAATAGATAACTGTTCTAATATGCTGAAAAAATTATGTGATAGACATTTTGTTTCATAGATATGAACAAAGTAAGGGCAAATTTCTAAAAATTCTAGTGAATCTAGGAAGTTAACAACAGAGACTTGACCATTCCACATCAGTCAATGACAATTATGTGTTGTCACTTATCTGATGATAAAGTTTAGCCATTCTTTGAAACTTTTGTGAAAACATTCAGGATAATAGTTGCCATTGCTACAATTAATTTCAAATAGGTCTGTAAATATAATTCACTAAGTTTTCTACATTTTTTTATGTAGGCAAATGTGCATATTTTAGGCAAGGGTAAAAACCAGCTGCTTATTACTCTGCAGAAATTCTCAGGCTCATAAACCTTTTACAGACCATAAGACTTTTGATGTACTGCTTTAGAAGCCTCTAATCAAACCATGTTATATCTTCACCTCTTAACTTGTGGTTTTGAATTTAACAAAGAGAGAACCTAAACTTTCAAGGGGAAAGACACATGGGATTAAAAATCAAAGCAGAACTTTTGTGAACATCCAGTTGGCAATCCAGGTAATAGCTCTGGCAGACTGTGTTAAGGCAATTTTTCTGTTCTACTGAGAGCTACCATTTCATGGGTGGAATACCTGTGGTAAGATTTGAGACTATGGGTAGGGAGTAACGCTGATTAATTCAGCCATTCTTATTCCCTGCATCTTGCTAGAAACTACTTACTTATTTTCCATTTCAGTAAACACTCAATATTAAGACTTACTGTTTTTCATTGTTGAAATAAGGGGAGGCTGGCCTTGGGCCATGTTTGTAAATCTACATTCAAGTACACCATCAATCACAGCCTACCCATATGCCAGGGTGCACCTGGGTATTACAGATGTTCAGAAGAACAATGCTTCTTCTTCCCACAAAAACAGACCTAGGGAATAAACTTCAAAGCAAAATAAAAGAATAAAAACAGATAAATAAATTTTAAATTAGAAATATCAACTAAAATTCTCATACATTGATATATGAGTCTGTTATTTGCAAACTATTCTTATATACATTTAAGTATATTCAAAGTTCTTTTCCTCTACATGTTTCCAGTCCATTACTTTTTCATTTATTCTAAATAATCACATGACCAACCATGGGATATTTGTTACTTTCAACTACTCTCCAGTATAACTCCATTGCTTTTTCCTTTGGTGAATGTTTTTTGCTGGAATGGGTTAGAATGTTTGGAGCACTGTTTTTAATGTGTTGGTTTGACATGAAGTGCACTAAAATGATATCCCCAAGGCCTGTGTTCAGTCAACCAAGCTAAATAAGAATATTATCTTTTATGGAAGAATATAAAAAATGATAAAAATATTTATAAATAGTATAAATAAATGATATAGATATATATATATACTTGCACTAGTAAATTGATATACCCACACTTTTTTTAGTTATCAATTTCACAGATTAGAAAGAATGATAAAAAGAGTGGCTGTGGTACTCAAGGAAAAAGTTTAATAGTGAAATATTTTTAAAAGTTATTATTCTTATTACTTATTATTTCTATCATTTTTGGTCAACTGCTTACCTCCTCGAACTTCACAATTAATAACATGGTTAAGAACATGACACTTCTTGCAAATGACCTAACTAGCTATGTACAGATGCTTTAGAAGCTTGCCAACTTGAATTGAGAAGGAAAATAAAGACAATATCATTCTTAGTAGTGTTTTTAAAGTTAACGCTCCTCCCTATGAGTATTTTGTAAACTCAGAGACATGAGAATTTTTTTTTCATTTATTCATATGTGCATACAATGTTTGGGTCATTTCTCCTTCCTAACCATCATCTCTCCTTTCTCTTCCCCTCTCCCCACCCCCTCACTTCTAGGCATAAACTGTTCTGCCCTTATCTCTAATTTTGTTAAAGAGAGAGTATAAACAATAATAAGATAGATGATACAAACAAAATGAATGAATTCCTACTCGTTTAAAGCAATGCCCATCCAGCCAAGGTTTTCTACCAACTTCAGTCTACCTAATGTTTTTTCTTTTCACATTTTGTTTTAAAGAGGCAATATTGCTGGCAAGCCTTGCATGTAATTTCCTGGTGAGTGCAAAAACCAACTATTTGCATGACAGAGTCACTGGCTGCCAATATGTTAGATATAATGGCACAAGCAGAGTTCAGGGGCCATAATACTTCCCGACCATCAGGCCAGAAGCCAAGTACCGTGGTTGACCATTGTCTCCATTTTGGTTCGGTGAGGGGTTTCAGAAAAGTTATCATCATTGTCATCACTTGAAGGGAAAATCTGGTTGTCATGAAATAATTTCACTTCTCCAGGGTGTGGCCTCATTTTGGGAGTGGTCTTTCTTATGACATTCTGCTATTCCTTTCCTTAAGGATAGTTTTGATCATTTGTCATAAAGATGTTATCAATCAATCCTATCCTTCCCGGAACCCAGGGTGATTGCAGGGGAGAGAGACTCAAGGTGCAGACAGATGTACAATGGAGGTAGGGCTGCCAAAATTTTTTCCTAGTTTTAGTTAATTTATGGCCCCAAGTAACAAGTCAGTGTTTTTTAGCAAAAGCAGTTTCTAAGTGCCTGACATAATGTCCTTGCTCAGTTGTCAAAATCCACACTGCTATGGGTTTCCTGTTGCTGAGGTGGACTTACGGTTCAAAACCACTATAAGGTGATGTCAACTGGAATAAAGGCTTGATAGACTAGAGTCAGGTGTTGTCCTCTAGCACCAGAGCTCTTCCAGTGGCTCTGTCCATAAATAGGCCTTGGGATGGGAGCCATTGAGGTCAGCTCAGTGTTAGATTTCACCAGCCTGGCACTAAATTCCAAGACAATGACTTGTTCTTGTCATTCTGTCCTACCTCCAATGAATGGAGTTTTGCAGCTCTTTCTGAGGTCCACGTTTAGGGTAGTGTAGGTGAAAGAAATCCTTTGTTCCTTCCCCTCCTCTCTTTTTCTTTCTTCCTATCTTATTTTATGAGCCTCCAACTCATGACCCTTCCATTTCAGTCTCCTAAGTGCTGAGATAACATTATTTTACATTGGATGCTTTCAAACTACATTGAAGAGGTAAAAGGTAAAGGGGGAGCAGTTTATACTGGTAGTCTCAGTGATTTGGAGGTTGAGGTAGGAGGATCCCTTGGGCTGAAGAGTTTAAAACTCTCCTGGACAATGCAGTGAAATGCCATCTCAAAAAAAAAAAAAAATGAAAGAGTATAAGAAGGTAAATCCGTATCTCCAAAGTAGCTTATTATCATATTTGTGCATTAGTAGCTGAAGTTTTACATTTAATCATCATATGGGATGATTTTTTTAAGTCTCTGTAGTAAGGCTATACTAGAAAATAATAATAATAATACAAAGAACTCAATTTTACGGGATAACTTCAGAAACTGAAACTGTCTTTAAAGAAAATCTTTATCCATGTCAATAACCAAATTCACTTGAGGGGATTTAAGATAATCTCACTACTCCTTAAATTTTGTTCTTGAGTTTTGGTTTTAGTAAAGTCCAACTTTCTTACACAATTCTTTTAACAAAACTTTAGTTTTTAAATCTGAGCTGTCTGTGTGCAGTGTCTCTTGGTGATTTTTTTGTATTATCTCTGTAGTGATTACTAAATAAATGTCTCTATATAATAAATAGAAAATTATCATCTACATAAAGTACTTTATGTTTTAAAAATTAATAAAATAACTAAGTCATTCTAATGTCAGGAAAGCTCTAAGTCAAAAATCTTAAAACTTATTATTGAGACAGTAAGATTCAAGATTTATTTGTGTATTTATTTATTTGTTCTTTAAAATTTTGAGTCAGAGTCTCCCTATGTTGCCCAGCCTGCCCTTGAATTTGGGATCCTTCTGCCTCTGCTCAGGAGTGTGTACCACCACAAATGGTATCTTTTGTTTTTGTATATCAGGTTTCACAGTAAGATATAAATATGTGTTCCTTTGCAAATATGGCTAAAATTGCATGTCAGTTTGTTGTGATTTTCTAACAAAACCCATGTAAAACTAATAACACCCAATAGTTACAAAATATATCAGTGTTTATTTCAATGTTTGCTTCAAAAAGCAGTCAGAGGGAAAATGAATATGTTGAATGAAAGAAAGCAAGTATCAAAACCCTTCTTTCTATAATAGGCTTCAACTAAATTTCTTTTATATTCTGATCAGTTCCTTGTACTTCACGAAACTATCCATTTTTTAAATGGAAATGAAAATGAAATTTAGACACACATGCTGAAATTAGGAGAAGAGACTGAAAATGTAGTTAGCTCAAACAAATTGAGGCAAGGAAAGAAAAAACACATTTAGGCGCATAAACAATTTTGGTCAGGTGCTTTGCTAAGCAACAACCTGACATGATAAGCACAGTTGTCCTTATTTTACAGGTGCATTGAGGCTTTAAGATGAATACTAAAGTGCTGGTGACAGATAAAACCACAACTTAACCCTGAACTCAGTTGCCTTCAAAGACCCAGTACTTTTCTCTTCTACTTCAAAGTGTTCTGAATAGCAAATGTTAGCATGTCAAATTTGACTAATCAATATTTATTAATGTCTCCAGTTTTCTCTCTGGTGTCTTCAGTCACTCCCTATTATTAGTACTGGCTGTTGTCCTTACAGTGCTGATCTGCTCTGCACAGATACTGATGGGCTAGAGTGAAAAGGGTGATCTGTCTAGTAAAGTGCTCACTCATCTAAGATTAATGGTTTATTGTATCATTTCACATGTACCCATCAGATGCTATAATTGCCGATAAACAATGTTGCCCTTTGACATTTCTCTAAGACTGTGGTCAAATTACCAGTGAAACAAGGGGAAAAGATATGTTGTATCCTTTTCTTTCACAAACTATAGCTGCTCACAGCCTGCAGATTTCCATTCTATGTAGAGTTCCTGTTGATGTACAGAACAACTCTTTACCAGTGACCGTGGTCTAGTTTGTTTTAATTTATTTCATTCGGTCAGTTCCTTTCTTTTCCTTTTAGTTAGATGAAAATTAAGTAGTGGTAAGATTCTTTTGCCTATGAAACTGTATCACAATTATATGAGGGTCCATATTAAAACGCAGATTTCTAGGGGACCCATACTCCTACTCTCTTGGTATTTTGCCAGGAATCTGCTTTTTAAAGTATATTTCTTGAGTGATTTTTGTACACACTAACATTTAAAAATTAAGCAACTATATGCCTGTGTTGGTCACTTTTCATCACTCTGACAAAATACCTGAACAAATCAACTTAAAGGAGGAAAAATGTGTTTTGGATCATGGTTTCAGAGGTTTCAGTCCACTATCATTTGGTTCTATGTTTCTGGGCCTATGGAGAAGTGATTCCTCATGGGGGAAATTGGGGAAGGGCATGAGAAGGAAGGCTGCTCACCTGATCTGATAGTGGCCAGGAGGCAGAAAGGGAGAGAGAAAGAGAGAGAGAGAGAGAGAGAGAGAGAGAGAGTCCTAGGATAAGATATATTCTTCAAAGGTATGCTCCCAGTGACTGCTTAATCCAACTACACTAAACTTCTGAAAAGCCCATTCAGCTATGACTTCATGAATTGGTTAATCCATTGATGAAGTTATTGTCCAATCACTTCTCAACAGTGCCAATATCTAGGGACCAAGCCTTCAACACATGAGCCTTTTGGGGAAACACATTGTACTCAATCCATAAGAACTGGTCAATAGGCCATAAGATCTAAAATCAAGCTTGGGGACAATGAGGTAGATCAGGACTGACTAACATTAGTTATCTTGCTCCTTTAGTTAACTAAGAAACTCTGGGTGAAGGGTTTTCCAAAAAAGCAATTGGCAGAAAGGACTCATTGCAATCATTTTCAGAAAGACTGCATGTCCAGCAAGAGTTTACTGGATATTTTTCTGAGTTTTCAAATTTTTCTCATTTTTATAAATATTATTTTGAATGTTTTTATAAATATTATTTAAGTATATACATATACATAATAGATAATCATCAAAGTCTTGAGAGTGAAACAAGTGTGCAATGATCTGTTCTATGCACTTACTGTAGACAAGCACAGTACAAATTTTAAATGATGATGAGTATGTATTTATCAGAAAAGTTATAATTTGGTTACAGTTCTTATACTAGGAAAACATTTCAAATAAGAGATCAAATTTGATTTAAATTACAGCTAGTTAGTCTCTCTTCATCAGCATCAGTGACTTGTGTATTAGGGCAAGTTGGGCCACTTCAGGCAAGGTGTGGTATTTTGAGGTGATGTCGTACTAGGTTTATTTTCACAATTTTTGAGGAACATCCATACTTTCACATGGTGTTTGTATTAATTTACATTCTAAGCAATAGTGTGTAGGAGCTTTTTTCTTCCACATTCTTACAAATACTTGTTATCGCTTGTTTTTTCTATAATAATCATTCTAACAGGTGATATGGTGGTATTAATTTTTCTTTCCCTGATAATTATAGATGTTCAATGTTTTTTCATGTATCTGTTGGCTATTGGTATATGTTGTTTTGAGAAATGTCAGTGCAGGTCTTTTTCTTACTTTTTAATTGGGTATTTCCTTGTTAATAAGTTATTTCACTTCTTCCATAAAGATATATATTATATATAAATATATATTATTATATTATATTACATTTAAAAACTTTGAGTACGCTGGTTCCTTTTTTTATTTTCCCATTTTTATTGCACGTTAAGTAAACAATGAAGGTGACTTTCTTTAAATGTTTTATTTAATACATTGCAATTATGTTATTTGTATCTACAATATTAATATGCATTAACATGTTATCTTTATGGGATCTAATCCAATGCATATCTTGGAGAATCCAGATTCTCCCTCATTAGTCTTTTAGCTCTCAATTTTCTGTTTACATGTCTTATTGGGCTTCATTTACTAATGCTTACATCTTTAACTTGCGAGAATTAGAAAGATAAATGTTAACTTAGAATGTATCAGAAAGGAAAAACCATTTAAATCTCTTTATCAACCATGTGTTATTTAAATGATCACCAGTGGGCTGCCTACTGTATTAATCAGGACAAATGTGAATGCTTTTGAAATCTTTGTTGTAATAGTAAGTGAACTCATGAAGACAAAATCTGCTCTGAAAACTCTGCATTTCACAGCCTGCCACTAGTTAAGTGCTGCCCATTTCTGTTTCAATTTTCTTTGCTTCAAAAACATTTCTGTATTTCTTGAAAGAAAATTGCACTTTCTTCAAATAAGATTGTATCTTTTCATAAAGTCCAGTTAAACGAGCTGAACCAGTAAAATTAATCAAGAAATCAAAATTAATGTCTGCCTAGAGGCACAATGTAAGTGGGTTCATATACTATTGACATATAAATCAGTGTTCTTTATGTAACCTCAGTTCTGAGGAAAATTGAGAAATCCAACCCAGAAGCTAGTTAACTAGAAAACTAGCTGAGGATGGTGAAGTGGTAGAGAATAGGGAAGCAAACCAGAGCTCAAAGCACCAAACACGTGTTTGAGGCAGAGTGAGGAGAACGTGAGAAAGTGGAGCCCAGGGATGGAGCCACTGGGAGTAGAATACCTTGTCCACTAGATGTCAGCGTGACAAACCAAACTGAAGGAGCAGAAAGATACTGCAAATTGGACATAAGACCAGAGCCTCAATACACTGGAATAAGTCCCAAGCTTGCCTTGAACTAATGATGAATAAGGGGTGTGGCTGAAAGCATATTTGAGCAGAATGATTGCAGTAGTGTTGGGGTCCGAGGTCGACCACTCCTCAGAGGAACAAAAGACACTCATGATAACGTAAGCCACAAAGCGAGGTTTATTTCCAGCCAGCTGGGGTCCGGGTATCCGCCCGACACAGCAGGTTTCAATGAGGACCCTGAATGCAAAGTTCAGGCTGCTTTTATATTTTTTAAACATTAGTCATGGTCACACAGCAATTTTTATGGCCCCTGGGGTCACATATTTCTGATATCACCCACATCCTGGTAGTGGGGCAAGATTACTTGAAGATTACTTATCAGGAACTTGATAAACACTAGGTGTCTTAACTCATTGACTTACATACCGTTTAGCAAGTTTAACCAGAAACAGTCCCTGTTCCCAGAAACCGTCCCACCTCCCTTAGTTTCAGTAAATGGTGGCTTGGGTCATGTTAGCCCTGGCCAGTTTCAGGCTGAGTGGGCTGCAAGCCTCAAAGGTACCCTAATATTTCCCCCTTTAGTTGTTCATAATGAGGAATCACGCTCATCTGGGCGACGAGCGTAAACATTCTCAGGGCTAGGTAACTTTTCATATTGCTGTCTCGGGACCATTAGTTGGACTGTACTAATTCAATCTTTCACGAAGGTCACTAGCTTATTCAGAATACAAGGACAAAAGGTTAAGATAAGCAGCAGTATAACCAGAGGGCCCACCAGGGTAAAGACCAAGGTAGTGAACCAGGGGGACCTATTGAACCAAGCTTTGAACCAATTTTCTTGGGCTTCCCTTTCCCGTTTCCTTTTTGCCAGTTCTTCCCTCACTTTAGCCATAGAATCCCTAACTACCCGTGAATGATCAGCATAAAAAAAACATTCCTCCCCTAGGGCTGCATATAGTCCCCCCTGCTGGAGGAACAAGTCTAGGCCCCATCAGTTCTGAAGCACTACCTCAGATAGAACGGTAAGGGATTTTTCCAGGTGACTAATGGAGGCTTCTATCCTCTCTATATCCTTGTTTATGGCCACACACAGCAAGGACATCCCTTTATGTTGAGTAGCCAGGGAGGCTATCCCGGTTCCTGCCCCAGCCACTCCTAGGCTAAGTAGGGTAGCAATGGTTAATGCAGAAATAGGCTCTCTCTTCTTTCTCTCACCTGTTCCTGTATTTCAGTATGAATATAGGCTCTCCTCAGAATGATAGATGATGTGGGGCAGCAGTTACTAGGACACAGAATTCTTTAGAGCCATTAAACACATTAGTTGATAGGCAAGGGGTAAGCCTGGACTGTGAGCATACCCACCATCCATTGCCTTTTGGAATTACCCACTTAATACCATCGCCCCAGGTGGGATTGTTATCTATAGTAGCACACAGGTCCTGTTTTTCTGCCGGCACCTTCCCTAAGCAGGTTCCTTGGCTGCTCACTTGTTGTATGGTCAGACCTCTCTTACAGTCTCCCCAGGAACATTGAGTGGGGTTTTCACTAGTCGAGACATTGTAGGTGACATTTAGCCCTATTGCCTCATAGAATGGGGGCCTCACATCATAGCACAGCCAGCAGGAGGTAGTCATATTAGGGTTGGTGTGGTTCAATGTTAAGAATGCAGCATTTACCAAATTCCAGAGGGGGTCTGTGGAGCCGGTCATGAGACTGGGCTTCACCAAAGGAGGGCCAGTGCCTAATGGTCCTGAAGTTTTAATACTAGCCTTTGTGTGAGGCCGGGTAGGGACCGGGGTTGTGTGAGGTCAGAGAGGTGGCTCTACATAGGGCAGCTTGAGTACTTTGTCCAAAACGGTAGGCCCCATGAGCTCAACTTTTAATCTGATTACTACAGTCGAGCCAGAATGTCCACCATATTTATAAAACACAAGTCCCCACACCTTGCCTTGTATCCACCCGGTGGTGTCCTCTTTGCCACTGTCAGTGAAAGTGACCTTGATTCTATCTGTATCTGTGGGCTGGCATTCATGGGTGGGTGGAATTCTGCATCCCCAAGGTACCCTGTTTACAAAGGCAAACTTGACTAGGTCCGGTTTTGATATCCCCCACTTCCGTTCACCATCGTTGGATGTGACACATGCCTATGACTTACAGAAGGAGTGTTGTACCCCTCCACAGTCCTTGTTCTTTGTGTGGCCCGGGCAAGCATAAAAACCATAACGTCGGGCTGACTCCGGGGCAGTAGACTTGTAGGCAGGATTGATGTCTCTGAAGCAGAATTGAAGCTCCGGCCACCAAGTTCCTATGGGGGCAGTGCGAGTAGTCTCGTTAAGGGTGGTATGAGTCTCTCCATGGGTGAGTATCCAGGTTTGCTTATAGGGCTGGTGAGGGTTGGTTTCTGTGAGGCTCCTGCTCTGGGCGTTGAGCAAGATCAGAGTGACCAGCCAACACATCCGTGGCTGCTCTTGAAGACTCTGCATGTTCCTGGGTTCGCAGAAGCTTCAGCTTCAATGGGCTATCTGGGTGCCACTGTGTGGTCCACTCTCTAGCATCTTTGTGTTCTTGCTGGCTGGCTTGACGCACATGGGAGTGATGGACCCAAGGCCTGACGCCGTCAACCTTAAGAGCAGTGGGGGTAACAAGAATGACCAGGTAAGGACCTTTCCATCTTTCTTCCAGAGTGCAGGCTCTGTGCCTCTTTACCCATACCCAATCCCCTGGGATGATGCCATGTTCCAGGTTCAATGTGTCCTTTGTCTCATACAAGGTGTGCACTATGGGCCAGATTTCACATTGGACCTCCTGTAGGGCTTTTAAGCTGGCCAAGTAATTTGGGGCTGTACTGGGGTCTTGGTCCAGTAGGGTTTGGACAACAATGGGGGCGGAGCCCCATATAGAATTTCAAAAATTGTCAATCCATGTATATATGGTGAGTTTCGAACCCGGAAGGTGGCATAGGGTAGGAGGGCCACCCAGGCTCCACCAGTCTTGATGGCTAATTTAGATAAGATCTCCTTCAGGGTCCAATTCATTCTTTCTACCTGCCCTGAGCTCTGGAGGTTATATTCACAATGTAGTTTCCAATTAGTTCCCACTGCCCGGGCCAGCCCTTGTAGGACATTACTGATGAAAGCTGGACCGTTATCAGAGCCTAGAGTTTCGGGGATGCCATATCTGGGTATGATTTCCTCCAGCAAAACCTTAGCTACAACCTGGGCAGTCTCTCGTTTTGTAGGAAAGGTTTCCACCCAGCCTGAGAAGGTGTCTATCAGAACCAACAAATACTTATACCCATACCTTCCCGGCTTCACTTCAGTAAAATCCACTTCCCAGCTCCTTCCCGGAACCCTCCCCCACACCCATGTACCTGTATGTAGGAGTCCCTTTTTGCTGGGTCTCATAGCCTGGCACCCGGCATATTGGTCCAATCTTTTGAATCTGGGCTGTTTGGTGTGGGAACCAGAGGCGGGCCGACTCGAGGTGGGTGAGTAGTTTCTTCTTGCCTAAATGGTTGGCTCCATGTAAATTGGAGAGGAGAAACAGTCCTAACTTTTCAGGAAGGATCAGCTGCCCTTCGATATCATGATACCAGCCTTGCTGATTGGGCTCCGGGCATCGGTGATCTTGGATTCACTGTTTGTCTTCCGGGGTGTACTCGGGTCACGGTGGCAAGCGTGGAAGCTCGGGCATGGGTAAGGGCAGCGCTAGGGTCATGGAGGCCAAAGCAGCATTTCGGGCCACTTCGTCCGTATGCCGGTTCCCCGTAGCTTCTGGAGTCTGGGCAGATTGGTGACCAGGAGCATGTACTACCACAACAGCTTGGGGCTTCTGCACCACAGTCAATAGTCTCTGGATCTCCAGGAGGTTTCGTAGCTCCTTTCCTTCCGCTGTAATGAAACCCCTTTCCTGGTAGATGGCGCCATGTACATGGATGGTGCCAAAAGTGTAACAGCTGTCAGTATAAACAGTCACTCATTTTCCCTCAGCCCTCTCGAGTGCCTCTGCCAACGTGATCAATTTGGCCTTCTGGGCTGAGGTCCCTGGGGGCAATGGGACACTCCAAATTATGTTACCACCTTGGTCCACCACTGCTGCACCTGCCTTACACACTCCATCCAAGACGAAGCTACTCCCATCTGTATACCATACCAGCTCACTGTTGGGTAGGGCTGAGTCCTGGAGATCGGGGTGCACTTGGGTGATTTCAGCTATGATCTCCTGACAGTCATGTAGAGGGGCTTCCAGGTCTGGATTTGGCAGGAAGGTGGCCGGGTTCAGAGAGATTGGTTTGGAGAAGAGGATGCGGGGAGCATCCAGCAAGGGCCTTTGGTAATGAGTCAGTTGGGCATTGGCCATCCATCTACCTGCAGGGTGCTTTAGGACCCCCTCTACTGCATGGGGGGTTACCACCTTCATATGTTGCCCAAAAGTGAGCTTATCTGCATCCTTTACCATTAGGGCAACTGCTGCTATGATCTGCAGGCATGGGGGCCAGCCTGCTGCAACTGGGTCTAAACTTTTGGATAGATAAGCAACTGGATGCTTCCAGGGCCCTAGGCGCTGCATTAGTACCCCTTTTGCTATCCCCCTCCTTTCGTCTACAAAGAGGGTGAAGGGCTTTAGAGAGTCTGGCAGCACCAGGGCCGGGGCTCTCAGGAGGGCAGTCTTGAGCTCCTCAAAGGCCTTTTGTTGATCTGGCCCCCAGGCCCAAGGGGCCTTGTCCTTAGTTGCCTCATATAAGGGTTTTGCCAGTCAGCATACCCCAATATCTACAGCCGGCAGTAGCCCACCATCCCCAGGAACTCGCGGGCTTCTTGAGCCGAGGTGGGGTGGGGAGTCTGAGAATAGTTTCTTTCATAGCATTTGTTAACCATCTGGTTCCCTCTTTTAGTTCATACCCCAGGTAGGTGACTGTTTGTCTACAAATTTGAGCCTTCTTTGCACTGGCCTGATAGCCCAACTTCCCCAGCTCCTGGAGGAGGTCTCCAGTGACTTGCCGGCACTCAGCTTCAGATGCAGCTGCCAGAAGCAAGTCATCTACATACTGCAAAAGTGTGATGGAACTGTGGCTCTGGCGATATGAGTCCAGATCCTGATTAAGAGCCTCATTGAACAGAGTAGGGGAGTTTTTGAAGCCTTGTGGAAGTCTAGTCCATGTTAGCTGTCTGGGGGTTCCTGTATTTTCATCATGCCATTCGAAGGCAAAAATGTGTTGACTGTTGGGTGCCAGGGCTAATCTTTCAAGTCCAAAGTGGTATACCAAACATGGGAGGGGGGCAAATGGCTCAGCAAGGTATAGGGGTTGGGGACTGTGGGGTGGATGTTCTCGACCCTCTTGTTTACTTCCCTTAAATCTTGGACTGGCCTATAGTCTTTTCCCCCGGGTTTCTTAATGGGGAGGAGTGAAGTTTTCCAAGCAGAACAGCAGGGCCATACTATTCTGGCCTCCAGGAGACGGTTAATGTGAGGGGCAATCCCCCTCCATGCCTCGGAAGACATGGGATACTGACAGACTCAGATGGGCTGAGCCGAAGCCTTGATTTCTACTATTACCAGGGCTTGATGTTCCGCCAGGCCCACACCTGCTATTTCTCCCCAAGCCTGGGGGTAAGTTTGAATCCAATAAGCCACTTCAGGGGGCCACTAATAGGTTTTGGGGGAGGGCCCCACAAGGAGAACAAGCGATGTTCATCCTTGAGAGACATGGTCAAGACTTGGAGGGGTGTCCTTGTCCATCTGTCACTTTGATACCGTCCGGCTCAAAGTGAATGTGAGCCCTCACCTTAGTTAGCAGATCATGTTCCAGAAGAGGGGCAGGGCACTCAGGAATGACCAGAAAGGAGTGGGTCACCTGATGTCGGCCCAAATCCACCTGACGCTTGCTAGTCCATTGATATGCCTTGGACCCAGTGGCTCCATGCATGAGACTAATTTTCTGGGACAGTGGCTCAGTAGGTTTATTAAGGACTGAATATTGGGCCCACCATGCATCTCACGGGCTTCCCCTCCACATATATGGTTACCCAAGACTCGGGGAGGGGATCTGAGTCCCGTCCCCTCTAGTCACTGTCCATTCCGGCTAACAGGACCCAGGCATCATTATTGGGCCTGCTATTTGGTACCAGGTGACCCTGGAGTTTGGGACATTCCTTCTTCCAGTGTCCATATTATTTACAATAGGCACATTGTCCCTGGTCTAGCCTGGGTCGATCTCTTTGGGGACATGTGGGGCCGGTCCGTCCAGAACTCAGTCTGGCCAGACCCTGGACTCCTGCTAGCAATATCTTAGCCATCTCCTATTGCTATTTCTTGTTTTCCTTATTCTGGCGTTCCCTGTCCTCCTTCCAAATCCTTTCTTGTAGTTTCTGATTCTCCTTCCTGATTCTATCCTCTCATTCTTCTGGGGTTTCTCGGGTGTTAAAAACCCTTTCGGCTACTTTCATCAGATCCCAGATAGTCATTTCCCCAAGTCCTTCCTGCTTATATAGTTTCTTCCTGATATCTGGGGTGGCCTGATTTATGAAGGACATTATCACAGCTGACTGATTCACCTCTGCTAGTGGGTCTAGGGGGGTATACTGTCTGTATGCACCGTAAAGACGCTCAAGGAACATGGCCAGGCTTTCATTTTCCCCATGCATTATTGCCTTTACCTTAGCCAAATTGGTAGGGTGGCGAATTGCCGTCCGGAGGCCTGCCATAAGAGTCTGGTGGTAGACCCAGAGATGCTTCCTGCCTTCTGTGTCCCCATAGTCCCAGTCGGGTCTGTTCAAAGGAAAACGATCATCAATCAGGTTTGGCAGGGTGGTTGGTAGTCCATTGTCGCTGGGGACATTCTTTCTGGCTTCAGTGAGAATCTGCTCCCGTTCCTTGGTGGTGAATAAAGTCTTAAGGAGCTGCTGACAGTCATCCCATATGGGACTGTGAGTATGCAAAATGGACTCGAACAGATCAGTCAGGCCTCTAGGGTCCTCAGAAAAAGGAGGATTCTGGGCTTTCCAGTTGTACGGGTCACTACTTGAAAAAGGCCAATACTGATAGGTACATCCCCCATCAGGACCAGCACCACCCAGGGCCCTCACCCGGAGGATGGGGGCCCCCAGTGGAAGTGGAGGAGGGCTCCTCCTCTGGGGTTTCCTCTCGCTGCCTATGGGGCCTGAGTCCCCTCTCCGGTCCAGAGACCGGGGTTGTAGACGGGGAGGCTGATGAGTGGGGAGGCTCAGGGGAGCCAGCTCCTCTGGCTGGAGCGGTGCGGCAGTGGCATATGGCGGGGGATTTACTTCAAAATCTAGGTCTATCAAAGATGGATGGAGAATCAGTTCTTCCTGTAGAATAGGCTTTTTAGGGGAAGTAACGGGAATGGGGATGTTCCCCGACACGGCCAATATTGTAGGCTGGTCTGCAGGTAACTCATGGATAAATGGCTGCAGCCAGGAAGGAGGATCCTCTACCAAAGTCTGCCACATAAGGATATAGGGATATTGATCAGGGTGGCCGTGAAGACCGGGTCTATTAATGATGTCTCGGACCTTCTTAATCGTGTCCAAGGAAAAGGTACCTTGAGGAGGCCAGCCTACATTGAAGGTTGGCCATTCCGCTGAACAAAGGATGTTAAACTTACCTTTCTTAATTTCCATGCCATAATTGTGTCCCTTAGCACGGATTTCTGAAAAATGACTCAGAAAGAGGGTCTTAGGAGTTACCTGAGCCTGTCCCATGATGATCAGGAGAGAGGGACAGAGGAGACAACAAAGAACAAGAGAGAGAATTCCAGCAGACAAACAAATTCACACAGGACTCTTCAACAAGCACAAGTACCGGCCAGTCAACCAGACTACTCTCACAGGCACAATTCCATTCACACCAGATTCAAGATCCTTACCCAAAGACCACCCAAATGGTGTCCACTGAGGATGTTGGTGCGGTTCCTGACTGTCAGGGATGTCTCCCACGACTTCCAATAGTGGAGCCTCCAGAGCTGTAATCCCTTCCTTCCACTCAATGAGAGTTCTCAACCAAATTCAGATGGGGACTCTAAGTCCCTCCAAAGGGAGGTGGCCAATCCTCCTTCCACGGTCTTTCTCAATTAAACCTCGGTATCGGAGGCCATTTGTTCCTCTCAGGGAGGGGCCGATATCTTGCTGGGGCCTCCAGATGTTGGGGTCCAAGGTCTACCACCCCTCAGAGGAACAAAAGACACTCACTATAATGTAAGCCACAAAGTGAGGTTTATTTCCAGCCAGCTGGGGTCCGGGTATCCGCCCGATGCAACGGGTTTCAATGAGGACCCCGAATACAAAGTTCAGGCTGCTTTTATATTTTTTTTAAACATTAGTCATGGTCACACAGCAATTTTTATGGCCCCTGGGGTCACATATTTCTGATATCACCCACATCCTGGTAGTGGGGCAAGATTACTTGAAGATTACTTATCAGGAACTTGATAAACACCAGGTGTCTTAACTCATTGACTCACATACCGTTCAGCAAGATTAACCAGAAACAGTCCCTGTTCCCAGAAACCATCCCACCTCCCTTAGTTCCAGTAAGTGGTGGCTTGGGTCATGTTAGCCCTGGCCAGTTTTAGACTGAGTGGGCTGCAAGCCTCAAAGGTACCCTAACAGTAGTAGGTGGTGAACAGTTCAAAGTCTAATGTTCTCACTTTGTGTCCTAATGGCTAATGTTACCATAGAAACATTAGGCTTAAAAAGAGCAGACCTACTGACCAGTTGAGAACAAACTGTCATCATAGCCTTGGTGAGTTACTGTTGCTCTTTGTAAAATAGGACCAACAGGGATTGGCAACTGCATGTGATTCTCTTGGCTTTTACAGCATCTAAAGCTGATGCTACCCTGGAATAGAGTTTCACTTTCTTAAAATTCAAACCTATTTGTTTTGCTGTCTCATTCAAATCTTAGGGAGTAATCCAGTCCCAGTTACAGTAAAATGTGGTTTTCAGAAGATTATTGTAATTAATTAATTTTTTTCAGATGTTAAATCATTCATATAGCACTTACTAAATACTTGTTAAGTTCTTGAGTCTAAGCTAGTGTTTCTCTTTCTGTCTGTCTGTATCAGTATCTATCTCTATTATTATAAGAAACTTGAAATAAACATACAAATGTGTATATATTTGCATATAAGTAGTTGTAAATTCCAGTTCCCAAAGTCTACTAACAACATACCTGAAATCAAACACATTTAGGTGTTGTGTTAGTCAGTTTTCTATTATGATAATAAGATACCTGAGATGATTAATTAGTAGAACAGGAGTATTTTAGCTCATGGTTTTGGAGTTTCCAGTTCATGATTGACTGACTTCATTACTTTGAACCTCTGGTGAGGCAAACAATACCACTCAATTAATGGCCAAGGATCAAAGGAACACAAAGAGGAAAGATCAGAGGCTCAAAATACTCTTGAAGGGCATGCCCCAAGACCTAAGGACCTCCCACTTGACCAAGACTTTTACATGTGGGCCTTAAGAATTCAAGATCCAAACCACAGCAGGTATATTAGCTTTCTATAATGAGACGCTGTGGGAATTATGGACTGTCTAAGTAAAAGAAAAGATAGAATTATTGTAGATATATGTTATGCTGGGTAATTTGGAGGAAAGTTATAAGGAAGTATGTGGGTTTGTTTGGGATTGGACAATGTAAGGTGGTAGTGCTAAGTTGCGATGAAGTTTCTTCTTAATTTTTATTGAGAAAGTGGAAAAGCATGTTGGGATAAAGTTTCCATTGGAAAAGAAACAGTCATTCCTTTTAGTCAAGAAAGTGGGATGTGTTTGGTCCTGTGATGTTCACATTTATAGCAATTTGTACTTGTAGTATTAGGTAGCAGATGTTAACATTGTCTGATATTGTTAATGCTTAGAAGGACACACAACAGTTTAGTTGTGAGCCGCCTGGCTACCTATAAGTGGTAAGCAGCTATACAAATTTTCTATCTCAGCACTGCATTTTACCATTAGCACCAGCCACTTAAAGTTTTAATACATAGTAGCTTAGTTAATACCTGCTTAATGTAGAATGAAGAGGATTAGGATGAGTTTTTGAAGTACTTAAGAATGTGCTTTAAAATCATCCAATAGATTATACTTCTACCGTTAGTAAAATGTAAAGCACAATGAACCTAAAGTAAGGGAGTCCCTAGTCATGCTTTGCTAGGCACTTTGGGGAGTATTGTAATAAATATTTTTAAAAGACACTATTTAATAAGAAAAGAAAAAGAAAAAGAACATTAGTCTTTGTAAAACGTAGAGTCTAGAACAATGTATAATTGGTCACTGACATAAGGTGCAATGTTGTATAGTTTAAGATAACTTGTAAAGTGTTTAAAACATTTTATATGCAAAGAGAAAGCATTTAATTCTTTATTATCATTAAATACATCTCTTTTGTTCCTTTAACTGGAATGAGGGAAGATTAATGTTAGAGTTGTAATTTTTAGCAGTTTAGAATTCAGTTTTATTTCAATATTTTTTCATGAAAGTTAAAAAATTATGACTTAAAAATAAGTCAGTCTGGAAAATTAAAACTATCAAGGAGAAAAATGCATATTTTCCCCAAAATTCATACTTCTTGGTGAGTTTTACCATTTCTCCCTACACAGTTTTATGAAAGGTTGATGTTATAACCATGAAATGGACTTGTTAAACCCTTGGATTTGAGTGTATCGCGTGTCACACAGACACCTGCCAAAAAGTACCCATAAAGAGAAATAATTTTTAGATCATGTTGTGCTAGTACAACCTCAGATTTTGCTCCTTACTGCCACTAATGGCTTATAGAAAGAGAAATTACTATAAATTATTGGTAGGGAAAAATTCTGTAAGCGTGTCATGGTTACAGAATATACTTAAAAGTTCTGCCTGAAAAGAACATTCATAGAAATTATTTTCATTTCTTGGGTTGTGTCTTAAGACTTCTTTTGCTGTCTAGGCTTTGCACACTATGATTACTATGTCAGTTTCATTTTAACTATGATACATATATATATATATATATATAAAATCTATTTTGATGGTTTTTTTAAAAAGGCATTTGTATTCTCACATATATTTACATGTCCTTATTATGGTGTGACCCTGTGATGCCATGTATCATAATCTGGTCAGTCCAGCACAGTGCATGAAGTGGAATTCTAAGTCAAGCGCCCCTGTGAACCCATAGAGCTCTCATTTGATCTGTTTAACTCTTCTCGGAAGGCTCCATCTCATCTCAAACTCTTAGATCAGTGGCATTTCTAACTGAAGGGAATTTAAAGGACCCAATGTAAATCAGTTAGCAACTTAGCTTCAAACTAAAGTTGGAGAGCACCTACTGATATTTATTTAATCCAAATTTCAACCACTGATTTATTTCTTTTGTTGTATGATTTTAGGTAGCTGATGACTTGGTTCATCTTTTCTCAACATTCAAAATTCCCTTGAAAGGCATAAACATTGAAAAGAAAAAAAATAAATTGTCTCTATTTGCAAATGACATGATCTCATATATAGAAAATTGAAGGAGTCCACTAAAAAAGTGTTAGAAGTAATAAAAAAGCTCAGCAATGGGTTGAAGAGATTCCTTGCTTTTCCCTTTTGTGTTTTTGTAGTATTAATTAAATTTCCTTTCTCTGACCTCTACCTTTACTAGTCTCTTTATTTGGGATACTGGGGTGAGTGGCTGGATGTGACCCCCAGGACCTGTAATTTTGGTCTAAGGCCTAAACAGGAGATGAAGAACCAATCAGAAGATCTCTAATCTCTTAATTCTATTGTTTCTATTTTAATTCAGTAAATCCTAAAAAGATGCTGTCATCTAAGAATTTACATGATAGTCAATGTGAATCCTTTTAAATGTATTTGCATCATTTACCTATATAACCACGCAATAATGTCACCATCTGCCATTCAAAAATCATGTCCTTGTTCTTTATTCTGCTCTTCTGAGCTTTTAGGAATGCTCTCACATTCTGTGTTACGTTCTCTTAAAACTGACATTTTCTTTTCCCCAGAGCCATTTTCTTGTATGGTTTCAGTGAGTCACTAAGCCCCAATCTCATTTCTCTAGATTAGCAACTTTATTTTTGTACTTTCTTCATTAATATTTTGAATTTTTTCATGACAGACAATTATTCATTAGGAAATGTCATCTTAGCTACCATATTTAGGCACTTTTAATTTGAAGCCAAAGACGATTATAGCGAATGATAAATTACACCTTTTAAACTGATATAGTTGGCCAGGGTGACATGTCTGGTTACATTACTGCAACATGTATTAAGTATCTACAGAAATTAACACTAGTAATTTTTCTTACTTTATATTATTAATATAAAATTATGCTGAGAATAAGAATATGAAGAAGATACAATTTCTTCCTTTGAGGGGTTCACAGGCAAGTGGAGTCATGACAAGAAATATAAATCCCTAGAGTGTCTGACATAGGATTCATTAAATTTAGAAATCTCCCTGCTAAGTCCTCTGCATTTGATAGATATATGGTCCTTTTCCTCAGTCAGAAAAGTTTCACACTCTCTTTCCAGCTTAAATTGAAGCTACCATTTTAATGAAATGATTTAGAGCATATATTTTATTTTTTGAATAATTGTGAAATAGATTCGATCATCTCACTTATATCAAAACCCACACCACCCCAAGCAAATTAATGAATTGATAAAAAATTTTGCCAATATTAGAGTCCTAACTGTGAAGAGTTTGAATCCTTTAGAATTGGCATGGATTATTTAGATCTTATTCAGTGGAGGTCTATATTAATTTGGATAGCAACTGTCTAGGGCAGTTTATATCCTATGTTCATAACCTATTTTTTCTATAGTCATATGTTCACAGCCTACAATAAAATAGAGAAAGAATAAAAGAAACAAAGAGAGGAGAGAGGAAATAAAAGAATAGAAGGGGGAAAATTGAGCCACAGTAGTAAACAACTAGATCTTGTCTTTTAGATTCTTCACATTCTTTTTAAATTAAATATTAAAGATACATTGAATTGATTAGAATTTGTTTTGGGGAGTAATGCTGAGTATTTACCATGCTTTAATACTGATCTCTTACTTTAGTAATTTGGGCAGTGTTTTTAAGGGGAAGATGTATTAAAATAATTAGAGAGCAGGATAAATGGGTATGTCAAAGAGACTGTCTAGGACCTAGATGGTTTTTTATATTCAGAAAAATAAGCCCTTACTTATCTAAAGCTAATTATATGGAAATTCCAAATACTCATAATTTAGATAAGAAAGCAGAATAAAAGCACCTCACACAGCCTATGAGAAAATAACCTTGATGATATATAGAATATAGTATTTTAATTAAATACAGTTAAATGGTAAGGAAATTTTGTAGGTATTTCAAATATTCTCACACGTGTTATATACCATTCTATGTTTTCTAAATTTACGTAGAAAACTATAGTACAGAGAGCAACATACTCTTACAAATTATATTCAAATTAAGTAAGGCAACTTAAGAAGTCGTTGGTCTCACTTGTACACCTAGAGACAGTTTCTATGCAACAGGTAAAAACAGAATGGGATGTATAGTATACCCTCGTTATATAGGTATATGCCCCACAGAGACTGTAGTTGAGGGAAAACGGTTCAGGATGCACAGGGTTCAGTGCTGAACTGTGCGTGCTTGATTCATTTTTCCCACAATGCTACCCAACTTCCATTAAAGACATGCTACTTTTCAACAAACCTCAAGTTTTCACTCTATCATTTAAATGAAGAACATGAACTTTACCTTGCTTTTGGAGCACCGTTTACTTTATGGGAGGCAGATTTTCACAAACTTATGTAGGGAAACCTTCAGCAACTCACACTATGATTTAAACACAACACATAAATAATGTGAGATTGACTAAGGCTCCGCGTCAGCTGGGCTGCATGATGCACATGGGAATTTGAAATGTTTGCTTTTGAAGTTTCAAATAAGGCAGGCTTACTATATAACCAAGATTAAGTCAATCATTAAAGTCATTCAACACATGGAAACAGAGCTAGCAATTGTAGAAGAATGAATTAGTCATAAGATAAAGAGTTGTGGGGGCGTGGTTCACATGGCAGAGTGCCTGTCTAACAAGCTCAAGGCTCTGAGTCCAAACCCCAAACCACAAATAAAAAACACAAACAACAGCAACAACAGAAGGGCTCAAATTTCACCTTCTGACATACATTGAAAACCCAAATGTGTTTGGGTCAAGCTCTTTAAGCTTTTTTAAGGTAGTAATGGTTCTAGTTCTACAGAGATGTTCTTCAAAGGCTAGTAATTTCACTTTTTATGCTTTTTAGGACATTCTATTAGCATAGATTAGTTGTACAGGGCTATTCATTGAGACATTTCCATACTAAGCTCAGAATGTGCCTTGGTTGGTTAGGTTCATTTCACCATTACTCCCTCAAAGCATACAGACTAAAATAGCTTTGCAGAACATACAAAGATTTTTTAATGATAAACTAAAATTTAAGTCATTCTTATTTCCTCTTTATTCTCTGAACTTTTACAGAATCCTATAAAAAATAATTTGTTGGTAGTTTTCTGCCTTCATTTTTAGCTAGTTATCTTTGATGAATACACCTCTGAATATATAAATCATGCAATGTTTTGCACACATTAAAAGGCAGACTAAAAAAAGCCAGTTATTATTTAATCCATAGGCCTTATTAAAGGAAATTAAAGGTTGATAGTTTTGCAAACCTATACTTTCAATATAAATTTCATCAATTTTTTTTTTTTTGCCGCAGAGAATTTCTCAGGGTTGAAGGACATAAATTTGATTCAGCATGATGTTTTTTATGTTCTAAAGAAACTTCCATTAATATGGCTATTTTTTGAAATTGTTATCTTGTATATTTGAGCAATTTAGAGATCTTTTAAGTGAATCCTGGCATGTGATTACTACAATTTTATTTTTCATATGTTTAATGTTTAAGACATTAAGGAAGACAAGAATAATGTCAGAGAGATATCTTAGTAACAAAGAACAACTAGCCTGAACCATATACTTTATTTTATTCTTCTTTCTATGAATTTGGTAAGAAACACATACATTTTTCAGTTTCTTGAAAATTCCAAACATGTGCACATATTTGAAGCACAGCTGTTACTGCAAACATGAGCAAAGAAAAGACAATTTGATTAAATATTTTTAAACCATCTTTTATTCATGAATAAAGTTCATAAGCTATATATCAAAGTATGACTTTTTAAAACATTGTGCATTCCAAAGATATTTTCTCGTACATATAAAAATGAATTTTTTATCTATACCAATTTGAATTCTATGGACACTCTAAAATGCAATACATCTTCTATAAATACCTTGTTTATGATATTTGCATGTTCCTTCATTGGAAACATGGGTTCACAAGTCCACAGGTTCCACTGCTGATATCAGTAATTGAAAAGAAAAATTGCAACCAAAAACCAGAAGGCAAGCATAACAATAAAAGAAAGTAACATAATTTCTAAGAACCAGGTAGTATGTCAGATTCCCATTTACTTTTTTAAGTTTAGTAATATGAAACCACTTCTCATTTCATCACACAAATTAGGAAGTGTAGGCTTAGAGGAATTAAGCAATATTGTATAGTTAAACTGCTAGCAAATAAAGATAATTGATATTAAAAAACAACTTTATGTAAATGCAAAGATTTCATTCTGAACATAGCATATCAGTTTGCATATCCATTCAGTACTTTTGCACAATATTGCATATGCTTTTTTTTATTATTTTAAACTTGCATTTTGGCCAATGCTTTGTTCCTATTACAGTTAACTTTTTAAAAGAAATGATTTCATAATAACCTGCTATGTGCTTTGTGAATAAATAAAATAGAGGAGCTCAAAGCCTCCAAATACAAAGTCATAATATGGAAATGGAAATTGTAACTACCCTGATTATCAAATCAGGGTATCAAGACACAGTTGTGGAAATGTGCACATGTATATGCAAATATGTACAATTATTACATGTTAATGAAATGTTTAGAAAAATTTTAAGGAGAAGGAATTGCTGACTACTCTGTTGTCATCATTATAACTTCTATACATGTGATTGAATTATTGCACTATACCCCATAAATATGTACAATTAATAATCGATGTAAAAAAGAACCAGGGATAAAGACTCTGATTATCATTATATGTTGCTTAATTTTAAAACCTCATATCACTGAGATGGAAAAAATAACATTAGAACTACTATGACTAAGACCTGAAATTTTTTCTTATTTAATTTTGTGAAAAATAGAAAAAATTATCTGGGAGCCTGTGTCTCACGTCTGTAATCCTAGCTACTCAGGAGACAGAGACCAGGAAGATTGAGATTTGAAGTCAGCCAGGACAAATACTTCTGCCTGAAGTATTTCAAAACAACTCATCACAAAAAAGGGCTGGTGGAATGCTTCAAGGTGTAGGCCCTGAGTTCAAGCCCCAGCATTGCAAAAAAAGAAAAAAGAAAAAATTCATGACAATTTAGGGAATAAGAGAATATTTTTACCTGTTCTATAGTTGAGTAGAATTATATGAAGTATTCTCTATACAGAGTAATAATTTATGGTGAATGCTTTAAGAGATGTTATACCTACTTGAGATATTGCAGAATTCTGTATTAAAATAATGACTTTATTTAGCCACTATTAGGCATCTCCTCACACATTCTAAAGATGTCTTTAGAATTTATAGACATAAAAACATATAGAAATAATTGTATTGCTGAAATATTTGAGCTGAAATATTTGCTCCAATCAATGAATAATTTAGATATTAATAGATGTTATAACAAGTTAATTTACTAGTAAGTTCTGGGGGAAAATGTCATTCTTTAAATTCCATAGACCCTCATAGACTCTCTACTTATTTTTACACCTTTTGTTTCACCCACAAAATGTTAAAAAAAAAAAAATTACAAGCTACTGAAAGATAACAGAATGGCTATATGCAATTTGCAAATGGAAACTAACAATGCCATCGAGTCCTTACTGGATGAGGTATTGTGATTTCTCTTTTGTGTTTTTGCTAAACTGTTATCAGTATACCTATTACCATCTAAGTAATAGAAATGAAACTCTTTAGGGATCATTTATCATTAAGTAACTGAAATAAATTAGTCACAACAATACTGTGCTTAGAAAATTTAAGTACTTAAGAAATGTTTGTCTGTATCTAAAACTTAATTTGTGAAGCAATAATGAAAGCCATAACAGTTCATTTTCAGACTGTAGGTTCAGCTAATGGAGGGGAGGTCATCTTTCTCTTAAGACTGACATTTATGTGCCTCATAAGGAATAACATATTTAACAACTTTATGTGCAAAGAGCCAATATCTGTGGCATAGCACAATGGTTTGTAGCCTTTAGTGTATTTGAATTTATTCCATGGCCTTTTCTGACCTTCAAAATCTATCACAGTGTTTAAAGGGAGAAATGCAACATACCTGAATTAACTTTCTTCTTGTTCACAATATTAAAATAGATACAGTATCTAGTAACAATGATAATTTCAAATGACTGAAACCATGAGTCCTGAACATGGTCCTGAACACCATGAGATCATATATTGAAATCATGAAATACCAAAATATCTGAATTTTAAAATCCAAAAATCATAATCCCAAAAGATTAAAATCTCACATGATGATGAAATCCTGAATCAAGCCAAAATTTTGAAATCTGAAATTCCTATAGAAAAAAAAGCTACGGAAGAAATTGGCTATGTGATATGACTTTCAGTCTAAAAATTCATCATGTTTTTGTATTGTTGTTTCTTCCTGCAGATGAAACTCCAGGAACTTTTAACGAATTAAGCCAGGATTTGTTTGAAGAATCCAGCAAAGTCACTGAGTGTTTCAAAAATTGTACACAGTAGGATGAAAAGACACACAATAGTGTTGCTATTTGATCATCAATATTGTTTCCTCCAAGCTTGTGGTCTGGCAGTGAGTGGTGGCATACCACCACTTAAGCAGTTAAGGCAAGAGGAACACAAGTTTGAGGGTCAGCCTGGGCTACATAGCAGGACCCTGTCTCAAAGAAACAGGGACTGGGTGTATAGCTCAATGGTAGAGTGTTTGCCTAGCATGTGTAAGGCCCTATGTTTGATTCCCAGCACTAAAAAAAAAAAAAAAGCTCTGTATATGAATGCATTCAGAATAGATATCCTTATATCCAATGCAACATCTAAGCATGGCAAATTTAATATTGAAAGCTCATATTGGAGGATATTGAATCAAAGAAGAATTCAGTGCCACGTAGAAAATGAATGTGAACAGATTCAAAGACAGCATGGCTCAAAAGAAGAAAAACAACTATTGATCATGAAGCAAGACTTCAAACTATAATTAAATTTTTAAATTCAGCCACTTTTATTGGACTACCTCTATGCAATTGCCCATGGTTCATCACCATACCATTTTATCCTCCAATTATACTTCTGCATGATTAAATACTCAAATTTCCCTATTTGTGTTTTTATTTCTGAAGACTCCTGTGTCATGTAAAATATATTAAACACATTTGTGTGCTTTTCTCTTATTTATTTGTCTTTTGTTATAGGAATGATCGGGGAGGAAAATATATCACTTTTTCCCTAGTACACTGCATTTTTCTTGCTTGGGATAAGCTACATTCTGGGTGGTCCAGGATGGTAAGGAGAGAGCATCAGGAACTTTTGCATGGATCCCTCTGGATTCTCCCTGTGTCTTTTTCTGTTATGATCTGACCATGTGCCTTTAAGATGTTGCTATAGCATATCTAAGCTGGAAGTAGAACAGCATGCTGAGTCATTTGAATCTTTCCAGGGAATCTCTGAACCTGAGGTTCATCTTGGAGATATCTGTAACAGGAATAAATTGGCCTGTTATGTATCTTAATATGATGCAAGACAAGAGTGAAACAACACTTTTGTAACATTTCTGCCAAAAATGTAAACATGAGGAAACATTGACCAAATCAAAACTGAGGTGCATTTTACAAAATAATGGAAAAAAAGGCAAAAATACATAAATAAGTTAATTAATTAAATTAAATAAGAGGGAAATTTCCAGAATAGGAAAGGTTTAAAGAAACATGAAAGCTCAATAGGATGTGTGCTCCAGGAGTGAATCCTATACTTAGAGAGATAAAAATACCTTTGAGAGATGCTTGGATAATTTGTTTTTATTTAGGACAGAAGAAAATAGTGCAAATGTGCTGGGGGTTTGGCTTAAGTGGTAGGTCATTTGCTTAGTGAGCAGGAGGCCATGAGTTCAAAACCCTGGACTGCCAAAAAAAAAAAGTTCTACAAAAGAATAAATATTGTTAAATTTCCTTATTCTGGTAATTTTTGGCATGGCTGTGTAAGAGAATATTACTGTTCTTAAAAACAGTAAGCTATCTAGACAGAGGCAAAATGAAACTAATTTATTCCCATAGACTCAGGAAAAAAAGTAGGGAGGCCTCTGTGTGTGTGTGTCTGTGTGTGTGTGTGTGTGTGTGTGTCTGTGTGTCTGTCTGTGTTTGCCTTGTGGAGAGAGGGAAAGGAAAACAGTGTGAGAGGAAAAGAACAAAAACATTAAGGTAAAACAAATTGTACTAAATATAAATAATTGGCAAATCTGGGTAAACAGGATGGGGTGTTTCTTGTATCATTCTTGCAAATTTTCTGAAAATTGGAATTTAAGTAACAGAAAAGTTAGATTATGTTTATTAAATTTAACTTTCAAAAAAAGTAGTTAAGTTCCAACTAACAGAAATAAAAAATGAAAAGTTAAAGATACAGCAATACATGAATTAAATTTAACAATGTAATATTATATAAACAGAAAAGTAAATATCCATTGTTTAATTCCACTTCTAAGAAATAAACTATGTTAACAAACTCATGTGTGTCGTTGTACAACTGCCTCTTCATTCATGCAAAAATCCTAATTGTGTTAAATATTGTGCTACATTACATTACCTGTAATACAATCTATATTGTAATGACTATATTGTTACATTTAAACAATGTGTTTTTTTCTTAAATAAAATCATAATAAAACTATATCATGGACAACCCTACAGTCAGTAATACAACTCTAATTTTTTTCTTGAAAAATGCACACAAAAAATATGGAATTTCATATGAAAGGATTTTTGTGGATGTTTCTATTAGTGTTTTACTGGAATCCTTTTATGCTTCCTTTTTGTTATCCTCTTGTTTACCCTCTTCTCTCACTACTTACTTATTTATCCATGCATCTTCCCTAACCAATTACCCATTTTAAAAACTTGGGACATTTTTCATACTTCTTTTTCATTTCCTTAAAATTTTTTTTTCTAATTTTTTAAATCCCTGCTATGAATGAGCTGTTTTCATAATTCTTTTTTTGTGTTTATTGTTAGATTTATAAGGTGCTAAAAGTGAAACTCTTTTTCCTAAATTCAGCTACCTCCAAAACAACAGCTTCCAGACGCAAAGTAAGTTGAGACTACTGTTATCTCTACACACATGAAAGTGAGACAAAAATGTTTTTTTCAACATTCCCAACCACTTATAGGCTACAAAGTAATTGTGTAGCAGGGAGGAGGATCAGAAAAAAGCAGAGTAGGCCTGAGTCCTGAGAAAGTAGCAGGGAGGTAGAGATGGCATAGCAGAGAGATAAAACCTGAGAAATCTGAACATGAGAAAGGTCACATAGCATGAGGGTAAAGTAGCCAATAAAATTAAATATAACCATATATAGATTAGACCTTGATTTTGTTTCTATACCCTGCTTGCAAGGGTATATAAGGTGAGATCCCTTTGTTCTCAGGGCTCAGCCTTTGGACATGTGTCTGCTGAGTCTGTGCTGGCACAATAAAATGTTGTTTCCTGCTGTTTGCCTCAGAGTCTCGTGTCTCAGCTAGCAAAATCCTGCAACATTTCTTGGGGGCTCATTTTCTGGGATTGTGGAGATGGTGAGTTATCACCTCCCTTGTCACAGGGGTGCATCCCCCCAGACCACCAGGAGGAGATCCCACCAGGTGGTAATGGACAGCTTGATCCAGAGGGGGATTCATCTTCCAGGTGAGTCAGGGTAAGGGCCTCAGGTGCACAACAGAATCCAGTGAGGTGCAAGAACCAGCGAGGGAAGGGGAGTGCTGCTCATCAGACTGGTAAGAACCTGGTTCTAATTCAGGCCTGCCTCAGGAGGCAGAAGTGGAGCTTGATCACCTCCCAATGGAACATCCTAGTAACCACCATTTTTGGGGTGAAACCATGTCTCTCAGTTTCAGGGAGTGGTATGGAAGTATGGTGCTGTATGAGAGTATATGAAAATGTGAGCCGAGACACAGCCCAGCTGCAAAAAAAGCGAGGAATTCCTTCCTGCTCTGTGTCTGTCTGACAGTCTGATAACGGGAGGAGATGTGTGGAAATCAGAGTAAAAAACACTCCCTTGGTGTGTATGATTAACAACTTTAAAAAGGGATTTAATGGAGACAACAGAGTTAAGTTAACTCTTAACAAGCTAAAGGTCCTTTGTGAAGTAGACTGGCCTGCTTTTGGTTAGGATGGCCCCAAGAAGCGTCACTAGATAAAGCTGTGATTAACGAAGTTTGCAGAGTAATTGTGAAAAAAAAAACCCTAACAACCAGGAGAATGGGAAAAGCCAAGAGACTAAAACTGGTCTTCAAAAACTAGACTTTGTTGTTTATTTAAGTTCAGGCAACAATTTATTGGGCAGACTGAGGAGAAATCAGAGTCTTTCAGTCTTGATGGGTAGATTTGGTGCCCCAGTTTGCACATCTTCACCCAAAATGGGCATCATGAAGGAGGACTGAGGCTCAGCACTAACTGAGCTCTTACAAAAATTAACACATGAAGGATGGACTTGCACTGATACTTAAGATCTGGTCTGACTTGAAAGAAAAGGGATGTTGCAGAAGGGCTGTGAATGCAGAGAGAGGGAAATGGAGGAATGGAAACAAAATTGGGGTGAGGTTTTCATGGATAAAGTAAAGAGAGAGAGAAAAGAGAGAAAAAGAAGAGAGAGAGAGGAGAGAAAAAGGGGAGAGAGAGAGAGAAAATAAAATGTCATAAAATGTTTAGCAACAGAAAAGGATGAAAAAATCCTTCAGTTGAGCTTTATGTCTTAAAAATAAAAAGCAAATTAAAAAACAATTTAAGATTATTAAAATATGCCAGAAATACTGAACTTGCTGGCACCTTTAATTCTAGGGAGCATAAGCAGGGAGAACCTACCTAAATGGGTGAGAAAAAAAGGAGCAACTTAAAAGGATGGTGCGGTAAGCTTGCTCTGATATTGAGACAGTCATGAGATGCTTATGTTTCCCTTGCTAATGGCTCGTCAGATTATGCATCCATCTAATGATATGCTCACAGTGTGTGTGTATGTGTAAACGTCTACAAAATGGTTCTTTTTTTAAAATCTTTAACTTTATCAAGATATAATTTACATATTTAAATGGGTATATTTTATTGCACAATTGGATGAGTTTTGACAAATGTAAACACCTGTGTAACTACAACCATAATGAAGATACAAAACATTTTCATTATCCTGAAAGATTCGCTTGTGCTTTTTTCCAGTCAATCCCAAACCCTATTTCCTCTTACCTATCTTCCATCACTACAGATTAAATACATTTTTCCTAAAGTTTATAAAAATGGAAATCATAGCACATGTACTCTTTTGGTTTGGCTTCTTTCACTAACCATAATATTTTGTCAATTCACTCATTTTGTTGTGTGGATCAGTAGTCATTTCTGTTTCATTGCAAAATAATATTCCACTTTACAAAAATACGAGTATTGTATTTTTGTAAAAAATACAATTTTTGAATACAAAAATGGGTATTCATTTGTTTTTAAATATTTGGGTTATTTACAATTTGGGAGTATTAGGATTACCTATATTGTGAATATTTTATGCATTGTTCACTTGGATAAACTCTTAGTGGTTAAATTACTGGCTCCTAAATTACATGTTTGCTTAACATTTTAAGAAACTCTCAGTTTTCAAAATTGGTTGTATCATCTTACATTTCCATCAGCTATATGAGAATTTTGATCGTTCTACCTCCCACCAATATGTGATATTGAATATACAATATTTTTAATATTAGCCATGAGAAATTTTGTGTGTGGTTTTAATTTGCACTTATTTGATGATTAACTAGATTAATGTCATCTGATGATTACATGCATTTATTCATGTGCTCATTGGCCATTTGAATGTTATCTTTAGTTTAGTTTTGTTTTGTTTTTGGTGGCATAGGGTTTGAACTCAGGGCCTTGTACTTATTAGGTCAGTGCTTTACCACTTGAACCACACCCCCAGCTTGTATGTGATCTTTTACAATATATCTGTTAAAATCTTTTGTTGAGGTTTTTTTTTTTAGCTATATAACTAGGTTCAGTTTATTGGTAATGCAAACATAGCAAGAAAAATGTATTAGTTTTATGTCATTGTGTAGTTTTCAGAATATATTTAATTATTTTTATATATTTAACTTGTTCCATTCACATGCTCCCTCCATCCCACTATTCCTTTTGTTTTCTTTTTTGTTGTTGATCATTTATTCATATGTGCATACATTGTTTGGATCATTTCTCCACCCTGCCTCCCTACCCCACCCTTCCCAACCTTCTCCCCTTCCCCCCTCAGTTTCAGGCAGGTCTCATTCTGCCCTTATCACTGATTTTGTTGAAGAAAGGACATATGCCTAATAAGAAAGACAAAGCATTTTTGCTAGTTGAGTTAAGGACAGCTATACAGGAAGATTCCTACTATTGCTTTCATGTACCCAGGTGTTACGACCCATGTTGATTCAACTCTAACTGATCTTTACATTGGTTCCTGATCCATTGCTCATGATAACCTGTCTTTTTAAGGTTTCTGTATTAGTTCCTCTGGAGTGGGGACATCAAACGTTTTCATGTTTTGGGTTTTCTACCTATTCCTATATCTCCCGTATGTGCTCTCCCCTTGTCTTGTGATCCAAGTCCAAACACACTGCTGCATTTGCCCTAGATCTGAAGTACACATATGAGGGAGAACATATAATTTTTGGTCTTCTGAGCTTGGCTGACTTCTCTCAGAATGATGTTCTCCAGTTCCATCTATTTACCTGCAAATGATAAGAATTCATTTTTCTTCATGGCTGAGTAAAATTCCATTGTGTACAAGTACCACGTTTTCTTGATCCATTCATCAGTAGTGGGGCATCTTGGTTGTTTCCATAACTTAGCTATTGTGAACAGTGCTGCAATAAACATGGGTGTGCAGGTGCCTTTGGAGTAACCTGTGTTGCATTCCTTTGGGTACATCCCCAGGAGTGGGATTGCTGGATCATATGTTTAGATTTTAAGAAGTCTCCAAATTTTTTTCCAGAGTGGTTGCACAAGCTTGCATTCCCACCAGCAGTGGATTAAGGTTCCTACAAAATGGTTCTTAGAAAGCTGCTATAAGGTTAATATGATACTAAAGATAACAAAAATCAGGGTATTTATTTTAAATATCTGTGTTATAAACTGCTTAGGCTTTTTACACATAAATATGTAAACATCTTGAGAACAGTTCTTATTATAGAGTCAATGTAAAAATTATTACTCTGTTCTGCTGCTACTTTTTAAGAAAACAGGTTATCAAACTTATTTCAATCAGATCTCACTAAAATGCAGGCATTCAGGGGTTAACACTCTGGCTTAGACCAGAGGGTGGGAGAAAGAAGAAGAAAAGGGGAACCACAGCCTGCAGCAACAATCTTGAAATTTGGGTAGTTAAAGAAATGATTTTTGCACATTTCATTCTGTTGTAATTACAATCTGGAACTTCATTCTCTCTTATCATACAGGGGTCTATTAACAAATGGGCTTTCTATAAATTGTTTTTACTAAAAAAATAATTTTAAGGTTGCTTTCTTTCTGTTTTTTTTCCCATACAAATATAAGGTTCTAAGTTAAAAGGTTTTATAAATTAATTTCAACAAGTAACATATTAAAGATATGATTTTTAAAATAAGAGAATAAAAAATACTTTAAAAAAAAGATAACAACAAGCTCTCCCAGAGGATACAAAATAAGTTGTCATAAAAAGATGGAGCTTATAAGATGCTTTTGTAAGTGATTAACTAAAATCCAGTTACATTAAAGGTTTTGTAAGGTCAAAATTTAATGTACTGATGTCAAACTAAAAACTTAATTCTCTAAGCTCATAACAAGAAGGCTATATTTAAAATATTATGTTGTTCTTGATAGCATATACAAAAAGTTGTCTTAAAAATGTTTTTTTTTAAATCAAAATAACTGTCAAGAATTTTTGGTGCAGCAGGCTAATCCACAAATTGGTCAAGACAAGAGTTTATTAAAACACAGAAAAACAAGAGACAGCTAAACACAGGGAATACTGCTGCACTGATGTGAAACTCAAAACAGATTTAATTATGTAATGGAAAAGTGCACCCTCCAAATACGATAAAAAAAAAAATAAAAAAGAAGCACTACATTGGAAGTCAAGACCTCCAGTTTCTATTGGCCTCAACAGAGTGGAGATGTTAGTCCTACTCCTTCCTCATGGCAGGTGGAGGAAATTTTTTGCCCTGGGATGTCCAGATTGGGCCTGTTATTTTAAGCGGGACTCCATTGACTACAGGTTGGTGGGATCCTGCTGTATGTCATGAGCCATGTGTTGATGACAACAATATGAGAGAGATGTGATCCCTTATCAACATCAGAGCCATGATTCTTGGCCACTATGTTTCCTAACTCTACACTTAGTCCCCATAAATATTTACCTGTGTTCTCTGGTGATTTTTGTCAGGGTTTTGATTACTAAGGTAACTGAGTCATGTTCATTTAAGAGTTGTTTTATGTTGGGGTTAACAATGAGAACAGCCATGTTAGGACCAGACCCCTCCCCCTTGCAGATGGCTTACCTTTATCTCCCTGGATAGATGCCAAGGACAGTTGGGCAGACAGTGACCTAACTACAACTTATCTTTCTTCTTTGCCCAGCCACAATATCCCTTAATGACCTTCCTGGAACTATTCCACTAGCCCCCTATATCTAGCCCAAGCCTGTGTATGGCAATGGGCTCTAGCTCTCTTGCTGGGGTCTCCCTCCATAGGGCTCCTGCCTAAACAATAAACCCTGAACTGGGGTTTGAGCCATCTCTGTGCCTCTTCTATGCCTTTTATTTTCTAACAGTTTATATAAAACTTTCTAGATTACCTCATGGTTAAACAACTTTTGTCTTGGGAGATTCTAATACAGTTGGTACCCTATATGTGTCTGTGACTGGGTTATTTGGAGTCACTGACACTGTTCCCCCCAAATGATGAAAAACTGTAATGTTTTACTTCAAGAGCAACAACTAAACTAATATGTATATATAACCTCTATAGAGCTGTGATGCTGTTGCTGGTTCTTATATATTAAATATATTTATGTTTTTCAAGTATATCAAGACTTCTAAAACACAAAATTTAGTTAAACATGGTAACAAAAAGTTAGTGGTACTGATATACTCTTCTGTTAGTTACTAAATTTTCCATCAGAATTTTAACCATGACTCTTAAGTTTTTGACATTACAGTTCTGATCCTTCTGGGACATTTACAATCACGTCCATAAAAAATGACTAATAACTACTTGCTTTTGTTAGATTTTGTTTTGTATTGACCTTGTCTAAAAGCCCACTGCCTAAGAGCCACTCCTTCTAAGGCTTTTTTTTGCTTAAATGTGGCCAAAAGGGTCTAGTTGGCACTGACTCCCACTTGATCTGCTCATTATTCCCGCCTGATTTGGGCCTAAGACCAACCAAATGAAATCCAGGAAAAAGCAAATCCTGACAATGACCAATCAAGAAAGGTCTTCAGTCTGAGGCCATACCACCGTGAACGCGCCCAATCTCATCTAATCTCGGAAGCTAAGCAGAGTCGTGCCTGGTTTACTTTGATGGAAGACACATCTTCAGAAGAGACTGCTCAGAGACAAGTAGTTTGGAGACAAAGGGGGGAATGCCAGCAAAATTCAATTGGAGTCACTGGTGCCAGACCTCTCAAAAATAACCAAGGATGAGAGGATTGAAGAAATGGTTCTTATGCATGTGTGGCTATCTGGCATTAAAGCCCTTCCAGATACAAATTCGTATTTTAGACAGGTCTTCTACTTAAATAGAGACAAAGTAACTATTTTTACTGGCTCTAAACATGTCCTTTGATACTTAAAGATGGTGGTGTTAATTTTTTTTAAAACAACGAGTTTTCTTGGACATATATACTAAAAGTGTAATGTTGCCAAGGTAATTCTATTCAGTTAAAAAAATATTGTCTGTATAAAAATAAATAAATAAAATGTCCAATCATTAAAACCCCATTGGAGGAGCCCTTTTGTTATCTTGTCTACTCCCACCGCAGTTAAAGTAGCAGAGATCGTTCCTTGGATCCACCACAGTCGAGTCAAGCCAGCTTCTCTCAAGTGGGAGTGCATCCCTGATCTAGCTTCACCATGCAGGATCACCCTCCAGAACCTGAGCGCCCTCCCTCAGCAGGACTCCACTTCCCAGCAAACAACAGGGGACCAAGAGCAATGGAATGACAGCCCTGTGCTAGTCACCACTGGAAGCTGACTAGTCTACTCACAGCAGACGCTTGAGGAGTCAGCTCTCCAACAGGACAAACAGGCTATGTTTTTCACACCAGTTATTTCACTGTAATGCATTGTCACCACTTGTCTGTATCTGTTGCTGTAGTTCTCACCCTAGTCTTCGCCATAGTCTTGGCAGAACCACCCCCGCTGATTGATCTCACTGTGAAAGGTTTTATTTGCTCCCTTCTATCTCTTTTGAGCAGGATGCATAATTACTATTTATTACTACTGATCTGGTTTAACAGAGGGCTAAATACATAGCCCTCCTTCACAAGGGGAAAGCTGCCCCTAACTACACCCATGACACCTGTAGCCCTGTAAATTTCACTGTACGTAAGCCATCTGATTAAAAATGGGGAAAAGTAATTAGTATATAAATAGATAAAAAGGGTCTTGACCCTGAGAGTCTGACACGCCTCAAGTTAGTAACTGTAAAATGAATTTTCCATCTCTGCCAAACCTAAAACCTTTTTCCTCTCACTGGCTGAGTCTATATCCCAGACACTAAATGTCACTTCATGCCATGTTTGTCGGGGGTGGGGGGGGTCCAACATGGGAGACCATTGGGCTTGGAAAAAGATGATAAATGGCTTTACATGTAATGATGATATGAAAATACAAGCCCCTAAATTAAGATGGTGCTCTTTGACCCTAGGTGGGTCTGAACTTCAAAGGGGGGAAATAATGTAGTAGGAGGAGAATCAGAAAAAAACAGACTAGGCCTGAGTCCTGAGAAAGTAGCAGGGAGGTAGAGATGGCATAGCAGAAAGATAAAACGTGAGAAATCTGAACAAGAGGAAGGTCATATAGCACTAGGGTAAAGTAGCCAATACAATTAAATATAACCATATGTGGATTAGATCTTGTCTTTTGCTTCTGTAACCTGCTTGCAAGGGTATATAAGGTGAGGCCCCTTTGTTCTCAGGGCTCAGTCTTTGGACATGAGTCCACTGAGTCTGTGCTGGCACAATAAAACATTGCTTCTTGCTATTTGCCTCAGAGACTCATATCTCACCTAGCAAACTCCCACAAAAGTTGGTTTAAAGGAGGTTAAAGAGCTTCTTCAAGAATATTGAGGCTCTCTCCAAAGGAGAGGTGGTATTTTTGTGATAAATCATATAAATCATTGTGCTATTTTCACTTCTGTAACATTTACTGTATTTCACTGTGGTGGGTTATTTTGAGACAGGGTCTCAAGAACTATTTGCCCAAGCTTGTTCTAACAGAGGTCCTCCTGATCTCTGCTTCCTGAGCCTCTAGGATTATGGACATGAACCACCAGCACCCGGCTACCATTTTTTCCTTGATGGATCAAATCTTTTCTAATCACACTTGGAATTTAATTTTTCCCCATACTAAATAGATCAATTTTGCATGGTTTGCCTGTGGCATCCCAGGACTATAAAGCATTTTAGACCATTTACTCTTTCTCTTCTTCATTCTCAAATGAAAATATGGCAAAATGCTTTTCATTACTTATTTGTACTGTCACCACCCCAGAAATGCTGTCAAATGTGTGTTGCATTGTCCATGGCTGAATCCTAGGCAAATCAGATGTGGTGGGGACTTGCAAATGTAGCCTTCACAGTTCTCCTACCCCTTTCTAGACTTTAACTGTGGGACTGATGCATACTGTTGCTTCTCCCTGAGTAATATATTTTGCTTTCTGTTTCTTTCCCTCAGCTGTAATGAGTTTACTCCTGTTCTCTAAATGTGGCAGTATTTTGCCCTTATGCCTTAAAGAGTAAGTCATAATAAATGCTTCTGTACAAAGGGTAGATGGGATAGGTTTCAGATAGAGTTTGTCCCTTTTCAATTCTGTACAATAGGCAAGCTTTCCATTGCCTGTTTCAAACGAACATTTCTGACTTTTTTTCTCTGAGCTCCTGTTGGAGTTCATGATGAAAGCCTGCCAGAATGTGATTTCCCTACTATCAGTGGTCATCACAGTCTTCATGTCTCTCCAGATCACACTCAGCCTCTTATCCATCACTGATTTCAGCGATGCCCCTTCACCTGAATCCATTAATGTTTACCCCAGAAGGGGGTCCTTGCTTACCTTACCTTCTCTTTCTGCACATATGTCTATTCTGCAATCTTCCCTCTCTAGTATGTTTGAAAAAAAATTAGGAATTTCAATTTATTTTTGTGTTTTTGTTGTAATGCTCTCTGCATCCTGGTGCTAAAAACTATTCATAACATTTTCAGAGTTTCTTGGAAATTTCTCAAAGGGAAATGTTTTCCCTTTAAAATTAGTACACCTAGTGTGCTAGAGCCAGCTCAGATCTCTTCAGAAGAGTTTCTTATTAAATTTTCAGGAACTGTATGAGCTGGATGCCTCCTCCATACCAGGAATATTCTACCAAAGAAGTCCGCAAATACTAAAATGAGGATGCATCTTTCCCCTCTCCCAGAAAGTCAGTTTTTATTACATACAAATCATAGAAATACATATAAGCATTTTCTGGTGAAAGTTATGAAAATACAAGTCAGAAGAGTTAGGAATTAATTTTTTGTTTATAAACAAATAGTAATCAAACACCAACTACAAAAACAATCTAGAAAGAGGATATTCATGGAGTTGAAGAAGCAAACAATAGCCTTGTTCTTGTAAAACTTCCATTCACAAGGAACTCAGGCAAAGAATGAACTGAATGAATGAATGAATGAATGAGTGAATATGAAAAGTAGGGCCAGGGAAAGGGAGCAGTTAAAAAACAAGTGATTGTAGGTGTAGTACACTTTCTATTTTAATAATTTATTTAATAAAATTGTCCTTAAATTTATCCAGTGTCATTTTTACTTTATGGCACAAAGGTAAGCATAAGATTCAGTTCCTTTAATTTTAGATTATATGGCAAGTTTAAATCTTTAAAATTCTACAGGCAAATGTTATAAGTGAACTATCTCACTATTAACCTTTCTGTAGAAATTAGAAGTAAATTTCAAACTCTCACCACTTTTAATCATACAGATGAATGACCTTTCTCTAACAACAGTTTTCTTCAAAATTATTATTGATCAATAGTGTTTATTTTCAAAGAATCCTGCAATAATCATGTGTGGTTATAAAGATATAATCAACATAGTCAGCAACTCTAGATTTATTTTCCTGTCATTCAAACGAGTAATAAAGTCCTCTTGAATTTGTTCACTGAATGGTTTTTTTCTTCCATATGAAAATTGTGCTGATTAAAAGAAAGTAAATATGGAGAAGCACATTTATGAAATACTAAATTGAATTTGAAAGAATGTATAAAATTAAAATATAACCTTTCTCCTGGACCAATTATGATTTAATTTGGCTCTACTGAAGAAAGACCAAGGTTTCTAATTTAAATAACTGCCAGTTTTGATGTTATTTAATGATTATAAATACCTCTTGAGGAAAATATGCACTTCTTTTTATCTCCTCTTCCAATGATGGGCTATCTAAAAAATAACCAGTAAATTGCTGTGAATAACATTTTTGAATTTAGAATATTTTCAAACATCATGTAATTACTGAAGATCAAAGTGTTTCCTTTAATTATTTTCATTCATATTGATATTTATGCTATAAAGTGAATTAAGACTGATGTGAATATTAGAAAAGTGATATGATAAAACTAATCTAAAAAGAAATGTACAACTTTGATTCTTCATGTGAAAACAGCCTTAGACTATGGGACATTAGACCTCCATTAGAATAGCTTCAACTAGATCAGCAGTTAATAAATAAGCATATCTCTGGAATTAGACTGGAAAAATAATTTTCTAGTCAATATGTGATCATGTAATGAAGGGTTCCTTTTGCCATTGCTATCTAAGGCATAAAGATTCAAATGCATTAGGTATGTTTATCTGTACTTCTATGTCTCTCTTTCTCTCTATATATTATATACATATATCTATCTGTATATCCATCTATCATCTATGACCTTCATATACACTCTTTGCAAGATAAAAGACAAATTTACTACAAGATTTAGGAGTATCTGTGTTTTGTTATTGTTGTGCTTTTCTGCTGAAGCTGTTATGATTGAGCTAAGGTCTACATTTATTCCTTTTTATTTGCTCTTTAGTAAGTTTAAAAAACTATTTTCTTTTCCTAAATTATTTGTTACAAAGTACTTACTAGCAGTTATGATAGTAGTTGCAATACTCCCTTTTAGTTTTTAGTTTTTTGTTATTGTTGTTCAACCTCTAAACACTAAACATTTAGAAATAGCTCTTCATTACCATCCAACTACAAGTTCAAGCACACTGGCACATTTTTATAGCAATCTTAATATTCAGGTCTTATTTTAATAGCCAAAAACCTCGAAGTACATCAAGGATAGTTTCCAAAGGCTATATAAAGAGGAATTATCACCAATTTTGTTCTCTCTAAATTATCCCCATCAATTTTCTGCAAGAATTGCTCATCCTTTTCTATCTTTATACATTTAACTGGCTTATGTCCTTCCAACAAAATCACTTGGTCAATAAAAAGTATCTGGACTTGAAGCAGTCTTAGCCTAACATAATATACAGGAAGCAATTTATAGAAATATTGGTATTTGGCTCAAATTTTGAAAGCTACTCTGTGTACCTCATCTCCTCCCTGAAGCAGATTTTAAAATTCTAGGCTTAAGGAAACTAGATTTGTTCTTCTTCATTTTTCTCTATTTTTTAAAATTAACTTGCATTCTCTGTATTGTTATTCTTATTTTCAATAACACTGACAGTTTCCTTCTCAAAGCATAACATAGTCCTGCTTAAAGGTTTTCTTGCAAGTGATTAAGGCATATGCAGAAAGGGTTTATGTGAGCATGCATTCAATTTTCTGTGTGACCGCTCCCAGCACTTGGTCAACAACATCGCCCTCTCTCAATCAAATAAAAACATGCTCTGATTTCTGTTCATCAGTTAGAGAATAATCATTGGGAAGTGCTGGCAAATAAATACTATAAAGATAAGTCAGGAGTGGTTGCTGATGTCTCATGGGAGTAGGGACCCCAAATGGATGCCCTGAAGAAGGAAGAAAAAAACATACAAAGCTAGAATTGGTTTCCTAATTCTACAGCTTATACCCGAGTAATTCATGGCATTCTCTTTTTTTATTTTTACTTTTATTAGAATATTATTATTGTACTGGGGGTACATTGTGACATTTACAAAAGTGCTTACAATATATCTTAGTTAGATTCAGCCCCTCCATCATTCTCCTTTGTCCTCCTCCCCACTTTTTAGAATAGTTTCAACATGTCTCATTTTTCCAGTTTTATACATGAGTACATAGTATTTCCACCATATTCGCCCTCCGTCACCCTTTCCTTATTTCCTTCCCCCTCCCATTGGTACCAATCCCCAGCAGGACCTGTTTTATCTTCCTGTCTTTCATTTTTGCAACAGGTTTAAATTTCAACAGGTTTAAGTACTCTATATCTATTCTTGTATTAAATGTAAATAAGCCATATTCACCTTCTTCCTTCCTTCTTTTACCCTCTTAATACTATTTGTGTTAGTGTGACCTGTTTTTCATTCTTGTCCTTCATTGTTTAGGTGTCTGTTTGTTCTTCCTTGGGATGTTTTCATGGCATTCTTACGGCATTATTTATGTAAAGAATCCTTGTTGCATGGAACATTTAACTATCTTATTAAGCTATGCAGAGGGAAGAAATGTGTAAGTTTCCTGAAAAGCATATTTCTCACTGAGGAAAATACGTTACATTCCTGGGTCAAAGTGGGTGTTGCCTTCCTTTGAATGGGATGTCAATTTTGTCACATTGGATCTACTTTTTGGTTTTAAATTATTTTATATTCTTGGAGGTAGCTAGTTACAAACCTTATTCCTCTCAAACTCTCATTTCTTTTGTAAGACTATTATATTCCATAAGTTAATTTTTTTTTTTTAGGAAATCATGGCTTGGTTCTTTCTACTCATAAATAAGTAACAGTGAAGACAGACATATAGTAACCTGATTCAGATCCAATTTTTAAAATGTCAGGCTAGGATACAATGCCAAGTGCTCAGAATTAAAATGAAAAAACACTTCCTTTCCCAGGTATCTTCTCTATACTGGGAAAGATAGCTACTGAAACATATTGTCACTCTGAATGAGTTCAGTAGCAGCTGTTACAAAATTTTAGCCAGTTTTCTATAGTCACATGGAGAAACAATGTTACCAACAATAACAAGGAATGTCACAAATTGTTACTAAGATTTACATAAGCAGCTTGTAATATTTTCATCAATATTACTTAAAATATTAATACAATATTACTTAAAATAGATTGACAGTTTGTGGCACTGGTAAGTACTCTACATTTAGACACAGCCATTAAAAGTAATAGGTATATCTTTAAAACTTTGCATCTCATGTCTAATAAATTTTGTTTTGAAACGAGAGAGGGAATATCAGCACTAACGATATTTATGTTAATTGGCCAATGTTAAAGCTTTGATATTACTTTGCAATTGGAATTTTATTTTTTAAGAGTTGGGCCTCACTATGATCCCCAGACTGTCTTCAAATTCCTGGACTCAAAGACTCATCCTACTTCAGCCTCCAGGGAAACTGTGACTTTAGGTGCACAGCCCTGTATCAGGCTGCCATTGAAATTTTTTTGAAAACATTTAGACTATTTTGGTTATACAAGCAAATAAAAACAACAAAAAATTCTTTTTATGTGAGAAATTGTGAGGACCCATAGAATAGAAGAAAAAAATACCTTGGAGCATCTTCCAGTAGCAAAAGCTCCTAGGATCTCAGTAGTAGAATTTACCAACCCCTCAACTATTAAGACTACTCTCTTGCCATGGTCAGAATGCCTATGACTCCCAAAATTCATATGTTCAAGCATTACCACCAAGGTGATGGCATTAAGAGGTGATGTCTTTGAGGTTTTGGGGGGGTGTACATTGTAGAAGTACATTTATATATGAAGATAACACAATGAAACCCGCCAAAAACTGTTTAAAAGGCAGAAAGAGGACAGCTTGTTAAGAAAGAATAATAAAGATGGGGTAAATTTGATCAAAATACATTATTTACATCTTGTAAGTATCACAATGAAACTTTTGTACAATTAATTGATGTTATTAAATTTTTATTTTAAAAGAGAAGATGTCCAGTATTGGTAAGAATGTAAAGAAATGGGATCACTCATACACTGTGATGGGAATGTAAAAATATTCTGGCAGTTCCTCAAACAGTTAAACGTATCTTTTTTTCACCTTCCTTTGAATTGATATTTTATGATTCCACTTTATCTCCTTTGTTAAGTTTTGGCTGCCATGCTTGTTTTCTTCACTTAGTGGCTGTTCTAGGTACTGAAAAAAAAAAAAGAGCTTTCAAATTTACTGAGAGCAATAAATTTGCTTCAAATAAATTACCTATTCTATAGTATTTTGTTAAAGAAGCCTGGTTGGCCTAAAACTTCCTAATGGCTCTTACGATGACCATGTCTTAGCTCAACATCTCAGTGTTGTAGAAAATAGCTAGCCAGGAACCAGTGGCTCATGCCTGTAATCCTAGCTACTCAGGAGGCAGAGATCAGGAGGATTACAGTTCAAAGCCAGACTGGACAAATAGCTCATGAAACTATATCTCAAAAAAAAAATCATAAAAAAAGGGATGGTGGAGTGGCTCAAGGTTTAGGCCCTGAGTTCAAACCCCAGTATTTAGGAAAAAAAGAAAATAGCTAAGATCACAAAGCATAAAGTGGCTACAGGGGTTCTATAAATGTAATAGGGAATGAAAATAAGGTCTAGAAAAGTGATCTTATGTAGTAAATCACAATATATTAATTCTCTAGAAATTTCAGGAAAGTTTAATTAAATGAAAAAGTAAAATATGAAATTAAAAAGTGGTACTGGGCACATTTTTATATATACAAAAATGGTTTTAATGAAGCCTTCAGTTATTGGACAAACTATAACATTGTACAATGTTGACTAAGTTTATCACAGATGAAAATTAACACTGATCATGCCTTTTATATAATACCACACTCAATTCAGTGGACTTCTTGATTAAACACTAGCATGGGATGTTTTAGGAAAGATAGTCCAAGAGTCTGAGAGCCAAGAAGATAGGTAATAGAAAATGTATTCAATATACTTTGAATAATTCTACTACTTAAGATACAGATTAAGCCACAATAATCTATGTTCAATCACATAAAATTAATTTGTCATTTTTCTCCCCTCAGAAAATCTACTTCAAAACAGAAGGTTAGCTAGCAAATATTTTCTTCTACTCTGTGAATGGTCTCTTTAGTTTAGATGCCATTTCTTTTGTTGTACAGAAGCTTTTTAATTTTATGAACTCCCATTTGTTCATTCTTTTAGTTGCTGGGCTGCTGGGGCTCTGTTGAGGAAACCCCTGCCTATACCTATTAGTTTCAGAGTGTTTCTTGCTCCTTCCTGTACTAACTTCAGAGTTTTGAGTCTGATATTAAGGTCCTTGATCCATTTTGAGTTGATACTAGCACAGGGTGATACACATGGATCTGTTTTTAGTTTCTTGCAGATGGATAACCACTTTTCCCAGCAGCATTTGTTGAAGAAGCTGTCTTTTCTCCATTGTATATTTTTGGCTCCTTTGTCAAAAATAAGGTGGGTATCATTGTGTGAATTCATATATGGGTCCTCTGTTCTGTTCTGCTGGTCTTCATGTCTGTTTTTGTGCCAGTACCATGCTGTTTTTATAGCTACTGCTTTGTAATATAGCATGAAGTCAGATATTGTGATACCGCCAGCATTGCTCTTTTTGCTGACTATTGCCTTGGCTATTCATGATCTCTTGTGTTGCCAAATGAACTTTATGGTAGATTTTTCAATCTCTGTGGTGAAAATCATTGGGACTTTGATGGGAATTGCATTAAACATGTAGATTGCTTTTGGTAGTATAGACATTTTTACTATGTTGATTTTTCCAACCCATGAGCATGGGATATCTTTCCATATTCTGTAGACTTCCTCAATCTCTTTCTTCAGGGGTTTGTAATTCTCCTTGTAGAGGTCATTCTCATCTTTTGTTAAGTTTGAGGCTATTGTAAATGGAATTGTTTCAATATATTCCTTCTCAGTTTATTCATTGTTGGTGTATAGAACAGCTAATGATTTTTGTAAGTTGATTTTGTATCCTGACACCTTGCTGTAGCTATTTATGGTGTGTAGGAGTTTTTGGGTAAAATTTTTTGGGACTTTAAGATATAGGATCATGTCATCTGCAAATAGGGATATTTTGACAATTTCCTTACTTATATTTGTATTCCTTTTGTTTCTTATTCTTGCCTAACTGCTCTGACTAGGAATTCCAGGACTATGTTGAAAAGAGTGGGGATAGTGGGCACCCTTGTCTCATTCATGATTTTAGGGGAAATGGTTTTAGTTTTTCATCATTAATTATGATATTGGTTGTAGGTTTGTCACAGATAGCCTTTACAATGTTGAGGTACATTCCTTCTATTGCTAGCTATACACCAGACAAAGGACTGATAACCAGAGTATACAGGGAACTTAATAAGCTAAACTCGCCCCAAATCAATGAGCCAATTAAGAAAGGGGCAACTGAACTAAATAGAACTTTCTCAAAAGAAGAAATTCAAATAGCCAAAAAACATGAAAAAATGCTCACCATCTCTAGCCATAAAGGAAATGCAAATCAAAGCCACACTAAGGTTCCACCTCACCCCTGTTAGAATAGCCATCATCAAAAACATCACCAACAACATGTGTTGGTGAGGATGTGGGGAAAAAGGAACCCTCGTACACTGCTGATGGGAATGCAAGCTGGTGCAACCACTCTGGAAAAAAATTTGGAGGTTTCTTAAAAATCTAAACATAGACCTGCCACGTGATCCAGCAATCCCACTCCTGGGTATATACCCAAAGGAATGTGACACAGGTTACTCCAGAAGCACCTGCACACTCATGTTTATTTCAGCACTATTCATAATAGCCAAGTTATGGAAACAACCAAGATGCCCCACTACTGATGAATGGATCAAGAAAATGTGGTACTTGTACACAATGGAATTTTACTCAGCCATGAAGAAAAATGAAATCTTATCATTTGCAGGTAAATGGATGGAACTGGAGAACATCATTCTGAGTGAGTTTAGCCAAGCTCAGAAGAGCAAAAATCGTATGTTCTCCCTCATATGCAGAGTTTAGATCTAGGGCAAATACAGCAATGTTGTAGGACTTGGGTTACATGACAAGGGGAGAATATATATGGGAGGCATGGGGTTAGATAGAAAACACAAAATGACAGCACTTGATGTCCCCACTCCAGAGGAATTAATACAGAAAACTTAAAGCAACAGAAGTCAACACGAGAAGAGGATCAGGAACCAGTGTAAAGATCAGTTAAAGATGAATCAACCTGAATTGTAACACATTTGTACATGAAAGCAATGTTAGGATTCTCTCTGTATAGCTGGCCTTATCTCAACAAGCAAAAATGCTATGCCTTTCTTATTATTGCTTATTTCTACTCTTCAATGGAATTGGAGAAAAATGTAGAACAGGTTCTGCCTGGAAGGGAGGGGGAGGGGGGAGAGAGTGGGTGCAGGGGAAGGAGGGAGAAATGACCCAAACAATGTATGCACATGTGAATAAATGAATAATAATAAGAAGAAGAAGGTTATTTCTAAATGAATTCATTAAATACATTATCAATATGCAATACTAAATTTTTTAATATATACATCAGGCATTCATAATATTGTCAGTTTTCTAAGAATCAATTATTCTGTTAATTCAAAATGTTTTGCAATAGTACTCCAGAAGACCATATTTCTGTCTTGAAATATTCATTGAATGTATGTTACAGACTTTAGATTTCAATAGATTTGTAAGACAATACATAATAAGCTTTCTCTTTAGCTGATATGTAGACATATTAAAACATTAAATTCTGAAGTCAGAAAAAGCTGTGAGAAAGGTTTGTTTGGGGCATAAATCCTCCCTATGGTTTAATTAAAGATTGGTAATTAGGATCATTATGTGCTGTACTTTATCTTGAATTCTGATCACTGCATTTTGTTCCCAGTTGGCTCTTTTGATCTTTCCCTTCATAATCCATATAGTTTTACCAATTTAATTCTGAAGAGAGTATTCTTTGTGACTTGATTTATAAAATAAGTGAGCTATAACATTTTAGGGAGAAAAAGAACATATAATAGAACATTTATCAGAAGTTATTTCTTTTCAACTGTGCTCTGCCATAATTTATTTCCCTTTTCTACTTTTCTTTTAAAAGATAATTATTAAAAACACATTTAAAAATTCTCAACTATGATCTGCATTATATGTACCTGTGTGTACATGTATTATGTATTCCCTTCTCAATGATTTCTTTAAACATAATATGTAGTTTTAAAATTTTCTAAATAGAGGGGTACAGGTACTAGAGAAAAGGTTAGATCAAAAAGAATTAACCTAGAAGGTAACACCCAAGCACAGGAAATCAATGTGAGTCAATAGCCTGTATAGCTATCCTTATCTCAACCATCAAAAACCCTTGTTCCTTCCTATTATTGCTTACACTCTTTCTACAACAAAATTAGAAATAAGGGCAAAATAGTTTCTGCTGGGTATTGGCGGGGGAGAGGGAGGGGGCAGAGTGGGTGGTAAAGGAGGGGATGGGGGCAGGGGGGAGAAATGAACCAAGCCTTGTATGCACATATGAATAATAAAAGAAAAATGAAAAAAAAATTTCTAAATAGAAACCATGCTATTTTCATATTATAATAGGGAAACAGAGAAAAGAAACATTGTTTCAAATATTGACTGTCAGCTATTAACTTTTTTTTTAATTTGTGAAAGCTTATTCTTTTTATCTATCCAAGAAAGTAAAAACTTGTTTGAAATGATCCATTCTGAATCTTGAATTTAATGACTGGGAAATTTGCCATATATAAAAATGACATTCTGGGTTTGGGGAAAATACAATTATATGCTGGAGAAAATTGGTCAAACCACATTCCAACATTCATTGTGACACAGTGGGAAATCTACACTATCTCAATTTCAACCTCATAGAAAAGTATTGTCTAGGGGAGATCCAAGATGGAGAATAAGAGACAGAAACAGAATTGCTGAGATCCACAATTTGAGAAACCAGTTGGAGACACCATAGTTACATTCATGTAATTCTGATTTGTTTTGTCAACTGAGTAACCACCAACACATAGGGTGCACATAAAATTTAAGTATGACCCTTAAACAGCTTTTAATTGCACCTAACAGCAGGGAAATCCCACCATGATACAGCCAGTAGGGTGTGTCTGCCCTGGGAAAAGCCCCATGCCATTTCTGATATTTATTTATTTTTTTGCAAAAATCAGAAGATAGAGTATCAAACAGAACCTAACCTTGCAGCACACTAGACCCCTAACCTGTGGGAAGCCTACCTATGCCCTGCCAGGCTGAACCCAGTCCCTGTGAGTGTCTGCCTTGAGTAAATCCACCTGCCACTTCTCCCCACAAGCCTGGTTCCAAAGCTGCCTGTATAAATCAGCAAATGACGAATCTGGCATTGGACTTATGAACTTGTTATAATTAATTTATGCTTCCAGGCCAGGGACAGAAATAGCACATCAACCTAGCTGATGCCGAACTCAGTCACAAAACAGTGATTAAATGAAGAGAAAGAAAACAGACAATTGAAACCACTAACTAGCAAATCAATAACATAGGAGCACAGCAAATAATAGAAGCATGGAAAGAAGAAGGCAAGAAAATTCCACCCTTCAAAAGACCAACAATTCACTAGAGGATTTAGTAGGAAATGAAGAAAATGAATATCCAGGTCCTAACCCCATCAAAACAATGATAAACATGACTAATGTGCTCACTGACATCCAAAAAAATCTCTCAAAGAGGAAATCATGGATGAGAAAATTGAGATACTCCTGGAGAAGCTACAAGGGACAGTTAAACAGAATGTATAGGATGAAGTCAAACAATAACAAGACACCACAAATAATAAACTTGTAAAGACTCAGAAACAACTAACAGAACTTGGAGAGGACTTCAAAAAGCACCAAAGTGAAACAAAGTAGAATATTAAAAAAGACACATGAAATAAAGAAGATAGCACAAGATATGAAAGAAGAGTTGAATGAAGATATGGAAAACCTCAGAAAAAGAACTGAACAGAATCCTGGAAATAAAAAGTTCCTAAATCAAATAAAAAATACAGTGGAAAGCTACTCTAGCAGACTAGAACAAGTGGAAGGCAGAATCTCAGGACTTGAGGACAAAACAGATATTAAAGAAAAACAGATCAACTCTTAAACAAAAGGGTTAAGAACTGTGAAAGGAACATGCAAGAACTCAGCAACTCTGCCAAAAGTCCAAACATGAGACTCATGGGCATCAAAGGAAAAGAGGTGTAAGCCAAAGGGATATGTAATATATTCAACAAAATAATAGCAGAAAATTTCCCAAATCTTGAAAAAGAGTTGCCTATTCAGGTACAGGAAGCCTCCAGGACACCAAACACACATGAGCAAAATAGCACCTTTCTATGACATATTATCATTAAAACAACTAGCACAGAGAACAAGGAAAGAAAATTGAAGGCTATAAGGGAGAAAAAACAAATAATATATAAAGGTAGACCCATCAAAATAGCAGCAGATTTCTCAACAAAAACCTTAAAAGCAAGAAGGGTGTGGAGTGAGTTATTTCAAGCACTGTAAGAAAACTTTTTCAGTCTTAGTATTCTCTACCTAGCAAAACTATTATTCAAAATTGATGGAGGAATAAAAGTCTTCCAAAATAAACAGACACTAAAACAATGTATGACTACCAAGCCACCACTACAGAAGATTCTGAAAGGAATTCTACACAAAGAAGATGAAAACAAACAAAACCATGAAAGGATAGGATGTATTATACCTCAGGAGAAAAACAGATGAGTACTTACAGAGTAGCATTGACTCAGTAGCACACACTCAAATTCTTAAACAACAAAAACACCTAAATGGCAGGAATTACAACATACCTCTCTATACTAACTCTGAATATTAATAGACTCAACTGCCCCATCAAAAGAAACTGTTTGGCAAACTGGATTAAAAAGGAAAACCCAAGAAACTGTTGTTTACAAGAGACCCACCTTATTAACAGAAGCAAACACTGGTTTAGGGTGAAAGGCTGGAAGATGATTTACCAGCTAATGACTCCCGAAAACAGGCAGGAGTAGCAATACTTATAAAGTGGACTTCAAACCTAAATTACTCAAAAGAAATAAAGAATGATAGGTCACTTCATACTAATGAAAGGAACAATATATCAAGAGGAAATAACCATTATCAATTTAAATGCACCCAATGTCAGTGTACCCAACTAATGAAGTGTATACTAAAAGACTTAAAACCTTTAGTTTTAACTAAACACAGTGGTAGTGGGAGACTTTAGTACCCCTCTATCAACAATAGATAAGTCATCCAGACAAAAAATCAATGAAGAAATCCTAGAATTAAGTGACACCATAGATATAATAGAACTGACCAATTTCTACAGAGTATTCCATCCTGCAACAACACAATATACATTCTTCTCAGCAGCCCATCAAACAGACTCCAAAATAGATCATATCCTAGGACACAAGTCAAGCCTCAACAAATATAAGAAAACTGAAATAACAACCCCAAAACTATCTGATCACAATGCAGTAAAAGTAGAACTCAACAACAAAAGCTGCTGAAGAAAATACACAAACAATTGCAGGCTGAGCAACACAATGCTCAATGATTAGTGGGTCATAGAAGAAATAAGGGAGGAAATCAAGAAGTTCCTGGAATTTAATGAAAATGAAAACACAACCTATGAGAACTTATTGTACACAGCAAAGGCAGTCCTAAGAGGAAGGTTTTAGAGCCATGAGGGCGTATATTAAAAACTCAGAAAGATCTCAAATAAATGACCTAATGCTGCATCTCAAACTCTTAAAACACAAACAAGCTAAACCCAAAAGAAGCAGAAGGAGAGAAAGAATAATCATAGAGACAAAAAAAAAAAAAAGCATAGAAAGAATCAAGAAAACAAAAAGCTTGTTCTTTGAAAAACCAAACAAGATTAACAAACCCCTAGCAAATCTGACTAAAATGAGGAAGGAAAAGACCAAAATTAATAAAACCAGAAATGAAAAGGGGGAGATAAGGAAACACACCAAGAAATCCAGGGAATACTTTGTGAAGCTATATTCAAATAAAATGGAAAATTAGAAGAAATAGACAAATTTCTAGATATACACGACCATCCAAAACTGAACTAACAGGATATTAATCACTTACATAGGTCTATAACAGGCAGTGATATTGAAGCAGCAATGAAGACTCTCCCCAAAAAGTCCAGGACCTTATGGATTCTCTACTGAATTCTACCAGACCTACAAAGAAGAACTAATACCAACACTCCTTAAAATTTTCCATGAAATAGAAAGGGAGGGAACACTGTGTAACTCATTCTGTGAAGCCAGTATTTAACTCATCCCCAAACTGGACAAGGACACATCCAAAAAAGATCACTACAGGCCAATCCCCTTAATGAATATTGATGCAAAAATCCTCAATAAGAAATAATTGCAAACCAATCCAACAACATATCAGAAAGATCATTCACCGTTACCAGGTCAGCTTCACCCCAGGGATACAGGGATAGTTCAACATATGCAAATCATTAAATGTAATGCAGCATATTAACAGAATCAAAGACAAAAACCATCTGATCATCCCAATAGATGCAGAAAATGCCATCAATACAATTCAACACCATTTCATGATAAAAACTCCAATGAAACTAAGAATAGAAGGAATGTACCTCAACATTATAAAAGCTATATATGACAAACCTGTAGCTACCATCATACTTAACAGGAAAAAACAGAAACCATTTCCCCTAATGTCAGGAATGAGACAAGGGTGCCCTACTCCTACTCCTAGTCAGAGCAAATCTTAGAATATCTTGGAAATCCTAACTAAAGCAATAAGGCAGGAAGAAGAAATAAAAGAAATACATATAGGTAAAGAAGAAGTCAAACTATCTCTATTCACAGATGATGATCTTATACATAAAAGATCCAAAAAACTCCACCATATAAACTAGACACCATAAACAGCTTCAGCAAACTAGCAGGATACAAAATCAACTTACAAAAATCAGTAGCCTTTCTACACACCACCTATGAACAGATTGAGAAAGAATATTAGAAAACAATTCCATTTACTATAGCCTCAAAAAAAAAATCAAATACCTAAGAATAACCTTAACAAAGTATGTAAATGACCTCTACAAGGAAAACTACAAACCATTGAAGAAGTAAATTGAGGAAGATTACTGAAGATGGAAAGAGTTCCCATGATCATGGATTGGCGGAATCAACAAAGTAAAAATGGCTATGCTACCAAAAACAACATACATGTTCTATGCAATTCCCATCAAAATACCAATAACATTCATCACAGAGACTAGAAAATCAACCCTAAATTTCATTTAGAAACACAAAAGACCACGAATAGACAATGCAATACTGAACAAAAAGAGCAACACTGGAGCTACCACAATAACTGACTTCAAACTATACCATGGAGCCATAGCAATAAAAACAGAATGGTACTGGCACAAAAACAGATAAGAAGACCAGTGGAACAGAATAGAAGACCCAGATATAAATCCATGCAGCTACACCCACCTAATTTTTGAACAAATTGCCAAAAACCTATGATGGAAAAAAAGACAATCTCTTCAACAAATGTTGCTGGGAAAACTGGGTATCTGCCTGCAGATCTATGGTTGTCACCTTATGCAAGTATCAACTCAAAGTGGGTTAAAGACCTTGATATCAGACCTGCAACCTTGAAGCTAGTACAGAAAAGAGCAGGGAATACTCTGAAGCAACAGGCATAGGCACAAACTTCCTCAGTATAACTCAAGTGACTCAGCAGCTAAGAGAAAGGATTGACAAAAGAAATCGTCCCTAAATTGAAGAGGCCAGCCACATAATGGAAAAAAAATCTTTGCTAGATATACATCAGACAAGAAACTGATAATCAAAATATACAGGGAGCTCAAAAAACTAAACTCCCCTCAAATCAATGAATCAATAAAAAAATGGGCAACTGAACTGAACAGAACTTTTTCAAAGGCAGAAGAACAAATGATTAAAAAACACATGCAAAAATGCTCACTATCCCTGGCTATAAAAGAAATGCAAATCAAAATCACATGAAGATTCCACCTTACTCCTGTTAGAATTGCTACCTTTAAGAACACCACCAACAACAAATGTTGGTAAGGATGTGGGGAAAAAGGAAGCCTTATATATAAGCTGGTACAAGCACTATGGAAAACAATATGGAGGCTCCTTCAAAATCTAAAAATAGATCTGCCACATGATCCAGCAGTCTCACTCCTAGGGATATAACTGAAGGCATGTGAGTCAGCTTACAACAAAGGTGCCTGCATACCTATTTTTAATGCAGCACTATTCACAATAGCTAAGCTATGGACACAGCCAAGATGCCCTATTACTGATGAACGAATTAAGAAAATGTGGTATTTATACACAATGGAATTTTACTCAGCTCCAAAGAAGAATGAAATTTTGTTATTTTCAGGAAAATAGGTGGAAATGGAGAACATCATCTTAAGTGAAGTTAATCAGGCTCAGAAGGCCAAAAGCTGCATATTCTCCTTCATATGTAGACTATAGACCTAAAGCCAATGTAGCAATTTTATGGGACAGGAGTCACACCAAGGGAGGCTGCCACACGAGATGGATGGGACAAGGGAAGGAATCCAAACACTTGAATTTGGTTGATGTGCTCACTGTACAGTAATGAATACAGAATTCTTAAACTGGGGGGGCCATCACTGGAAGAAGACTAGAGAGGAGTGAAAAGGACTTGCAGAGATGAACCAGTTGGGGTTGTAATACATATATGCATAGAAACAAACAAGGAATCTCTTTATATAGCTATCTTTATTTCAAACTAGCAAAAACACCATGTTTGGCACAGGTGGGAGAAGGGAGGAGGTGGTGGTGGGTAAAGGGTTATGAGGATGAAAATAGTTCAAATAATGTATACACACATACATAAATGCAAAACTGATAGTACAATTTATCTTAGGATAAATTACTATTTACACTATAACTTCAGAACTTAAGCTGAGACTGAAATTCTATTGTTCCTGAACCTGGTGGGGTTTTTTGTTTGTTTCTTTCTTTCTTTTGTCCTGTATTTTTTGTTTGTTCATTTTGTTATTGTGGATTTTCTATTTTTATTTCTATCCCTATTAACTTTTTTCTTTCTATACAATTATCTTTACCATCATCATCTTCTCATTCCTACTGTCACCCCCTTTAATCTCCCTCCTTCTCCTGTGCTAAAATCCATTGCTCTCCTTCACAACAACTCTTTCTGCCCCTTTTCACCCACACTCTCCTTCTGCCCTCACCTTTCCCTCCCATTCTCCTCCAAACTACCCCTCCCTCCTACACACTTATCACCTGCTGCTGACCAACCTACTATACCAAATTTACACAAACCCAACCCCCTACAATCCCTGACACAAACACCCTACACTGCAACAGAAATACACCCAAACATACACAAGGGCCATAAAAAACAGCAGCCCCTGTACCACTTCCCCCACTCACCCAACCACTTCCGACCTCCCCTCTTAGTGCCAACCTATCCAATTGCCCAAACTTCTATAGCAAGCCTAACAAACATTAACATCCCCAACTCCCACTGCTTATAGATATTACCACCAAGGGGTCTTATATATAATATACTAACTACTGGTTGGGGGTATTCACTACTGTGAGTTAGTTATTGCTAAATTACTAATTTAGCAGGGACAGACAAGGGACAGAAATAGCATGCCAAGACAGCCACAAAACAAAAATTAAATCAGGGGAAAGAAAACAGGTGACTAAAACCACCAACTAGCCTATCAAGAACATAATCACACAGCATCAAGTAGAGTGATGAGAAGAAGAAGAAGGGATGGAAACTACTTTCCTCAAAAAATAATTTAATACATAATTCAGAGAGAATGAATAAAATGGACACCAAGTTCCTGACCCCAACAAAACAAAGACAAATGATACCAAGGAACCCAGTGATGCCCACAAAAACACCCTTAAATAAGACATCTTGCAAGAGATCACTGAGAATTCCATGGAGAAAATTCTAGACATGGTTAACCAAAATGAACAAGATACACTCAAGAAATTTCAAGAAACCAAAAATAAAGAATAAGACAAGACACAGAAACAAATACATGAACTCAGAGGAGCCCTAAATAAACACCAAAGTAAAACAGAGAACAGTATAAATAAAGGGATAAATGAGTTAAAGATGAAAATAGAATTAAAGAGGGAGTGACCCATGATATGGAAAACCTCAAAAAAAAAGTAGAAGTCCACTCCAGCATACTAGAAGGAAGGGGAGGAAAGAATCTCAGAATTCAAAGATAAAATAGAAATTAAAGAAAAAACTGAAGAACAATTACAAAGAACACAAGACCTGTGAAAGGAATAAGCAAGAACTCACCAACTCCATCAAAAGACCAAACCTGAGACTCATGGGCATTGAAGAAGAAGAAGAGGTCCAAGCAAAAGGGATTCATAATATAAATAAAATAAAAAAATAAAATAAATAACAGAAAATTTCCCAAATCTTAAGGAAGATTTGCCCATTCAGGTACAGGAAGCCTCCAGGACACCAAAGAGACTTGACCAAAATAGAACCTCCCCAAGCATATTATCATTAAACCAATAAGCACAGAGAATACAGAAAGAATATTGAAGGCTATAAGAAAGAAAAACCAAATAACATGTAAAGGTAAACCCATCAAAATTGCAGCAGATTTCTCAATGGAAACCGAAAAGAAAGAAGGACATGGAGTAAGGTATTCAGGGCACCGAATGAAAATAACTTCAACCCTGGCATACTCTACCCAGCAAAACTATCATTCAAAATAGATGGAGCAATAAAAATGTTCCATGATAAGCAGACACTAAAACAATATATAACTATCAAGCCACCACTACAAAAGATTCTGCAAGGAATTCTGCACACAGAAAATGAAAGCAAACAAACCATGAGAAGACAGGAAGTATCAAATCACAGGAGAAGATAGGACAAGGAATCAGAGAGTAGTATTGATTCAGTTGCACATAATCAAATCTTTAAGCACAAAAACAACTAAACGGCAGGATCACCACATACCTATCAATATTAACACTGAATGTCAAGGGACTCAACTCCCCCATCAAAAGACACTGCTTGACAAACTGGATTAAAAAGGAAGATCAAACAATCTGTTGTTTACAGGAGACCCATCTCATTGATGGAAACAAACACCGGCTTAGGGTGAAAGGCAAGAAGAAGATTTACCAAGCCAATGGCCCCCCAAAACAGGCAGGAGTAGCAATACTTATATCAGACAAAGTAGACTTCAAAATTACATTGATCAAATGAGATAAAGGACACTTTATACTGGTAAAAGGGGAAATACACCAAAAGGAAAGAAAAATTATCAACCTATGCACCCAATGTTAATGCACCCAATTTCATCAAACATACTCTAAAGGACTTAAAAGCACATACAGACCCCAACACAGTGGTAGTGGGAAACTTTAATACCTCCCTATTACCAATAGATAGGTCATCCAAACAAAAACAATCAATAAAGAAATTCTAGAACTACACCACACCATAGATCAAATGGACCTAGCTGACGTCTACAGAATATTTCATTCAACATCTGCACAATATACCTTCTTCTCAGCTTTCTCCAAAATTGATCATATCTTAAGTCACAAAGCAAGCCTCAGCAAATATAAGAAAATAGAATTAATCCCCTGCGTTCTATCTGATCACATGCATTAAAACTAGAACTCAACAAAAGCAACAGCAGAAAATATGCAAACAATTGGAAGCTGAGCAGCACATTGCTCAATGATCAATGGGTCATTGATGACATAAAAGAGGAAATTAAAAGATTCCTGGAAGTTAATGAAAATGGAAACATGATCTACAAGAACACATGGGACACAGCAAAGGCAGTCCTAAGAGGAAAGTTTATAGCCATGAGTGCATATATTAAAAGGACAGAAAGATCTCAAATAAACAATCTAATGCTACATCTCAAAATCCTCAAAAAACAAGAGTAAGTAAAACACATATCAAGGGCCAAAATTAATGATAAAGACGTAAAAAACCATACAAAGAAAAAACATACAAATTGACAGACCCCTGGCAAATCTAACTAAAATGAGGAGGGATAAAACCCAAGTCAGTAAAATCAGAAATGCAAAAGGAGAGATAACAACAAACACCACCAAAATCCAGAGAATCATCAGAGACTACTTTGAGAAACTATGTTCCATTAAATTTGAAAATCTTGAAGAAATGGACAAATTTCTAGATACCTATGACCATCCAAAACTGAACCAACAAGATATTAATCATCTAAACAGATCTATAACACAAAAATGAAATTGAAGCAGCAATAAAGAGTCTCCTAATAAAGAAAAGTCTGAGACCTGATGGATTCTCTGCTGAATTCTATCAGACCTTTAAAGAAGAAATAATACCAACCCTTTTTAAGCATTTCCTTGAAATAGAAAGGGAAGGAAAACTGACTAACTCATTCTATGAAGCCAGTATTACCCTCATCCCAAAACCAGACAAAGATACCTCCAGAAAGGAGAACTATAGGCCAATCTCCTTTATAAACATCGATGCAAAAATCCTCAATAAAATAATGGCAAACCGAATCCAACAGCACATCAAAAAGATCATTCAGTATTAGCAAATCGATTTCATCCCAGGGATCCAGGGGTGGTTCAACATATGCAAATGTATAAATGTAATGCAGCACATTAATAGAAGCACAGACAAAAACCACTTGATCATCTCAATAGATGCAGGAAAAAGCCTTTGATAAGATTCAACACCACTTCATGATAAAAGCTCTGAGAAAATTAGGAATAGATGCAATGTACCTCAACATTATAAAGGCTATATATGACAAACCTATAGCCAATATCATACTTAATGGAGAAAAACTGAAACCATTTCCTTTAAAATCAGGAACAAGACAAGGATGCCCACTATCCCCACTCCTATTCCAACATAGTGCTGGAATTCCTAGCCAGAGCAATAAGGCAAGAAGAAGAACTAAAAGGAATACAAGTAGGTAAAGAAACTTTCAAAGTATCCCTATTTGCAGATGACATGATCCTATACCTCAAAGACCAAAAAATTCTACCCCAAAACTCCTGGACAGAAGAAATACCTTCAGCAATGAAGCAGGATACAAAATCAACTTACAAAAATCAGTAGCCTTTCTAAACACCAACAATGAACAAATTGAGAAACAATATATGAGAACAATTCCATTAACAATAGCCTCAAAAAAATCAAATACCTAGGAGTAAACTTAACAAAGTATGCTAATGACCTCTACAAGGAGAACTACAAACTTCTGAAGAAAGAGATTGAGAAAAACTACAGAAGTAGAAAGATCTCCCATGCTCATGGAATGGTAGAATCAACATAGTAAAAATGGTATACTACCAAAAGCAGTCTACATGTTCAATGCAACTGCCATCAAAATCCCAATGACATTCATCACAGAGATTGAAAAATCTACCCTAACATTCACTTGGAAATATAAGAGACTGTGAATAGCCAAGGCAATACTCAGCAAAAAGAGGAATGCTGGAGGTATCACAATACCCAACTTCAAACTGTATTACAGAGCCATAGCAAGAAAAACAGCATGGTACTGGCACAAAAACAGACATGAAGGCCATGGAACAAAATAGAGAAACCAGATATAAATCCTCACAGCTAAGCCTACCTCATTTTGGACAAAGGCAACAAAAATATGATTGAGAATAGATAGCCTCTTCAACAAATGTTGCTGGCAAAAGTGGTTATCTGCCTGCAGAAAACTGAAATTTGGTCCATGTCTATCACTCTATAATAGTATCAACTCAAAGTGGATTAAAGACCTTAATATCAGATGCCAAATTCTGAAGTTAGTACAGGAATGAGCAGGGAATACTCTGGAAACAATAGGTATAGGCAAGGACTTCCTCAATAGAACTCCAGCAGCCCTGCAACTAAGAGAAAGGATGGACAAATGGGACTACATAAAATTAAAAATCTTCTGCACAACAAAATAAATTGTCTCTAAACTGAAGAGACCACCTACAGAGTGGGAGAAAATATTCACTGGCTATACATCAGACAAAGGACTGGTAACCAGAATATATAGGGAGCTCAAAAATCTAAACACCCCCCAAATCAATGAACCAATAAAGAAGTGGGCAACTGAACTAAACAGAACTTATCCAAGGAAGAATCCCAAATGGCTAAAAAACACATGGAAAATGCTCACCAGCCCTGGCATAAAGGGCTGCATAAAGGAAATGCAAATCAAAACCACAGTAAGATTCCATCTCACTCCTGCTAGAATAGCTATCATCAAAAACACCAGAGAAAAGGTTAGTTCAAGAAGAATTAACTTAGAAGGTAACACACATGTACAGGAAATCAATGCGAGTCAACTCCCTGTTTAGCTATCCTTATCTCAACTAGCAAAAACCCTTGGTCCTTCCTATTATTGCTTATACTCTCTCTTCAACAAAACTAGAGATAAGGGCAAAATAGTTTCTGCTGGGTAGCAAGGGGTAAGGGGGGGTAAGGAGGGAGCTGGGGGGTGGGTAAGGGAGGTGGTGGGGAAAAGGGGGGAGAAATGACCCAAACATTGTATGCACATATGAATAAAATAAAAATTAAAAAAAAACACCACCAACAACAAATGCTGGCAAAGATACGGGAAAAAGGAACCCTCATACAGTGCTGGTACAACCACTTTGGAAAGCAATATGGAGGTTTCTTTAAAAATTAAACATAGATCTGCCATATGATCCTAGGGATATACCCAAAGGAATGCAGCTCAGGTTATTCCAAAAGCACCTGCACACCCATGTTTATTGCAGTACTATTCACAATAGTCAAGTTATGAAAACAGCTAAGATGCCCCAGTACCAAAGAATGGATTAAGGAAATGTGATATTTGTACACAGCAGAATGTTACTCAGCCACAAAGAAGAATAAAATTTTGTCATTTGCAAGCAAATGGATGGAACTGGAGAACATCATCTTAAGTGAAGTTAGCCAGGCTCAGCAGGTCAAAAATCGTTATGTTCTCCCTCATATGTGGACTTTGGACCTAAAACAAATCTAGTAGTATTATTAGACATAGGTCACATACTAAGGGGAGAACATGTACAGGAGGAATATGGAAAGGTAAGAAACCCAAAGCTTGAAAGTGTTTGATGTGCCTGCTGTAGAGGAGTGAATATAGTAATCTTAAACTGACAGAGGCCAGTATGGGAAGGTGTCTGGGAAGTAGTGAGGAGGTTTGGTAAGAGATGAGCCACTTTGGACTGTAGTACACATGTGCATGATAGCAATGGTAGGAATCTCTTGTAAAGCTATCTTTATCTCAAACTAGCAAAAACGCTATGTCTTTCTTATTATTGCTTGTGTCTTCTCTTCAACAAAATTGGAGAAGAGGACAGAACAGGTTCTCCCTGGAAGTGAGGTGGGTGGGGAGGAAAGAGAGGGGGCGGGATGGGGGAAGAGATGGCCCAAACAATGTATACACACTTGAATAAATCAATAAACAATAAAAAACATCATACTGTATCCCACAAATAAGCATTATATGGTATCAATTGAATATGAATAGATATTTTTAAAAGATTGATGAATATGCCTGTTTCATACCATCCTTGCCAACCCTGGGCATTGCTTTTGGGGATAATTCATTTAAAAATATACATGATTATCTGAATATCATTTTCTGATTCAAGAATGACTAATTTATCTGGCAATTTCAGGAGACAAATTTACATGCACAAAAATGAATTTTTCAGTTATCAGAATGTAATTTTTAAAGAACATATATTTGCTGTATATGTCTGGGTTTGCAATACACAGGAAAAATTTAAACTTTTCTTAAAGACTCTAGGTTGTCACTGAGACAACATGGGGGTAATTTTCAGAGATCATCAATACTAATAAGCATTTACTTCTATGACATATTTCGGCATCATTTGATTTTGTCTACCTGGAAGATTTATTATTATAAGAAATTCAGAGAGAAATAAATGTATGCACATGAGCTGGCTGTGTATTAATACCTGTTTTCTCTATGTTTTTCAGCAAAATCACTCAGTGTAGCTACAGTACTCAATTGTTCATGAATTTGTATTTCATTATTGAGTAGTCTGTGCAATGTTCTTATTCTCTCATGTTGACTAGTAAGGTCAGAGCAAGTCATCTCTTTTCATTAGTCAGGGAAAGTGGACAAAACAGAGATGTGTAGTAATGACCATTATAAGGAATTGCACTTGAGGGTAGTTTATCTCTGAAGAAAGACAGGGAATGCAAATAAGTTAGAAACCTGTATTCCACAGGGTACATGTGTTTAATAGTTCTTATCTCCTGTTATACTATTAGTTTTTGTGATTTTCAAGTTTTTTTAAACTTCTTTTCCCTGTTTTCTGTATACTCCCAAATGTCTCTGCAAATAATTTTTCTCATATACTAGCGATTCTGTCAGAACAAATTTTGTCACTTTTTTCTGAGAAAATGTGCAAGGCTTATGACCATAGTAATTAACAATAATTATTATTAATCATTAAGTTTTCTTTTGGCTTTTAAGTCACTGTCTACAATGTATCTTACTATTTTATGTGTGACATGGATGTTGAAAATGTAATAATACTAATGTTACAAGATCATGAAGAAACAAAGATCACATGAAAATATTTGGATTTTATAAGGGCCTATATTAAAATAGAAAACTATGCTATATTTTCATTATTATAACCAATGAATGAAAGTAAAACATTATTATTGCATCTGAACTCTTGCAAATAACTAAATGAAAATAAGTCAATGATACCAGTACTCCAGACAGCATAGCCTTTAACTCTAAGCAGTTCTTAGAAAAATAATATCAGTAATTAAAAAGATTACTTTTCTCCTCCTCTGATAGGGGAAGAGATTGACGTTATGTTTGCTATTTCATACCACTTGACATCAGGATAGCAACAGAATGAGAGGAAACTGAAGCAGACTTGTCTATTCATCACATTTTTTCATTCTCAACGTTTACCTTGGAAAATGGACATTTCAGTGTTAAGCTTAATATATGGCTGAGCATTGAGGATATTATTTCCAACTTCTCCTGAATCTGGGTATAGCCATCTGACTGAGTTTTGACTAATAGTATAAAAAATGTGGTATGAATGACTTCAGACCATTCCTTGAAAATAAACTACATACCTAAATTTTGCTTGTCTCTCTCTTGATAGCTGGAATATAGGTGTCAAGAAGGAGTAGCCATCTCAGACGGAAGCTGCATGTTAACCATGTCAGATGAACAGAAGGAAGGGACACTGTCATTCTGCAGCCACCGTATCAGCCCCCGAATTCTTATTCTCTAAATGTCCATAACTGAATGTAAATATTAGTCTCCTTGGACTGTTCCACTGGTATTTTTTTCTTTAGTTACTGATGACAAAATTTTACAATTAATGAGTCAACTAAGCACAAATAAAACAAATATAAATGGTTCTCAATTAGTAAGAATAAGAATGAATAATGACTTGCACACTGAAGTTCCAGTAAGACTGACTACTATTGACATAATTGTCACAATACTATAGTAAAAGACTTTATAAATATATTCTAAAGATATTCTAAATATAATATAAATGTAATATAGGTCAGTGAGTCTGATTAGGAACAAAACTAAGGCTTAGAGATGAAAATTTGAATGAAATACCAATCCAATCCAACAGATTTTACAGGTTGGCTATAAACACCAGAGTTAGAGAAACAAACACAAGCATGACTAACTGAAATAAATCATACCAAGTGCAATTACACTAGTCTGACCAAAATACATTGAGATCAGTATCTGAGTAAGTATACACTACAGTGTTTATAGTTGTAAATCTATTATATTGTTCCTATTTAATTTTTTTCACTTATAAAAAATTTTTTAAAATTTTATAAAAATATAAAATGTCTGACTTTTAGATGGTTATGTAATTTAACCTAGAAAGATATTTATTAACCACTTTCTATTTCTTACTTTGCTAAGCAAAGCAAAGGTAATGCATGAGGCTTGTGTGTAAGAAAATTGGGGAATTTTTATTCTATTTTAGGGAATGAGGTGATGCCCAAGTCTAGGATCACAAATAACAGCACTATCCTTTTAAAAAGTTATGGAGGTCAACACATGTAATCTCAGCATTCAGGAGGTTGGGGCAAGAGGATTACATTTTCAGGTCAACCTGGGTTACATAGTGGCACTCTGTTTTGAGAAAATCAGAAAAAAGGCTGGACACCAGTGACTCATTCCTATAAAATCCTAGCTACTTGAGATATTGAGATCAGGAGGATCAGGGTTCAAAGCCAGTCTGGGCAAAATTTCATAGACTCTATCTCTGCCAATGATGTCTGTCAGTGTAAGCAACGTGGGAGACTGAGATTGAAAAGATTGTAATTCCAAGTCAGCCTGGGCAAAAATGTTTGCAAGACCTCATCTTAACGGGAAAAAACTGGGTGTTATGGCACACAGCTTTTATCCTCACTATGGTGGGAAGTGTAAAACATTAGGATGAGGATCCAGGGTAGTCTGGGCAAAAAGTGAGGCCCTATCTCTAAAATAAACAGAGCAAGAATGGCTGGCAGCATGGCTCAAGCAATAGAGGACTAGCCTAGAAGCATAAAGCCCTGAAATCCATGCAGTACTGATAAAAAAAAAATCAGAAAAGGGAAAAAAGAGATCTTAAAACAATGAAGATCTTTCTTAATTTTGTCTTTGACGGGTGATTTAAAAGGTAGAGGAGAAGTGGGATGACCTCAGGGTAATCTGATGTATGCTAGCCTTAAACTCTGCAGGCCTACCGTTTTAGCTATTCATTGCTGCCTGTTACTGTAACAGGCATGAGATGAATGATTTCGTAAGGAGAAGCTTATTTTTGCTTACAGTTTCAGAGTTTCAGTCCATAGTCACTTAGCTCCCTTGCTTTTGGGCCGTTGGTGAGGCAATTCATCATGGCTGGAGTGCATGGTGGAGAAACTGCTCACCTTGCTGTGGTAGGGAAATAAAACAGAGAGGAAGAAAGAGGAAGGACTCGACATGCCCTTCAAGGGCACACCCCCAGCAACCTCACTTCCTCCTACTGAGCCTGACCTCTTAAACATTCCACCATCCTTAAATAGTGCCAAAGGTTGGCAACCAAGCCTTTAACACACAGGCATTTGGGAGATGGACTGCCCAAACCATAGCACTACCCCAAATCTCGTAACTTAAAAGAACCGTTTTATTATAGTAGACCTCTCTTATTTGTGGAGGATACATTGCAAGATCCCCAGTGGATGCCTGAATGCTCAGACAAATCCTACATATAACATGGTTTTTTTTTCCTTCATATGCATATCTATGATAAAGTTTAAAAGTTTATTTAGGCACAGTAAGAGATCGACAACTAATAATAAAACAACAATTATAACAATATATAAAGTCAGATTGGTGAGGTAAAAGAAGGCAAAGTATTGTAATGGATGGTAGAAGGGCAATAATGAAAGTATGGACTGAGTGCTTTTGAAGCTCATATGGGCATGGGATTGTCTTCTAGATGTTTGAATAGGTTTCACTGAATAGTTGATATATGAGGGAGAGTTTAAAGAAAGAGTTGTGTTTTTTCCAACCTTGTCTTTTAACAGGTTTCCAAGACTGAAATTTATTAAAATGTGAAATGAACTTCTTCAAGAATTGTCTACTGCTGAGGATTATTAGAACACAAGCTGGACAAAGTATATACAGAATGCTGTGGTGAACCGTTAAGCATCTATATTGGGGCGTTTGGCAGATATGCCCTTCTTCTCTGAGATGGAAGCTCTTTCTTTCTTTCTCTTTCTCTTTTCTTTCTTTCTTTCTTTCTTTCTTTTCTCTTTTTCTCTTTCTCTCTTTCTTTATTTTGTTATACTGTACAAAGGATTCCATTGTGATTTTCCATACATGTAATAAATATAGTTATTTATCTCCTCTATTATCTCTTTCTCATCTCCCTCCACACTTTTAAAAAATGATTTTAGTGGGTTTCATTATTCTTTTTTCAAATGTACATACAATATACTTGAATTATATTCATACCCCCCATAATCCTCTTTTCACATTCCATCCTCCCATTGGTTCCCCTCCAAAACAGTACCCCTTTTACAATAATATTATTTTTATGTCTAGATCATGCATGTGAGAGAAAACATGTAATACATTTTTTTCTGGGTCTAGCTTAACATGATCATCTCCAGTTCCATCCATTTTCTTTCAAATGGCAAAAGCTCATTCTTGGATGATGAACACAACTGATTCCATAGTTACGCTATTGTGAATAGTGCTGTTACAAACTTGGGTATATAGATATCTCTATTGTATGCTGATTTACATTACATGATGTATGCACAGGAATGTTATAGCAGAATCATATAGTAATTCCATTTTCAGGTTTCTGAGGGACCTCCATACTAATTTCCATAGTGACTGCACTAATTTACATTTCCACCAACAGTGTATAGGGTTCCCTTTTCCCCATATCCTTGCCAACATTTGTTGTTGTTATTATTGTTTCATTGATGAAAGTCATTTTGACTGGGGTGAAATGGAATATTAATGTTGTTTTCATTTGTGTTTCCTTTATGACTAAGGATACTGAACATTCCCTCATGCATTTATTAGCAATTTTTGCTTCTTGTCAGAACTGTTGATTTGTTCATTCATTAATTGGATTGATTTTTATTTTGATGTTTAATTTTTGGAGCTCTGGATATTAATCCTGGTTCTGATAAATAGCTGGCAAAGATTTTCTCCCATTCTGTGGGCTGTCTCTTCACTTGTTTCCTTTGATGTTTGGAAGATTTTTAATGAGATGTAATCTCATTTGCTAATTTTTGCCAGTTTAATATTAATGTCTATGATTCATTTTGAACTGATTTTTATACAGGGTGAGAGATAGGGATCTAGTTTTAGTCTTCTATATGTGGATATCCAATTTTCCCAACACCCTCTGTTGAAGAGGCTGTTTTTTCTCCAGCATGTATTTTTGGCATTTTTGTCAAAAATCAGATGACAATAGCTGTGTGGACTTATTTCTGGGTCTTCTATTCTTTTCTATTGGTCTACATGTCTGCTTTTGTGCCTGTCCCATGTGGTTTTTGTTTCAGTGCTTTGCAGTATGATTTGAACTCCGTATTTTGACATTTCTATGTGTTCCTCTTCATGTTCAGGATTGCTTTGGTTGTTTGGGGTCTTTTATATTTCAGTATGAATTTTTAGGATTTTTTTATTTCTGTGATGAATGAAATTGGAATTTTGATGGGGATTTCATTGAGCATATAAATCACTTTCAGTAGTATAGCCAGGGTGGATAATGGACTGAGGTGCATTGGGAGATAGGAAGATGAACCTGGCAAGAGATGAGAATAAAAGTGGAAACTGAGTTCAAATTAGCAAAATCCTTGAATACAATGTTAAGCAGTTTTATAATTTTTCTGTAAGGTACTGAGACAGAAATGTTAGAGTAATAAACAAATGGGAGAATTTTTGTATCAAGTGAAGATATTGCTATTCACAAAATTAAATTAGATCATGTAAGATACTTAGTGGCAAGTGTTTATGTCCACAAAACATTTCTCCTTTCCTTGCTAAAAGTATATCATTTTTCCTTTACAAATATCTCTTCTTCACTACAAGCAATCATGGTGTGACTGTAAAGGTTCACAGATAACAAAAGTCAGGAATTCAGGAAGTTCCCTGGAATACGAATTTTGTGCAACACATCACAATTGGAGCTGATGATTTCCCTCCCAGTCTGTGCATTAAAAATTTGTTCATTAGATGCTGATACCTTGTTCAGCAGAGCTGCCTTGTTCAGTTTTTTTCCCTTAAGTATCATTATTTAGTCTTCTCTTCAGTACTATCTGTTACTCTAATCTTCTTATAAATTCTGGGTTGGTGCTTGTTTCATTATTTCTTTTGTTTACAGAGAACCACAAAACACACTCACAACAGTACAAGCTAGCCAGAGACCCACCTCCAGTTCAACATGACACACCTGGGAGACTACCAGCATGGGATTCTTCCTGGGAAGGGAAAGTAAAGTCTGAAATACACATCCAATTTCAAACTTTTGGGCGACTACCTGAGAGACTGTTTACTGTCTTGCCTGTCTTAACATACTACCAGGACCTGGCCCATTCTAGATGTCTGAGGCTGCTGAGAACAAAAGGCTGTGAGTGGTGTTGCTGCTTCACATGACCAGCAGTAGAGCAGACACCAGAAGGAGCAATGGATTATGATCTCCTGGGAAAAGAATCATGTGTGATATGTGGGTCTAAGCCCTGGAGATTGGAGAAGAAATTGGAACATAGCACTTGATATGTGTGAGGAGTTGGGTTATTATTTGGATACTATAGAAAAAGTTTACTTTTACTTACTCTTTATGTTCACATAGACACAAATATCTGAGTTTGAGAAAGGCAAATAAAATGAATTTCTGGATGCTTTGCTCCTCTTTTGGTTTTTAAAGCTTCATCCCCTATGAAGTAGAATCTGGGAAGTAGCACTATGACCTTTTTACTGGAAATCTACTTTTTGATAACTCTGAGGTTATCTCTAAATTAAGGAAGCCTGGGTTTTTATGACTATTGATGATTTCCCTTCTCTCATTCTCTAGTACCAAGCATACTTCCCTGGGACCTGAAAGATAGCAAAGCTGTATTGTTCCTTGATTGCTTTTTACAGAGTTGAACCAAAACCAATTCATTCTAAGATCATAACTGTCATATTCATGCAATGACAAGAATTCTAAGTACACAGGGGACTATGGGGTCCACAGAGGAGGGGAAACTGAGTAAATCTCGTCCAGAGTCAAGGAAGTAGTTGTTTAATGTGTGGTAACATCTGGAAGTTTTATCACTTTTATTAGTAAAATTCTTTAAAATTGTCCCAGTAAAGTCCATTTAAATTGTTAATAGTCATTAACAATTTATGCTAATAGTCATTTTAATACTATATATCCTACCTATTACATAATAATGCAATTATTCTGAAGATAGTCAGTTTGTATTTATTTCATATATTGGGTACTATATTAGACAGAGACTTCTAGAGAAACAACAGATAAGGTCTGTGTATACTAATATATAGATGCAGATAAATATAGATTATGGATATAAATATAAACAAATAGATATATTATAGCTAAATAGATATAGACAAATAGATATATTATAAATATAGATATAAATATATCTATCTATCTATCTATCTATCTATCTATCTATCTATATATATAAAGAAAGGAAATTTATTATAAGAATTGGTTCACATTGTTATGGAACTCCATAAAATGCTGCCCATACATTGGAAAAACAGGAAAGTCAGTAGTATAATTAAAGTCAAGGCCAAGGAGTGGAGGAGAGGTGCTAATACAAATCCCAGAGTGTGAAGTCTGAAGAACCAGAAGTTCCAATATCCAGGAAGCAGAAGGTGGGTGTCCCAGCCCAAGAAGAAAGAAAGGGAATTTGTCCTTTTTCTAGTATCTGACCCTCCACAAATTGGATAATGCCTATGTACATCAATGAGGGCAGATTATTTTTACTCATTATATTGATTCAAATGCTAGTCTCATCTAGAAACACTCCCACAGAAACATCCAGAAAAAATATCTTACCAGTAATCTGGGCATCACCTTGACTAGTCAAGTTGACAAAAACAATTAGCCATCCTAGATACCTACTGTGAGCCAGACTCTAGGGATATTGAACTGTGAAAAGTCAAAAACCTGCCTTCATGGATCTTCAATTCTAGAAATTTAATTAATACAATTTAAGATAGTATTGCCTATGGACCCAGTATATTAAATTATTTGCTCTGCTACTTGTTCAGGAATGGCATTACCAGGTCAGCCTGTCTAGAGTCCTCAATCAGAGTTACACAACAACTGATTTTCTATTTACTTTAATAAACAACAATTATATATGAGAACTGTATGTGCACATAAATTATATATTGCATATATTACACATTCATAAAATATCAAATATGTGGTATACATTTAAATCATAATATAATCTGTAATGAAGGCAAGTGAACTCTTGTTACTTAACATTTACATTTATATTAAATAACAGCACTTGTCAGAACATAAATCAAAAATTGAATGTCGATGTAATACATAAGAGTTTTTCATTCCTTATATCATAGAATAATACAAAAACTACTTTAAAATGCCTAAATGTTTAACTTATCTTTTTGTTCTTGAATGTGAAATGAAACTGGAGGAAGAAAATAAATGGTTTTCTTTAAAAAGTATAACACTAAAAATATGCTCATCTCAAAATGGAAGATAGCTTTTCTTCTTAATTATTATGTATTGGTAACTAGATAAGTATACATAAAAATCTACTATGCTAACATATGATGCTCCCCAAACGGCAGACAATAACAAGATAAAACTACTCTCAAAAAAGTTACTCCTGCTGGTTGAGATAAGGATAGCTATACAGGGCATTGACTCACATTGATTTCCTGTGCGTGGGTGTTACCTTCTGGGTTAATTCTTTTTGATCTAACCTTTTCTCTAGTACCTGTTCCCCTTTTCCTATTGGCCTCAGTTGCTTTAAGGTATCTGCTTTAGTTTCTCTGCGTTAAGGGCAACAAATGCTAGCTAGTTTTTTAGGTGTCTTACCTATCCTTACCCCTCCCTTGTGTGCTCTCGCTTTTATCATGTGCTCATAGTCCAATCCCCTTGTTGTGTTTTCCCTTGATCTAATGTCCACATATGAGGGAGAACATACGATTTTTGGTCTTTTGGACCAGGCTAACCTCACTCAGAATGATGTTCTCCAATTCCATCCATTTACCAGCGAATGATAACATTTCGTTCTTCTCAACCAGCAAAAACCCTTGTTTCTTCCTATTATTGCTTATACTCTCTCTACAACAAAATTAGAAATAAAGGCAAAATAGTTTCTGCTGGGTATTGAGTGGGGGGAGAGGGAGGGGGCGGAGTGGATGGTAAGGGAGGGGGTAGGGGCAGGGGGGAGAAATGAACCAAGACTTGTATGCACATATGAATAATAAAAGAAAAAGGAAAAAAAAAAAGGATATGCAAAAAAAAAAAAGTTACTCCTGGTCTTTATACTTCTAAGACAAGTTTTATATTCTTATAGAGTATTAGTAGACATATTTTCAGTTCTTCAAATTCAATTTACCTGTATTAAAATGCAATGGAAGTACATTTTGTGTTTTTATTACAGCATGATCATTTTGCTTCTTTTCCCAATACCTATCTGCCTTTCATCACTTAGGTTTTTTTGTTATTGCTCTGATAATTTTAAAGCTAAGTGTGTTTTTTGAATTTTAATTTGTGTGGTGATCATATATGTTATTAAGCCCATGCCCCTAGTTATTCTCCTCTATAAATTTCTGATACAAATGTCTTTTCTTTTTCAGTGCTGGTAATTGTTCTGTCTCCTCTGTATGCTAGGCAAGTGCTCTAACACTTGAGCCTACACCCCAGCTTGACACAAAATTCTACAAATAAAACAAGTGCTTTAGAGATTTTATTTGCATTTGTTCCTGACATGCTAGTCTACATTCAACTATAGAGCTGTGTTCTGTGTTTTAGGAAGAATAATTGACTTTTTAGATAATTTACTTTTGTACATTGTTTTTTTCTTGTTCTCATTTCTCATGTGTCCTTGCCATCATGAGATGATGTATACAGGTTGAGGAATACAGGTGGTACTCCACTCATGCAAATTCTACCGATCAGAATATGTTCATGGAGAATCTTTACCTATTACACTTTTTGTCTTTTTATACTTAATAATAGTTTATTCACTCCTAGTATTAAAAATAGTCTTAGATGTGTATAATATTTGTGGTTCATATGTTATTTTCAATGTTTTAAAAGTATTTCATTGTGTTCTTTCTACATTAGCTGACACTTGGTGTTAATATGATTTTTGTTTCCTTGGGGGATGTCCACTAATCTTTTCCATTAGAATATTTTAGAATTTTTTTAACTATTCATTTATTCACATGTGCATACATTGGGTCATTTCTCCCTCCTCTCTCCTTCCCCTACCCTCTCCCCCCTCCCCCCCGCACTTCCAGGCAGAACCTGTTCTGCCCTTATCACTAATTTTGTTGAAGAAAAGTCATAAGCATAATAAGGTAGACAGAGCATTTTTGCTAGTTGAGTTAAAGATAGCTATACAGAAATATTCCTAGCATTGCTTTCATGTACATATGTGTTATAGCCCATGTTGATTCATTTCTAACTGATCTTTACACTGGTTCCTGATCCCCTTCTCATGTTAACCTCTGTTGCTTTAAGGTTTCTGTATTAGTTCCTCTGGAGTGTGGACATCAAACACTTCATGTTTTGGATTTTCTACCTATTCCTATATCTCCCGTATGTGCTCTCCCCTTGTCATGTGACTCAAGTCCAACCACATTGCTGCATTTGCCCTAGATCTAAAGTTCACATATGAGGGAGAACATATGATTTTTGGTCTTCTGAGCCTGGCTAACCTTGCTCAGAATGATATTCTCCAGTTCCATCTGCAAATGATAAGATTTCATTCTTCTTCATGGCTGAGTAAAATTCCATTGTGTACAAGTACCACATTTTCTTGATCCATTCATCAGTAGTGGGGCATCTTGGTTGTTTCCATAACTTGGCTATTATGAATAGCACTGTAATAAACATGGGTATGCAGGTGTCTCTGGAATAACCTGTGTTGCATTCCTTTGGGTATATCGCCAGGAGTGGGATTTCTGGATCATGTGGGAGGTCTGTGTTTAGATTTTTAAGAAGCCCCCCAATTTTTTTCCAGAGTGGTTACATCAGCTTGCATTCCCACCAGCAGTGTATGAGGGTTCTTTTTTCCCCACATCCTCACCAACACAAGCTGTTGGTGGTGTTTTTGATGATGGCTATTCTAATAGGGCTGAGGTGGAATCTTAGTGTAGTTTTAATTTGCATTTGCTTTATGGCTAGAGATGGTGAGCATTTTTTCATGTGTTTTTTGGCCATTTGAATTTCTTGTTTTGGGAAAGTTCTGTTTAGTTCAGTTGCCCATTTCTTAATTGGTTCATCGATTTTAGGAGCATTTGGTTTCTTAAGTTCCCTATATATTCTGGTTATCAGTCCCTTGTCTGATGTATAGCTGGCAAATATTTTCTCCCACTCTGCGGGTGGTCTCTTCACTTTAGACACCATTTCTTTTGCTGTGCAGAAGCTTTTTAATTTTATGAAGTCCCATTTGACCATCTTTCTCTTAGTTGCTGGGCTGCTGGGGTTCTATTGAGGAAGTCTTTACTTATATCTATTAGTTCAAGAGTGTTTCCTGCTCCTTCCTGTAGTAATTTCAGAGTTTCAGGTCTGATATTTAGGTCCTTGATCCATTTTGAGTTGATACTAGTACAAGGTGATAGACATGGATCTAATTTCAGTTTCATGCAGACAGGTAACCACTTTTCCCAGCAACATTTGTTGAAGAGGCTGTCTTTTCTCCATCGTATATTTTTAGCACCTTTGTCAAAAATGAGGTGGGTATAGTTGTATGGATTCATATCCATGTCCTCTATTCTGTTCCACTGATCTTCATGTCTGTTTTTGTGCCCATACCATTTATGCTGGTCTTTGATCTTTTGAAATTTGTTCTTTAATAATGAATCCAGGTGTGTTAAAAGAACAATTTACTATGAATAAGTGTACTAAAAAATATTAATCATGACCAAGGGAATTTTACTCTTGAAATCCAAGATATTTTTGACATGAGTAATCCCTTATGATTATTGACTTATTTATTGAGTAAAGGAGAGTATCAACCTGGTCATATTGACTATAAAAAAAGTATTTTGGAAAATTCAAAAATAAATGGCTAATAAAAATACTAAGGCCAGAAACAGAAGATATTTACTTAACCTTGTCAGTGATATTTTCCAGAAATCCTACAGCAAACAGAGAATCATGAAATTCATCCCCACTAGAGCTAGACCTTAGGCACATATGCTCACATAGATTGACATTTTCAACTTCCAATAGGAAAATGAAGATTAACTCCCTTACATGATAAGAAAATTTATTTGGCTTATAACCTCGAAGACTAGATATAAATCAGGTTTTAAGATGAGCTTGACCCAGTAGCTCTGTCTGTTTTGTCTATCAGTCTGTCAAATATAATTCATTCAAATTATTCACTCTCTGATTCCTCTACCTTCAGCCTCAATTTTTTGTTTTTGTTTTTTGAGACAGGATCTTGCTATTTAGCCCATGCTAACCTTGAATTCATGATACTCCTGCCTCTTCCTCCAAAGTGCTGAGATTTTTTTTATAATAACAAATGATTGTAGCATTTCTAGGATCTTATCCCCACACTAGGATGTCCAGAAGAAGAGGAAGTGCCAGGAAATCACTGCCTATGTTTTTTAGTTAGTTTACATGGTCAAGATATATCTCCACCTTGCCTAAGGGCAATGTTTGATGATGATTTGTTTACAGATGAATTATCAGTCCAAACACTGTTATGAGTATGATGAGATTACACTTGACCAGTGAAATTATCTCTGAAGGTGGGGTTTGTATCAGTTGTCCCTGAGCAAATGGGATACTTTGGACAATTTTGGATAGCTGCTTTTAAAAATTAAATCACTGGTTGTAAAAGGGAATAAGTGGATAGCCATCAACAATGACTACTTCATTTTTATAACCACAACTACTTAAAATTATACTACGAGTGTTACACAATGCAAAAGAACTTTTAAAAAGAGAAGTAGATGCAACCTTTGGAAAGCAGTGATTGGAGAGGAGTCAAAATTGTTATTTCATAATATTATCTTATAAGAAATAAAACAGCAAGAATTGAAAATCTACTCTATTTGGTAAAATAATTAGTACAAGATTGACACTTGGGAAACAACTGTCTTACAAACTGTATAAATAATTAGAAATTGGAATAATTTATTATAACCCAATTTATATAGTCATTATAGCCACAAACCTGCTTAATGTTAAAGTAAGCCTGCTATGTTTAAGGTCATATACTTTAAAAGTGTCTTAAGTAGTTTGATTAGGTATAAAAATTTTTATAAAATAAAATACAAAAGAACACAGAAATGAGCCAAGTTATTCCTTGCTAATATTTCTTCAAAGTAAGGAAAAATAATATTTTTAAATTATTTTTATTTATAAGCACCTCAACTAGAAGTTATAACTCTATAAGAATACATTCATAAGTTCAGTTTGTACATGCTTAGATGTTTAACTTGCCATGAGGAGAGAGCTCACATACCTGACCAATGGAGCAGAAGTTCATATTTGTCTGCAGCATCATCTGGGATCTTTATAAATTATTGATTTAACAATCCATACAGAACATGTGCATCATATTTCTAAGGTCTCTAGAATTTTTTAAAGTTTCTTAAGGGATTATAAAGTAAATGCATGGATGACCACCTCTGCCTAGATTCTCTATCAGAGGTTCCATGATGCTGGAAGAGAACTGCAGAAAAAGAAAGCAACAGCAGTTATCCAGAGCTTTGGAAATGAGTTATAAATTGATAGGCTACAAAGAAACTGATGAGCCAAGCACTTTAACTATTCTTAGACAATGTGTTGAGACCATGTTAGATGAAAAGAACAGAATGTTTTGGAATCAAAACATCTTTCATTCTTATAAAAGTATAAAATTGCCTAGAAAATTATTTCTCTTTTGGTTAGGCTGAGTATTTTGCCAGGAGAGAGTCTGTAGTAAGACATGCCCATTTCCTAAGTCTAAGTTAGAAATTCATTCCCTAAATAAACTCAAAATGGGGAGAAAGGATGCAGACCAGCATGGAGGATTATGAGGTTGTAAAGGTCAGGGGCAGATTTGGGAGTCAGAAAGCTCAGCCAAAACGAAAACTCCAAAAGCAGGCAGAAAAATAATTTGGACCAAACCTGAGTTTTCATGATACATTCTGTTTTCCTTTATTCTAGCTGTGACCATACCAATGGCCTCCAGGCAGCATACACTATCTGCCAGGACATTACTGGTCAGTGCTAGTTCCTTAAGATAGTTTCTGCTTTGCATGTAGCCAGTACCAACTGTGGAGAATCTGAAAATAAGATGTTTTGTAAACAACAAATTACAGTCTCTTATTAAAGCATATTACTGGCATGAAGAAGTCTACTTCCTTAATTAATAGGGCTTCATTAAAATAGACTGAAGTAATGTTCAAAATAGAATTCATTTTAAACTGAATCTTTTCATGTTACAATTTTGTAGAAAAATAATGTTGTTAGTTAAGTCTGAAGAAGTTAAGCCTCCAAAATGGATGATTTTGAAATAATTTTGGCAGTAATTTTATGTATTAATTTTTTTCAGTGACTGCTATTATTGCAAATAAATATTTTATTCAATACTAAAATTTTGACAACAAGGTTGAATCTGAAAGAAATCATGCTAAATGAAATAAACTCAGTAATAAAGGACAAATACTGAGCCTTTTTTTCAATGGTGGTGGTAAAATAAATATTTTTACTTTAGTGATTTCAGCTTTTACAACTAAGAATACATATGAGTGGGACAGGATGAAAGAAAGATTTCCAAGCAGAGAAGAAGTAATCTTAAATGTAAAAATCTGATCTAACCTTTTGAATTTGGCAAAGAAACATATTCTCATAAATTTTATTATTTAATAACCTTAACATGTTAGAGCTCTTTCTAGCATGGAGAATTTCCCCACTTCTTAACAGTGGAGTCAGATACATTGAAGACTAGTAGTTGGTGGTTTAGCAAATATAAAATCAAATTTCTAAGAAGTATTTACACCCTTTTTAAACTGTGATGTTCAATAATTGTAGCAGATACTTATTTGGTTTTTAGTCATATCAAGGTCTTAAACATACATTCATGCAGAGTACAACAATGTTTTAGTAAATGATGGACCAGATAAAAGATGGTGATTCCTATTATAATGGAGCTGATATGTCCTATTGCCTAGTAATGTTGTAGCGATCCTAATGTTATAATGCAAGGCATTACTCGTATTTGTGGGGACATTGGTACAAACAAACCTATGTGCTTCCAGTCATATAAAAATATTGCATATGCAGTTATGCACAGTAGTAATAAAACATTATGATGTTACTGGTTTATGTATTCAACATAGTATATTTTTATTGTTATATTAGATTGTACTCCTCTAAATTCAAAAAGAGTGTCATAAAATGGTCTGTCATGTTACGTTGAGAACAACCTCATACGCCTCCTGTTTGCTACATTGGTTGCATCACAAAACCATTTCGAGTGAATGGCCTGCACCACCGATGTTTGTGTAAGTACACTATGTGGTGGTTGCACGACAATGAAACCACTGAACAACAGAACATGTCCCCATTGTTAAGCAATTCACGACTAAATATCAGAGTGCCTCTGATGATAAAATACTTTATTTTATATAGGATTTTAAAACTATTTAAGTATTCATAAATTCTAGTCTGTTTTTAGCTGGTGCACCAATCTAAGTTCTACTGAGTTGTGTTTACTGAATCAAAATTCTACTGTCTAGGGCTAACAATTGAGGAATCAATCAGAGAAATCAATCCAAGTTAAAGTTTTACAACCACTCAGATCCCAAGACCACTTATAAAGCTTCAAAAGAATGAGTTTAGATCCGTTTTTCTGGTCTCCAGGCAATAATATTGACAAAACTAGACATTTTTTTTTGCAGCTTAAATTTTATTTTTGTTTTGAATTACCATACCTAATAAGCTGAGGGGATTCCATTGTGATAATTCCTTTCATGCATATAGTATGTTTTGACCAAGATCTCTGTTTCCAAAACTAGGCAATTAAGACTGACACAACCACTTACAATATTATAGAGAAAAGTCCTGGGACAACTCTGGGCTGCATGATCTGATGCTCACAAACTGCTAAGCACTTTGGAACATAAAATTTTCTTTCCCTCCAAGCTTCATTCTTGGTCTACAACTTAAAGTATTTTAAATTTCTTTCTGATTGTCCTACACATGTTATTTGACCTTAAACAGAGTTTGTGTTTACTTGTCACAGTATTATTAGCACATGGGTGCTTCTTCACAAGAACTGGGAATACGGTCTATTGGAATCTAAATCATACTTCCTCAGTTGTCACATATTTTTCAGTTTAATTTTATTATGCCAGTCACTTCATGAGGTGTTATGTATTAAATTGTGTTCAAAAAATGTGTGATGAAATCCTAATCCCTACTACCACAGAGTGTGACTTTATTTGGAAAATAGTGACTTTACATGTTAAAAGAAGGTCATTAGATTGAGTCCTAATCCAATATGGCCAATGTTCTTATTAAAAAGAAAAAAGAGTTTGGACACAGAGATAGACATGAACAGGCAGGAGACCAGATGAAGACATTCAGGGAAAAGAGTGGTGCCTTAGCAAGTCAAAGATCACCAGAAGCTGAGGGAGGCAAGGAAGGTCCCTCACTAGAGCTGTCAGAGAAAGCATGAACTGCTGACATTTTGATTTGAGTCTTTCAGCTTCCAGATCTGTGAGACAATAAAATTAAGGCCACCCAATTTTTGATATTTTGTTAGGGTAATTGTAGGAAACTAATATATGCGATTTTTAATGAAACTACTTTCATACTCTTCTGGAAAGACTTTCCTATAAAACACAGACAAATACCAAAACCATAAAATCAATCAAGGAATGTGTTACTCTAATTGTTGATATATTCATGGCTTTTGAGATGCATAGAAACATATGTTTTCTTCTGATAATAGCAACAGTAAATATGGCTAGACCTATTTAAATTTAAACCTTGGTTTTAAGTACCAGATTTGTATTAATAGTAAGAGAAAGGTAAATAACATTTTCCTTCAGAACATGAACTGATTTGGACAACTGGTATTCATCACTCAATTGAATAATTATACTAATGGAGGAGCATTATCTCCATTTTACAGATGAGGAATCTTAGTGTGAGGTTACAGTCTACAAAAGAACCATTAGTGAATGGAACATCCAGGATTAAAATTTGAATCACTGTTTCCTTCCTATATTCTACTAGCTATACAGGCCTTTCTTAAGTTCAAAGAACCACAAAAGATTCTTCACAACCACTAACATCTTTTTTTTTTGTAATTTAAACTTAGCATAAACTAAAACCTAGCTGGAGCTATTTTAGCTGCCCTTGTACGTATCTCAAACTCATCAAAACCATCATCTGCATTCCATTGCCCAGCAGCAGAAAAAGAAGGGAAGAAAAAGAGAAAAAAATATTGGAAAGAATAGTGCAGCTGAAAGAAGGATGTAGGAGAGAAATACAGCTCTAATTTCCTCTTTCCAGCTGCTATACTTGAGAAATGTACTTATACCATCATGCCCAGGAAAACGCTAAAAGTGAAAAAGAGTGTGTGTGTGTGTGTGTGTGTGTGTGTGTGTGTGTGCATGTGTGTGTGTTTTGGGAGCTCCCAGATAAATTAATTGGGGTTCCAGTGCCAGAGCAGCAAACAACCCTGCTCTAATAGAAAGTAAAGGGATCTGGATATGGTTGTTTATAGCGTGTTTTCAAGGGGTATTTCTTTCATTTCTTTTATGTGGTAGATGGCTTATGCTTAGTTATCTGAACATGTACTGGGGATCCTTAACAGGGAAAATTTATTTAAAATGGCAGACCGCCTTATGTCTGAGATGCCTGATCATCACTCCGGCCCAGAAAGTATAACCTTGTGGTCTCCCTGGTGTTTTAGGAAAACTCCAACATGTATACTGCCTTATTATTTAGGATAAGTGGACACTTTGGGTCAGGAGGGCAGTCCTTTATCCCTGAGTAATGCAGGGCAGGAAAAGAGAGAGAGAGAGACAGAGAGAGTTACAAGAGAGAGACAGAGACACAGAGAGAGAGAAAGAGAAAGAGAGAAAGAGAGAGAAGAGAGAGACAGTGACAGAGAAAGAGAGAGAGAAAGAGAAGAATAGGCCTTAGGCCACTTTAAGCTTGGGGAGTCCAGGCTGTTAGGCAAGAGAAATTTTGTGTGTGTGTGTGTGTGTCTGTGCGCTTATATATCATCTATAACATTTCAAAATGTCTTGGCCTGAGTTTTAGGTCCTTTGAGATTTCTGAATGCAGACAAAATAAGTGAAGAAAAGTAATTCTAAAATTTAGAGGAAGACCAATGAATCACAGAAACCATATTTTATTGTCATCTCAGATTCAATTTTTCTTCAGGAAAAATCTTCAAGGAAATCAGTTTGTCTTCATATCTTGACTTCATGGTCTCTATAATATGTGGTACCATAAAAATAATTTTTGTGAAATAGCAAATGGGTGGGCTGGTGGAATGGTTCAAATGGTAAAGATGCATAGGTAGCAAGTAGGGGGCCTTGAGTTCAAACCCCAGTGCTGCCAAAAAAAAAAAGCAAATGGTAAATTAATTGCAATCTCTGTCTTTGTAGTGATGGAATTAGCATCTGTTCCTCTGCAATCCTAATCCAATGCCCACTATTCAGTGGGAGTTCACTTAGCCAGAAAATGTGATATATTTTGTGTTTCACACTTTAAAAATTGCCTGAGACACACTAACTATACTTTTAAACTATGGCAGTGTAACCTGGAAGCAACTGGCAATACTGGAAGATACTATTGTATCCTTCAACAAAGTTTATAAATCCAAGGTTGACCTTTTCTATTTCCCAGTTGCATGGTATGGGTAGTTCAGTCTATGTTTCAGTTTTCCACTTTCAGATTAGCGATAATAGTACACACATCCTACTGCTATGATTAAAAATGTTATTTTTAAAACATTTCCTGTATTTAATGCAATTAATGAAAGTAAACATCATACTGGTATCACCAATGTAAAATAACAGAAAATAAATGATCTCACACATCTTTAGGTATCTAGAAGTATTCCTAACCTATACTTTTAAAATTTTTATTACTTTAATTTGGTAATACCCAATTCACTTCCAAAGTGCACATGCATACAAGTCAGGTGAGGCACAATAAAATTATATATTTATTTGTGAAACATTAAAATAAGAGGTGGTTTGTATATTGTTTCTGAGCCATATATTTGAAAAGAGAGCCTAAATTTATACTAGCAAATAATGGTGTGAGTAAGTTTTTGTGGTATCTCAATAATCCTCTACTAGGAAAGATAAGTACAATGAGCAGCATAAGGACAACTGAATGGAGTCCTGTCTGTCCCCACCATAGGTCATTTGTGGGCTCCATATTTCCTGAACCATGTCCTGTATATAAATGGAGCTGTTGTGTTTCTATGTTTATTACAAATCAGCATTGAACAAAATGTGAGCCAACAAAGATATCTTAATGAATGAGGGATTTGGATGTGGTTTATCTCCCAAAGGTTCATGTGCTGGAAGTTTGACTCTCTGTAAGGTAATGTGAAAGGTGGTATATCTTTTAAAAAGGACAATCTAGTGGAGCTCCTTGGGAGCACTGCCCTCAGAAGGAATTCACATAGTTGTTTTGGGAACCCAGTTAGTTACTGAGAGACAGTTTGTTATAACAGAGCAATACAGGCCCCTCCCTAGTTTCTCTGGCTTCCTATCTCAGTATGCCCTAGGCTGTCATCAAAGACGGATCCAAAGGGAATACCCAATTGTCACCTCTTGGCCGCTTAAACTAGGAGCTGAACAAACCTCTTACTTATACATAATCTAGCCTTGAGTATTTTGACATAACGATAGAAAACTAAGACAAACTTTTCACTCAAGAATAAAACACAATTTATAAATTCAGGGTGTCTCTTGAACCTATCAATATGAAACCCAAAAAATGAAGATGTGATCAGTGCAAGCATTCTAGCTCATTTCAGCAATTCCCTGCCCCTTACTATGAAGAAAGTTGATACGCAAGCAATTGCAAGAAAAGTGAATTCTGCATGACCATATATCTAACATATGTTCAATGGCAATCAATCAACTTTTAGTTCATATATTAAATAAAATTGTATTCAAATTTCCTTCCTTTGGCTTTTTAAATGACAGTTATGTTACAAATCTGTGATAGCATAGTTTATCAAAGAAATGCTGAGCTCTACAATGCAGAAGATGCTGAAGGGCACTCTTAAAAATTGGATTGTGGCACATCCTTCTCTAATTACCAGAAATATCTAGGGAAAACATCAAGAGGTCATTTGAGAAAGTTCTGAAAAGTGAATTGAAATTTAGTGTGGATATTATTGCTTGCTATGCATTACTGAAGAATCAGATTGAGGTTTGTCTGAGTAAAGTAAAGCTCCACTGAGCATGATAGTACAACAAAGAGAACAATGAAACTCTTCAATCAGTAATAGCCATGTATTTCATTGGCTGAAGGGAAAAAACAAACAAAAAATACCTTGCATTTGTATCAGTTAAGTCAGAGTACCACAATGTAAGAAAAAAAACTCTAATGAAGAAGGAAGTTAAAGTGTCTTTCACTTTAACCCCTCCCTTAATTTTCCTTTTTGGCAGACTTAAACTTCTACTTTCTCAACATACTCAGGTCTTTAAGAGCTGCAAACACACTCTCTTAACTTTTAAGGTGCAATTATATTTCCAGTTTTAAACTCTAAACAATCTACTTTATCTCAGTGGAAAGCAATGGAAATTAGAATCACATATCACTTTTTTTCAAGCAAGGCTTTCATAATAGAATGTTTTAGTTTGCTTAATTTATGATTGATTTAAAAAAATCTCCCCTGTAATACTCTATAATAGTCCCATTTAGGTAGTCAAAATTGTTGAGATGGACATATCCTTTATAAAGTTGTTTCTAGTTTTAAATTTCAATTTATGCTTTGACTATTTCTATATTTAAAATTTTCAAAGTTAATTCTTGTTCTCATACTTGCCAAAAAGTTTAAAAATTGCAATAAACATTATATATTCAACATTTATTTCAAAAATAAATAATTAAAAAGAATACAACGAAATGCTACAATTGCTGTTTTTTTAATGTCCTCTAGATATAAGGTGAATCATTATATCATGACTTTACCTCTGCATCTGTGACTACTTTCTTTCATTTTTTTTGTAATTTCATGTCATTGAAATCATGTCTTGTTATCAGTTCCTACATGTGACCTCTATCTTTGCTCTTGAAGCAGCCGTAGGCTTCAGCACATCTTAATTCACCTTACTGCAATCACGCTCTGTTGGTCACAAAGGAAGTTATTTATGTGACCAGGAATAAGTTAGTACAAAGTCACTAACTGTATTACTAAGCAATTTTGAAAGTCGGATGTATATCTATATTCATGATGAACAATACATTATTGGCATTTATATAAGTAATTTAGATTCATAGCCTTTAGAACATATTTAAAAAGCACAAAATATTAGTAGGCATCATTGGCTTTTATCTTTTAGCTTCTATCTATGCATTGTAATAAGAGAAATAAAATCTATTACTGCTCAGAAGCTGAGTCCTCTAACGTATAAATAAATGAACCTTATGCCACACACAAACTTTCTATTGATCTAATATATTAACCTACAATTTTTTAATAAGTAAACATTTGTGGTGACTTGTCTTAAACCCAGGGCCACACAGGCTGAGATATTACCTGACTGCTGAGGGGAAGTTAGTTTGTTGGAATAGAAGTGAAAGGTATAATAGAGGATTCATCCCAAAAAGAACTTTAGAAAGTCTTCCTGCACTAAGTAAAAGAATTCAAGATGCTGAAGGTTAATTCTTGAGTATACAAAGAACTCCATTATGTGTACCCAAACAGTGAAGAAGCCATTCAAATCCCTCAGCTCAAATCCTAACCTACACCTGGAATCTTTTAAGTTTGATTTGAGTTAGAGACTTGAAATGAATATCTAACTGTCTTATAATACCTGGCATCAATTTTGATGGTATGGATTCCCCTAGGGCTGATTGAGTTCCAAGTGTTTTGTGCATTGTATGTCCTTTTAGGATGTGAGAATTGGATGAGTCCACATAAAATAAAACATTATCACAGACCAGACTTAACATTTTGAGTTTTTAGAGAGGAAGTATTCTTGTGTCTAAGTAAATATTTTGCTATGCTTTGAAATACAACTTGTATGTTCACAAGCCAGAAAATATTATATAAAATTAGATGTATACATGGCTGAAAAGACACAGGAGATCCTAAATAGGAGAGAAGCTTTGTACAGTATATGGTCCCACCCCAGGCTATAGCACTTTGAGTTTTGCAGTGTACTACTCACTTTCAGGGGCTCTAGGCATTCTCTCTGCCCTTAAGTAAAAGGGCCCTGGTGCCTCCCTCTTAATATTTGTTAAGCACAGGGAGGAGTCAGATTCACTGAAAGCCATAAATGTGCTCATTTGGCTGAAGTACATGAAAGACCTGACTCTTCATAGCCAAGAGCTTCTAAATTGAAAGACAAAAAAAGTTTACGAGCCTTTAATTGTACATCAGGGAATTTTGTTCACTATGAGGCTTTTATAGGGCCTTAATCCAACTTGAGAGAAAAGAACAAACCTTGGATATTTTCCAAGGACTAAGATCCCTGTTACTTTTTCCACTCTTTGTTTGCACATACCATATTTTACATTGTGAGTGTTGCATTTCTTACATAATTTGTTATCCATAATCATACACACAGGCACAAAATTGTGGTAGATTGTGAAATGGCCCAAAAGATATCCAGGCCCTGATCTATGGAGTTATGAATATTAACTTACACGTAAAAGAAGCTCTGAAGATGAGGGTGTTGAGATGGAGAAGCTACCCTGGATTACCCATGTGGGCTCTCTCTATAACCACATGTCCTTATAAGGACGCAGAGACCACAGAATGGAGAAAAGGCCGTGAGATACCAAAAGCCGAGAGAGATTTGGAGATGACACGCTTCTGTCTTTGAAGATGGAGAAGGAGAATGCAAGGCATATAGCTCTAGATGCTGGAAACGGCAAGAAGGGGATTCTCCAAGATGTCAGCCTCTTCCAAATACCAGTACATGTACCCCATGTGGTCTCAAGAACTGTCAGGCTTCTAATTGACTCTTCTAATTGAAGTCTGACTCTTTCAGAGAGGCACCAGAAATATTTTTATCATAGGATCTTATTCCCTAACCTGCTCCCAAAACTTCCACAGGTTATTGGACTAAAAATAGGCACATGATACAAACACAGTCAGTCTGTAGGTAGCCAGCAACCTAAAGTCTGGATGGAAAAGTAGGGAAAATAATGATATATCTATTCCAAGAACACATGACTGCGAATCTCTAAGAAAATAAGTTTTTAGATGAAGGAGGGTGAACATAATCATGAAGTAAGAGATGCCAGCACAAAAAATTTATAAAGTCCAGGAGGAATTATGAGGCATTAAAAGAAGCTAATAAGAAGACATTAATTATGCAGATGCACAGAAATTAGGATGCAGTTGAAGTGGAACCACATTGTCCAGACAAGCCCAGGAGGTTCTCTGTACCTGATGAAAATGGTTCTGACTCCATTAACAGGAATATTTCTCAAAATATGCTTTGAATTTTGAATATCCTTATTTCATTCAGTTACCGTACAATTTACTTTTCTCATTTTTTAAGGGATGTTACTTAGAGTTCACTATTTTTCACATGACTGAAGCAGTGGTGAAATACCAAACACCCTAAGTCGTATAGGGTATATATGAATCATTCAAAAACTGGGTTCTGAAGTCAGACACATCTGGTTTGATCTCATTGTTTCTTACCACCTATGGGATCTTAACTTGTAACTAAACCAACACAAGCCTCAACTTCCCAGTTACAAAGTCACTCCTCTGAATAATTGTATGGAGCATCTACCATACTGCCTGGCAATAATAACTGCTCAGTAACCACCAGTTATTTTCTTATGATTACGCTATAAGAAAGATTAGTTGGCCAATAAAGTTTGTAAATGTAGGGAAGGGAGAGTGCTGGAGGAGGTATGAAATTTTAATATAATTTCACATGTGTTTTCCTATTAATTATACAAAGTATGGCACCAATTGATCCTTGATCCATTCAATCTTCCTTCTGCCCATTCTGCAGTACAGGGAGGCTTACTCCTGCAAACCATTGTATCACACTCCTTTGTTTACTGGCTTTTTACTGGGGTCAGCCAATGTGAATCCTTCACAGATTATAGCTTGGTAAGAAGAGAACTATTTCTCTCTCACACACACTCTCTGTCTCTTCTTTCTCTCTGTCTCCAGTGGCATCACTTGTTCCAGGTGTATCTTAACACACAAAAATGTGTTCAAGAGTATTTAAACTATGGGTATTAAAAACTAGGCTTGGTGGTTCATGCCTGTAATCCTAGATTCTTGGGAGACAGAGACAGAAAGAAAGCAAGTTTGAAGCCAGCTTGGACAAGGAAAAAGTAAGACCCTATATCAAAACACAATAAATAAACACAAAGGTCTGGGCCATGGCTCAAGTGGAAGAGCACTGGCCTAGCTCAGGGCCCTGGGTTTAATCCCCAGAAACACACACCAAAAAATTACCATTGTTTTGTGATGTTTGTGACTAGTCATCAAGAGAAACGTGGATATTTAGTGAAAATTAATGAAGTAGAGGAAATTACATCAAAACAAGTCAGTCTCAAAACTGCATTATGATAAAATTAACTACATTGACTTTCATACAAAATTTAAGAACATTCAAAAGAAAAATTTGCATTTTTAGTATATACATATTTCATAAAATATAAAATATTCACAGGCATGACAAACCCAAAATTTGGCATAGTGGTTACCTCTAGGGAGTAAAAGAGAGGAGAATGTAATTGAGAAATTGTGTAAAGGAAACTTTAATTATATTTGTCATGTTTTATTTTCCAAACCTTCTAGAAGGTGGGCATTTGGGAATCCACTTAGTATTCTATTCTTAGTGTGCTTAAAGCATTGTATTGTCATAAAAAAGGAATCCAGTGTCTAATTCTGTACAATTAAATATAAGCATCCATCTTTAATACTATTGTGATACTTATTTTTTATACTAACATTGATCAAGCTAAGTAATTAATTCAAACTTTGATGCCCTTAAGATCTGGTATATTTTCCATAATTCCACTGAGTGAATTCATCACAATTCTATCCAGATTTGAACCTTTATGAAGCCACCATAAACTACTTAGTTTTCTTTGCCACTGGAAGCTCAGAGTGAATTTATAATTTATAAATTTTTATGAAAAGGATTTTTCATAATCACAGTATCCCACCAAAACTTACTTGTGATTTTGGAGTTTAGTAATGAAAAATCACTCCAGGAGAACCTGTTTAAATATCAACTTTTCCTCAGGCAAAAAAGATGATTCCAGTTTCAGGTTTTTAAACTAAAAATGGCATGTTTTTGAAAATGAATTCAGGATGCTGATGAGTATGGGCTAAGTTTTTCAATTTGGAATAGCATATCCAGGTAGAATTCTAATAACCCAATAGCACAGAATTTAATGTTCAGATCTTGACTTTATTTTTATTACCTCACAGGCATCTCTGATTCATTTAAAGTGATGCTTAGTTTTCAAGGTATACTCCACGTATTTGAAATTATAAATCAAACTGACGACAAAGAGTATCAATGACCTTATAGTGTATCTGTCTGTGTCTTGGTTAACTGATGTCCACTTGGAAAAGAAAGACAACAGGACAGAGGAGGCTATTGGTGTGATGAAGACTAATGACATCTACCTTTGTAGAGTGAAGCACATTTGCCATCAATTTAAATGCCTGCTGGCAGTTCATTTCAGAAAGAAGCAGATGAAAGAAGAAAGAAAGCGTAAGAGGGATCTGCACTTTCAAAAAGATCTGAATACAATAATTTGCAATGTCAGTGAATGGAATTTTTATGTGAAATATGTGTAAGTAAGGAAAAAGAGAAAGCATGAATTAGGTTTTCCTCTCATTTGAATGATGGACGTTGCTACTACATGATTTTTTAAACTGGTATATGAAAGTATGTTTCTCACATTTAAAATAAGGAAAAATATAGGAAAGTGACTTGCTATGAAATACCAACCATGTCAGAAATACAATATTACTCATATTACTATAACTACCTATATTCTTCTCCTCAATTACCAAATCACCATCTATATACTTTGTTGCTTTTTCATTTATTTAAAATAGCATCATGATTTTTTGTAGCTTTCTGCAGTAGACCCTTGATATCTGTGGGTATATGGTTCTAAGGAGATTTCCATGGAGGAAAACCCTCGAATGCTTAGGAAACAAAAGGTCAGAGCTGTACTGTGGATGCTTGATTCATTTTTTCCCGCAATGCTGCCTAGCTTCCACTAAAGACACTGCCACCTGTCAACAAACTCAAATTTTCACTTCAATTAAGTACATCCACTTTTACTGTTGCTTTTGGGGGAGGCATATTTTCTCAAACTTAAGGGCAGAGAAGAAGTCAGCAGATTACATAATGATTTAAACACAACTGAGGATGACCTGGGTCTGATTCAGAGCTTCTCCATACCAACTGACCTGTGTAATGCATGTGTGGGATTTAAAATACGCTTTTGAAATTTCTTTTGATTTTTAAAATGATATTTATTTGTTTATGCTTGACTATTCTCGGTCAAAACCATATGTAATAAATTGACAAATAAGGCAGGCTTATTTTATTTATTTGTACATGTTTTCACCTTTTGCTTTTTCTCAATTTGTTGTAATTTTTTGTCTGTTAATTTATTACATACTTTTAATTCACATTTGAAAGACTTTCTCTCTTTTCACTACCCTTTTAATGAGTATATTTCATAATTTTCCACAGAATTTTGACATGGTATAAAATTAAAATTTTACATCTTCTTTAAAATAACTATATTAATAGGACAATTTAGTCCTAACAGCACCCCTAAGGCATACATACAGTTTTTCTGTACTTTAGCCTTTTGTAACTCCATAAAGTAGATTTTTAAAATTGTTTTATTACACACCATTCTTACTTATATTTTTCATTGTTTCACAGCACCTGGTGTCTTGACCTTTGTTCCCGCATCTCCTTGAAGAAAACAACCTGCTGTGTCTGCATATCAGCCCCCTGATGCAAAACTAGATGAAGTACCAGAACTGCTAGGAGATTCCCTGATGCCAGATTAAGTAATACCTTAGATAAATTGTCCTGCGTGCCTGGACAATTTCTGAACAGATGTGCTGTAATTAAGCTCCTATAACCTTAGGAAAATTAGTCCACTCGACCTCATTCCTTTTACCTTAGATCTAAGACTTGTTGAAGCTTGATTTTCATCTGAGTTATTTTCTTGTACTGTCTTATAAAATAAACACTCTGGCTCAGGTAGGTGCTCACATATCCCACCAGGAACGTGCAACCCTCCCGTCCCCAGCTTTCTGTTTTATGTCTATGTGTGTCTATGTCTGTGTGTCTTTATTTGTCACTCCTAGTTAGGTTCACGAAGCACACCCATGCGGAACACGGCTGTATGGTGGAATCTGCTGTAGCTCCTCACACACACGCTATGACCTAACACTCCAATCTGAGGTAATGCATCAAATGGAATTGTAGCTGTTGTGTACCAATGTGTTCACAAACATGTCCACAGTACTTGTTTTTAAGTTCATAAATGGAAAATAACCCAACCATTAACAACAGAATAGACACTTTGTGATATATATATATACCTTCATGCTAAAACATAGATAACCCTCACATCATAATGTTGAACAATAAAAGGTCAGGAAGAACATAAATAGTTAATTCAAAACATATGAAGTTCAAAAATAATTTAAAGTATCTTCTTTGTTGATTTACATTTAAGTAAACTACTGAAAAGATGCATACAAGTGTTTATCTTTTGATATGGGGTAATCAAAAGGGAAGGTTTTTTTATTGGGGAGGCAACTAGCAAGGAATGTTTTAATTCTAAACCTATGTGCTGGTTATGTGGTCTTTGCTTTGTGATATATCAATATGCACATTTTTTCTATACACTTTCCTCTTTTGGTTTTATGCTTTGCCATTAAAAATGTCAGCAATTTTAAAAGACTCAAGATAACATGAGAACATAATAAATACTGCTAGGAGACTCTTGGAATATTCCATGCCAAAAGTATAAAACTCAGGCAAAAATGATCTTATTAGATAAGCAAGAAAGGACAGGTGAGAACAGTAACCAAAAAGCAGAATTAATAGGTGGATATGGTGGTGCACTCTGTAATCACAGCACTTTGAAGGCTGAGGCATGAACTACTTAGCCTAGGCTCTGTAGTGAGAACCTGTCTGAGGAAAAAGGAAAATTAATGTAACACTGGACGATAATATATGAACAACACACCACAAGTTTAGGAAGAAGAGGAATCTCAGTTTTAATTACTTTGTCTACAACGTAATACTAGTGGGAAGAGGAGGCCAGAGGACCATGAGTTCGAGGCCAGCTGGACAAAGATACAAAGACTTCAGCTCCAAAACCAAAATACAAACAGAAGAACTAGAAGTTCAATTAGTAGAGCACAAACATGAGGCCCTGGAACCTGTTACTGGTATTTCAAAAAGGTTAAGTGGGAAAGATATTTTAAAATCTCTGTCTTAGTTCCTTGCTTCCTTCCTCTTCGCCTTCCAACTCCCCCTCCACCTTCTCCTCCTCTTTCACTCTCTGTCTTTCTTAGACATGGTCTTGTTTTGTTGCCCAGGCTGGCCTCAGAGTCTTAGGCTCCAACTATCATCCTATCTCAGCCTACTGAGTGCTAGGACTACAGGCATATACTATGGTCCTGACTAGTCTTTTTCTCTATCTATGATCTTGGAAAAGTAATATAGGTGGCACAGAGTCACAGATAAACAGAAATAAGGACTATAAATGTCCAAGAACAGGAGGTGACACAATTTAAGGACTCAATGAATATTCCTTCTCCTTCTTCAACCTATTTCCCCCAGTGGAATAATCTTATCTAAGTAAAAAAGATATGCCATTGCTCACCATGTGAACATCAGAAACACATTTAGCAACTGGAAAATGTATAAAATGATGATTTTTGTAAACTGTGTTTTCAAAAGCACCCTTCATTTTAGTTCAAGCTGATGTATTCATGGAAATCTTTGATGATGCTATTGGAAGAGGGATTCAAATTTCATTATTAGAAGTCAGTGAAAAGTAAAACCATGTGTTATATTTTTAGAACTCTAAAGAATCTTAAAATTTTTATTCTAAGCTATTTCTGTATGGATATCACTTAGTGGCCAGGCACCTCTGTTCCCTACTTTTTCTTCCTTCTTAAGAAGAGACCTAAGCCACATCATAGCCAAACATATAGCCACAATGAATAAATGGAACTCTTCCTCATGCCTATCCTCAGGAACGAAGGACAGACACTTTTAAAACAAGAATGTAGAATTTATGTGGCTTTTTACCTCATATTCAAGTTATTTATTTATGTATTTATTTATTTTTGTCATTATTGATGCTACTATTTTATATTACTTTTTTAAAATTCATTTATTCACATGTGCATACATTGTTTGGGTCATTTCTCCCCCTGTCCCTTCCCCCACCCTGTTCCCCCTCCCCCCCTCACTTCCAGGCAGAACCTATTCTGCTTTTATCTCTAATTTTGTTGAAGAAAAGACATAAAACAGTCTTCTACTTAATTCCTTGGGTCTCCAAAAGCTAGTAGGAATGATTTCAAAATGAAAAAAACCCCAAAAAAACCCTAAGCCTAAGGAATTACGGCTCCTTTCTGAATGTTCTCAAAAACTGGTAAAAGAGGATCCACTTGCCAGCCTAAAGAGGCACTGTAGGAGAACAGAGAGAGGCTCAGATGCAGGCCCCAGCTAGGAACAAGGAGCTCAGCTCTCTCATTCTGCCTTTTGTCTTCCTGTACCCTAGAAGCAGGGGAGTCAGCTGGAAGAAATTTGTATTTGTACACGTGTACATATAGGATAATGCAAACATCAAAAAATTGGTTAAGTATTGATGCACACAGACTAAATAAATGTAGGTTTGTGATAATTTAACCAGTAAGTATATATATTTTAGTCATTTTCTATGGGTTTTTTGTTTTGTTTTGTTTTGGTGTAGAGCTGAAGTCTGAACCTCAGGACTTTGTTCTTGCTAGGCAGGCACTCTACTGCTTGAGCCACACCCTAGCCCTCTGACATGCTTCTAGCAGCATAAGTCCTTTGATTGAGAAGGATAATACATGACTTGCATTACCAGACAAAGCAAGGAATACATGCAATATTTTAATGGGAATAGACACCTAAATATACTCACAATTATAGTTTTATCCAATAATTAACCCACTTTAGCAAACAGCCTTTCATTTACAGAGGTTTTAAAAAGAGACTTTCTTTTCTTTTTCATTATCTCATCTCGCTCCCCCGATTCCTGCATAGGAGGAAATTCGACAATGTCTTTACTGTTCTAGGCATAGGTCGTCATGCTCCTCTCTTTACCTTGCTGACCACAGTAATAAACTAAAAAAAAAAAAAAAAAACCCAGAACAAACACCACCACATTAGCAAATGCAAGAATATCTAGAACAGCAAATGCCACTCCATAACTCACACTGGCACATTGGGTCCTAAGCACACCCAAGGTCACCATCTGGCCCAAAGTCAAGCCTCTGCACATATATCCAGAAACTGTAGTTTTTGAGATAGAAACTTATACAGTTCTCATTTTCTCTGACAAAATTAATAAACTTTACTTCCTCTTCTCCACAAGTCCTGTACTCATTACTTGTGAATTGGCCTTGAGTCCAGGGGACTGAATTTCTGGTATCATTATCATAATTGTGCAGCCTAATATGGTAGCCGCTAGCCAAGAGTGACTATTTTTAAATTAGCTAAAATTTACTAAAATTAAAACATAAGTTTCTCAGAAAAATTACCCACATCAGTGCTATATATCTGGATGTCACTAGTAGTTACTGAATTGGTTAGTGGAGAACATGCCTATCATTACAGAAAGTTCCATTGAATGGTGCTAATCTGCTGCTGTATGTTCAAGTTCAACAATACTGTTGGCTAGTTTAGACCCAAAAAATCATCCTTTTCTTCACACCAATATTTGGGGATATTCTTAAAAATGACTTAAAATGTTCCATTGTATTATTTCAGGTGCAGTGTGCCTTTTATAAAAAGTGAAAAAATATAGTGGCTCAAGCAAGAGGTGCATATACAGCTATTAAAGTCCAAGTGGAAGCAATCTAGTTCCTGGAATCAGGCAATCCAGGCTCAGATAGCTGGCTGCTTGGCCAACTTCCTTATCCAGGTTCTATGTCAGATTCTGCATTGGCTGTTCCAATGCTCACCATCATGTCAATATTCAAACAAATTTGCAACTGTAAAAAAAGGAAAAAGTCTGCTCTCTTTTAAGCACACAGGTTTGAAATTGCAGACCCTAATGGATAGTTGTGGCCATGGGATTGGTCTGTCGATGAGGGTACTCAGGAAAGTAATCTTGAACTTGGTGTCTGTCTTAGTCCATTTTCTGTTGCTATAAAAAACTACCTTAAGCCTGGACATTTATCAAAAAATGAAAAGTTGCTTGGATTTAAATATATAAGTAAATACAAAAAAAAAAAAGAATAGAAGTTTACTTCACTCATGGTTCTGGAGGCTGGGAAGTTGAAGAGCATGGCACCAGCATCCACTCAGCCTCTGGTAAAGGACTTCTTGCTCCATCACCATATGGCAATGGACTTCACACAGAGTGACAGCAAGTGTTCCTCTTCCTCTCTTATAACACTACAAATGCCATCATAAGAGCCCCAGCGTCATGACATTATCTAATCCTAATTATCTCGCAAAGGCCCTCCTTGCACATACCTTTATTTTTTTTTTATTTGTGGGTGTATATTGTAATATTTACAGAAGTTCTTATAATGTATCAAATATATCATACCTGAATTCAGCCCTTCCACCACTCTTCTTTATGCTCCTCCCCCATTCCTGGAATAGTTTCAATAGGTATCAATTTTTTGCATTCACATACATGTGTATACAGTATTTGCATGGTATTCACCCTCCTACACCCTTTCCCTGCCAATTCTCCCTTCCTAGTGGTGTCAAAGCTCCCCATCCCCTGCAGGACCTGTTCTGTCTTCCTGTTCTCTGATTTTGTAAAAGAAAAAAAGGAAAGAAATGCCATTTTTTGCTTATTTAAGATAAAGACAGCTACACAGTGAATATTCTTTGTGACATTTCCATGTATATATGTATCATAGCCCCAACTGGTTCATCTCCTTTATTTTTGTTCATTCTACCTTAGTCCCTTTCTTATGGTGGTTTCAGCTGGTTTAAGAATTCTATGTTCATTCTTGCATATGATTATATCAACAATATTCATTTTCTTAGTTTCCTTCTTTTACCCTACGCCTCTTCTTAGTGTGACCTGGTTTTCATAATATTGCTGAATTGTACTAGGTCTATTTTCCACATATGAGAGAATGCATGCAGCCTTTGGCTTTCTGAACCTGGCTAACTTCACTTAAGATGATGTCTCTAATTCCATTCATTTACTTGCAAATGACAAAATTTTATTCTTTTTTGTGGCTTAATAGAATTGCATTGTGTATAAATACCACATTTTCCTAATGCATTCGTCAGTAGTGAGGCATCTTGGCTGTTTCCATAGCTTAGCTATTGTGAAAATGCTGCAATACACATGTTGTACATAACTTTAAAATATGAATTTGCAGTTTAGGTTTCCAATACATGAACTTTTGCAGTGCTCATCTGAACCACAGGAGTGTGCCTAACTGAAATCTTTATTCTTATAAGAGATAAGAAAAAAATTGATATTGTTAATGCATCTAGCAATATGTATGTATATATGGATATACACAAATTTTATGTTCTCTTACACATGTAATTGAGTTTTCCTCTTTATTTATAGTTGTTCGAGTAAAGATAACATAAATTTTTCTCCTTGAACATTCAGAAAATTAAATAAGACGTTTATGTCATCATCTGACCTCTGTAATAGGATTATCATCAGTTTCCATTCCCATAACCCCATAAAAGTGAATCACCCTCAAAATGAAAGTAGAACTTCACTCCCATTTAGCAAATACTTTGCAGAGTCAAAATGTTAATTCAAAATATCTCGTGGATGAGTTTATCAATTTTTGATGAGCAGTAGAATATACTGTATGCTGTCTATTCACCTACATCTGAATACTGACTATTGGAAATAGAAGTTTATTCCTATTGAATCATAAAATGCAATGTTATACTTACAGTTAATGTTTGCACAGAGCAGCTCATAGTAAGCATGAATTAAGGATTATTTTACATAGAATCTAATAAAAGACTCATATGATAGAACAGAGTATTGTGTATGTAAACCACTCTTTCCACTGAATTAAATATAAGTGAAAGTTACATAGAGTTCACATTACTATAATCTATTGAATTAATGATTTAATATAAATAATTAATAATTGGGAATAACTGTTCTTTGGAGATAGAGGACATGAAGAAAAAATCAGATTTGTCATTTATTATTTTATTTGAAGGTAAGTGAAATAAGTCATTCTTTATGATAAATAGTAAGACTATATAACCCTCTACTCTGAGAACATAAGACTTCATTTCTTGACCCTGAGCTCATGATTTACAAAGTGGCTGTCATCACAGCAGTGGAGATATGACAAGGTCAGGTTTGAAATTGCTATGTGTTCAAATAATGGGTACTTTACTAATAGAGATAGATGGAATACTAAGTCATCTCCCAAAACATTTCAGTCCATTGGTACTATTCATGATTTATATGATGATGTACCAAGACTCTATGATATAAGTAAAAGTTAATGAAAAAACAAAACTCTTGAGAAATGCTTTTAACCCTCCACAGGTAAATATGTCATAGTCCCCTTGACATTTCATGTGTGAAATATATCTTTAGCAAATATTTTGTTGTATTTACCATTTCTTTCTGACCACATTTTCCCTTATATTCTCCAATTATCCCCCACTCTGTCAACTTCTTTCTTCACATAATACCTCTACGTCATGGACTCGGGACCACAATGCCAAGGTACTGGCTCCCAGAGACAAACATCATCCAAAGAGCTGATGGCTAATTTGAATATGCGGTGTATGTTCAAGAGATACTGGAAAATCAGGGGAAAGGGGCAGGTTAGCAACAATAAAGAGTTTGACTTTTCTCTGAATTTAACCTGGAAATATGTTCTAAGTGTGTTTCTTAACCCAGAGTCATGAAGGAACAAATTACATTTGGGAGATACAAAATAATTTAGTGTGGCTTCAATATAAATAAAATGGTCACACAAATTCAAAATGCTAAAATGTCTGTTATATTAAATGTAGATTTTTGTCCAATATACAATGCAAAATAATTGAAGAATTTTAGACTGATACTTTAGAAAACTATCCTTGACATCATGTGGAGAGAGAAAGAGAGAGAGAGAGAGAGAGAGAGAGAGAGAGAGAGACTACAAGTTCAAATGAAAGATGACACTGACCCCAAATAAGAATGTGACGTTGGAAAAGGACTTTCTTTAATAATAGGGTCTTATTTCTTTAATAATAGGTCTTATTCACTTCTTTTTTTTTCTTTTTCTTTTATTATTCATATGTGCATACAAGGCTTGGTTCATTTCTCCCCCCTGCCCCCACCCCCTCCCTTACCACCCACTCCGCCCCCTGCCTCTCCCCCCACAATACCAAGCAGAAACTATTTTGCCCTTATTTCTAATTTTGTTGTAGAGAGAGTATAAGCAATAATAGGAAGGAACAAGGGTTTTTGCTGGTTGAGATAAGGATATCTATACAGGGCATTGACTCACATTGATTTCCTGTGCGTGGGTGTTACCTTCTAGGTTAATTCTTATTTCTTTAATAATAGGTCTTATTCACTTCTTATACCCTCAACAATTAGCAAAATTCTGTCACATATTCATCATCAATTTCAAAATTATTTTTAAATTAAAAAAGGGACTAGTACCAGGCACCGGTCGTTCGTGCCTGTAATCCTAGCTACTCAGGAGGCAGAGATCTGAAGGATTGCATTTTGAAGCCAGCTGGGGCAAATAGTTCACAGACCATATCTTAAAAAAGTTCTTCACAAAAAAGGGCTGGTGGAGTGGCTTAAGGTGTAGGCCCTAAGTTCAAACCCCAGTATCACGGAAAAAAAAAGAAAAGAAACAAAGGACAAAAGTGGGGACTAACGTCAAATATGAGAAAAAAATACATTGCTGTCACATCTGCTAATTTATTTGTTCACTTACAATGCTATTACATGTCTCTTAGGCATCATTTTAACCAATCTGTCAGCAGAGTCTTCATGGACCATCCACTATTACAGTATATTCTTCATTCTGGCTCTATCATATTTATGGCACAGATACCCAGAGGAGGCAAATTTAGCCCTGTTTCATTTTTCAAAATATCTCTCTTCTCACTTTAGCCAAAAGGAACAAGTGAAAACTTTCTCTATCTAATAAATACAAAGGTGTTTAATTGCGTTGGCTAGTGGCACCTTGTATCATGAATGATTCTTTATGAATTCACTTTGCTCTCTCAGTCATCATGTCAGTTTCTAGATAGTAAGGACTTGTCTATTGCTCTGCATTCCCAGAACTGTATAGGTACTTTAAAATAATGTTTGTTGATTACTTCCTGAAAGTTAGTCACATTTAAATCAGCTATAGTATTATCTTGTATTAAAATACAATTAGATTTAGGAGGCTATGATTTTAATATCACTGTGATATGCAGAAGAGTGCCTTAGATAGCTTTGTAGGGCTAAAACTTGACAGACTTTACTGAACATCTAAGATGTTATATTCAGCTGGTATTATGTGTACAAAGAAAGAACTGTCTGTGGCTGGCATAAGCAGAATTTAGAAAGATGAACTAGCTCTGAGCAAGTTCTTCTCTGTAAAATCTTAGCAGCCAACAGTATTATCAAGAGTAGAACCATTCATGGAGGCATAATATGAAAAATCTCTTTTGATTCAATTTCAATGATAGAATTCATTGGGATTGATTTTGTTCCCTTTATACAACACAATTTTAATTTCATTTGTAGTAATGGTCATTCCATTTTTTACACTTTGGGTTCCATGTGACTTTTTAAAAATGTTTATGACTTTAATAATCAGAAAGACTGATGTGAATATACTAATGCATTTTAGATTAGAGATGCTGGTTGGTAGGTCACACCCAGGCCTCATGATCCTTATTAAAGTCAATGTAAGGATGGGAAAAAAACACCCACAGGCTTCCAACTTGGTACTGCTGAAGGTCTGTTTGCCTAACTTCCAGAAACACCTGTCAGGCCATCATGAGAAGAGAGATCATAAAGTATATTCAACATTTATGGGCATCTAAACCTTGAAGATCAAAAGCTGAGCTGGCCATGGGTCAGATAACCTGCAAGCATGGGTATTGGTCCCTTTCAAATGTAAAGACCAATGCATCACTTATTTTGGCTCAAGCCCTATATAACCAATTCCCAACTACATATCTCTAGATATTCAACTAAATACAGCCATGTGCACATAATCTCATTTCAGGCAACAATGGACCACTAACATGACAGTATTATATAACATCTACTCTAGGTACGTAGCAGCTTATGCCATCTATGCATTGTTAGGTTTGTGTCACCTAACAATGCATTTCTCAGGACATAGTTCTTCATTAAGCAAATTTGACTACAATTTTATACGTTCATTTCTATGGTAACCAACTTTGTTTCTCAAACATAACATTTATGTAGCATAACATTTATCATTCTGTGAAATCTTGACATGAAATGATATTCTTTAACCTTTTAGGTCAACTCATTCCATAAAAAGTCTACTTGATTTTTATCTCCAAGAATCTTGAAACAATCTGCATCTCTTCGCTGACATTTCCCAGTCCGCTGGGGGCCGTTCTGTTGTGTCTATTGCAAGGCACCCATGGGATAGTCATTTAACTGAGGCTGGAAGGACAGGCACCAGAGGACCTGAATACTAGTGTTTCCTATTTCTCTATCTAGATGATGTCACACCCAAGTCTTCTAAATGCTTATATTTCCCACAAATACAAAGGAGTAGGAAACAAAGGATAGTACTATAATTTTCCTTTGAGTCAAAGAGATAACTGATGGTTTGAAAATTCATGAGGCAAGCTAGAATTTGAAGTCTGATTCTCTCATGTTTAAAATCAGAAAAACATCTATTCTGATGTTGAATTTCAGTGATACATTTAACAAGTTTACTACAATGAAAATATTGACACAGGAAATAAACAAGGTCTCAGCAACTTTCTATTTCAATGCATTCTTTGGTTAACTGTCATAGTTTTAGTGTCTAACACTGAGACAGAGGAGCTGGTATCTGTCTTACCATACCATGCATCAATATAATGAGCCCATTAATATAAAACCCCTAGCTATCACTACCTCTTTTGTGTATGTAATATATTGTTACATTGTCATAGAATTTTCTTTATTCCATGTTTTAATGTCATGGTATTTAGAAATGGCCATTTTCTGGGAGCAATGGTGCCATATAGTACCCCATTAAACTATGAGCCACACTTAAGAGAATTTCAATTAAAAAAATTGGACTTAGAGCACTCTCAAAATCCTTTCTGTTGTATTGTAAATTATTTTCATTTTTGGCTAAAGATTGTAAGATATTTTGATTTAATAGGATATTTTGTACTTAAACTAAATATCTTCATTTACATAATTGAAAACTGAAATGCTTTCTCCAGAATTAATATGAATTAACTGTTGAGCAATTTAGTGCATTACTTTTTATATATATGTCATGAAACTGTGAAAATGGAAGCCTCTAAGCTGCAGAGATCATGACTGGGAAGAAATGCACACACTAGGGTTCAAAGCAACTGTAAGAGAAGCTGTCCTTCAAACAACACAAACTTGGGGAAAGTTTTAGAGCAAAAACTCATTTTGCAAAATGATGACTTACTTAGGCTGTTATATTTTATAGTATATAAAGAGAAATCTCACCTACCCACAGGATGAAAGCAGCCCCTATCTTCCTGCATAATTCTCTCACCTTGCTCTTAAAAACACCCTGAAGGTCTTCTGCTCTTTCAGTTTGCAGATACCAGACATATCACAGAAGCAACAGATTTCATCTCAGCGCATCAGCATTGAGCTAAGCCTCCTGTGCAGCCAATCACCTCAAGCATTGCTAAGCAGTTCTCACAAAAGGATTGTGGAAATTTCAGTCTCTTTCTAACAGCCAAGAAACAAAGAAATCAGAAGTGACCACAAATAAGAATTTAGGGAACGATTGACATTGTAAGGGAATATGAGTATTCCTAGCCTCAGGAATTTAAGATTTTTTCAAATATGAAGAATTTCTTTCCTGTGAAAGCAAACAAACCAAGTGTGAAGTCTATCAATGTATATGTGAATTACAAAGATGAATTAAAGTCTTGGCTCTATCCTCACTAATTCAATGACTTATCTGGAAGAGGACTTTTGCCTTCAGAAGGGTGGAAGGTGTCATTCAGGAGTCAGTTACACTACTCATGACCTTACTGCAAGGACAAAGCTCAACATCAGCTGTATTATTTCATCTACATGGCTTGCTCAACTATTCCACTCCCCTAAATTTTTCCCCACATGTTCAACCCCAGCAAACCTCCAATGTTTCTTTCTTTTGCAATTACCATTTACATCATAGGATTAATGGTTTAAGAAGCCTTATTTTCTGATAGACTGCAGTGCAATTTGTAGCCATTTAGATGGTTGATCTATATATCTCTGGCACATTTTGAAGTCAGAGATAATGTCAGGTGAAGAGAGTGAAATGAATACACACGCACACACACACACACACACACACACACATACACCTCTTATCCATTTGAAATTTTAAACTGAATTATTGATCTATCTCTCATGTCACCTTATATAAATAACTGGGTTTCTCTGTCCCATGGTGAAAACAAAGTGTCTTTCTTTTACCTCATCAATATCTACATTTCTATCTGAATAGACAATTTCTTCAAATACTATAATTTAAAAATGGAACACACATGTAAACTGATTTAAAACAGGTACTTCTATGAAATGAAATGTGAAAATCTTTTATTCCTGGCCTCGAAATTGATTCTCCAACAAACTGTGTATGTAACACTGAATGGGCTAGAATCTGTAGAAATGATCAATAACCATCTTTCACTTTTCTATTCAAATCTACACTTTTTCCCATGACACAGGTAAAATATCTCACCCCCATAGCTTGATGGCTAATTTTAAGAACAAGAAAAAATATTTTTTAGGTCTAGAAAATTCCAGGCTAACCTAAATCAAAACCTTAGCATCTTTTAAAAAATTCTCTGCTTCCCCTTAGCTCAAGACTCACACAGACTAGGGAGCCTGTTGTGGAGAAATGGGTTTGATTGCTTTTTTTTTTTTTTCTATCTTTTGTCTTGCTTCTCACTCAGGATTAGTGGAAGGCAGAAAGGATAGAAAATGGAAAATACATACCTGACTCAGCTCAACCCTGCATTGTTACTTGAAGTCAGTAGCTATATTTGTTCCTATTTTTTCTGTAACAATTCATACTTCTTGGCTTAAAAGAAAATAAATTCATTGCATTATAGTTCTGCAAATCAAAAATTCACAATTAATCTTATAGGACTAAAATTAAAGTGTTTACAGGGTAGCATTCTTTCTGGGGTCCCTCGGGGAAGATCCATTTCCCTCTGGTTTCCAGTTCTAGAGGCTACCTATGTTCCCTGTCTTGTGCTCTTCCCTCTACCTTCAAAGCCTATGACTTCATTTACTTCCATTGTCACATTTCTTTCTCTCTCTCTGACACTCTGCCTCTCTCTTATAAAGACACTTATGATTTCTCCAGGACGGAGAAATCATAATATTTTAATATTTGTAACTAGATCACCTCTTCAAAGTCCCTTTTGTCATGTAAGGTGTGTGCATTAGGGTGTGTACATTTTTTTGAGAGGAAGGCATTACCTTGCCTCTCATAATAGACTCTGGGATATTTTTGTAAATTCTTCTGTCATGCACAGCACTAAGTACCTCACTGAATCCTAAGGACACTAGTCTCTCCAGACCTCTCTCAAGGCAGAAGATTCCAGGGAGCCTCCTCACCACTTGGCTCAATTTGTGTGTAGACAAAGCACTAGCTCATTCCTTGGAGAGGGAGGGAGGTGGGTGTTGAACACTTGTTTTCTTGGCCTAAAACACTGTTTATAGACATTGTCCTCCTAAATGTCTCCTTGCTTTTTTTCAACTATGTGTAGCCTGAAGCTGGTATGCATCAAAGGTTGTTAGTTATGCATGCTACAACTTAGTAAGTCCTGCGTTCTGTCACCTTGCTTTAGAATGTTTGGTTCTTAGCAGTCCTGGTTTTAGGCATGGGGGCCTGTGTCAAAGTCCTAAGAAAAGGAGAAAGTACAAACTAAATTTCCTGTTATACATAAGTGAAAATTTAATCTTTAATTATCTGAATAATATATTAACAAATTTTACTTTTAAGATTTGGTGCTAAATCTTCTTTTCTCTCTCAAGTCAGCCCTATTATTATTTGAAAATATATCCTTACTTTTAAACCCACAAAGCTGTATCATTTCATTTATTATAGTTTCTCTTAATAAGCAGAATATCATATCACAGCATCTGATCTACCTCATTACTTTATAATGCATTATTACATATGAATACAGTATAATTTACATACCCATTTCAACAAAAGCCTATTAATTGAAAGGCATTTTACCAAATGATTAATTTATCAAATAAGCAATTTACAATATTTACTTTTTAAATATATATTTATATATTGTACAAATATATATATTTCACATATATATTGTATAAATATTTAAGTATATATTTATATATAAATAAAGATGACATACTTTATTTGTGACTTAGGAAGTTTCAAATGACAGAATTTCCTGCTTTTTTGAGGTTAAATAGTATTCCATTGTTTACATACAGTACATTTTCTTCATTCACTTACCCATGGTAGACTCTTAGGTTGATACATTATCTTGGCTATTATAAATAATGCTACAATAAGCATGGCAGTACAGATATCTCTTTGACAGATGGATTTCAAATCACTTTCATATATACCCAAGTAAGATGGCTGTATCATTTGTTTATTCTATATACAATTATGTGTCAATATACAATAAAACAAAATAATTTAAATTCACTTTAGTACTTAATAATTTGAAGAGGTAAAGTAGTTTTGTCAGCTTTTTCAGATTTCTACAGAATTAAAGTTGACTTGTTTAGAAACTAAAAATGTTCCACTTTCCAAAAACTGCATGCCTTTCTCCCCCCGCCCATCATATGTTCCTCTGGTGCTGTCACCTGGCTGACTCATCTTATGTCCCAGCATCATGCTCTTTCTTGGGTTTCTTTAGTGGCAGCTGCAAGTTGCTGAAGTACAATTGGACTTTCCTTAAAATGATTTCAAGAAAATAATTTAAGAAGTGTTAACTATCCAAAGCAAAATGATTAAAATTCCATGCCATATAAAAATACTATAAACCTTAAAATCTTTTTTTAAAAATCTGAGTTTGGCAAATTGAGTATTCTGTGCATTGACTTTTGGAAATTTGGCCATTTGGTGAATTTCGTAATTGATTTGTTGAATTAACTTCAGCCATTGCCCACTTTCTCTGTCAATGAGACCTAGTTTCTGTTTCTTATTATCCACTGGATTTTGCATAGAACATGTGAATACCTGCTACCATGTTTCACTCTGAAGTGGCTTTGGTGTACCCTAGGAGTATAGAAGGTGTTGTCTTCAGAATGTCTTCACACACGTTAGTTTTTATTTTAAAAAAATAGTGTTTTATTGTTGCTTTCTTTCCTGCTTATTAGACAGACTGATAATATTTGTACATATTTTTTTAAATTTGAGCACTAGAATTTCCTCCCCTGTGAATTTTCTTTTAGTATCTTTTGCCTTGTATCATTTTGAGTACCGTATCCTTAAAAAAAAAAAAAAAGTCAATCTATAGAAAATTCTGTAGATTAAGGTCCCTATTCCATTATCTGTTACATGTATTATAATTTCCTAGATAATACCTTGTATTTCTTTTTTCTCTTTTTAAGTTTTTTTGTTGCGGTGGTTTTGATTAAATTTAGTGATGATTTCATTCATCACACAGAAGTTTACCTTTTTGCTTGCTAGTTTTGGTGGTACTGAGGTTTGATCTTAAGGCTTTGTACTTCCTAGGCTAACACATTACCACTTGTGTCATACATCCAGTCCTGAGTTTTACCTTTAATTGACAATTAAAATATCTTTATTTCAATTATTTGCCATTTTTGGACTGTAAGATGAACTTGCCTACCTTTAAATCATAAATATTGCCATGGATGTTGGTAGAGATCAGGAGGATTATAGTTTAAAGCCAGTCCAGACAAAAAAAAAAAAATTAGAGCGATTCCCCATTTCAATAATTTAAGCCAAAGTTGGTGTCTTGCACCTGTAATGCCAGCTTAGTGGGAGGCAGAGGAAGGTTTGTACTCCAGGCCATTCTCAAGCAAAACTCATGAAGCCCTATTGGAAAAATAGCTAAAAGTAAAAAGGGATGGGATCATGGCTCAAGTGGTAGATCACATGCACAGCGAGTACAAGTTCCTGAGTTCAAATTCCATTACTACTTTAAAAAAATCATACTTTCTTTTATCTCCTGCCATACTTTCAACACTTTTTTTCTGTAAGCAGTACATTCGGAAGTTATTGTTCTGAAACTTGTACAACTACTAAAAATTTATAAGTATTTACAACTATTTTAAAAACTATTTAAAACTCAGAAAGCTTATTTTTACAATTTTTTATTTTCATATTTGATTTGTCGGAACTAGTATCCATCTTTCTTCATTTTCTAATGCCAAGTTTACATATTAATTATAGAATCAACTTCCAAGTTCTACAAAAAATTCTAGGAACAATTGATTGAAATTTCATAAATTTATAATTTGTTTTGAAAACTGGTATTTTTGCCTTATTGTGTATCCATAAATATAGTATATTCCTATTTCTTCCTTTTAATATCTGTAGTGCCTCTTTTTATAGTTTTCTCTTCACACATTTTTTGTTCATTTCTGGTTGTTTATTCAAACTTTATAGGTTTTGTTGCTGTTGTGATAAAATATATACATTTAATATTACATTTTTTAATTAGCTATTGCTGTTTTGTGGGGAATGTGTTGTTTTCTATATTAATACTATATCCAGCTATCCTTGCTTTCTAGTACTATTTCTTATATGGCTTCAGATTTAATGTTTCATAATAATTCATCTTACTTGCTGAAGATTTTGGATAGGAATGCTACATCAAGTTTTGTGTCTTTCTATTCTTGTTTGTACTTTTTTTTTAAAATCAGGAGAAATGAGTTTTAAAAAATACTTTTGCAGAGCTCGTGAAGTGGCTCGAGTGGTAAGAGAACCTGCCTAGCAAGTGTGAGATCCTGAGTTCAAACCCCAGTGCCACCAAAAGAAAAGAAAACAACAAAAAACAACTTTTGTGTTATCCATTGCAATCATAGCGGTGCCTTTTTCATCTACTTAAGTTACACCTATAAATTTTCTAATGTAGTAACATTCCTGTTCTTCTGCGGTAGTGTATTTCATGTGCTTACTAGATATTTCTTTTTTTGTGACTTACTCATTCATATTATTCACCGGCTTTCTAAGGTGCATTATATTATCTCTTTACTTCTAGATGAAGGAAATTAATTTTTTTTCTTTCTATGTTTGCAAATACCTTTAATTCTTTTTCTTTTGATTTATTTGCTTATGGCTTTGTTTCAATGCAATATTTATGTTTTCTTTTCTTCTTTCCTCTCTCCCTGTTTCCATTCTTCAAAAAGGCCTGCTAATTACTTTCAGAAACAGTCCATTTTCCAATACTAGTTAGGTAAGTTACCTTTTTCAATTGCTTAAATTCTTATACATATTTGGGTAAGTTTCTCGATATATTATACTAATTTATCAACCTGGTGATATAAGGCTTCCAGTGCTGTGTATATACACTGCTTCACTTACCTTAGCTTTGAGATGCACTTTAACATAGAAAGACTAGATTTCTTCAAATAGCTGCTGCAGTTTCTGCCCATGGATTCTTCTAGATGAGCTATTAATCACCCCAAATCTCTGAATAATGTTTCCATAATTTAATTTAGGAGGATTGTCCCTTTTTACTACTACCAATATAAAAATGAGGTATTTTTATTCTCTTTAGTCAATTTGTTTTGATTGTTCAATAAAAAGCTAAAGATGTATCCATATAGTTTACAAAAATTTGTTGTCAAGTGTATTCCTTTTAATTCCACTAAATTTTCTAACTGCTTACTTTTTTGCCTATGGGCATACTTTTAAAAGGTTTAAAATACTATTTTCAAAACAAGCCACTTTAGTGATGACATATAATGTTTATGATAAATTTTTGTTTTGTATAAGATTTATTTTTTTGATGATTTAGTAGAAAGGAAGAAGTTTTGTGGTGCATCTTATCCTGGTCTACAGTATGAAATTTAAATTAGGCCCCCCTTGCTCTTAATATCTCTGACCAATAGCTGCCCTGGGAATTTCTCACCTGGGATCACTGCCTCTTGCCATCCTGCTGTGTCAACACATTCTTCCCTTCTCTCATTCCCTTTGTAAAACTACAGTCTTACCACCCAGTGAATAGGTACTTTCCCTCAAATAATAAAATTTTAATTTCAGAACAATTAAGTTGTCTTTTTGTCATTTTTATGACAACACAATCATACCCTAAGAAGTATAGTTCTACAATCAAATCTGTCATCAAATTGTTTTATGAAGGTTTGTCTTCTTTTTAACAATTTCTGTTGTTACCTTTTGGACTAGCCATGGAATTGTGTGTGTGTGTGTGTGTGTGTGTGTAATAGCATTTATTTTCAGCACTATTCCAAATAATAAAGATGCATATAAACTATTCTAAGGTATAAAGGGAAAATAAATTCCATATTAATTGTGAAACTGACCTCAGGTACACTAGAACTAGGGCTGTCAGTGATAAAGCATTCTGTCACTCCAAATTTTTGATCAAGAGTATCCCAGTGTTAGCCTTTACCTCACGTCATGTAAGAAAATAATCTTTTCTTTTAGTTCTTACAGAATACAGGTATGACTTGATGATCCCAACTGGAAACTTGAATCTGTTCTTGAATATATTGCTATGTTCAGTATGGAGCAGATATTCTAATCATCTATGGCTTGGGAAATGCATACATTACTGACTGCAAGGGAAATAGTATTGTCATTACAACTCAAATCAGACAAAATGGATATCCTACAGGAAATAGGGGTCCATTAGCCAAGGCAGAAGGGTACTGAATTGACATGATCAGCAAATGTACACTTGGATAGTGGCAGACCTATAAAACAAGGACTTATTCCAGAGTATAAAAATTATCTTAGAAAATTAATATAAATCATACTGTTATGACCATGTAACACTATTCATAGCTAGTAATGCATATATGGAAAGCTATTGACTTATTAAATAGATAATTAGCAGATACTTTTGACATGCCTAATTGGCACCAGTAATTGTTCTAGTTGTTATGGTTAGAGCATGTGGCTGTTATGTCGCTGAATATGACAAAGACTTTTGTATTCATATCCCTTAGAGTATTTTCAGATAGTTTAATAGAGTTTTAGGTACAGATAGTAGAAATTCAAATTTCTGCTCAAGAAAAACAGAGATATTTGTTAACACATTTGGATTCTTCATAGAGTCTAGGACAAGGGTAGAGTAACTCCAGAAAGTAACTAAGGGTTAGGTCCCAATATTAGAAAGCACAAAATTTTTCTCTTCCCTCATTTCTGCTCCTCTGTGTGTCATGTTGTAGTCTTAATCTCCTACTGAAAACTGAACTCTGTTTTCCAGAGCTCATAGCAGAAAGTGGCTACCAAAAACAACTCCCCAGTGTGTATGTTGTAGTCCAGGATCCAAGTTCCAAAATCACTAGGGAAGAGACTGGGTGAGTCTGTTTAACCAACGTGCTTGCTCCTTGGCCAATGTTTTATAGCCAGAGGAAGGGACAAAGATTAGTACCTATGCAGCTAATGCTGCAAACATATAGATGGAGGAAATGAGAAATTACCACAAAAGGATTCTGAAACTATTATGAAAAGATCTCCATTACCCAGGAAAGACAGATAAGTATTTTGTGGGATACATTGTGATAACGAAATATAGGGTTGTTAGTAACACCCAGTTACTAAAGATTTCCACTAAATCTTTAAAAACAAGAAGGATATCCAGAGTTTGTGGTCACTTGGAGTCTCACCATGGAATCTCTAATCTCAAGTTAAGTGAAAATTGTTTCAAGGGAATTAGGAAAGTTTGTTCTGACAAAAGTCTAGAATTAGTTATTATCTGGTATAACAATTCTCAAACTTTACAGTGTATATAACTATTTGGAAAACCTTGCAGAAATGCCAGTTCTTTTCTTAATGGTCTATGGAGGGAATCTGCATTTCTGAAAGCTACTTATAATGCTGATGTACAGACTACACTTTGATTTTCAAATTCTAGTGTATTTTGGAGATTAATACAATGCTTCATTCCTTAATTCACAAAGAATAATCATGATGTAATATTTATTGGATTAATTAATCAAATGATAACATTATTGGAAATTTTGAAACAAAATATCTTAAAGATGAGAAGTAAAATAATTGCATTTGATGTTATGGCACATAAAATAGCTTTTCTGTAACATTTGGAGACCCAATGTAAATAAAGTAATTTTTATATCATGATATAAATCAGGTACTTTTATATCTGATTTATACCCATTTCATAATTTACAACTATCTTTGGTATCCTCTAGTCAACTTCTGAGGAAAGATGAATAATTCTTTGGAGTTCAAATTAAACACTTACTGCAGTTTCCCTTCAATTTCTTAGCCAGATTGCTGAGAATATAAAGCTAATTTGATCTGACAGGTTTAAACATAAATGCACATATTTACATTCAAAGGTCAATGTTTAGCAAATTAGAAGATAACATCATAATATTGTCTCTTTATAGACTGTGACGTTTTCCTTATATTTAAGAATAGTAATAGAGTTATAAAGATATTTATTTTAAATTAACAAGTCAAAACTAGTTTATAGTTTAAATATAATTTAATAGGTCTGAATTACAGGAAATAGACTTCAAGTTAAATATTTTCACTCAAGTTTTTGCTGGAGGATATTTTCTGAAACATACATACACACACACACACAAACATACACACACACACACAAACATATACACACACACACACACATACACACATACATAGGGAAATGAAGGAAAGAGAACTAGGCAGAGAGAGCAGCCAAACTCTGCTGCATTTACAAAAGAATAGAACCTCAGCTCTGAAGCTGACCCCTTAGTGGTATCCTGAATTGAAGCAAAAGGATGAACTTGTGTTTCCCTGCTCATTGTATGAGGTTAGTTCTCTCAGAAGGGTTTAGCTATGATCCATCAACTTTCAACACTTCCAGAGGTTGTAGAAATGAGCATCTCAATCCTGAAAGAGGATCTGGGCCATGGGCCCTAGTATTCACACAAAACAACTCTTGTACCTATCCATGTTCATTATCTTTCTTCTTGATTTGCCTCTCTACTGGCACCTCTTACTGGGTGATGAACACATGTTCTCATTCTGGAGGGTTCTGAGATACAGTGACTTTTTCTTCTCAGGCTATGGTTGCTGTGCATGTAAGTTATTGTTTAAATTCCAGGACAATATCAACTGACATCCCAGTAGCTCATCTGCAAGCTACAAATGTTTCTTCCTGCCCCTACTTTATAACAGCAGACTTTTTTTCTCTTGATGGCCAGGGTTATTTGCCTAGGCCAGAATGATTCAACTCATATCCTGCTGGTTTCTTGGTGACCAGGTGAGAACTCTAGCTGAAAGTTCAATGATATCATTTCTGTGTCTCCTGGCATGGACATTCTTTTTCTGGGATTCTGTATGCATACACACTGTAGAGCTTAGAGTTGTGGTGAGAGAAAGCACATTTGTGCTTCACACAGGTCACTGCAAGTAAAACTAAGTAGGATTACTCCAAGTTCTACCCAAGTCCTAAGCACATGGGTACAGTATCTATGGGACATTACATACATTTATGGTATATAATTATTACTTAGCATGCACACTGTGTTCTGGAAGGTGCCACTGCATCCTTTCACAGTATCATTTCTATTTGAGAACCTTAGCTATATCTTCTAAGGGTGTATCACAATTCTATCTCTCTAGCAACTTCCTCACTATATATGTGTGATAGGCTGAGTACAGCTAATGGTCACATGCTCATAGTTGCTTCTCCTTTGCTGCAATGTAGATTCTCTGATGTGATAATAGTATTTCCCTGGATAATGACTGAGATCCTATGAATATGACTGATAAACCCATCATAACAATATGTGTTGATTCAAGTCAAGTTAAACTGCTGCCACTTCCAGAGTAGAAATCCAATAACAATCAATTTGCCCAAAGTGGCTTCTTAGTTTTCTTGAGACAGTACTGAATTATGGTATCAACTTCAGTCCCTATTATGGGCATTTTGGAAATTTGTTAGCAAAATAATTAAATCAGGCTTGGTAAATGGGAAGTCATTATGTTGTATCATTTCCTGATACTGTGGCTATTCTGTTCATAACCCATTCTGGCAGCATTTGAGAGGCTAGTGGCAGAGACAGGCTAAGGTCACCTAGCCAAGCATTCTATTTGATTGTTGGGTTTCTTTTCAACAAAGAATTCAATCAATCATACCCTAATACAAAGAGATTGATGTTCTGTGCCCAGTCTTATTGGTCATCCACAAGCTTAACTCAGATCTTCTTACCTCTGATCTTTTTATCTTTCTCATTTTAGGCCTGTGAATAGTAAACCATGCCAATTTTTTCCCCATAAAAATTCTTAATGCCTAACCTCAGACCACTTTTCTTTTTATACAAAGGGTACTTTATAATTTTTATTCATTGTGAAAATATTCCCTGATCATTGTTTTTTACTACTAACCCCAAGAGAGGTTGTATGGCAGTAGAAACTTAAATTCACTTTCTAGGCTGACTTATTCATGATTCAAGTCTGGCATTTTCTCTCCTCTGTCCACTATTGAAGACCAATGTATAAGGCTATGGGAATGAGCTGAGGGAGATACTCCATGTCACAGTGGTGGAAGACAGGGAAGTCAGCTTTCTTGTTTTGAATTTTAAATTACAATATTTTTTCAACTTGGTGTACATATGTTAAAGTAGCCTAAATTCTATACTAATGAATATTTCCATCTGCAAATCACATAGCTTGAATATCCAGAGATAATTTATAATTAATTACTTAAATTCATCCCTCTCTGTAAATGAATAAGGATTCATTGTATATTAGCTTTAATTTACAAGGAAAATGCATTCAGTGAAGAATATTCCTCTTTATTCCTTTTCCAATAATAAAGAGAATTTATAAATACTTGCAAAATGCATGTAACAACAGTGGGTTTTTAAAACATAAGTTTCACTAGTATGAATTTTCCTGAAGTTATTTTTATTGTAATTTTATTTTAGGACAAACTGAAGCTTTCAGATAGTACCATCTAGTCATATATTAGACAGTGACACACGATAGAGCAGTTTCAAAATGAAATAAAAATGAAGCAATGTTAAAAGGAAAGGTGAAATGGCTTCAACTTCCCAAAATTTCTGAACTGACAGAAGACTGATTTAGTGACTGTACAAGTGGGAGCATCACATTGTAGACCAGAACCATAATAAACCTCAAATTCATATTTCAGTAGAAGTGAAAAATATACTAAAGTAATTCTCAGTACCTGAAAATGATACCATAGAGCCTGAAAATCTACCATAAGTCTTTTCATACACTATTAAAACTTATAAATGCACAGATATTCATAACTAAGCTATAAACTAATTACTATTTACTCATGTATGTGTCTATCTGGGGAATGGGCAGAGGTAATAGTAATAAGAGATTTTAATGGCATTCATGTAAAATCTTTGATATGCATATATATGAATAAACAGGCAAAGCAAAAAAGGTAATATATAACTTGGTTGGAAAAAATGCTGTCTAAGATATAATAAAATCCCATAGACCATGTTGTTTCAGAGAATAATAAGTGGATCCGTAATTACTCTGGTTATGGAATGAAAGTTCTTATCACAAATTAAAGCAGGAGCCTTTAAAATGTTCTTGTTAAAACATCAAGCACACAAAAATGTAGCAATAATAGTATAATGAATTTCCACTCCCCCACTGTTTGGAGTGGACAATTATCAACTGTGAGTAATCTGGTTTCATCTATAACCAATCTATTCTTCTATACCCCTAATTATGTTGAACTAATAGTATACTGTTCCACAGGTAAATATTTTGCTATGAATCTTTAAAATATAGAATTCTTTTTCTAAGCATAGCAAACCATTAAAATACCAGAAAATGTATACTAAATCCAAATGGTCAACAAGTACCCATGATTTGTATTTCCTGACTATTATAATGTTTGTTTGTTGGCTAATTGAGATCCAAACTAAGATTTTTGGATCATGATTGGTTGATGTCTCCTTAAGTTTTTTTTCTTAATTAGAAATAAGGGCAAAATAGTTTCTGCTGGGTATCGAGGGGGTGGGGGGGAGGAGGGGTGGAGTGGGTGGTAAGGGAGGGGTGGGTGCAGGGGGCAGAAATGACCCAAGCATTGTATGCACATATGAATAATAAAACAATAAAATTTTTTTTAAAAAAAGTTTTTTTTTCTTTTTTTTTAAATGGAAGTTTGCTTTCCATTATATTTTTCCTGGTATTTCTTTTTTTGAAAGAAAATAGTATAGTTAGCCCCAGAATTTTGTTGATTGTATCACTGAAGCTCTACTTAATAAACTACTCTTCTCCCTCCTGTGTTTCCTATAATCAATAGTAAGGCTGGATATGATTTAGCTTTTTACTTCCTTTGGCAAAACTGTTTCATGGCTGTGTACATTACCATTAGAAAACTTATATTGTCTAGTTTCCTCTCCTTTTGTGCTTCTATCAGTCACTGACGATCACATTCTTGCTCCACAAATTAATTAAGCATTACCAAACAGTGATATCCTACTACTATTAATCATTTTATTGGAATCCTTCTATGAAGATAAACTTTCTTTTAATAATTTTTTGTTTAGTTTAAGTGCAAATGTCATAGGAAACATAGTAAATATGCAGTTTTAAAAATGAGTCAATGTCCATGATTTCTCAAAGACAAGGATATATATTTTTTGTTTGTTTGTTTTTGTTGTTTTTTTAAGGCAGGGTCTTGCTTTGTAGTTTGGGTTGGTCCTGAATTTACTATGTAGCTCAGACTGCCTTTGAACTTGCAATCTTCCTGTTTCTATCTCCTGAATGTAGAGATAACAGGCATTCTCTACCATGCCTTGCACAATATTATTTATATAGACATTCATATGACTCCATCTTTGACCAATGGGAACCAATTTACTTTGCTTTCTATGTCATATTGGCATGACATCACTAGTCTTAAAGAGAGAAACTACATGGTTCCAGATTCATCTACTTCATTTTCTGCTAAGCTAGAACTAGATTTTCTGCTAAGTAAAATCAACCAGAGATGTATAGTCCTCATTATATTTTGATATTTCTTAATTAGTTCCATTCTATGGAAAAATGAAACTCTACACACTATTAGTTAAGGTGTTTCACTTTACTTTCAAGATTTGGAAATGATTTTTAATAATTTTTTTTTTAAATCTTATACATTGCATGGTTCCAAATTCAAATATGCCAAAGTATATTTGAAAAATAAGTCTAAGAATTTTAATATCTAACTCTGTCCTTGTCAGCAAAATTATACCTTTAATCTATAAGTAACTTACTATGGTTTACATTCATATTTAAAATATATTGTCATATACATTACTTAGGAACTGTTATTTAAAGTTAAACAACAACAACAAACTCAATGGAGCAAGGCACCATTAGCTCATGCCTGTAATCCTAGCCACTTGGGTGGCTGAAATTGGGAGAATAGTCATTCAAGAACAGCCCAGACAAAAAAGTTGTGAGACTCCATTTCAATGGAAAAAAGCTGGGCATGGTAGCAATGCCTGTCATCCCAGTGATGGTGGGAAACTTAAAATAGGAAAATTGTGGGATAAGCCAGCATGGGCAAAAAGCATTCAGACAGTAATGAAGAAAAAAAATAAGAATTTATGAACAGAACATCAAGACCAAACATATATTTCTGGTATAGAGAAAAATACCACAGAACTGACTACAGGTATAAAAAACCTATTCAGTAAAACAATGACAGAAAATTTCAAAAATGTTGAGAAAGATATGGACATTCAAGTTCAGCAAGCATTTAGTACCCTACACAGACATGAATTGAAAAGAACCTACCCATGCCATATCATATTTAAAATACCAGAAGTAAGAAAGGATATTGAAAGCTATATGAGAGAAATGCCAAGTCACTTATAAAGGCAAACACATTAGAATAACAGAAGATTTCTCACAGGAACTCTAACGGCCATTTGAATATGGAATGATGTATTTTAAGCCCTGAAAGAAAATGACTACCACACAAATTAGTATATCCAACAAAGCTAGCCTTCAGAATCAAAACAGAAATAAAGACCTTCCAAGATAAACATAAGCTAACAGAATCTATGACCACTACAACAGCATTGAAGAAAATACTTAAAGGAATCCTACACAGAAAACAGGAAGATAAACACAGCCATGACAAAACAGGATGGAATAAATTCCACTAGAAAAACTAAACAAGCAAATGAGAATCAGGAAAGAACCAAATCATGAAATGACAGGAATTAGTTCATACCTTTCATCTGTAACCCTGACGTAAGTGGTCTTAACTCCCTACTACACACACTGGAGATGGATTAAAAACAAGATCCAATTATTTACTGCCTGTAAGAAACTCACTTCACTGGCAAAGACATTACCAAACTGAAAGTAAAGGATAGAAATGGTATTCCAAGCAAATGAACCTAGAAGCAAACATATACTGGCATTCAACAAAGACTTCAAACTAAAATTAGTCAGAAGAGACAAAGAAGGTCACTAGATATTGATAAAGGGAACAATGTATCAAGAAGATATAACAATTATAAATATATTTGCACCAAATATAAGAACACTCAATTTCCTCAAACAAACATTGCTGGATATAAAGGAACCAATAGTCACAAATATAATAATAGTGAAGACTTATATATTCCACTCCCCCAATAGGTAGGTCATGGAGATAAAAAAAAATCAAAATAAAATACTGAGTAAAACTACATAATGATCTTATTGACTTAACAGGCATCTAAAAGACATTCTATCCAACTTACAGAATACATATTCTTTTAGCAGCTCATAGATGTCTCTCCCAAATAGGTCATATATGTTAGGGTACAAAAGAACTCTAAACAAGCACAAAATGTTGAAATAATTTCTGGCACCTTATCATACCATAATGGAATTAAACTGAAAATCAACAGAAGGAAAATTATAGAAACTACACAAGCACATTTTTAAATGATCAATTGATTATTAAAGAAGTCAGGGTAAATTTTAAAACTTCACAGAATCAAAGGAACATGGAAACAATACATTTCAGAATCTGCATGATACAATAAAGTTATTTCTAAAAGGCAAATTTACGGTTATGAATGCCTACATTAAACAAAAATCAGAGAGATTCTAAATGAATAGCCTAATGAATGATTCAGCTTAATATCTTCAAAAAAGAACAAACCAAACAAAAACCAGAAGGGGCTGGTAGAGTGACTCAAGTGGTAGAGTGCCAACCTAGCAAGCATGAGGCCCTGAGAACAAACCCCAATAACACCAAAAAAAAAAAAAAAAAAAAAAAGAGAGAGAGAGAAAAGAAAAAAATCAGAAGGAAAGAGATTGGAGCTGAAATTAATGAAATGGGGTCTAACATAACAATACAAAGGATCAATGAAAGAAAGAGTTTGTTCTTTGAAAAGATTGACAAACAACAAAAGTAAAAAAAAAAAGAAGAACAGAAAGACCTAAATTAACAGACTTAGAAAAAAAAGAGGATATTACAACAAATACCAGTGAAATTAAGGATCACTAGGGGATTAAGCAGATCCTATGTTTTTTGGAGGCATGGGACAGAAAAAAAATAATTTGTCAGTTTTGTGATTCTATAATTCCACTATTTTTCTATAGTAATAAAATCATATGCATGTGTATTTTCTGAATACTGAATATATATTTTCCTTCTCCCAGTCATATTATTGTTATCATTCTTCGTTTTATTTTTCCTGATCTGTGGAATTTATTTTCTTCTCCCAACATTTTCTCTTTACCTGTGGCTACATAATAGAAAGGAGCCTTGGTATGTTCATTAGAAGGATTCACAGGGATGAAACTACATCAAGACATTTTAGGTATTCCGATAATGTCCCTGAGGCCACCTGTAAACTGGCGTCTACATGGCCCTACCAGTAATACTGCTGTCCTCAGAATTCTCCATCACATTTCACTGGATTAGTGATGGCGGCTTTTCCTGTTCCTGCACCATCTACCTCTCCACATGGTCATCACATGGGTCTTGTAGATGTTGGTGCTTTGTCCCCATCTGATTAGTTTTTGATGACACTTAGTTTTGCTGTATACATTCATCTTCACTATCCTAGCCTCTTTGTATGTTTTATGTTGACATTTAAGGAGATAAAACACTACTGTCATCACCACAAATAAAGTAGAAATATCATAATGAATATAATAGTTTCAAAGTAATATAGTAAATTTGAAAAAATATAGATATAACAATAATTGGCAAAAGAATAAATCAAAATGAAATTAGCAGCAATGGGTCATTTATGTCTTTTAAAATGACAGCTTTGGCCCTATGAAATGATAACTTCTCAAAAATACACAATTTTATGTGCACACATTCACACACAATGTTGCTAGGTGAATAAGCAACAGCATAAAAAAGTAACTTTACAAACATCATAACACCCAATTCACTAAATAATAAAAATAAAGGAAATAAATAGGCCAATAATTGGCTGCGATATCTACATTGAAAAATAAAGATTGCTCAAAATGAAAGAATAAAAAGGTAGATAGTCTTGTCACAGAACATAAACTGTATGAGAAAATATATATAAAAAATTATTAGGATCTAAGAGATCTAATTTAGCACCCTTTTGAAACCTAGGTGATTATCTTAAGTTCACCTAGTGAATGAGTTCATTCACTAGGTGTATTCCTTATTTTAGCATAATTGTGTCATTATAATCAAATGAAAAATTAAAATAATTCCTTGATTTAGGATACCAAACTTATCTTTCCTTAACCATACCCCAAGCTAAGAAATACTAGCATAATGTTGTAATTAATTTCATAATTTAATACAATTTTTAATACAATTGATACTCTCTTACTGTCATTTTCTAATTTATTTTTCATGTCCTAAACTTTCATTTGCTAAATATTGATGACCAAAGTATACATCAAATGACTTCATATGTTGACTAGCAAATGCCAGAGGAGGACATTGAAAGCAGAGGATAGGTATGAAGGGAAATTTATAAAAAGGCACATCTTTTCTGACCCTCAAAACCCTGAACGGTTCACAACTAATGTGAAAACTCATTATATTGCATTTTACTTTCTTAATATAGTCCTTTTCTAAAAGCCAAACACACCTTTTCAAAGTTAACATGCACAGAGGGTCAATCTCTTCATATGGTACATGGGAAAATAGGACCACAGTATGAGATATGGCCTTAGAAGTCGTTTTTCAAATATTACTGCAGTGTCAGCCGTCTTTATAAATGAAAAGTAAATGTCAGGTAATCAGGTGAGAGCAGACTGTGTTCAATGAATGTGACAGGAATGGAAATCTCAGAATTTGATCTCTTCTAGCACCTGAGGCATCGATCTGGACAATGCTGCAGAGTGAATTAGAGCCTTCACAGAGCATGGGACTCACACTCAATTCAACTGCAGTCCTGTGCAGCAGAGTGACACATGCGTTACCATTGGACTGCACACACAGGTATATGTCATATAGCACAGGGGCCCAGTAAGCTACACCTTCTAGGATTGAATAAGTGTACTCTGTGATTTTTGAGCAAAGATCAAACACAGTTAATGACCCACTTCTTAGAACACATTGTCATTAGGCAACAACACATCACGGTACTTCACAGTGCAGATGAGGAAACTGACGTTAAATGATTTCTTTAAGTGTAATCAGTTAATTATTAGCAGAATTGATATTATAATAACTTATAGGAGTCCAGCTACATCCATTTGCACTATACACGACACCTGGGGTTTTTCAACTAAATATAGTAAGGAATTTTACTTTCATTTTTCTACTTTGCATGTATAAATATTTTTACTTTGCTGGTTCAGTGTGAGTTAAAGTATTATAAGTTACATTATTTAAATGGACTCAGTTTCCAAAGACTTTAAGTAAATATGTTTGATTAAAAAAATATTATTGACTTTCAAATCATGCAGTCATGTTTCTATTTTATAACTCTTACTTATTATACATAAGCAAAGGCCAACTATATAACCTTACAAATTCACCTGTGGAAAAAATTAAAATGCATATGAAAGAAATTAAGAGAAAATAAGGAAAAAAAAGCCATGCTAAGCAAATATTGTCACAATAGCTAAAAGCTACTGAGAAAGTAAAATATGCTAAAATTATGAGAGTCATTTCTTCCTAGTTTCTATTTTCTTTTCCACCTGAACTGTTTATTACTTCCTTTGGCTAAATGTCATGTATTTTTATTGCAGACATTACATTTTCTATCAATCATGCTTGATCAAGTAAAATACACTACTCAATATACTTTAGGAAAATATAAACTCAGGAAACAAACTAATACTACTACTTTAATATAGTTTTTATTTATTTAGACATTTAATTTTTTGAATAAATTTGAATGAGTTTTCCCTAAATATGAGTGGTATAAAAGTTAGAGATAGATTGGAAACCTCCATAAGTACCTGATTACTTCAAAATAATATATCAAAAATTATCATAATTATAGCAATACTAATGATAATATTTAGCATTTTTTTGGGAATACACTGCTTAGTACTTTACATATACTTGTCTTATTTCATTAGGATGAATATTCTAGGAAGAAGATATTATCAATGTGTAGCTGATGAAAAAAGTAAGGCTGATAACCATTAAATATGCTTCAGTCTTTATGGGCACAAAGACACTTGGTCAAATCTATTTCTGTTATATATGAACTATAAGACAGGAGAAAATTTATTACATCTGTCTTAGTTTAGGACTCTTACTCCAATAGTTGGGATATTCTTACTTATTTTATGAGATTATAAGAGCTAATGTATGAAAGGACTTGGCCAACACAAGTCCTTTCCAATACGTACTGAACATATTGAAGGTGGTATTTAACTACGTTGCTCCTTGTGTGATTGTCATTTATTGGTATAACAGTTGTTAACTACTTCATGCTGTCCCTATTTCTAGCATCAAGAATACTTCAATTTTTCCTGTTTCAGTTTTCTTTCTTCCCATGAGACTTAAGTGGCAAGCAGTTCAGTAATCATAACTGTAAGATGTCTTAAGGTACTTGATCCCCTTTTGAAGAATAAGTAAAGTAGGTAAGAAGTCCTACATGTGGAAATTGATGGTCAGCAGTCATTTCTAAAAATGTAGGGATGTTAAATTACCATACTATTTACTTTTTTCTGAAATTGATATTTCCTGAAACCAGCTGATTATCAATGGCTAATTCAAAAGACAATCACTGTCCATTATTGACTCATTTTAAATAGTTTTGGTGGAAACTTTAGCAAAAGGTCATTCAATACCACCCCAAGAAAAGGATCTAAGAGTTTAACAATTCACAATCTGAAGTAAGATTATTCTTATTATTAACCTTTTCATTGCAATTACATGAGTTTATTAAAAGAAAAACTATTTCTTAAAACTCAAAAGAGAATTTTTATGATGTATCACTTGCCATTTTAAAATATATTAATCTCACTTATGTACATCACCACCAGCCCAAAACAACTTTGACAGTTCATCTTAATTGCCACATTAATCAAAAAGTAAAGGTTTGGTGTTACCATATAATAATTTTAATGATTTTTTAAAATGTCAGTATACTCCTATCTAATCTGGTTGTGTTCTATAACCCTATTTATTGTTATTAGCAAAGACAATAACATTTTGAATATTGGCCTATTGAATGCAAGGGTCATTTAAGTCAACATCAATCACTATTTAATATTTCTCGGTATTTGTGTAAATCTGCCAATTTTTTATTGCAAACCACCCAGAAATTCATTAATTAAATTTTCAACAGGAGAATTTGGTCAGTAAATAAGTCCTGGTGACATTGTATTTCATGTAGCAAGTCTTTTGGATTTGAAATAACATAAAATGCTAATTTTAAAAGTTTTTGTTCATTTTAACAAGTATTTAATAAATGCCCAATTACATCAGATTCCTTTATGGTAAATAGTCTGTTTCAAATCTTTTAAGCCACAATCTATAGTTATAAAAATAATTTTCCCCTTTCATAAATTCCTTGCTACTGCCATATCAATAAACCAATAGTTTTCCACCCCCAAAATATTGGCCATATTTCAACCACATGCCATGTCTCTACTCAGGAAGGAGCAGCCCCACATTGCATCTAACTGATAGAATCTTAACATATTCTTAGAAAACATTTTAAATGTACTCCATAAGTAGCATCTCACTATAGCATAGTGTTAGAGTTAGAAAAACAATGCTGATATACATGAATGAGTAAATGCCATCCCCTTCATTAGAAGTGTCCCTTAGAAGAGTTATAAATTGCACGGAAGACAAAGGAATATCATGGGTGCTTTTCCTAGAGAAATGTCCTAATTTTGTCTCCTCCACCTCAGTGATGATCATGCATTTTAGATGTAGACCCATGTTTAACTGATACCAATTTATTCCCTTCTATATGTCAAAATACTTCTACAAATTTGTTGGTATATGTGGGCAACTTTGTACTATAAATGGCAGAAAAAAAGTAAATATCAACAAAAGGTAAATGAACATGACACTAAGCTCTAAGGTAGTAAAGAAAATTATATAATAAAGTGACAGAATGTTGTGGCCACTTTTGATGGAGCAGTCATGGATTTGCCTCAAAAAGGGGATGCTTAAATAAATAAATGTAAACTAAACAAGAAAGAAGTGACTGAATGACAGAAATGAATTTATTAGCTAAGGCTGAACTATTCTTAAAATCTCCACTTTCCTAAAATCTCCAGTCATCAGGGCTCCAAGATAACAACTGAAGGTCAAAAGAGGAGCCTAAAGGACTTATACCTGGCCTGGCCTCAGGAGTACAAGAAATAAATCAACCCAGACTTGGCAAGTGTATTTGTTTATATTTTTATTTATGACACATATGTAATACTATTTATCATTGGTAAAGTACTGATCCATGCAATTTTTTATTAGTAGATGAGTCATTTACCAGCCCCGGGCTGAGTGAAGACATCTCAAACCAATCTCTGCACAGAATAAAACAGTCAATAGAAATTTGTTGAACTTCATATATTTTTCTAGCATTCAAATAATTTTAAAGTTAACCTACTCTTCTTGATAACTGATTATATATATAGTATATAATTTATATTCACACACATAATTGCATATATATTTGCATACTGTAGACATATATACATATATAAAAATATATTTATATAAATAATATTTATTTATTGCATTTGAAATTACATTAACATATTAAAGTAAGAGGTTAAATTTAGGACTGAAAACACTCTTGATTTTCCCAGATGTGTCATTAATGGCTGCCTTTAGTGTGTATTTTCTTGGTTATAACCACTTTGGCATTTACTCACAGCCAAGCTATGACTTGCTCTCAAATACTTGCTCTTGTCCAGAGAACAGATTTCATCATTGATTACTCATACACAACCACCTTTGAAGGAACATCATGGTAATTTTTTAAGTGGAAGGCTTTCTAGCATGCAAAATACTTTCAAAATGCAAACACAATATTTATAAAACAGATCAAAAGTGTTTCAGAACATTTATAATGTAGCAAGTCAATAAATAATGAAAGGCCATTTCAGAAATACAGCACTTTTCAAGCCAACGTGCGTTAAGTATAGAGATAGCTTCAGTCAATCTCTCCAAAGTAGAGTATACTTCATGTCACAGTGTTAGGACAGAGAAAAGAAAATGACTGTACCTCACTTAAAACACATGAAGTGTATTAGATGTTAAATTGTGACCAGTAAAATACATCTAGTTTAGTATGACTATCTTCAAGCCAACTTCATGAAACTTAATTCCATCCTCAAATCAATTCTGAGATAGTAAAGGCCAATGGTACTGTCGGTATAACTGAAAGCCATGAGGATAGATTTAAAAACCTTACATAATGTGGGGGCAAATGTTCAGAACATTCACCTCCACATTTGCCGTCAAAGTTTCTGAATTCCCGGGGAAACAGACTTACTGGGAAAAGAAAACCAATCAACCTACCCAAACAAAAAATAAACAAAGCAAAGAATAACAAAAAATATGATCCCCTTGACCCTATAGCTCAAAGTAAACAAATAAATATGTACAGAACTATTAAAACCTGTCTTTCTATATCATAAAAAAATCAAGCCGAACAATGGGGCTGGCTGCTTTTGAACTAGATTTCATTAAAAAAAAGCACAAGAGTGGAAAAAAGAAAGCACTTGCTGGAAAGTGTCTTTAGTTATGAAGTGGTTGGTTTTCATGTCTGTTTGGAATGTATGAGAGCTTGGCCATGCAATTCTCTTCTCACTGTATTCGGCCACCATGTTTTTGTTTTCTTCTATGACTTCAGAACCATCTGTCATGAGTAAAACCCACTTGCTTAAGTAACTGTGATTCCTAACTCTTTCTCCAGGTCCAGTGGTACACTTCCTTATTTTATATTTTCATCTTTTGCTGAATGCTATTATTGTTTCTCAAGCTTAAAATTTGAAATAAGCATCTGAATCTAGTGGTGTTGGCTAGGTATTTGGAGGAACTTGATAGGAAAAAATTAAAAGCCAAACAAGTAAACAAAAACTTCGAACATGCATTGTTGAGCTAGCAAGAAAGTAATACAGTTCAGACAGGGAAGAAGGGAGGCAAGACTGAGAAAGGAGTAGTACAGGGGAGCAGCCCATTACCCTAAATGCACTTGTCAAAGGGGGAAACCTTTGATGCACAAGACCTGCTAGGGGGACACAGGAATGTCTAAATTCAGTCATGGCCAAGGCTGGGCATGTAACAGAAAGCCACCATTCAATAGATCCAGAGTCTTACCTGGAGTAGCCAAACTGTAGTATGTGAGGGCACACTCACTGAAGACTGCACTCACTTTTTGACAGTAATTACTGGTTAGGTAATTTACTAGACATAATCACAGAACTCATTGAAAACTTACATATATACATTTAAAGCTCATTATAAAAAGATATACTGCATACTGTATTATGAAAATTGATAATTATATTCACAAAATGACTACAGCTATTTAAAAAATCTAATTTTACTATGCCTTTCTTGACTTAATTTTTCAATTATTATAAACATTGTGCATATATGTATAGTCATATAATATGTATGAAACACTATATTTTCCAATTTAAAAGAAATGGATTGTCTAAAAACAAAAATTTAAAGCTTATTTTTTATTAAAATAGAAAGCAAAACAGGTATGAAAAATGGCAACATATTCCTCAAATATATAAACTAACATTTCCAGAAAAAATGGATCATATTTAATATATCTGTATATCAGGAGTAGAAACAACAGTTAATAATCTCATGTATTAAATAATTAAGTGATTATTGTGTTTCCTTTAAAGAATGGCTGGAAAGCAAGGAAGATAAAAGAAAAAAGATTCAGAAGAGGAGATAAAGTTCTTTCTAAAGTATCAGGAAAAGCATCAAAATTGTCTGTTTGTAGAGAACTAGAAATAGAGAAAGACCTGGCACTATGTGATTTTATTATATAAAACTTTAATAAATATAGTCAATGAATAAAGACAGTTCAGCATTGTGGAAATAGTCTCTACACTTGGGTTTATTAAATATGCCATTTAGACTGTGAGCTCAGTTTTCACAAAGGTAAAGTCTGAGTGATATTACTGAAGCAAATATGAACTAATATATGTATATATATACATATATACATGTATATGCATGTATATATACTTATATACATGTATATATATGACTAGTATTTATTATATTTATGAAGTTTATAGAGTTTGTTTCCTTGTGACCTGAAAATGGACTCCATACTTCCACTTGAGGCCAGTACCAGTGCATCGTCATATACAAAAACAAATACAAGGATTTCTACACATTCTTCACAAGTCAAAAGTACTGATGAGCAATGAGGTCTTTTCTGAAGGATTCCTGGCAACAGAGAAATGTTTAGGAAAACATCTCATGTAGCTGCCTAAATGCACGTATGCATTGCTCTTTGCAAAGATAAGCAAGAGCTCAGCTTTCCATCTTTATAAATCTAGCAGGCTCGTGCTTTTTCCTCAAGTGTCATCCTCCCTGCTTCCTAGACAGAGACTTAGAATCTCTCTGTTTTTGTCATGGGTCCTGAGATCACTTTCTTAGTTCAAAAAAGGCAAAAGTAGTTGATAAGCACAATTGATGTTCTTTAGAAGACAAAAAGAAAGGAAAATTTGTAAGACACTAACACTTTATTGATTTCCCATCATGTCTAATCACCAAGTTGTATTACAGCTATGATGGAGGAAAAGTAAATGTGACTCTGGCTAACTCAGTTCTCAATTTCTATTTGCAATGTAAACTATGCTTATTCGTGGAACTTTACACCTCACTGTTTACACAGCACAAAAAGAGAAAAAATACTGGTGCGGGTGGGAGAAGGGAAGACCATGTGTCAGAGATCTACAACCATAATCCTGAATTAATTGAGCCTGATTTTTTGGATAACTGTAGATAATCTCTGAGACTTTTCAAGGCTCAATTTGCTCTCAAGGCAAAATTTGAATTGTTTAAAAGATCTTTTCACCCATCACCCCCTACTTATGTGTTCCTACTATGTTCTGGAACTTCTCAATGAAGTTCCATTCTACTTCCCTTCTTAAATCTTTCCATCATTTTCAGAACAGCAACGTGGAAGAACATAGCATAAAACTCCTCCCCTCTGTGAAATGCAGCAGTCTTGTCCAACCCTGTATTAATTTCCAAATTCTGTCTTTACATGGCTTTAATTTTGATATTGGGGCCATGGATAGTCTTTTTTTGTTGTTGTTCTAAATCTCCACTGATGACACTTGCTCATTTTATCAGCAGTCTCAGTGGATGAGCACCACAAACGTTGCTGCTTAGAAGTCAAAGCAAATGGAAGGATTACAGATTACATTACCACTAGTTCCCCAGGTCATGGCTTACTCATAAGTAGTTGAACACCAAAGTCACCAAGGAAACTTGAAGCATTCTGACTCTAGTTTTCAAATCTATAATTGGATCACTGAAAATTTAGTATGAAAAAAGTATCATTTGGTCTTATACAGTAAAGATACATTGCTTTAAATAAAAAGAATAGTTAAATATCTGACAGATTTTAGAGCATTTAGGGAAGAAAAATTCTAGAGAACAAAAAAATGAACTTGAAATTAAGATAAAAGTGACACTGATTTTGGATACCTTCAAAGGACTGAGCTTGGTGCAATACTTATTAAATAATCAAGTATTTAATATGTTCTTCTGTTCTTATTTGTATCGCTGAAAGTATCTTATGACAATTCTGACTCTTTGTCTTCTGTCTTATCTTTTAGTTCTTGGAGACAAGTTAAGAATAAAGTTATCTCTTGGATAACATTTTTACAAAAAATGTCCTGACTTGAACTTGCTCAGATAGACATAATTTTCCAACCCATTGCTCTTCTGTAAACCCTAAAAGTTCAAAATTCAAGTGAGTAGAAGCAGAATGTTTAAAATTCAGATTAGTACTATATTTCAGCTCTTTATTTCTTTGTAAAGTGTCCTTCCATCCACACTAGTACCATAATTCAAATCAATGTTGATTTCTTCTTGTCTATAAAAATATTTCAGCAATTTGCTATGCTTTGTAGCCAGTGTCAAACTCAGTTATGCTAGTTGATTTAATTTATTAAATACTACCAAAAAAGGAAAAATCTAAGTAAATTCCATTTCCACCTACTTGTAATCAAAAGTTTTGTGAAGTGTTTAAAGAATGTCATTTATTTTCATTTCTTGATAGTAGTCAAAAGCTTTGTACAAAATAACAACCCAAGGAAAATAGCTTTCAGTTATTTGCAGCTGAGCCCCAAGCTGACATTCATATAGATTCTCAATTTCCTCCCCAAAAAACAATTGTTTACTTCACTACTATTCAGTAAACATAGTTAATTCAGTGGCTTTCTAGACCAACAAAACACTAGATTTATCTTTAATTTCATCACTTATTGTGTATTTTCTTTAGCAAAACTCCACAATGTCTGAGCCTTTAGTGAATACTTTGAAGTTGCAAAATTATTATCCTTAATTCCTAGAGGTCAGAGTCTAGAATGAATCTCAGTGAGCAACCATCAAGATTTCAGCAGGGTTGTGCTCCTTTGGAGGTTCTAAGAAACAGTTTATTCCCTTCCCTTCTCTGACTTCTAGAAGTTGCCTGCATTCCTTAGCGTCTGGATCCATATGATTCAAGCTTCTGGTTTTGTCTTCCTATCTCCTTTTCCAACTGTGACTTACTCTTCCACTTATCAGACTGGGTAATCTAGGGTGATCTTCTTTTTCAGGAATCATAATTTAATTGAACTTGACATCATTTTTACTACATAGGATGACATCTTCACGGGTGAGGTAACAACATTGATATTCACAAGTGGAAGGGACTGGGATTGAGGGACTTTTAGGGTAGCCATTAATCCATCTACTACAAACAAAATCTAAAAGAAACATGATTCTTCTTCCAAGAAACCTGTCTGGGGGCTCTCAGATCTTGCTCATAGGCTCCTAAATTTTTTACATCTTTATTATTGTTGTTTTTATTGATTGCCTAATATGGTCCACTAATCTATCAGTGCTATGAGAGCAGACACTGGTTCATCTTTACCTCTGTGTCTCCAATGATGACCACTGAAGCTGACACAAACTTTTTTAAAAGTGTTGATTGACAAAGTGCCAACCACAATTGAGATTAACATTATTATAAAATTATAATATTCATAGAGACCTTTACATTATTTCTTGATTGAGGTGTATTTGCCTATTTGTTTTCTAGAGATTGTGGTACCATGGCAAAAAGAGAAAAGCGAATTAGTCTGCTCCAAAACTAGTTATTTTCAAGACTGAAAAATGTTAACATTAAGTCAGCTACTCACTTTGCATGGGTATTAGCTGATGAATTATTCTCATACATTTTTCCTACAACTTTCAAAATTTTTACTGTATCCACTATAATAAAACATCATGAAATAATCTAAGTTTTCACTCTGAGGAAGTGGAGAATAGTCTGCAAACTGTGCATTATAAGAAATCTGAAATCTATTATCCTGGAAAAGAAGGTGGTTTTTCTAATATTTATATTTATTTATAAAGACAGAATTTGGTCATAACATTAAACAATAGTGTTAACATATGACAACAAGATTTCACAATTTACTTTTAAGTATTTTCTCCAATTTCAGGTTGTACATTACTGAAAACAAGGAAATGAAATATACTTATAGATTGTTCTTGTTAAGGTTGATTTTGTTCGTGTGGGTTAACAATATTATATTATCATAATCTTAATATTTATTAATGGATATGAGAATATCTGACATGTAGCTTGCTGTGACATAAATGATAGTTTTCCAATGAGTTATTTACCAGGTCTGTAGTGTGTTGCAGAGGTTGCAGTGTAACTGAGGCATTGGCACACACTTGATCAATACTATGAAAAGCAGAAGGAGTCTGGATAATTTAATGCTAACTGAATGTGATTTTGGGGCACATGGCTCAGCAGCAGCATCAGTGGGAAGCAGCAGGCATTGAGGGCTAGAGAGTTAGCAGCCCACTGTCACATTTTAATAATGGGATTAGATTTTATAGCCTAGTCTTGCCTCACTGTTTCCCTCTTTTGCCAGCCATCAAATGAAAGTAATACCATTCTCATTAGATGTTTCTAGGAGCAAACTATAGAGTGAGTCACAACATGAGAGAAATGGAGCCTTTTTATGTTTGTAACTCAGCTCCTCCTTGTCAGTTGATACAAACAGTCTGCTATTACAATTGCCTCCTGGGTCAGTAAACAAGCATTATACTTCTACAAAAGGAAATTCATCACAAAGTTCACAGATGCTAATGTCATCAACAAAAGAAAAAAACACAACTATTTCAGTGACAATGAAATAAATTTAATAGCCATTAATTTGTGAGAGACCAAATCATTTGCAGGAATCATTTTATTTTGCTCGTGTCAATAATGTATTCCTCAAAAAATCAGTGTGCTAGTACGTTAAGAAGAAAATTAATCTACATGAACTAGAAATATGATTCTTCTACAAACAGAATGTTTTTAAAATTTCTAAATTAGGAATTAAACTCCTTTTCCATTATTAGTCAGAAGAAGATTAAATTTTCTCCACTACCTTTATACATGTTCAATAAAACTGTGAAGTTTGCCACTTTGTTTTATCTGTTTCCACATTATTTCAAATGTGTGTGCTTCTTAAATCCAGCATCCTTGAGAGGAAATCCGTGTGTTCTCAAACGAGTGAGACAAAAGACAAGGATGAAGACACATTTAGCAGAGCTGAAGATGTGTCATCTTTGACTGGCATCAGATAGCACAACAGTCACTGCTCTTTCCAAGTGGTGATTTTTCAGTGCTATGACTCCCCAAAGGTTGCATCTGCCATTCCTGCTCCTCTCTCTAATGATCACCCTATAAATCACAAAGGGCATATTGTTAGCGTGTTTGGACAAGGACATTGGCAGAGGAATAGGCAGCCCTCATGGAGCACACCAGTGCACTGTTAAGTTAATATCAAAAGGGTGAAACTATCTCAAATAAGTTCTCTTTAGTTAAAGCTCTAAAAGAAAAGAAAATCATCATGTTAGAGAAATCCAGCTGTATGGACTTTCTTTTGTCTTCCAATAAGGTCAGAAGAGGAATTTTACATAAACATGGATCTCTAAAGACCTCAATGTTAAAGTGCAAGTCTACCGTGTAAGTACAGCTTTGGCAAAAACCAATTTCCCTTTAGTTTGGAGTGAATATGTAACTAATATTTGTCATACATATTACTGCAGAATTCACAAGCTGAATCACAGACATTTCTTTAAATTGATATTGTAATTTAACTTTTGGAAGAAAGAATCTGATGCCCAAAGGTTTTGTTATTTAGCTAAAAACCGAATCTCCTAGCTTCCTTTGTTCTTTCCATTAAACCCCAGCTAGTCTCATTCGCATTGAGAGTATAATATGATACTATTAAAAACGACCTTTTGAGATATTTATTAAAATATTTATTAGTTTGTCTTAGTAAATTTATGTTTAAAAAGGACAATTTTTCATTTGAAACATTTCTCATACTAAGGGAAATTTAAGAGACTGGGGTTGAATATTCTAAATGCAATATAAAGAAAAGTTTTTCCAGAAAATGAATTATTTTCAACTTAAAATGTAAACAATTTGATACAATTTAAGGAATAATAGTTCTGAGTTTCTAATCTAATCAAGAGAATTATTAATGGGTTAGCTACATACACAAAAGCCCAAATTCACAAAATTCACCTCCTTTGTTGGTCCTTTATTTTCCCAAAAATGGCTGCTAGTTGTGTTCAATATTTACTTTCCTTGGCAGCTTTAAAACTAAAAGTAACATTAGAACCAATTCTTCCCAGAAATGTGAATGTAATGTACCCGGTAGGGGTTCTAGGAAAAGACTTTTTAAATCTGTTTGCTTTTATTGCCGCTTCTTCCATGTGGAATGTGGAAGCAGTATCTGAGAGTACAGGATGACCAGGATGACAAAACACACATACAAGATCTGGCAAAAGGAAAAATCTGTTCATCTTCTTGTTCAGTAAGATACAAAAATGTTGTAACCCTCAAAGTTGCCTTTACTTAAGACTCCTGTTAATTATAGACAAATAGCAATTTTTAAAATATAAAATTTGTGCTTGAAATTGGAAAACTCATAAAAAGGAGATATTGATTTTACTAAGTGTAAAAGAGATAAGACCCTGAAAGGCAAAGTCCTGGCAATTGCTGAGAAGGGGATGCTGATTCTCGTTAGCTGAAGACAAAATAATAGCTCTAGGGATAGTCTGCTGAAGACCACATGCAGATTCAGGTTGATTTCTCCGCCTTGTTAAAATGCTCTACCATTTGAAGGTTTGGAAATGGTTGGCAAAAATGGAATTAAGATTTTTACCTCACAGATGTCCTCATTTTAAAAAATTGTATCATGCAATTGAATCAAACTAAGAGCCAGGAGGATGAGTAAAGTACAAATAACAAGCAGCCAAAGACTCTGAAATTTAAACACTAAAAGTATACAAATAAAATCTATGACTACTTTCTCATTCTTATGACCAAAAGCATTTACTAATCTTAGGCAAAGCTACAGTGCTAACTGATCCATAAATGAGGACCCCAAGAAGTAGTAAATGTTCCAAATTTGAGAAAGCTTTTTGGTCCCTCATGAAGGTATCATCCCTATCAACAGATAACATCAAGGAGACTCACAGGTAAGGAAGGTGTTCCCAGATCAAGGCCAAGGGCTCTCTGAAGAACTTTCTACTTTCCACTGTTCTTCATGCTCCTAAACAGCAACAGGATGTGATAACAGTTATGGCTGAAATATTTATTTCTTATTCTCTTTTTTTCCTAACTGTTTTTTTTTTTTTATTGCACATATCCTGTGGTTTTCTACCACATGAGTGGAAGCAGGTAATTTTTCTTTTAAGCATACTGGAGTCTTATCCACAGGGCATATGCTTTAAGACTCACAGTAGATGATTGAAATCACAGATGGTGTGGGACCCTACAGAATCGATGCTTTTTCCTATACATACATACCTATGATAAGTTTGACTTATATATTAGGAACAATGAGAGATTAATAACAATAGTTAATGATAGAATAACTCCAACAATGTACTGGAAAAAAGTTACATGAGTGATTGCTTTGTCTTTCTCTCAAAATGTATTACTGACTGTATTTGCCCTGCTTCTTCTGAGAATGTGATCAGGATGCAATGTCACCCACATGAAGAGGACAGCATAGGGATTGAGATTTCCTATGTGTGTGGCTAACTGCAAAGTGAGTAAAACTGTGCAAAGAAAATTGTGGATAATGGGGACAAATGAGTATGGTATCAGGTCATAACCACATCTGACAGAAAAACTGCACACCATCCAGATGTCCTAAACAAGAAGCTGAATCAGTAACTTATTCAAACCTTTGGATGGTATATCTCGGAAAATGGCAGGGGGAGGTGAGTGTATAAACTATTAAATAAGAAACAGTGCATGTGGCTATTGGCTACAGGAGTACGGCAGTCATTTCAGGTTACTTCTCTCAGAAGCGTTCAAAATCTACTTTTGTTTGCTTTCTTCTATGATAGTGACTATAAAGAAAAATGCCTACTTTTCCAGCTTGTGTTGAGGATATGAGTGGTTTGAACAAGGAGATATTTGTTGAAGCCATTTTCTCACCATAAGCATGCAAAACCCCAACCATAACTTTTGGTTGATCAGTAATACTGAAGGGTCTATATCTATGATAATTTACTTGGAAGAGTCCAGTGGTCCAGGATTTCCTTCTTCTAGATTCTTGTTGTGTGAGATAAGTAAATGTAAGTATTAAGCACAAACATTATAAATAAATATAAACCATAAATATGTCACTTAATAGCAGTGCTCCCTAAATTCAGTATCTCAGCACGCTTGTCTCTGTGGGTAAGTTAATAGAGTAGCTTGGGAGGGGTGGCTCTGTCCACGTCCTTTATTTTTTTCCTAAGACCAGAAGGAAAGAAGCATATTTTTCATATAGCAATGGGAATGGCATCACAGTGTTCTGGTGGTGATTACAAGAAAGCATGGGGACTGCAGAAGTCTTCTTTATTCCTAGAACTGATGTGCTGTATTCTAATGAGCAAACCAATTCACACAATGAAGCATAGTCAAAATATGGGAAACAGGCACTACCATACTTAGTAGAGAGAACTGCAATTCATATAACAAAGGGCAAGTAGGTCCAGAAGTATGAATATTGTAGGCAATTAATGCAATCCGTCACAGCTAACATTCAGATTTTCTCTTAACTGCACCTAACTGCAATCTAAGTCACATGCATGATTATTGCAATGGTCAAAATTGTACTAGGAAAAAATAGGCAATAAATATGTATATTTATTACCATAAAATTGTATCTCCAACATAATCCAAACTGAAGTCCACAAACGAAAAATCCTAAAATTCTAAAATGCAATAGTCATAATATTATATGCTAATTTTCTGCTTTTACAGATTTTGCTTTATGATGATGTATTAAAATTTTATCAGTGATAGTAATATAATGCTACAATAATACTGAGAAACAAAAGTAATCCTGATGATTTTTGAGTTATTTTGTTATGCACCTATTTAAAAAATAACATGCTTTTCCATACACAGAAATTAAAGACTAAATTGATAATCAATCTCATTAACATAATCAGTCTCACTAATATAGAAGGTGAATGTTTTATTGACCATTTTAAACTCTTTATTTAAAAATAATTTTAAGTCTGTAAGTCAATACAAATAAGCAACATGGATATAATGCAGGATTATTAAAATATTGAAAAGAAGTATGCATTAAAATATTGACAATTATGAAAATTCAACTTACTAGAGTTTTTCAATCCTTGATAACTAAAATTTCTAAAATTGCAAGTAAAGATTGTCTGCATGTAATGCAAAGCAATCACTCCTGCATTCAGGAACATACTGCAAAAACAGCAGCCAAGCAGAAAATAGAATAGTCGCACATGAACTGTCTGACGCTCAGACAATCATTACCCTATGGAGTAAATCCAGACTTCCTGAAAACATGATAAGTGTAGTTTGTAGAGCAAAGAGTTAGCTAGTTCCTATCTCATCAGAGCAGATCTGGTAGGGGACTACTGTTCAGCAGCAGCCACCCAGGTTCTTTTACTGAATAAAAGCTACTTGGATCAGTTTAGAGACAGGCTGCACTTGTGTCAACATCATGACACAAAGGCCTCTGAATGCTGTTGGGTCTACTTAGAGCAAATGCAGCATTGTCATTATCACATGTTCTCAAGATTCTAAGAGAGTACTTCCATTAAACTTGAGCAAGATGAGCAATGGACTTGGGTCATACTGACAACTTGGGTTATAAAGGGCGTGTCCCTTATGCCTTCTCTCTCTCTCTCTCCATTCTGACACACACACACACACACACACACACACACACACACATACACACTCATACTCAAAGTTTAATAAAAATCATATGAACTGGCCTGTCACTTAGGATCCAGTACTCAGTGCACAACCAGTACAAAATGGAAGGACACAACCAGTAACTTTAAGACTCTGATCTTGTGATGAATGCAATTACCAAAGAAAAGGAAGCACTTTTCTACATCTCCATTTTGTCTTAGAAACAAAAGTTGTGTCCAAATATCATGAACCTCTATGGTTTAGGTTGTTGTTGACATTGGATAGGGACAGTGTTTTTGAATTCCTGAAGGATTTCCTTGGTAAGATGCCTAGGTAGGAGAAAAGACAAATGAATTAAGGCATAATTCTTCTCTAATAGCATGATTACAGTAGACCTTGGCATATGGCATTCATTTCACAGTGGTGCCAAATGCCTACTTTATTTGTCTTTTTGTGTCCAAAGTTTAGTTTTGGAAGTATTCAAGAATTACCATGTTTGCAAAATTATAAATAAAAAGTGGAAAAGTTTTGTAAAATTAGCTCACATTACTTTCACTGTACATACCTGTAGATCTAGATTAACAGATAAAGCCTGTAACAATCATTCACATGATTGTATATCAAGTTAACTTTTAGTAGTGTATCAAGACATTATATCAAGACATTATTTTAAGTATATCAAGACATTATTTTAGGAAAGAGCAAAAATTATTTAATAAGTGAGAATACACACTTTATGACAAAAGTTAACTTTTTAGTAGTGTAGTGTGATAAGTATAACTTACACACATGTTGTTCTATTTTTTTTTCTTTTTTGGTGGTACTGGGGTTTGAACTGAGAGCCTCAACATTTGGTAGGCAGACACTTTACCACTTGAGCCACTCCACCAGTCCTTTTTTGTGTTGGACATTTTCAAGATAGGGTCTCCTCAATCATGATCCTCCTGATCTCTACCTCCCAAGTAGCTAAGATTACAGGCGTGAGCCACCAGTACCCAGAACACATGTGGTTCTTTTACACTGTTGGAGAATGATTGGTAAGATCAATAGGTAAAATTCGTGATTAATTTCTGAACCTGAATATTGTTTTAAGAAATTTGTTAGAAATTCTAAGTTAGTGATAATTTCAGCAAAGCAAATTGTCTCTAAATTAATATGCATAAGGCACTATGGAACTATAATTTCTTAAGAATCATTTAATTTGGCATCACCTCACAAGAACACAATCTGTATGAAAGTCATTATTTTAACAATACAATTTTGCTTGAAATAAAGGAGAAAAATAGTTTAAAGAAATAAATATTAAACGTATGAGTTACGTATGTCAATTACTCCATCAAACATCATAGCAACAGTAAATTAAGTTTTTAAAAAAATTTTTCCCACTTTCAATCAGATGATTTTATATTTTTTAAGTTTTCTTATTCAGCATTGCAATACTACAAAGAAATTCCTCAGGCAGCTAATTTATAAAGAGAAAAGTTTTACTTAGCTCATAATTTTGAAGGTTCAATGTAGAAGATCAGGTTGCCCACACAGGTTTGGCCCTGGTGAGGGCAGCAGATGGCAGCATATCATGGCAAATGTATATATAAGAGGAAATAGTCACATCTTGGACTAAAACAGAAAGAGACTGGGGTTACAATCTTTGTAACCCCAGAGACAGGGGCATGCCCCATGACTGAAGTTGCTCCTATAAGGAGCCAAATATTAAAAGTACAGAGCACCTCATAATATTGACACGTGGAACCAAGGCTTCATTCAGACTCCTGAGGGACACAATTAAACAATTAAACTCTAGCAAAAAGATATATTTTCCAAGGTAAGAGGTAAGATATCAGGAATTAAACCTGATTCGTAGCTTTGAAATATTTAAATGCATAGCCTGTGGCCCTCCATTTGGATCCTGGCTTTTGCAAGTTACAAAATTTACAAAATGTGGAAATGACGAAAATGTGGAAAAAGTAGGCTAATAGTCTTAAAAGATAAATTATCTCAAGCTACATGGTCCTTGAGCATTACATGTGAGTCGTTAATTGCCAGTAATAATTTTAGTTTATAAAATAACTAGAAGCATTTGTTTTGACCCTGAGTTTCCAGAGGAATAAGAAGAGGTAGCCTCTGGCTAGAGGACAGAAGTGGCAATAGAGGTCCTAGAACACGGGAGCGTGCGCACGCAGAAAGACGTGTGCATTCATACATGCAATGGATTCAGAAAATACTGTTTGTGAGAAATACAACTGCCCCAGTAGTTGGAGCATACTTGTAAAATTAATCTTTTGAGGTTCAGAAAAATATAAAAATGTTTAATGGATGAAAGGGAAAAGGATGGCCACTAAGGCCCTTGATTTTATTTTTTATTTTCTTCCTTCCTTCCTCTCTCCCTCTCTCCTTCCCTCCCTCCCTTCCTTCCTTACTTCCCTTCTTCTTCCTTCGTTTTCTATCTTTTTTGGCATTACTAGGATTGAACTCTAGTTCTAGATAAGCAATCTGCCAGTTGAGTCATGTTCCCAATCCTCTTGCTTTTAGTTTGTTTTTTAGGTAAGGTCTTTGTTTTGCCCACCTGCCTGGCATATGATCTTCCCGCCTTCATCTTCTGATTAGTTGGGATTACAGATGTGCATCACCGTGCCCAGCTTGTTTTGAGATGGGGTATCTTTCACTTTTTGCCCAGGCTGTGTTGGAACCATAATCCTCCTATTGCAGCCTCCACACCTGACCTTATTCTTCCCTTTAGATTATTTTCTTACCCATGATGCAGCTAAGACTTTCATGAAAATAAATTGCAGGCAAACTTTCTCCTAGAAGATTCCAGGCAACATTTTCTTCCTATAAGTATCTACAGATATTAAAATCTTCTGGATTTTATATTAGTGATAGACTTACAGAGACAAATACTCAAAGCAGTATAGTGAATGGATTTGGAAACCTTGCTTTAAATGTAGGCTTCAATATTTACTGTGCTGCCTTAGTGTATAAGTTATCTATTGATGTATAACAAGTAGTTTCAAAACATAATGGCTTAAAATAATAATAATAACAATTCTTTTTATCTTCTAGTATGCATACTTCAGGAATTTGGGAAGGGTTCATGTGAATAGAATGTGCTTGAGGTCCCATGATTGCAATCAGATGTCTCCTGGAGCTGCAGTCATTTGAACACTTGGCTGGAGTTTGCCTTTACAAGAGGACTTACTCAAAAGTCTGGACAGGTAAGGCTAAGCTGTTGGCCAGAACCTCTGCTCTCCCATACATTGGAGTCTTTATGGGCTACTTGATTGTGCACATGGCATGATCGCTGGATTCTCCAGAGTGAAGGATCTCAAACTCCAAGATGCATCATGACCTGACCTCAACACTTCTGCCATTTTTAATTGGTCACACAAGATCAGGCGTGATTCAGTTCAGGAGGGCAAAACAAAATGACTGTCAGGAAGCAAAGATTTTTTAGGGGTCATAAAAAAGACTGACTACTACACCTGGAAAGAACAGCTAATCACACTAATGTTCAAAGTTTAGATGTATAAAAATGTATAAAATTAGCCTAGAAATTCCTGTCTCATGGTTGTGTCATATTAGAAGAGATCATTTTCTTAAGTTTCTGATGCACAGCAATGGCTCAATGCATCTTAGCTTTTTCCTCTAGGCCATTTCCTTTTATGCTGTTGTGCATTTCAGCAATTTGTATTCCTTTTTTACTAGCCTGCATTAAAGCTAAGGCACAAAGAGTATACATGGAATCTGGTTAGAGTTGAGATTCTAACTTCTTAGGAAAGCAATGCAGGCAGGTCATATAGCATTTCTCAGCTGCTAAAAGAGAATAAGTGAAATAATGTATATACAAATGGCTTTCTAAACTAGAAATGTTTATTCAAATAATTAAAAAAATAAATGTATAAACCCCTTCTGCCTTTTATTTTTCTAGTACTCTTTCTGTTGCCTTCTGAGCTTGCAAACGCTAATAAAGCCAGCTTGCATGAGAGAGACCCATCCAGCAAGAACCCAAGAGTGGCCTCTTTTGAACAGAAACCCTCACTCTGAAAGCTCTTGTGAAGGCCCATTCACAACCGCTGAGCTCAAGGAGGAAACACTGCCCAATTGATTGAGTGAGGGTAGTATTACTCTGATACCAAAATTAAGTAAAGAAATTACAAACAGGAAAGCTGCAGATCAGTATTCTTCACGAATACACCCAAAACTGTTTAACAGATATTAAGAGACAAAATGAACTGACATTTAAAACAAATTGTATAGAATATTCAAGTAGGTATTAGTCCCCGAATGCAAGTCTAGCTCAATATTCAAACATCAATATGTATAACTTACCATATTAAGGAGCTAAAGAAGAAAAATTACATGATTTCACTGATGACAAAAAAGCATTTGGAAAAACACACAAGGCTTCATGATGCATGCACTGAAAAACCAGAAGCAGAAAGACCTTTCCTCACCTTGGTAAAGATCTTCTAAAACCACACTGCAGCTGTCATATTTGATGACAAACTGAATACTTTCCCACTAAGTCTGAGAACAAGTCAACAATCTCTACTTGCTTCATTCTTATTCAACATTATACTAAATGCTCTACATTGTTGAAATAAGATTAGAAAAGGAAATAACAGACACAAACATTGGAAAGAAAAAATAAAATTGTCTATTTGCAGATGATAAAATTGTCTAAATATTTTGCCTCAATCTTGACTATAGTAAGGTGAATATCCTGGGTCTGATATTGTATTATAGCTTTGCAAGATTTACTAATGAAGCACTAAAATGAAGAATGCAGCCCACATGGGATCTTTCTGTCGTATTTCTTACATCTTCACATTCATCTACAATTATTGAAAGCCAAAGACTTAAGTTTTTAAAAACACTATGTTCTGGAAGTATTTGTACCTTGAGTACATTCTTGTATAGATGCTTGAAAATGTGCAAAAATACATAATTGAAAACCTTCAATGTTCATCAGTATGAGGACAGATGAATAAAATGTAGGAGATCTATATTTTGGAAAACTATGCAGCTATAAACACAATTTAGGAATCTCTTCCTGTATTAAGGAAAGATTCACAAAAGAGTATATAAACAGAGTATTAAAATATATATATTATATTGACCTCAACATAGTAATTGGGCAGATGTGGAATAGAAGAGGGATGAAGATGTTTTGCTATATATTTTTTCATATTTTGGAAACTTGACTTGTAAGACTACATTACCTAATCATGAATTAAAATACATTATTAAAAGTGTTCTATCAATACTAAAGTTCTATGGATTAAAAATGATGTAATATTAGCACATGCAAAGATGAGACAGTGACTGAATGGAAAAGAACATTATTATTACTATAATGAATGTAGTCTTCTGGCCAGTAGAAAATAATTATTCATTATGTGGTAAGAAAATAATTGATAGAATTATTTGATGAATGGTAGAACTGAGGACTTTCTAATAGGCTTTACAAAGCTGAATTCTGAAGGAAATGAGTTGGTGCATAAGCTAACGCCATGGGAAATCTGAAGTACAAAGTTGATGTGTGTTTCTATGATTTCAAGATTTATGGGACTTCACAGTCTTGAGGAAGAAATTATGAATGAAGAAAAGGATAGTTTACATTCAAAATAGATCCCTAAAATCAACAATGTTCAAAGGCTCTGTTAAATTGAAAAAATTATTCTTAAGGCAGTTTGATTTTACACATAAATGTGCAAATCACTATTTATGGTCATATAGATAATGAAGTATAATTTAAGCCAAAAGAAAGATTGGATTAATTTAATAGTAACTTTTCCCTGTTATGTTATACAATTGAGTCATTGAAAATCAGTGGAAATTGTCTTAATAAAATATGTTTGTGGATTTGAAAGAATATAACACAATTTACATGAAAAAAATCATGATGGGCAAAACATGATATTTTGGTATCTTTTTGTTTGCTTTAAAGATGACTGATTCTTAAATGAAGGACACTTCAGTGTGGTTGAATTCACACCTTACTAGGTCATAGATTTCTCTGTTTTAGTTAGGATGAAGAATGCAGTATTTATTCTCATCTACAGCATAACTCCTAATTCATTACCTGGAGTTTTTGATATAAGTTTCTCTTTTTTTCCATAGTTCACTGCTTGTAATCCAGTTAGACTTTGTTTTCTCCTTGCCATCTCACAAGATGCCTAACGATAGCATTGTGGACAAATATGAACTTCCCCAGAGCTGTCTCAAAGCAAAAGTCATTCCCAGTCCATTTCTAACATCTATATCTGGTAAGTATAAATAGAATATAAGAGGAAGTATTCAAAAGTGGCTAAGGAGTGATATTAAAAAAACATGAAAATCATGTGTTAAAAAAATCCATTTTCAAAATGTAAAATTGTTCAGAGTTTAATCGAACAATTTATTGATATCTTATCAAATTACATATTCCAAACAATCTTTAAGAAACTACTGTATTAATTAGCTTTGTATTGCTGTGACTAAACACCTGAGAAAAGCAAGTTAAGGGAGAAAATATTTGTTTGTCTTAGTTTCAGAAATTTTAGTTCATAATCCTTGGCTGGCTCCATTGATTCTGGATCCATGGTGAGGCAGAACATCATGGGTATAGGATCATGTGGAAAAGAAGGCTATTCACTTCATGACAGACAGGAAGCAGAGAACACAGAAGGGACTGGGGTCCAAATATAACCTTCAAAGTGATGCCCCCTATGACTTACTTCCTTTATCTAGGTTCCACCTCCTAAAGTTTCCAGTACCTTCCAAACAAATCCATGATGTGGGGACCAAGGGTTCAACACATGAGCCTATGGGGACCATTTCGTACTCAAACAATAATATTCTGTCCTTGGACCCCAAAGGCTGATGGCCATCTTAGAGTACAAAATGCATTGAGTCTATCTGCAAGAGTCCTCAAAAGCTTAACAGTTCCAACATTGTTCAAAAGTCCAAATTCAAAATCTCTTCTGAAATTCAAGGAAAACTCTTAGCTATAAGACCATATAAAAACAAAACCCAAGTTACGTACTTGCAACATACAATGGCATAGAATAAACCTTTCCATTTCCAAAGAGAGGAATAGGAGAATAGCAAGAAGAATTACATCAAATGCTGAAACCCAACAGGGCACACACTAAATTCTGCAGCTCCATGACCACTATTCAGAGTTTGGTGTGATGGGATGTGGTGTGAACTCCAGTGGTTTCCCCAACCCCATGGCTTTACCATTCGTAGATCACATGACTTCTCTTTTTGGTTGGCTCTACTCACTGTCTTAAGCTTTCCTCAGCAGATGTTCTGTGTTCCTGGCATCTCCAACATTCTGGGCTCTCCATTGCAGCTTTGACTTCACCTTCACAGATTCAGGCATTGCCTTCCAGGACAGCCTGCAGGGACACTGATCCTGTCACTTGTTGCCTGGCCTCCCAGGCCTTCTTTGAAATCTGGATGGAAGCCTTCATGTCACTGTTACTCTTTTAATCTACATCCTACAAAACCAGCATCACATGGACAATTCCAAAGTCGGGTGCCAGCTCAAGCAGTAGCCAGTCTTTGAGTGCCTGGATGGCTGAACTTGGAGAAACACTTCTTAGATAGTCCTGTGTGAGCAAAGAGCCCCAGAAGTGTTCTCTTCTCAAGAGAAAGTGTTTCAAATGAGTTTACAGCCTTTATTCCCTGAAGGTTACCAATGGTCCTACTCATTCCTGAGATGCTTTCAAAGCATCTTTTCTATTGTTCTAAAGCAAAGCAGTTTTTTATGGTTTGTTTTGCTGTTCAGGCTTTTTTTGTTGTTGTTTTTTGTTTTTAGCAGTACTAACCTGTTTAACAATCAGTGCTCTTCACTTCTAGAAGCTCTTAATATTGTATTAAGTTGTGGACCAAACATTCAACACATGCGCAATGGAGCTCATTTCATACTCAAAACATGAAAACTAATATTTGAATTTAGTTTGGCATCCAAACTCTCAAAGACCAATTGAATAATTATCTTAAAAGATTAATAAAGTATTATTAATTTTTTGAACTACCTATCTGCAAGAGTCTCATAAAATTTCAACCAAAACAACATGTGGCAACAAAATGAATGCAGAAATAGATAGTAGAGATCAGCTGTCTTAGTAGGCAAAATAATCTAGCATCTTAGGTAGACATTAAAGATATTTTTAAGAATGTAAATGCTACCATTTATAGTTCTAATTATTTTTGTTCTAGAAAATAGTTTTTTCTCAAAATATGTTTTTATGTCAAAATATAATGGACTTAAAAATAAATTAATAAAAAGTTTATCAGTTTCAATTTTTAACATTTTGTCCATTAACATAATAACTTTTGGAGTATTTAATTATTTAAAAGTGTCAGTAGGTCCTGAGTTTATCAAGTAGCTTTAGAAGCATTGGTCTATGTTAAACTTCCCAGTTTTAGCTGTGGATGGAGCTTTCCATAATTTTTTCTAAAACAAACTTGTCAGTATATATGTCCCAAGCCAAAGCCAACATTGCATTTCCTACTCAAGCGAGAAGACTATAATAAACTATACCTATTTATATAACAGCAAAAGCAACCCATGTGTTAAAATATTGTTTATTTATATGTTAAGATTACAAAAGGTCTGTAAACATTTGAGGGAAATTAGAAGAATGAACTAAGGTGACAATCGAATGGTATATCAAAGGAAACAAAGCATATATAACTAAAGAAACAGTAAAAAATTATATATATATATACATATGCACAAACATATATATATATTTATATATTAAAACTCCTTTAGAAAGATTCAAAAAATATGGTAGCCATGAAACAACAACCCGATAGTAAATGGAAAGAAAACTCAGAGAATAAGGAAGAATTTTGAGAAATATACATACCACAATATAGAGAGAATACCCATCATATCTGGCATATGTATGACCACTAACATTTCATGAAGCAGTAAGATTCAGAAGTTCTCTCATACTGTGACCAAAAAAAATGGAAGTAAAATTAAAAGATGACAGGTCAGATGAAATTCCAGAAATTAAAGAGTCCAAACTAAAACAGAAAAAACATGTGAAACAAGAAACTATCAGAGAAATAATAGATTTCCCAAGACAGAAGAGAAACATGAGCCTATAATCATGGTCTTCAGTTTGCACTTTCAAATGAACATATTTATCCCTGGTGCAGTACTAGTACATTTTTGGAAAATTATGTTTAAAAGGTATAGCTATGCTTAAAAAATATTGGATCATTGAAATGATAAAACAGGTACTAAAACCTAAGATTTCTTTAGCATTAAATTCAGAAACAGACAGAAGCTCCAGGTGTTTGGCCTTTGAAGATTAACTGGATCCAAAAGCCCCTACAGATGATCTGGAGAGGAAAGTGCCAGGTTCACAGTATGAAGTCAGCAGTGGGAATTGACTTTCTCCATCCATGGAACAGCTCTGAGCATGATTGTAATTATCCTGTGTAGCTGTGACCTGTGAACTTAGTTCAGCAGGAGACATAGAGAAAGTCAGTCAGGATGGATGCCAACACAATTGCTGGCTTTTTAAGTTGATGAGATACCTCCAGTGTCACCATGGGACAAGTGCCAAGAATCTTATATATTTGTGAGTGTATTGGAGATTAGGTAGGTGGCTGAAAATACAAGGAGAGGACAAAAGAAAGAAAAATAAAAACACAAATAAGCTAAAATTGAGTCTTAAGATTAGTCAGCAAATGAACACTACACAACAATTGAAAGCAAAGCACTGAGAACCGAAACCAACAAGGACAATACTCCAGCAAATAGCTGAGCACAATAGCTTTGAAGAAAGAAGTTCAGTTACAATATTTTAATTTTAAAAATTTATTTAACTAATATATGAAAACAAAACAAAGAAACAAGCAAGCAAACAAAAGCAGTGTGGGTTTCCTTTCTAGCAAGGAGTTCCATTGTATGAAGAGACATAAAAGTCCTTGACCTATGCAAAATACATCTTCTCTCTCTGTGACCTCCATGGCTATAGACTCTTTGGATAAAGCATGGACTGTGCACTATGTGACTTTTCCTTCTTTCCTCACCAAGAAGCAGAGGAAGTGATTTGTGGGTGGAACCAGTTATAATTGTTCTCTGCTGCTCTGCTTGCAATAGGGGCTGGGGTGAAATAAGATTTCTACCTTTATTGATTTATTCCGGTTTTATCTCTCTGAGCACTGACACAGGTTAACTCTGCCTTAGATCCAGGTTTTTGGTGCCTTTCCCAATGTCTGGATGTCTGCTGAAGGTGAGGGGTGGGGAAACACTACGGGGTTGCAGCCATCTGCCTTGAAAAGGGGCCAGCTGCAGATCCCATGGTATCCTTCCATAGCTATTCTGGTGTTCTGAAATGTGGCTCCCCAACATGATCACTTGCAAGTGTTCTTTCTGTCCTATCCAGAGAGCTAGGAACAATGTAGCTTCCCAAATTGATGGCCCTAAATGGAAGCCACTTTTCTTCCCTTTCATCTGGCAGCCTGGCTTCTGACTGCATGAAATGCTTAGTGTTAATTTAGTCTTTCCCCAGCAGCCATTCTGGCCCTGGAGGCCAACACACCCTGTGTCAGCTTATGGCTTTTTGTGTGCACATGTGTGTGTGATGGGTTTTTTTGAAATGGGATCTCACAAATTATTTTCTTGGGCTGGCTTCAAGTTGCTTGCCTCCTAAGTAGCTAGGATTACAGGCGTGAGCCACAGGTGCCTGCCAGTTTATGGCACTTATGGCTTTTGCTGCAGGTTCCTGAGATACAAAAATGGAATGAGCATCCTTTGATCCTTTGACTTCCAAAGCAGTAATCTCAGACTAGACTTTCTTAAGATGACTTTCTGACAGTGCACCATGATTATACGTTATGAAGAACTTCCCCAGTGCCAATGTACTATATGAATTTCAGATCTTCCATTCAGGTTGCACTTCTGCAGGATGCTGAGGCCTGTGTTGCTCAAATTTTCTGAGCTTCTCTTGTTTTCTTTGTCTTCTGCTCCCACCCTCTGATACCCTGACACTAAACTTCATTGCATTCCCACTCTCACCAACTGGAAGGGTCATGATCACCTGTTTTGATTCTGTTCCCCAGAGAAGCTGGCCATCCCTGGATGCTTCTTATCTACCACCTTGCAGTCTCCTCTGCTTAGAGTTTCTATTGCTTAGTGATTCTATCTTGGTAAGGTATATATGTCTAGAAATCCACCCACTTATTTTAGATAACCAAATTTGTCCACATATAGTTGTTTATAATCTCTAAAGATTTTTTGTATTTCTGTGGTGTCAGTTGAAATATCTCCCTTTTCTCCTCTGATTCTACTTCTGAGAATCTTTCTACCTTTTTAAATTTACTTTAGCTAAGGGTTCAGCTATTTTGTTTATCATTTTGAAGAACTTTCTCTGTTTCATTGATCTTTTGTGTTGAGTTTTAGTCATCAGTTTACTTATTTCTGCTCTAATATTTATTATGTTTTTCCTTCTCTAATTTGGAGTTTGGCTTGCTCTTAGTACTCTAGTTCTTTAAGATGCAGTAATGGGCTGCTTATTTGACATTTTTCTGCTGTTTTGATGTGGCCTTCATCTTCTATAAAACTCCCACTTGCTACTGCTTTTTCTGTATTCCATAGGTTTTGGTATGTTGTGTTTACATTTTCATTTGTTTCAAGATATTTTAAATTTTCCTTTTTGATTTTTTTCTTTGATATATTGAATATTAAACAGTAAGTTGCTTAATTTCCATGTATTTTGTACATTTTCAAAATGTTTTCTTGCTACTGGTTTCTTGTTTTATTGCATTGTGGCCAGAAAAGTTACTCCATATGTTTTCCATTTTTAAAAATTATCTGAGACTTGTTTTGTGGTTTGTCATATTGTCTGTCCTAGAAAATATTCCATGTGCTGGTGAGAAGAATATGTATTTGGGAGCTATTAGATGGAATGTTCTAAAGATGTCTGTTAAATCCATTTAGTCTAGGGTTAAATGAAATGCTACAGATGACTCTTTGTAGCTTTGTAGTCTGGATAATCTGTATGCTGCTGAAAGTGGGTGCTAAAGTTCCCAGTTATTTTGTGTTGGAGTTTATCTCTTCTTTTATGTTTATGATTATTTGATTTATTTATTTGTGTGATCAACTTTGTGTTGCATATATACTAAGATTTATTATTTCTTCTTTTTTTTATTGTTTTATTATTCATATGTGCATACAAGGCTTGGGTCATTACTCTCCCCCCGCCTCCACCCCCTCCCTTACCACCCACTCTCTCCCCTCCTTCTCCCCCCACCCCCTCAATACCCAGCAGGAACAATTTTGCCCTTATCTCTAATTTTGTTGTAGAGAGAGTATAAGCCATAATAGGAAGGAACAAGGGTTTTTGCTAGTTGAGATAAGGATAGCTATACAGGGAGTTGACTCACATTAATTTCCTGTGTGTGTCTGTTACTTTCTAGGTTAATTCTTTTTGATCTAACCTTTTCTCTAGTTCCTGTCCCCTTTTCCTGTTGGCCTCAGTTGCTTTTAAGGTATCTGCTTTAGTTTCTCTGTGTTAAGTGCAACAAATGCCAGCTAATTTTTTAGGTGTCTTACCTATCCTCACCCCTACCTTGTGTGTGCTTGCTTTTATCATGTGCTCAATGTCCAATCCCATTATTGTGTTTGCCCTTGATCTAATGTCCACATATGAGGGAGAACATATGATTTTTGGTCTTTTGGGCCAGGCTAACCTCACTCAGAATGATGTTCTCCAATTCCATCCACTTACCAGTGAATGATAACATTTCGTTCTTCTTCATGGCTGCATAAAATTCCATTGTGTATAGATACCACATTTTCTTAATCCATTCGTCAGTGGTGGGGCATCTTGGCTGTTTCCATAACTTGGCTATTGTGAATAGTGCCGCAATAAACATGGGTGTACAGGTGCCTCTGGAGTAACCCATGTCATAGTCTTTTGGGTATATCCCCAAGAGTGGTATTGCTGGATCAAATGGTAGATCAATGTCTAGCTTTTTAAGTAGCCTCCAAATTTTTTTCCAGAGTGGTTGTACTAGTTTACATTCCCACCAACAGTGTAAGAGGGTTCCTTTTTCCCTGCATCCACACCAACACCTGCTGTTGTTGGTGTTGCTAATGATGGCTATTCTAACAGGGGTGAGGTGGAATCTTAGTGTGGCTTTAATTTGCATTTCCTTTATTGCTAGAGATGGTGAGCATTTTTTCATGTGTTTTTTGGCCATTTGAATTTCTTCTTTTGAGAAAGTTCTGTTTAGTTCACTTGCCCATTTCTTTATTGGTTCATTAGTTTCAGAAGAATTTAGTTTTTTAAGTTCCCTATATATTCTGGTTATCAGTCCTTTGTCTGATGTGTAGGTGGCAAATATTTTCTCCCACTCTGTGGGTGTTCTCTTCAGTTTAGAGACCATTTCTTTTGATGAACAGAAGCTTTTTAGTTTTATGAGGTCCCATTTATCTATGCTATCTCTTAGTTGCTGTGCTGCTGGGGTTTCATTGAGAAAGTTCCTACCTATACCTACTAACTAGAGACTATTTCCTACTCTTTCCTGTATCAACTTTAGAGTTTGTGGTCTGATATGAGATCGTTGATCCATTTTGAGTTAATATTGGTTTAGGGTGATATACATGGATCTAGTTTCAGTTTTTTGCAGAATGCTAACCAGTTTTCCCAGCAGTTTTTGTTGAAGAGGCTGTCTTTTCGCCACCGTATATTTTTAGATCCTTTGTCAAAGACAAGTTGGTTATAGTTGTGTGGCTTCATATCTGGGTCCTCTATTCTGTTCCACTGGTCTTCATGTCTGTTTTTGTGCCAGTACTATGCTGTTTTTATTGTTATTGCTTTATAATATAGTTTGAAGTCAGGTATTGTGATACCTCCAGCATTGCTCTTTTGACTGAGTATTGCCTTGGCTATTTGTGGCCTCTTGTGTTTCCATATAAATTTAACAGTAGATTTTTCAATGTCTTTAGGGAGATCTCTCCACGTTCTATAGTCTTCCTCAATCTCTTTCTTCAGAAGTTTATAGTTTTCCTTGTAGAGGTCATTCACATCTTTTGTTAGGTTTACACCTAGGTATTTGATTTTTGTGAGGCTATTGTAAATGGAATTGTTTGCATACATTCTTTTTCAGTTTGTCATTGTTAGTGTATAGAAATGCTGATGATTTTTCTATGTTGATTTTATATCCTGCTATCTTGCTATAGCTATTGATGATGTCTGGAAGCTTCTGAGTAGAGTTTTTTGGGTCTTTAAGGTATAGGATCATGTCATCTGCAAATAGGGACATTTTGACAGTTTCTTTACCTATTTGTATTACTTTTATTCCTTCTTCTTGCCTAATTGCTCTGGTTAGGAATTCCAGTACTATGTTGAATAGGAGTGGAGATAGTGGGCATCCTTGTCTGGTTCTGATTTTAGAGGGAATGGTTTCAGGTTTCAGTTTTTCTCCATTAAGTATAATGCTGGCTGTAGGTTTGTCATATATAGCTTTTATAATGTTGAGGTACTTTCCTTCTATTCCTAGTTTTCTTAGAGCTTTTATCATGAAATGGTGTTGGATCTTATCAAAGGCTTTTTCTGCATCTATTGAGATGATCAAGTGGTTTTTGTCATTATTTCTGTTAATGTGGTTTATTACGTTTATTAATTTTCGTATGTTGAACCACCCCTGCATTCCTGGGATGAAGCCTACTTGGTCATGGTGAATAATCTTTTTGATGTATTGTTGAATTCGGTTTGCCATTATTTTGTTGAGGATTTTTGCGTCAATGTTCATTAAGGAGATTGGCCTATTGTTCTCCTTTTTGGAGGTGTCTTTGCCTGGTTTGGGGTTAAGTGTAATACTGGCTTCATAAAATGTGTTTGGCAGTTTTCCTTCCCTTTCTATTTCATGGAACAGTTTATGGAGGGTTGGTGTCAGTTCTTCTTTAAAGGTCTGATAGAATTCAGCAGAGAATCCATCAGGTTCAGACTTTTCTTTTTGGGGAGACTCTTGATTGCTGCTTCAATTTCATTTTTTGTTATAGATCTATTCAGGTGATTAATTTCCTCTTGGTTCAGTTTTGGATGATCATATGTCTCTAGAAATCTGTGCATTTCTTTAAGATTTTCAAATTTATTTGAATATAGGTTCTTGAAGTAGTCTCTGATGATTTCCTGGACTTCCATGGTGTATGTTATTATCTTCCCTTTTGCATTCCTGATTCTGCTAATTTGGGTTTTTTTCTCTCCTCATTTTAGTCAGGTTTGCCAGGGTTCTATCAATCTTGTTTATTTTTTCAAAGAACCAACATTTTGTTTCATTAATTCTTTGTATGGTTTTTTTGGTTTCTATTTCGTTGATTTCAGTTTTTATTTTTCTTATTTCTCTCCTTCTATTTGTTTTGGGATTTGCTTGTTCTTGTTTTTCTAGGAGTTTGAGATGTATCATTAGGTCATTGATTTGGGATCTTTCAATCTTTTTAATATATGCACTCATGGCTATAAACTTTCCTCTCAGGACTGCCTTAGCTGTGTCCCATAGGTTCCAGTAGGTTGTGTTTTCATTTTCATTGACATCCAGGAACTTTTTAATTTCCTCTTTTCTTTCATCAATGATCCATTGTTCATTAAGTAATGAGTTATTTAGTTTCCAGCTGTTTGCATGTTTTTTGTCTTTACTTTTGTTGTTGAGTTCTACTTTTACTGCATTGTGATCAGATAGTATGCATGGTATAATTTCTGTTTTCTTATATTTGCTGAGACTTGCTTTGTGCCCTAGGATATGATCTATTTTGGAGAAGGTTCCATGGGCTGCTGAGAAGAATGTATATTGTGTAGAAGTTGGATGAAATGTTCTGTAGACATCAAGTAGGTCCATTAGATCTATTGTATATTTTAGGTCTAGGATTTCTTTATTGATTTTTTTGTTTGGATGACCTATCTATTGATGATAATGGGGTGTTAAAGTCTCCCACAACCACTGTGTTGGCGTTTATATATGCTTTTAGGTCTTTCAGGGTATGTTTGATGAAATTGGGTGCGTTGACATTGGGTGCATACAGGTTGGTGATTATTATTTCCTTTTGGTCTATTTCCCCTTTTATTAGTATGGAATGTGCTTCTTTATCTCGTTTGATCAATGTAGGTTTGAAGTCTACTTTGTCAGAGATAAGTATTGCTACCCCTGCCTGTTTTTGGGGGCCATTGTCTTGGTAAATGTTCTTCCAGCCTTTCATTCTAAGCCTGTGCTTATTTCTGTCAGTGAGATGGGTCTCCTGTAAGCAACAAATTGTTGGATCTTCCTTTTTAATCCATTTCATCAAGCGGTGCCTTTTGATGGGTGAATTAAGGCCGTTAACATTAAGTGTTAGTACTGATAGGTATGTGGTGATTCCTGTCATTTAGTTGTCATAGTTGTTTGAAGGTTTGATTGTGTGTACCTAAGTTGAGGTTATGCTCTACTTTTGCTTTTTCTTTTCCTGCAGTTTGGTGCTGCCTGTCTTTTCATGGTTAAGTTGTGTTTCACTTTCTGTGTGCAGAATCCCTTGAAGAATCTTTTGTAGTGGTGGCTTTGTGGTCACATATTGTTTTAGTTTCTGCTTATCATGGAAGACTTTTATTGCTCCATCTATTTTGAATGATAGTTTTGCTGGGTAGAGTATCCTGGGGTTGAAGTTATTTTCATTCAGTGCCCAGAAGATCTCACCCCATGCTCTTCTTGCTTTTAATGTTTCTGTTGAGAAGTCTGCTGTGATTTTGATGGGTTTACCATTGTATGTTACTTGTTTTTTCTCTCTTATAGTCTTCAATATTCTTTCCCTAGTTTCTGAACTTGTTTTAATGATGATATGTTGTGGGTTAGTTCTATTTTGATCTGGTCTGTTTGGTGTCCTGGGGTCCTCTTGCATCTGTATGGGAATATCTTTCTCTAGATTTGGGAAATTTTCTGTTATTATTTTGTTGAATATATTACGCATTCCCTTCGCTTGCACCTCTTCTCCTTCTTCGATGCCCATGATTCTCAAGTTTGGTCTTTTGATGGAGTCAGTGAGTTCTTGCATTTTCTTTTCACAGGTCTCCTGTGGAGTTTTCCTCCCTCCACCACTCTCACTAGCTTTTCTGCTCCTGGTTGCTGGGCGCTTACTCGTCCGGCCTGCCTGGCTTGTTTATTTACAGTTCTGGGAAGGATTCCTTTCCCCCAATCTCCAGCGCCCAGTGTGACCCACCCTCTTTCCTGTGTGTCTTTATTGTTCTTATTGCTTATTACTCAGTTTCTCTTTTTCCCCCAGGGGGAGGTCGGTCTGTCCAAGAGGCTATGCTGCTCTGGCCCAGGGTTGTCTGTGGAAGTACTGCAGTACCACTAAGCTCACCTTGTCTGCGTCTTCCTAAGCCATCTGGATGTGGGCAACTGGCAGCCTGGGGCCCCTCCTGGTTTCTCCGTATAGCATGAAGTGGAGATGCTGTGCGCCAGCTGGAGGTGTGGAGGGGTCAAAGTTTTGCGTCTCCTCTGTGGTTTTACCTGCAAGGTGTAGTTCCAGCGTCTCTCCGAGATTTCACTATAGGAGGCATGCTTTCTGCTTCCTCCCTCTAGCTGCCATCTTGGAATCTCTTATTTCTTCTTAATAACTTAACCTCTTTATCATTCCATAGTGATCTTCCTTATCTCTTTTTACTCCTTTTCATTTAGTCTGTTTTATTTGATATCAGAGAATGGTTACTCTTGGTTTTTTTTGTGGATTTCATTTGCATAGAATATCTTATTCCACTCTTTCACTTTCATTCTATGTATGTCCTTAAAGGTGAAGTGAGTTTCTGTAAGCAACATGTGGCTAGGTCTCCTTTTCTTATCCATTCATTCTGTGTCTTTTAATTGGAGAATTTAGTCCACTTATATTCACGATAACTTGAATCTTGTTGGCAAGATTATTCTACAGTCTTTATGTAATTTGTTTTCTAGCTTTGTTGAAGTTCCTTTCTTTTCCTTCTTATAATCTTGTTTTGACTCTTTACTTGTTATTCCTTGGTTATTATTTTGGTTTATCTCTTGTGGCTTATTACTTTGTTGTTACCATTAAGCTTACAACAAAATATCTTTTGAATATAACCAGCTATTTTACAAGGACAGCAACTTAACATCATTATAAATATATGAATGGAAACCAATAACTAAAACAAGAGAAAATATACTAATAAGAAAACTCTCTATAGAATTTTTAAACCTGTTGAAGTCACTATAAGAAGAAGACTAACAGAGAAAAGAGAAAAATAGAGGGGATAAACCAATTCAGGTTACAATACATATATACATGGAAATGTCACAATGAAACACCCTATGTATCTATCTTAAAGAAACAAAAATGTCTTAATTATTGACTGGAATGAATATACCATGCAATTTTTATGCTTGATAATACAATATAAATATGCTATATATGTGCTATAAAAAGGAAGATTGGCAGGCTATTTCAGTAGATAATTTTTAAATAGCATTTTTTGTTTACTTAGTGTGTGTACATGTGCATGTGTGAGGGTATAGATGCTGAATCAATTTAGAATTGTTACAGAGGTATTAAATTTGATTTCTGTGCTAAAAATTTAAATATATACATTAAAGACTAAAAATAAAACCTAGAGTATGCAATAAAGGGATAAATAAGAAAGTGAATGTTTTAAATCTATCAATATATAAAACAAAGAATATTAATTGAAAACTCAAAAGTATTCGACTGAAATATGAACAAATATATTAGCAAACAATATAATTGTAAACACACTTAACTTGCTTCATAAAAGAAAAGGAGCACATGGCTTTTAAAATTCTACTTACATATTATGCATAAAAAACACATTGTAGGGAAACTAAGTGAAAGGATTGGAAAGGTTTAACTTCTCCAACATTACTCAACACTAAATCTGTGCCATAATGTTAATATGAGAAAAAATAGAACTTAAGGTTATATATGAATGAGAATGGGAGCATTACCAGATACTAAAAAAATTTAAAAAACCAAAACAGTGATAGGGACACAACCACAAACATGTATGACCTTGATAACATTGCTTAAAATTATGGAAGGCAACATTGACAAAATGAGAAGAGATTGATGTTGGGGAATTGGTGTTGAGGAATTTTTAACCTAGCCATCTCAGAAAATCATGGACTAGCAAAATACTAAAACTTAGTTAAAGTACAGATTTAAACTTCTGTTAAAAATCACCCTCTGCTACATAAAAACATGCATTCTTTTGTGGCACACATGCACATTGTGGAAGAATCAACCATATGAAAATTATAAATATAATCGAATGTACATACTAAACCATGTTTTCTAAGTAAAATCCAGCTTATCTTAACCAGAGGAATCAATTGTTAGTAGCTGGAACTCAGGAAAAGTGAAAAGAAGAGGAAGTACTACCTGTTAGGAGCACCTGGATTGCAACAGCCTGGTTTCAGGACTAGATTGAGGACAGTTTTCTAAGATGGACAGCAGCTGGTTGAATAAGAACAGAGGTTCTATCATCAATTTAAATGATTTAATATTTTATTCTGTAACTCTGTTATCTTCATACTTCAGTAAAAGTCTTTTAAATGTTAGGAATATTTTGTAGTGATGCATGGGATAATATAATGGAAATGAGTATATAGTCACCTTTTATAGTAATATAGATGAAATGAAATAGACAATAGAGTAGGTTGAAAGAAAGACAAGTAAAAAGGTGAGATATCTTGAATCCAGATAGAGCAACTGGATAAACATCTGAGACCCCAGGGTCTCAGGAATGAAGGAGAGGGTGGCAGATTTCCAATGGCTGTGAGGATGAGTGCTCAAATGATTTTCTTAGGATGATAAATGTCTATCCCCTTGATGAAGACATTCAAGTCACAGTTCCATAAAATACCCTATTTACATGAATAGCATGACTTAATAAACTCAAAAGAAGTCTGTTTTGCTATAGAAACAGATTTCCAGTCTGACATGCCTGATTGATGTAAATTTGCCACAAGTTGTATCTTCTCTACACATAATGAGAGGTCACCTCCATGTCTTTGGAGAAGTAAGCCAAGGACATTGTGTTTCTTATTTAAGAGGAAAATGTAGATTTCTCTCATTAAAAGGCAAAGCCATCACTTTAAAAGGATGAATTGGAAAGTAATTTAAAAAGAATTCCATTCTAGGTTATTAAAACACTTAAAATAAGTCTAAGAAAATGTCTTGACTCTAGGCCCATAGAATTTTAATTTAATTCTGAAGAGCATATCTTTAGCTTCTTAACTGTTGCTTAAGATTTTAATCTTTTAGATATGCAAGGGTTAATAATACCTGTATTACTTAAGAAAAATACTATTTTCATCAATTCAAGATAATATTGGAATGCTAACATGTTATATATTGAAGAACCTAGAGTATTTTGATATATTCATCAATTAATTAGGATTTGTCCTTCAAGTGTTTGAAATGTGTCAGTAGCACACCAGTTCACTGTTGCAGAACTTGATTTGTGTGCCTTTTGCAGTGAAGCTCAGGGACCTACTTGTCCTGCAGCTGTGGAATTGATGCCTGTGGATCTACCATGTGGATCTTTTTTTTCCTTAAGTTTATTAGTGTATAATAGTTGTACAGGGGAAGCATTGCAATATTTACATATTTGTGTACAATATATCTTAACCCTTCCATCATTACCCTCCTTCCTTCTTACAACAATTTCAAAAGGCTTCATTCTATTTTAAAATATAAATACAAAATACATCCACCATATTCACCCTCATTTGCCCTTTCCTTGTGTCCCTCCCATACCATGTGGATCTCAGTGGTAGGGCTGCTATTCTTCTGCTATCCCATCTGAAAACATTAAGGAAGCCTCTAAGCTGTTATAAATTTTCAGTGGAAGAATTTGCAATATTTTAAAAACCTGAACAATCTTTCCATACAAGAAGGTAGTTCTTATAAGATCTTATGATACTTGAACAATTTCCAGCCTGTTTAATATAATGTGTTTCCATTTTTTAAAAAGCACATTTTTAATTTTGTTATTTATCTGTTTACTTATTTGATAGTATTAGGATTCAAACTCAGACCTTTGGCACTTTCTACATAGGTACTCTAACAATTGAGTTACATCCCCTACAGCCTTTTTGTTTGTTTGTTTTAGTTATTTTTAGATAGGGTCTCAGAAGCTTTTTGCCAAGGGCTGGACTAGATTGGATCCTCCTACTTACACCTTGTGTGTAGCTGGGATCCCAGGTGTGTACCTGTCTTGATTGTTGAGACAGGATCTCGCTGTTTTGGACCAGGGTAGTCTGGAACTGTGCTCTTCCTGATTTCAGCCTCTTGAGTAGCCTAGGTAATAGGTTTAAACCATAAAATACACTTTTGATTGTGCCAACTGACTTTATTTTGCTACAAGGCAGTCACTCACAATCCTCTCATAAAGTTGGTGAGAGAATGGGGAAAAATCAGCATTACAAACAAACAATTTAGAGACAATTTTTGGTCCATAATTAAAGTAGCATAATATCTGATGTTTGTATATTTTAATGACTTAAACAAGACACTACCTTACTTACCAAAAATATTAATTTTTCTGATATGTTGAGTTTAAATGAATCATAGCAGAAAAGTAATATATTACAAGTCACTACGCATCATAAACTCCAAATGGGGACTCTCCTCTCTGCTGCAAACCTAGGGACAATCAGAGTACAAATGAATCAAGTAATGTGTGATCTATGAGACATTCAGGAATTAGGACAAATTTTGTCACATTATTCATTATTGTAAATTCACCCTAACGCAAGAGAAAATAATCTGACTTCAAGCTCTAAAGATTACTATTGGAATCATCTTAGTCAAATCATTTGACTTTATTTAGTTTTGCTTTGTTTTGTTTGACACAGGGTTTCCTTACGTAGCCCAGGCTGGCTTCAAACTTATGATCCTCCTTTCTCAGTGTCCCAAGTGCTAACATCAAAATAAATTGAATATCATTTCTATTAACAAAGTAGGGTCATGGATCTTCAAATAGCTATGTATAACTCTCAACTTATTTATAGAAAATATTATTTATAAAAAAACTGAGACTCTCAACTTACTTATAGAAAATATTTCCTATTGATTTTCTTCCTCAACAGTGAATATTTTCTGATGAAAGTCATTTGTCTGTAGAGTACAGTAAAAATAAACAAATGCACTTGACACTCTGAATACCATACAGATTCTGGAAATTCACCTTTCCATGATTAGCATCCTAGATAATACTATGCTGACTCTGTAATCACAAAAGAAATGTGAAGAAAAAAAGAAATTAGAGTAGCCTAAACTCACTAAGGTGCAGAACACAGAGGTCAAAAACTTGAAGGTACAGAGAAAGGTCTCAGAGGTTCTGCATATTATAGTTTGTGTCTAAGTATGTAATTCTTGTTCTTTCAGAAGATATTTTATATTTTATAAATGCTCACAGAGTTTTCTAGTCCTTGAAAGATTAAGAGTCACCTTTTTAAAAAAGCTAACAGTTCAGTGAATATGCAGAGGAAATCATGCAATGGTTGTCATTTCAGTCACAGGATTGTTAATTTTCATGGGATCCAGTGCTTCTGATCGTTCTCTGTTTGGAAATCAGCAATACTATGTTGCTTATTTATTTACTCCTTTTACTTTGTCTCTTTGGCAGACAGCATGTAGGCAGCATGGTTTGGGGCAACACAATGTTTAATGGAATTAATTTTATAAAAGTATGGAAGAATTTTAGTCAAGATTTTTTATAATCTTCATAACTAGAAGTTATGTTCTAATGGCTAGCCCAATAGCCCTTCTCAAAGTGATATAAGGTTTAAATATTGCCTAAAATGTATGTAGAGTACTGGAGGAGTAATAAAAATACAAGAAATTACACTATTAATATTTTGTGTTTTGCACCTTTTTTGCTTCTTATGTTCGCCTTTATAGCTTTTGCTTTGGGAGTTTAGAAAAGCCAATAAAAATTGAATACTAAAAAAAATTAAGGTTTTTCATTTTAGGAATTGCCACATTTTGTAATTCAGAGAAGCGACCTTCTAATACCAATTGATTTTTACATTTTCTGTCTTAAGTCATTCTATTTTCGGTCATATCTTCTCAATTTTGTCTATAGTTTCATAGAAAGTTATAAGAAATTACAAAACTTTAAAAAAATTATTGTGCCTTATCATTATCAGTGTCCTAGAAAACACATATTTTTATTACAAAAAGAAGTGTGAAGGTCTTACTAACTTTTTACCCAGGCTGGCCTCAAACCGTAGTCCTCCTGATCTGCACTTCCTGAGCAGCTGGGGTCTTAGGTCCTTGTCCTTTGAATTCTTTTGTCCCACTGTTCTGTTTTTCAGCAAAGATCTGACTTTTCTGTTTACCTTTGGGCACATAAACTGTCAAATTGTTAAAACAGCATTTTCAATTCCAAGATTTACATGACCTTGTATCTATACTGACTGTTTAGTGCTACTTGACCCTTTTTTATTCTCTGTGTCTAAAGTCAAAAGATAGAAATTCTGGTTGTTAGCCAACAAATAGAATAGCTGGCAATGAATCACTTGTTTAACTAACGGTTCCATTTTGAGTGTCAATAGTGGGCAGAATTATTTCAAAATTCTCTTTCAAATGGGTGTGAATAGGAAATAGATGAGGGATTTTCCTAACACAATCTTTAAAGTAATAATGTCAATTTTCAGCTATTTATCTACAGGTTGAAGATATAGCCCTCTGTACTTTAATCTGTCTAATTTCAATGTACATACACATTCATTAAAACAGAATAACAATCATAAACACAAAACACTGGATCTCATAGCCAACCTGTGGTTAGATTCTGTTCTAGTCCATTTGTTTTTACTATAATGAAACCCCTGAGGAAAAGTAATTTATAAATAAGTTTGCTTAGCTCACAGTTCTGGAGGTTCACCAGCAGGGCACTGGCTTGGCACTGGCTTGGTACTTCCGAGGACCTCATGGTGGATGGCATTATGGTGGAGCATGGTGAAGGGGAAGAGATCACATGAGAAAAAGGAAGCCAGAAAGATGAAAGGGCACCCTTGTTCTTTTTATAAAAATTCACTCATATGAGAACTGTCTGGAGTCTTGTGAGAAAAATTTAATCTCTTCCAAGGGCACCACTTTTACTGAACTACTATTGGGCTTCACCACTTAAATATACCACCAGCCAGGCCAGATGTGGTGGCTCACACCTATAATCCTTGCTACACAAGATGTGTAGATCAGGCAGATTACAGTTCTATATCATCACAGGCAAAAAGTTAGTGAGACCCCATCTTCACAGGTGGTATACTCCTGTGAGCCCAGATACTCAGGGAGCACAAGGTAGAAGGGTATGGTCTAAGGATGGCCCCAGGCAGAAACATGAGATGCTACCTGAAAAATAGCAAAAATGGGCCAGGGTGTGGCTCACGTGGTAGTGCACCTGCCTAGAAGCACAAGGCCCTGAGTTCAAACCCCAGGACCTCCAAAAATAGCAATAACAATAATAATAAAGCAGTGTTACCTACCAACATTGCCTCAGTGAGGGCCAAGCTTGCAGCATATGACTCCTTGGGGAACCATGCTCATATCACAGTAATTGCCACAAAATATTTCTATTAATACAACACTGATAGCAATTGAATTTTAAAAAATCAAGTTTAATAGAGCAACATCACCAGAATGGATGTATAGGAAGCCCCAGCCCACGTCCCCCACAGAAACAAACCAAGCACAGCTTTGTGGAAATGGACAAGGAAAGCCACTTCCTTTCAGCCATGTCAGCTTCTCCTCCACCAATCCAGCACAACTTTCCAAAGAGCCACCCAGCTTTCAGCAAATCCCTTGGCAGGGAAGCAGAAAGCAGAATGTGTAGCCACTGTTCTTATTTAGTGGGAGTGCGGTCTAATGGACTGCTTTGTGTTCTTCCTGACTCAGAACACTGATGGGCCTGTACCATTAGGATGCTCAAAGAAAAGAAGAAAATAACCTTCAGAAACTGAACTGAGGATTACCTGACCATGAAAAACAACCATCTAGAAGAAGTTCAAATGTTCTAGAACAGAAAGTAGATGGACAGCCAAGGGGAAGCAGGAAATGAGAACACGCAAAGTTGAAGTATCAACAAAGAAGAGAAATCCTTAAAAGGGAAGAGAGAGAAATCCAGGAGCTAAAAAAAACACAAATGAAATAAACAGTATCAAAGCACAAGAAAGTAAAGCTAGATGTGGTGGCTCATGCCTGTAATCCTAGCTACTTGGGAGGCTGTGATCAGGAGCACTTCAGTGAGGTCAGCATGAGCAAAAAGTTCACGAGGTCCCAGAAAAGCTGGGCATGGTGGCATGCACCTGTCATCCCAGCTATGTCAGAAAGCATGAAATAGGACGATTGTAGTCCAAGTTGGCCTGGGCATAAAGTGACCCTATGTCAAAAATAACCAGAATGAAAAAGGCTGGAGCATGGCTCACGTGGTAGAGCAGCTGCCTACCAAGCACAAAGCCCTAAGTTTAACCCTACACTATCGCCCAAAAAAACAACCCCTCTGGAAATCTAGAGTTTAACATAAATGTAATAACTGAAGTGTTATATTCATTAGAGGGATAATACCAGACTAGATCACATAGAAGAAAGAATCAAATCTGATTCAGGGCAAATACCAAGACATTTGAAATTACTGAGTCAGAGGAACAAATGTAAAAAAAAAGAAAGAAACCTAAGGGAGTTAAGGGAGGTGACCAAGATGATCAATACAAGCATTGTGGAAAGCTCAGATGGGATTTCATGTGTATAATAACAGTATCAAAATGTACAAGTAGAAAAAATTTTAAATGCAAAGAAAAGTAGATGCAAGCTTATTTTCACAAAATACTTAAATATATGTTTTGGGTCAAATTTAAAGAAAGCAAAAAATAAGAAAATATATGATTGTTTTAGAAATACTAGAAAACAAAAGCCCTAATTATAACTAACTCAATCTTTTCCTCTTCACAGAGACCTTTTCTCCTTTTCCACCATCTGAGAGAAAAAAAACCTACAAAGAATTCATCCTCAGCCTAGAAGTCATTTTTATAATATTAATTTAAATCTAATTTAAAGAACCTGGCAATAAAATTTTAATGTTTCAACACACCAAAAAATCTATCCAGTCCATTCATAAAAATCTCTATGTCTATGTAAACATTAATTTGGAGATAAAATCCACGTGGTAATTTTAAAATATTTGGACACTCTACATAATCAGCTCATGTGCATATAAGGTTTCTATTATTTATATTATGCAACGTATCAATGCATATCCAAGTTAGAGCCATTCAAATATTGATAGAACAAAGAAATGCACCGGCAATTCAACTATCAGACTTGTAGCAGGATTTGTAGGGAGGGATAGAAGGGGATAAATTTTAAACCAACAGCCATAATTCACCACAGGTGTATCTTCATTCTCACCACTACTGGTACTAATGCCATTATACTTTAGCATTATTTTTGGAATATTCAATTCAAGCATTAAGATAATCAGATGTAAATGAGGAAGCTAAGATTATTGACCTGGTAAGTAATCATTACCATTTTCTAAAATAATGGGTTGTGTAATCAAGGCAAAGTGTTATGGATAAGAGGAAGTATTTCATTGTATTGATTGTGTTAAAATTGCTACTATGCTTCATTTAAAAAATAAAAAAAAGCCGGGTGCTGGTGGCCCACACTTATAATCCTAGCTACTCAGGACACAGAGATCAGGAGGATCACAGTTCAAAGCCAGCCCAGACAAATAGTTCCTGAGGTCCTATGTCGAAAAAACCCACCACAAAAAAGGGCTGGTGGAGTGGTTCATGGTGTAGGCTCTTAGTTGAAGTCCCAGTACAGAAGAAAAAGGAAAAGATACCCCCAAATCACCACTTTTACTCATTTAGCTGAAAGTTCTGGATAATGTAATAATTTGTAGAATTTATAAATAATGGGGAAAATAATATCATTGCTTGTGAATTATCTAATTATGCAACCATAAATCTTGGAAAACTCAAGATTTATGAAAAGAGTTACTCAAAAGAGCTGTTTTAAAAGCACAAAAATCAAAGGATTTTCTTTATTCTAGTTGCTAATAGTTAATAAATAAAATTTAAATATCATTTTCAAAAGCAATAAATCAAAAGAATAAATAAAATATTAGAAAAATCCTGATAAGTGGTTGCATCTAAAGAGATACATTAGAAGATTTTTTTTTTCTATTGCAGCACTGGGGTTTGAACTCAGGGTCTTCACCTTGAGCCACTCCACCAGTCCAATTTTTTGTGATAGGGTTTTTCGAGATAGGTTCGTGAGAACTATTTGCCTGGGCTGGCGTTGAACTGCAATCTTCCTATCTCTGCCTCCTAAGTATCTAGGATTATAGGTGTGAGCCACCAGTGCCCGGCTACATTAGAATATTTGATTATAATATTCAAAATATTCCTGCTATTTAAGCACCAAAACAAATTTAAACTTGAAAAGATTTTCAAATAGAATGAAGTAAAAACTTCACATATTTTGTTATATAAAAATACACTTTTTATGAAAAATAAAATTGAGAAATGGGCAAATTCATTTAAAAAGAAACTCGTAAATCTTGATATGCACCCCATAGATATTTTTCCATAATGAACAGAAATGTAAAGTTCCAGCAATGAGATTTATTTTTTCACTTAGGAAATTTTTAGAGAACATCGAAGCCAATAATCAGTGCTGATGAAGATGTAACAAAATGAGACAAGGAAACAGGCTCAACTTCCCTTAAAAGTAATTTGTCCCATTCCTCCCAGTCCCATTATTCAACAGTTGTCAGTATATATCTTTGTGTGCTCTGCCTGCACAGAGGAAAGAGCAAGGGAGAGTAACAGAGGGAGTGGAACTAACCCAAGCAAAGTATATTCAAAGCTGAGACACATGGGAAACAGCTTTGAACATTGACTTTGGAATTAAGAATGAAAGACAGGACTGTAAATAGGTATAGTGCAGGTGTATGGAGGTACTTGTGAAAGGGGGGAGGGTGAATGGATGAGATGAGGCTGAGGGAATATGGTTGATGGGTTTCATATACATATATGAACTACAACAATAAGAAAAGATAATTTGTCCAAATATATTGTGCTTAAAATATTTATGCCTTTTATTTGAAAATTCCTTTTCAAGAAATTTATCCTAGGTAATAATCAATGCTGTTTGTCACAGAATTTTTATGGAATAATATTTTGGAAACAATCCAAATGCCAAGAAATTGAAGTTCTTTTACAAATCATGGCACATTTAGGGTGGGGCATTATTCAATAGTTAATGCCATGTTCAATAAATCCTTCTCACAGTTCTGGAGATATGATGTCTAAAAGCAAGGGGTTAGCAGGGCAGGGTCTACCGGAGGCTTCCAGGGATAATTCATTTCTTTGCTTTTGCAATTTCTAAAGGCCAACTGTATTCTTTGCTATAGTCCCATCTTTTAATTGTTTCAACTGCCTGCTTCCATTGTCATAGCCCAGAAGAGTCCTCTACTAGGGACTCTTGGGATTACTTTGAGGCCACCTGCATAATCTAGGATTACATGACATCATCACAAGATTCTTAAAAACATGTGTGAGGTTTCTATTACTTTGATAGTAACATTCACAGATTTGAGGATTAGGACGAAGACATCTTCAGAGAGCCAATTTGCAGCCTACCATTGTAAAACAAAGTATAACGTGAAGGTGGCATATGCTGTGGTCTGAATATGTGGAAATCTAACCACCAATATGGCAAGTGGGGCCATATTCAGAGACCAAAAGGTCATAGGACATAAAACCCATTTATGAGACTAGTGCCCTTTTGGAGGGGCTCCAAAAAGCTGCCTGTGTGATAGCAAGGCCCTGTGTTATGGCAAGAAGAAGTCTATCAGGAAGTGAGCCCTGCTGAGACACCCAATTTGCAGATGCCTTGGTCTTGGACCATGCAACCTAAAGAACTTTACGAAGAATTGGGCACCTGTGGCTCACACGTAGTTAAGTGGGAGGCTGACAAGGAAAGAATCAAGATGCAAGGCCAGCCCGGGCAAATAGTTCACAAGATTCCATCTCTAAAATAACCAGAGCAGAATGGGCTTTGCAAGTGTGAGATCCTGAGTTCAAAGTCCCACAAAAAAAAAGAAGAAGAAGAAAGAAGAAGAAGAAGAAGAAGAAGAAGAAGAAGAAGAAGAAGAAGAAGAAGAAGAAAACAAAATTGGCAGAATTAAATTTCTGTTTTTTAAAAGACACAGTTTATGGTATTTTGTCATAGCAGGCCAAATAACTAAGACAGGTAGTTGTTTCTAAAAGGGGTAATTATATATGTAATATTTACCTACTTCCAATACTTTTTACAGTGAGAATGTAAAACTGTTATAATAAATACTTTTCAATATCAGCAGCCAGAATCTTCTGATTTGTTTGCATTACCTAATAATAGATATAAAAAGCATAAGCAAAAAGGAATTTTCAAATATTATTACACCTTATATGTAAAAATTCACTTTTCAGATATAATTGTTTGAATATCCAAAAATAAATGGACACACACTCACCCACAGACACACACACACATACAGTTTTTGAGCTACAACCTGTGCAGTGACCCTTACTTCACATAGCAAAATCTGTTCCCTCTGTATTATCTTTGTGCTGTACATGTTATCTTTAATGCTTGTATGAAAGTCAAATAGAACATCGAACTTTTGTTTACACAAACAAAAGAAAAATAAATGAAGTACATTTTCTGTTTCCTCCTGAAATATTATCAGGTGTTTTTAATTGCTTTTTTGTAAATAAAAATGTATAAAAACCTATATGAAATTTCTGATTAATTCATCATTTCATATAATTTAATATATGTATTAATTTGATACTCAGGATTGGTTAGTTTGATCAGTGATTCAAGTGCTCTTTTTTTTAACCAAAATTTGGAGATAAGAAATAGACCAGCAACTATGAGCTTGGGAAATACTATTTTCTCTTTTGTCATTAGTCTTGAAATGACTGTTAGTTTTTCTTTCCCTCTGTCTATGCTGCAGGATTTAATCAGTTGGTCACAGATTTTAATTTTAACATTTGCCCAAAATAACCGTGTTTTTTTTGTATTGCCAATTGAATGTCATTCCTTAGAAAACTGAATAAAATTTTTATAAATTTTATAATTACCTTAATTATATAACTTGTGGAGTCTGTCCTGTTCAGTTTACCCTTTCTTTCACCACTAGTATACATCTCCCATTGTTTTTGTTTTTATACTTTTGCCACTACATGTTGAGAAAACAAGTCATAGCTGATTTGTATTCTAATTTAAGATTAGCTGGTTATATTACCTTCCAATGCTGTATGATTTGGCTTTACTGTGAAGGAATTTTCTATTTCCATCTGATATCATGATGCCTTGACAGTCAGGAGCATGTTAGCACACATCTGTAATCACAGCATCAGACACTGAGACAGATATCTCAAATTCAAAGCCAGCCTGAGATACATAGAAAGACCCTGACTCAAAAAGCAAAAACAAAAAGAAGAAAGAAAATCTTATTTCAATCAAATTTCATGACAAAGAATTGACTGCTGATGCTTATGGTGAAGATCTGAATTCCTTTCACCTCAAAATATGTTTAAAACAGAATTAATGCATTTCTAAGCTGCTGTTCTTGGTAATTTTCCATACTTTACCATTTTTGATCTGAAAATAAAACAGAACATATATAAGAATTTGAAATTGGTTGGCAAGTTTTCCAGTTAAATATCTCATTAAATTCATTTTATGTGCCAGGTAAGTCATTTAGACCAGTAATTCACATATGCTGGTCTCCCTATACTGCATTTCATTATTAAATTTTAATGAGTTGATAGTAGGGACTCCCAAGGTTTCAGGTGGACTGTGTCCTCCTCTGGTACCTTCACTTGTCTTTTCATTAGCCCTGCTTGCTCTGACTTCTCCTTCATCATGCAGGCAAGGCCTTTGGAGTTGCCCCAATCCTAGCCATGACCATCAGTGAGCTCCTGCATGGCAGTTCCATGTGGCAGCTTTATGAATACTCAGTTACTTCAAGCCCTTCACTCCTACTCTGCTTCTGACAAAATCCCCTTTAACATTAAAGTATATACAAGTCAATAATGTATTTTCAAGTTATTAAAAAAAATCAATAAATGTTACCTTTTTTTACAATGTAAACAAGTTTAATTTTTACCAGATTTTGTAATGTATCTCTGGTCATAATTAAAACCCAACTTCCTGAATAAAGTTGATTTTTATACATTAGAATACAATTTACCCAGTAGTGTAAGCAATAGAGTAAATCTGCTTTGAATTTTAAAACGCTTTCAATCAAACGTTGGAATGTTAAGTTAAAGGCTGGTAGAATGGCTCAAGTAGAGTGCTTGCCTCACAAGCTTGAGTCCCTGAGTTCAAATCCCAGTACTGTCTAAAAAATTAAAATATTAAGTTAATGCATAAGTATTTATACAAGAATATAACATAGTTATTTTTACTTTTCAAATTTAAATGAAGTAAGAAAGAATGATATATAAGCATATAATTTATTCAGTAGTCATAGCCATGGACATATAAATTTACACTTGTAATTGATGGCTATGAAAAAGTTGTGTGTTTTTTTCAGTCCACAGCAATTGGAGCTAATCTCTTTTGAAAACACAAATGAACTGTTTAATATACAATTCCTCATTTCATCATAGAATATACAAATACTAGCTGGTCTTAGATTTCAATGTAAAGGATGCCTTTCTTGGTAGAAGTGTATAGCTAACTACTTGATAGATTTGTGGAAACTTTTAATTGTATAAAGGATCAAATAAAATAATCTTAGATAGAAAAAAATCTTTTCAATTACTCCAAAAACTTAACTTCTATTGTATATATACAGTAATAAGAAAACAGTTCATCTTGATAAAAGTTTTAAAAACCACTAATTCTAAACCTTTTTAACCAAATAGGATTGATTTTTTATGATAAATAATATACAATAGCAATTTTATTATATATTACTGCCATTCACTTACATTAAACATCAGTCCAATAAAATGTGGCCTATATCAGGTATATTTTTCTTCTAACATGATAATGCTAAAAGCTTGAAAAATATTTTTGCCATTTTTTAAAAGATTCATCTTTGATTTTAAAGTAAATGAGTTAAGTCACTTCTGGGGTCAAGTGAAAAAATATCTTTAAATATGTTTAAATACTTTAAAGTGAGACTATTTAATATCTCAATGGAAGACCAGTTTACTTAGCTATGTTTACATCATTAAAAATAATTGCTAATTTTGTAACTTCTGCATCTCTACTTAAGCACTACATTTAATTAAAAATAAGGAGAATCTTCCAAGTACATGAATTTGCTTGCAATAACCAAACTACTCTGCCTTATAAAATCTAAATGTGCATGAAGACAGAAAAGGCAGATGATACAAGGAAAATAATCAGAAATCATGGCATGGTGGAGGTAGGAGGCAGGTCATAGCATGAGAGCAGAGATCTCACAGTGAGGAACAAATACTACGTGTAAATAGACAAATAAGAGGCTCAGGGAGATCCAAAGTACAGCATACCAGCCAACATGCAAGAACAAAAGAAGAGTTAAAAGTTGGCATAGGGCACTGTGCAGGATGCATTTGGATTGCTGAAATTCCCAGTTACTAAAATATTGAGCTTGAAACAGGCTGAGCCTTAGGTGCTCAGGGCAAAATTAAATCTCATTGATTAAGAGCAAAGACATTATATTTATTGATGTCAGAATAAGCTGATGGTGACAACTTTAGATAACATTTAAAATGATTCTAAATTACTGTATAGTAGAAATTAAGCAAGAAACACATGTGGTGAGGGTATAATAGAATGCCATCTTTAATTTTGTAAATAGTAACCAGTGAGAAAACATAAAAGGAAAATATAAAAGCAATACCAACAAAAATAAAATACAAAAGAAATTTAAGAAATGTGCAGAATTTAGATAAATTGTCTGAATTTCACTGAAGCACATAAAAGATTTGGATAATTAGAAAGATATTACCTTCTTACACAGAAAAAGGAAGTTATAAAAAATTTAAATCTCTTTTACTTATGTGGAAAAAAGTTTTGGAAAAAAATTGACAGATTTATTTTAAGTTTTCTAAAGAATAAAGAAAATGAAGCATGTGAAGATGAAATTCTGAAAGTAAAGTACTGAAGATTTGCAATGCCAAGTTTGGAGTAATTCTGCATCAGTGTTGTCAGACCAACAAAACGGAATTTGGTCAATTATTAATGTAGCAATTGCTTTATTCAATAAACAGTATGGAGGTATTTATCTAACTACCTTAAAATATAGATATAGGCATATGTTTATCTCATTATTTACACACATCTAAATAAGTCTCAAGAGGAATCAAACATTTTTTGAAACTGTAAAAACAGAAGAATCACATATTGAAAAATAAAATAAGAATGTGGGAAGACTTTCTGAAAAGATACAAACCACATAAATTATACTCAAATATAACTATATCACTACTTAGAAATTTTTTATTAAAAATTTTATAAAGTGAAATAGAAAGCAATAATCTTGGAAAATTCATTATGCACAATCAAAAAAGAGCTAATTTTTTCAATAAAGACCCCTCACACAAACACTAGTGGTTTTGTGGAAGCATAGGGCAAAATAGTTGGATCCTAAGTATGTAGACAAACCAGAAAGCAAACAAGGCTCAAACTTATCAAAAAAAAGAAGCTTCAGTTTAAATAGCATATTATATGTAAGTGTTCAGTTACAGAATTCCACAGAGTTCAGTGTGCACAACTTCAACCTCTCTTTAATTCTATGCTGAATGTAACCTAGTCTTGATTCATTAAAAAAAAAAAACACCCTGCAACTTGTCAGTTCATAAATAAATTTCATTAAGTAATTTTCTCTGTCCAGACAGCTAACTTAATAATCTACTTGGATTTAAATCTCAATGCAATATTCAGTCATGATTTCCATTCATCTTCATCACAGATTGATTGCTGAATTCTTGGGAGCCTCACACATTACCCCCACTCCTTACTGACCTAGTCTTCCTTGGATAGGTCATTGGGGGAATTATTTTAAACGCACATTCTCAGTGACCCAGAAAAGTTCTTACAGAAAACTTGTCTTATTAACAAAATAAAACAAATCCAGTAAGTATGTCAAGACATAGTACAATGATCTTTAGTTGAGTAATTTTTATAATAGCAAAATCAAATAAAAATTTAAAATTCCCTAAAGATTAACCAATAAAAACAATGGAGTTTGATTTAAAAAACACATTCAAAAGAGCAATGTAGACTTATAGGTATTGATAACTTGTGTTGATGCAGGAAAGATGGGACATAAATGCACTGTCTATTCCAGGATGGGTGTATAGTGAACAAACGATGGTGAGGATTCATCTTGTTTACCCACCTTTCTATTGAAAAACAATGAAAAGTCACAGAAAACTTAAAATAGCTGTACAATGGACCACACCATTTTCCAAGTATTTTGCCACATATCTTAGTGACTTTGTCTGTCATCTATCTATCATCTATCTATAAAATTCCTTCCCATATTGATTATATATTATTATAAGTCATGTACCATTCTTTTTATATGTATACACTTTCTATTTTCCTCTATTGCTTTTTTAATTAAAAAATACAAGTTTTATCTTCTGTGCGTTGTTTGACAGACCTGAGTAAAATCAACCTTTTTAACCAAGGAAAGTCATTTAAATTTGATCTCATTTACAATTTAGTTTTGCTCAAAGTGCCTTGTTTTCTGTTCTTCCTATTGTTAAACTCACAATGTAACATGCCCTTACTAAGGATTTTATTTCACTGTTAAATTCTGAACACATCACATAAATTGATCTTGTTAAAGATTCTAGCCATCCATTGATGAACAAGTCATTTTACCAAAAATATCCTTCTGTCCTCTATGATAAATTCCAAAATAAAGTACATTAGAGAAAGATTTTCTTTGCTGAATTTTTTAAGGAGTGTTCCCACACTGAGAAATGTTTACCATATTCAGATTGTCCTCCCATCTTTTAATACTCCTTTATATCTAGACAAAATTTTAAAACAGTTCACTAGGTGATCCCTGGGTGGAATCTTGAACAATTTGCTTTACCTCTATCAAATAATAGGCATAACACAAACATTTCTGAAATTGAACTTGACATACATGATTACTAGACATTGATTTTCTTATTTTTGGTAGTGGTACTGGGGTTTGAACTCAAGGCCTCAAGTTTGCTAGGTAGGTGCTCTACAAGTGAGCCATAGTCTTGCCCTAGACATTGAATTTTGAGTTGCTTGACTTCAGCTTTCCTCCCCTGGATTTTCCTCCTTTTCTCCCCTCCTTCCTCCAATTGTCCTTCTCCCCTCTTTTTCTCCCTCTCTCCCTTTTATCCATCCTTTCTTCTTTCCTATAGACATTTATGAGATGTCCCCAATGGTAAAATCTTGGACCAGAGATGGAAACAGAATAGGATTATATTTTTATTTATATCTAAGCATTTTACTGGTATATTTTTAGTTTACCTCCTAGTAAATTTTCCAAAGTATGTGAGATTTTGTTTTATATGAAGACTCATGCCTTTTACATCCAAAAAAGTCTTCTTAGATAATTGTTTTAATACTAGTTCTATTTTATTGTTTTTTAAATCTTCTTCAGAGCCTCTAATTATTTTTATTTCTGATCAGTTTTCCTTCTTTATTTTCTTTATTTCTCTTAGTAGCTATCAGTTTTCTCACTATTATTTTCTCTGTTATATCTATACTAACTTGAATACCAGACAACTTAGTTATCATTTCTAAGATTTTTTTCCCTTCAATTTCATTCCCAAATTTAGTTAACTCTCAACTTCCTATCATTGCTTTGTATTTTTGATGATCTAATTGGCAATGTTCTTTCATATTTTATATTATCATTTAATAATCTTTAATTCATATATAAATTTTGATATTTTCTGGCTATGAAAATTTATTAGAGGTATGTTGAAATAATTTAGCCATCTGAAAAGTTTTCAATACCCTATTCCATTTTTTTCTTATAAAAACTTTGTATGGATGCTCCCTGCCTTTTTTATTCTTTTTAGTATTTTAGACATTTTCATCAACTAGAAATGACAAATGATTACATGAAGGGATGATTGTTTATGTGAATTACTATGATTTTTAATTCAAGAATTTCCTCTTCTATTGGTATAGAGAGGAGTAGTTTCTATAATAAATAATACGTCCCTTCCCTTTTTTTATATTCAAGTCACCTCTTTCTTCCAAAAGTAGTGCCTCCCAGTACTTCCCCTTGAGTCCCATGCAAACAACTTTCTTCAGATTCATCAGTGTGCAGCTCTGTTGCCACTGGGACTTGCTCAAGATGGGACTATTTGGTGGTGGCAGGTGGGGAGCTTTGGTGATTTTGTATTCTGCCTCTGAAGGGACATAGATATGCACTTTTTCTTTTTGTACAGCTATTGCCACACTGTACCCTGCTGTATCCTGGAATGGGAGCCTGTGTCTTCTAATTATGATTATATTTCAGGTGTGGGTTAAGACTGATTTGTTTGCTTTCTTTATTGAGGTGAATGTTTTTTGGAAATATATGGCATCCTAGTGTGAATTATCAAATTATGATCAAAGCACTTCCTGAATCCTCAAACACCACCAATAAATTACACAAATATTGGCATCAGTGGTCTTGGAAGAGAGAAGAAAAAAAAGATTCCCTTAAATATTTTGGTCTGTTCTAATTGTATCTGTTAAGTTTGGAGCTGAGGAGAGTACTTTGGAATTCTTCCAGTAATTGTTTGTGTATGCTCACTTTTAGTAATCTACGACTGGTTTTTAGTTGATGCTTTTCCACTCAGCCATGTGAACTTCCATTCTCTATTATCCAATCACATCTTCTGCCTGACTGGGGCACTTTGGAGGTCATTTTACTGTGAAATCCATGGCCCTAAAGTACCACTTCAACTTATTCACATATCGTCATCACTGCAATAAAAATTTCAATTGGCTGGTAGATTAAAACAAATAATTAGAGGATAACAGTTGTGAACAAGTTTAGTAGAAATTGTTCGATGGTGCTGGGAGTGGTGGCTATGCCTGTAATCTTAGTTACTCTGGAGGTGGAGGCAGGGGGATTGTGAATTTGAGGCAAATCCAGGGAAAGCTGACAAGATACTAGCTGAAAAATAAAATACAAACAAAAGGGTTGGCAGTGTGGCTCAAGTGACAGAATGTTTGCCTGGCATGTTTGAGAACCTAAAATAGAAATTGGTTGATCATGACAAAGAAGTCAAGAAGGAGTCTCCCTCAAAGATGAAGTTTGTAATTACTGAAGATTCAGTATCAAAAAGAGAAGGTGAAGTGTTGGGTCAGGTATGAGATACAGTTAGGAGAAAAATAGCTCTTCAAAGAAAACTACCCAAGTCAGGAAAGTAGAAGAATTGATCACAGTACAGAGATTTTTACATCTGTCTTAAAAAGAACAGAGGAAAAAATTAGTATAATTTTTATTTTTATTCAAAATGTGTCTGAAATTTAATATCCAAATAATGCTGGAGCTATCCATGACCTCAATTTCAATAAACATCATGGACAGGGAGAATTCAATTGTAGCATTCAGATTTCATTCAATCCAGGGAACAATAAAACAAAAATACTCTTCAGAAAAATGTCACACTGCTTGTTGACCAGTGGGATAGAAACTGTTGGAGCAAATAGAATTTTAGACTGGTGTGACTTATGGCAATCTCTTAGCAAGAACCAATTTCTTGGAAAGAAATGTAACTATCATGTTAGCTTCATTCAAAATAAAAAGGTCTGCTGAAGAAAAACTCTTAAATATTTTAATCAAGTCATATTTGACAAATCAAATTTCTAATTCTATTAGTTCTAAATTAAAACACTTATCAAGATAAAAATTTAGAATTCTTCCATGTAAAGGTAAATGTATTGTTTTTCCAACATTAGTTCAGTATTTATTTATAACAGATCCAAGTAAAAAGAAAAAGGAATAATTCATTATTTAAAATTCTTATCCTTATAGTGTCTTGAAGCAAAACAAAGAAAAAAATTAAGACTTATTCTTTGTCACCAAAGGATAATTTTTTTGAAAAGCCTTTTGATAATCAGGTACTGAAACTTTTGAATATTAACTCACAAAAGAATTATACCTGAAATTATACAGGGTACATTGCATATATGATATTTGGAAACTGAGTTGTCCTGTTATTAAAAAACTGTGCAATAAATGAAAAGAAAACAAGACAGCAACACCATTCCTTTTCCCTTAATTTCCCACATCCATTTGGTGGCAGTCATTTCTCCTTTCCCTCTGGAAAAGCTCTTCTGTTCCTACTCACCTCTTCTGTTCTCTGACCTCATCTCCTCTGTTTTTTCTTTCTCCTTCCTGCATTTCCTTCCCCTCCCCCTAATTCACACTTCTCTCACTCCACACTTTCCATCTGTCCTTTCTCCTGGCCTTTTCCTTTTTTACCTACAACCGGTCACTGGGACTTTTACAAGAGACTTTTACTTCATTCTTCTCCAAAAATCACACAATCAAAAGAATTAATTGTCTTTAAAAACATCTCTGATGATATCATTTTAAAATTATCCAAGGGCATAATAAGCTAAAATATAAAATTAGAAATATCTAAAGTTCACAGCTTTGATAGTCCCTATTATTGCAGCCCTAGCCTATAGTTCAAGTCTGAATTCCAGTCACTGGTCTCTCACTCTCCAGCCACCCAGGATACCTACCTGTTTTTCTGAATATGCCCTGTAATCCCTTGGTGCTACATCTTTGCTTACATGGGCTCTTCTGCCTATACCAGTCACCCAAGGAGAACTCAATGATGTAAATTTCAGCAATGTTCACTGCCACTGTCAGGAAGTAAGTATAGCAATCAACTAAAACAGGAAACTAGCCATGTCTGCCAAAAAGAGAACACATTAAGCCATTCAATGTGCCTACTGTGTGCACATCATTGTACACGGGGTATATATAAGAATGATGGAATTGGTCCTTACCCTAATATTAACTACTTTACAAGAAAGAGAAACAATTAACTTTTATTAGGAATAAAAATAATCTATTTTAATATTATTTATTAAATTACTTTTTAAAATGTAACTATACCTATTATAATATAATAGTAACAATTACAAACAATTGAGATGCCTTCTCAAAATTGGAGACATCCAATGAATGTGATGATGAATTAGATATGATTTATTAGATGAAATGATCCTTGTAAATGTCACTTTTGGTGCATAATTGTATGTGGTGTTTTCACTCAAAAGAATACTGGAATAAAGTGTTACCTAATTTACTTACAGGATATCATTGAACTCTGTTTCAAGTTCATCATTAGTACTGATCAGTTCTGTCTCACACATAAGAATCTCACTTCCTGAGAATTAATGAGCATAATTGATTATGGCAGACTGTTGGCATTTTCTAATAATAAAATAAGCTGTATCTTCCCAGAAATGGTTCCAGTCATGCCATGAATTTGAGATGGGGTAATTAAGGACAAAGGAGGTAAGTTATTGGAGTCCTGTTATGTGTTCCTTTCATCCTTCATTGCAGAAGGTAGGCATTCACAAAGCATCCTGTCTATTCAAAGGCAAATCCACATTTTGTGATGCTTCTTCAAGGAAAAAGGAATCCAATACTAAAAAAGGAAAGCACAGACACACAAAAGTGAGCCAAAATGAGAACAGCAGCACAAACATTATACAATGTGGTAGGAAAATGAAATGCTGATTAATTCCCTGATATCTGCAGCATATTATTTGGCTGCTTACTCTGATTAGCTTTACATGTGATGTCAATTTTTGCTATCACTTTCAATCAAAAGAATAGAAAGATAATTTCTCTTGTGTTCCAGGATAGTTAAAAATATTGATATCTGGGATAGATGAAATGTATGTTACAATTTACATAAAGATGTTTATTTTATTGCTTACAGTCTGCTGTTCTACAAACACAGTTACATTGGTAAATTATAGTTTATATAATTTCCAACATGAAAGAAAAAAGTGCATTGTACTTTTTTATACTTTACCCTCTGTCTCTTTAAATACATTCCTCGAAGGAATTTTCATTATGTGAAAGCATCAAAGAGACCGATTCCTTTGCTTGAAATTTTGACATGTCTTAATGTTGAAAGAATTTTCCACAAGCTAGCTTCTGGTTCTGTACATTTAAACTACTTACTTTCTCTTCCACTACACCCATATTTCCAGTTCTTTATACTGTAAGATATGTCTACACAATGATTAGACCTCTAGAGTTAGATATTTATGCCAGTAAGCTGGAATGAGTCATCAAGTGGGTAGTAGAAGTCTTCCTGCCTGTCATTACACACAAATGACTAAAATAATTTAATGTCTGAAGAAGTGATTTCAAATTCTATAACTCCCCTAAGCCCAAATACTTCAAATCAAATTCATTTTGCCTAGATACAAATAATGCCCATTATTATCCAACATGAAATACATGTAATAAGGAAGTCAGAGAGGAAAGAGATTATATTTTAAAAAATAGATTTTTCAAATTTACAAGAAAAACTTCTATGTGAACACATTGTAGGTCATATTTCTAGGACTTGCTTTCATCCCTCTACATTATATGAAAATTTTATGAGGGTGTCCTTCTCTATCTTAATTCTAGAATAATTGTTCCCTTTGCTTGACTCTTCAAAAGGTGGTGAACTGCCCACCCCAAACACACACAGGCATACACACACATGTACACACACACACACACACACACACACACACACACGTGTACAACTACCCTTACTAGCCTCAGTATTTTCAGTTACTACTTGAGCACATCAGAGTCAGTGTAGATAGAAAAAGAAACAAGAAACTTAAATTAACGTGATAGTTGAACATATTTATGGGTATAATATGATGTTTCATTACATGTATACAACACACATTTATATAGAAATCAGGCACTCTAACTGATCAGAAATTGCCAACTAAACTCTAACTGTGGTCTTTCTACTCTAACCCAATCAAATACATTTTCTTTTTCTTCCATGTAAAGGTTTGGTTACCCATGTTGCTGAGAAGAGCTCTTTGAACCTCTTCTTGTTCTGAGGATTGCCCAATTTGTAAATCATTCTTTGCTCAAATAAACTCATTAAATTTACTTTGTTTAAAGTTTTTCTCTACATATTGTTCTCCCCCTTCATGCCCATTCTTGTTATTAAAGCATGGATTATACCATGTCTGCTGACAAGAGTCTGATAATGCCTGTTCATCAGATCTTATAATAAATATAACGTCCTCATAAAGCCCTTTCCCACCTAATGTGTTGGCCCCATTTTTGATCTTTCATGAGTTCATTAAAATTGTCACAGAGCTTATCCAAATTAGGAATTATGTATTTATTTGCTTATTAACCAATAATCCTTTTGTTCCAAACAATGTCTGCTACCTAAGCAGGCACTAAGTACTTAGAGGAAAACCTCCTAATAAGATAAACTCACCCAGGCCTCATTCCTAACAAGATGAAGTAAACTTCTTACCTCTGGAGGAGGGGTAGAAAATGAGGAAAGACTGAGTTACAAATAGTCACAGGAAACCCACAGGCAACCTATCCCACGAAAGATCTCTTGTCCTTCCCACCTTGTCTCCTAGCCTGTTTTCCTTAGAGTCAGACTAATGGGTGCTAAATAATTATGCAATTACTAAAGTCACTGGTACTCTTCCAGACATTCTGATGAAGTCACAAGAACAGGAATTAATTCCCTAGATGTTGAAGTCAGGAACACCCCTGTGTCAAACTACAGTTAGGAATCAAACTCTTGATGTATTGGTTAAACTGTAATCACATCTGATCATATTATTAAACTTCAGAATGGTATTCTTCATGTATAAGATGGGATTTTTCTGGATCCCAAATCCTACTTGAAAGCAGGGTTTTATTATATTGAGAGAATGAATTCACATGTAGAAGTATTTTACTATGATCTTAAAGATAAGTATGTATAATTAATAAGTGGTAATATGAAAGAATTGAAAATGACAATCTTTTGAGGGAAATAAAAACATTTAACTTTGAAAATAGAAAATTATCTAATGCTTTAAACTGTCAACTTTCTTTTTCAATATATCATACTTGAATTCACCCACTGCACTGCTGTTTTATGTTTGATAAGAAACTATATGGCAGTCACTTTTCTAGCCACTTTACATATATTAACTTATTTTATTCTCAGCATAACCGTATTACTTGGGTGCTCTCTTACCTAACAATGTATAGAGGTGGAAAGTGAAGGAACAGAGGTGAAGTGTTTTTAAGCAGCTTGCTTTAAGTGGCACAGTTCCTACATGACAGAGCTGGCGGTGGGACTCCAGCAGTTGTGCTCTTGGCCATTGCCTTACGCTATTTCTCACTGCTATGTTTACCACAGCCTTAGAATCACTCCATGCAGTAGGTTCTATTCCATGCTAATTTTAAGATAAGGTAATTGAAACAGAAAGAACTAAAAATAGAGTCTTTAAAATGCAATACGTAGAGGCAACATGTTAACACATATAACAGTATGTGCCAGGCACTGTCCCAAGAAATTTACATATATTAACCATTTATTTCTCATAACAAAATAGCAAGTGATTGAGTCTCAAACTATTTATTTAATCTCTACTTTATAGAAAACTGGAACACAGAAAAGTTGAGAAACTTGTCCTATAGTAGTGCTGGATTCAAACCCAGGTGATCTGTAGTGTTGACTCTTAATGCTACAATAACAAAGTACAAGACTTTCCACCCCACTGCACAAATAAAAATGGCCAGCAAAACTTACAAAAGATACAGTGAACATTTCCTGAATTTGCAAGGAAGGTTATATAGAAAGAAATTTCATCTGAGTGAACCTTGGAGAGAGAACCAAGTAGTAAATGGAAATGAAGATATCAAAAGTCTGTGAATATCCAGAGTCAAGAAGATGGGTTATGGCAGTCAATGAGGTCAATTCTATTTTAAAGACTAATAGGTTAATTTATCAACTTGAAAATTTAAAAATTTCCAAAGATAACTTATGCTACCTTTACCCATACTGTTCACTTCAACGCTTATTCCAGACGAGATCGGGTGTGTTCAGGGTGGTATGGCCGTAGACTCAATGCTTATTCCAATTCATGGAATGTAATTCCTTTTGTAATTTATGTTCTCACTAGCTACTTTTAGGCCTCATTAAATGAAAAATTTAAGAGCTATGGTTCCTCCCTCCAAAGAAATTGTAATCTTCTAAATTTTTATCCCATGTACCTGTCACCAGCTTTCATGTTCACCGCTTCTGCTTTAATTTTGGGATCTGACTGATTTGAAAACATTAAAAAATAATTCAACAGAGCAGTTCCATAATCATTAGTTAAGCACCTACTATCTTCCAGATACTGTACCATTTATGATGGTAGGACATCATTAATTTGCTAGGGGAGAAGACATATAAACAAGTAATTACATTACAGTATGGCATGTATAATCAGGCACTAGGATCCACACCTGGTATCAGTCAAGACAGTCATGATGGAAGGAATGAAATGTGAACTCAGCATCTAGAAAATAACTTCAAGAAATACTAGTAGAGTTTGCTATATATAAGGCACTGTGTTAAGTGGTTGTAAAGCACTGAAAGGTGGAGACCAGATCCCTCTTCTTCTAATGCTTATAGCCCAATAGAATTAAAGCAGGCCATTTTCCAAGTTGCCGGAGAATAAAGAAATAGAGCGCTAAAGGAAGAAAAGAATGAAAGCTCAAAAGAGCAAGCATGGCAAGGGATCTGGGAACTCAGTTTGTTCATCTCTTCCAGAAAGGAAATAGCTATAGGGAGAAAACACCAAAGGTGAGGGAGTAATGGGGATCAATAAAAAAAAAAAAAAAAAAACCTGAATCCAGGTAAATCTGGAAAGAACAAGAATCAGTGTGATTAGTTATGACTAAAAATCACATTGGACTGATGATTCAGAGATCTTCATTTTCTCTGTGAGTGACAGTCTGGGTCTTCTAACTGTACCTTATCAAGTGAAAGTAGATTTTTTTCTTGGCAACCATGGAGAAAAATGTCAGAATCCATGGGAATGATGGTTTATTTCACTTTACAAAGATGTTGGTAAATGAAAGCTATGCAAATTAAGCCTCATTTGAATTGTTTCTATGGAATTTGCAATGCAAAGCTATAGTTCTGTGGATCCCTTGAAAAACTAGAAGGGTTTTTGTTCGTCTGTTTTTTGATTTTTTGCTGTTTTGGTGTTAGTGGTGAAACCCAAAGGCCTTACACATGCTCCACACTCAGCTACACCCCAGCCCACAAGGAATTATTTCTAGTCAGAATGACTACTTTATACTTTTTTAGTCAATTTAAAATTCATATAGAAGTCTTTTACTTACACTTCAGTGAATTGATTTTGTTTTCTAAAGTGCAATGTTAGACCTGTGTGCGATTCTATGATGTTAAGATGTAATTTCATGTTTCTTGTCAAGATGGCTTTGTAGGTTTAGGCTTTCAGGAGCCCTCTGTTCTTAGTATGTAGCAATGACAGATTAAATACAAAATGAGTAAGGCAACATACACAATAAGACTCACAAAAGGTAAATATGTCCAAAAATAAATGTAAAACCACAATGTCAGCTTAAATTATGTGTCTACAGTCAGAAGCCAGTAGAAATGACTAGGAAGTACATTCTCCAACAAAGCATAAAAATATTCCATAGGAGACAGAAGAAATTACTTAATCTAAATGCATGAGAGCAGGATTTAGGACTTTTACTAATTTTCCTGAAAGAAAGGAAAAATTATTGTTATCAATCTACCTTGAGTTCTGACTTAAATAAACTACATACCTGAATAGAGGAAAGAACATAGGTAAACCTTTTCAGCCACAGCCCTAGCCAAGATTCCCAATGGTTCATGACAGAAGAGAGTTCTTCCCACATGGTAACATAAATTCCTACAGAGAAAAACTCAAGCTGATTCTTCAGACAACATATTAAAACAACTGCCAGAGGACCCTGGGTGGTGAAGAAAATCAGGCAGTGTTGAGAAGTCAAAACTTGGAGTGGTGATCACCATGAAAACGCTTTTCATTTTGTATCAGTCTTTTAATGTTGGTTAGAACTTAAAGGTCGGTTTCTTGGGTAGGCAACATGATCTGCCTGCCATGGGGAAAAAAAGGTACTCTAGACAGAAGATAAAAGAGATGGGGAGCTGAAGCAGTGCACCTGAGTCCCCAATGACAAAAACATAAATCTTTTTTCAGTTTCCTATTCAGCTCACTGACTGAGATGTTCTCTGATTGCAAAAACAAACCCAACTAAAATTTGTCTACTCCATTGTATGAAAGTCTAAAAAAAGCTACCCAAATGAGACAGTGTAGATCTTTGAATCTGTTTCAATAGTCTAAATCAATTTAAGTTTCCTTACACAGCAAATAGATAAAATATTAAGCAATATAACTAAGTGAGATCAGCTAAAAAGAGTTAAGAAAACAAAAGGATCTAAAATAAGAGTATTTAGAGAATGAGCATCATAAAAGAAGACTGAGAGATAATGAATGATCAAAGAGGTAAGTATAAACTCCAAAGATATGAAAGTAAATGAGAAAAGAGATGCAAGAAGAAAAGGGTCTTCAACTGTGTTGAATCCCTTGGTTACATCAAGTGAAAAGAGGGTAGGAAGTACCCATTGGACTTGGATAGATGGAAAACATTGTCAATACTTACAAGAACAGTTGCCTCATAGAAAGAAAAGTACCCCATATAATCATAGGTGAAATCTAAAAAATTATCTCAGAGAATTTGAGAGTAGAATCATAATTTTGGAGGCTGGGGAGTGAAGGAGTTGGGAGGGATGGGAAAACATTGATCAATAGATACTAAGAAATAGTGAGAAGTATAGATATCTTTATCTCAACTAGCAAAAATGCTTTGTCTTTCTTATTATTGTTTATACTCTTTCTTCAACAAAATTAGAGATAAGGGCAGAACAGATTCTGCCTGAAAGCGAGGGGGGGGCGTGGGGGGGGAAAGGGGGAGAAATGGCCCAAACAATGTATGCACATACAAATAAACAAGAAAAAAAAAAAGGAAATTCTCGCATGTTATTGCACAGTAGCATGACTATGGAGAACAATGATGTACATTTCAAAAAGCTAGCAAAAAGGATTTTGAAAGTTTTCACTAAGAAGAAATGATGTTTGAGGAGCTAGATATACTTAACCTGTTTTAACATTAAACTCTCTCTATATATATATAAAATATATGTATATCAAAATATTACATATTTACCTCATTGGTATATGTACAATTTTATGTTTTATGATATATTTAAAAACAAAAAAGAATAGTTGCCTTTATTATTTTTTTTAATTTTTATTTTATTCATATGTGCATACAATGTTTGGGTCATTTCTCCCCCCTTCCCTCCACCCCTTCCCTTACTCCCCCACTTCATCCCTTACCCCCCTTACCCCTCACTACAAGGCAGAAACTATTCTGCCCTTACCTCTAATTTTGTTGAAGAGAGAGTATAAGCAATAATAGGAAGGACCAAGGGTTTTTGCTGGTTAAGATAAGGATAGCTATACAGGGAGTTGACTCACATTAATTTCCTGAGTATGTGTGTTACCTTCTAGGTTAATTCTCTTTGATCTAACCTTTTCTCTAGTTCCTGGTCCCCTTCTTCTATTGGCCTCAGTTGCTTTAAAGTATCTGCTTTAGTTTCTCTGTGTTGAGGGCAACAAATGCTATCCAGTTTTTTGGGTGTCTTACCTATCCTCACCCCTTCCTTATGTGCTCTCGCTTTTATCATGTGATCAAAGTCCAATCCCCTTGTTGTTTTTGCCCTTGATCTAATGTCCACATATGAGGAAGAACATACAATTTTTGGTTTTTTGGGCCAGGCTAACCTCACTCAGAATGATGTTCTCTAATTCCATCCATTTACCAGTGAATGATAACATTTCATTCTTCTTCATGGCTGCATAAAATTCCATTGTGTATAAATACCACATTTTCTTAATCCATTCATCAGTAGTGGGGTATCTTGGCTGTTTCCATAACTTGGCTATTGTGAATAGTGCTGCAATAAACATGGGTGTGCAGGTGCCTCTGGAGTAACCTGTGTCACATCCTTTTGGGTATGTCCCCAACAGTGGTATTGCTGCATCATATGGCAGATCTATGTTTAGATTTTTAAGAAGCCTCCAAATTTTTTTCCAGAGTGGTTGTACTAGTTTACATTCCCACCAGCAATGTAAGAGGGTTCCTTTTTCCCCACATCCTCACCAACACCTGTTGTTAGTGGTGTTGCTGATGATGACTATTCTAACAGGGGTGAGGTGGAATCTTAGTGTGGTTTAAATTTGCATTTCCTTTATTGCTAGAGATGGTGAGCATTTTTTCATGTGTTTTTTGGCCATTTGGATTTCTTCTTTCGAGAAAGTTCTGTTTAGTTCACTTGCCCATTTCTTTATTGGTTCATTAATTTGGGGAGAATTTAGTTTTTTGAGTTCCCTATATATTCTGGTTATCAGTCCTTTGTCTGATGTGTAGGTGGCAAATATTTTCTCCCACTCTGTGGGTGGTCTCTTCAGTTTAGAGACCATTTCTTTTGTTGAGCAGAAGCTTTTTAGTTTTATGAAGTCCCATTTATCTATGCTATCTCTTAGTTGCTGAGTGGCTGGGGTTCCACTGAGAAAGTTTTTGCCTATACCTATTAATTCCAGAGTATTTCCTACTCTTTCCTGTACCAACTTTAGAGTTTGGGGTCTGATATTAAGATCCTTGATCCATTTTGAGTTAATATTGGCATAGGGTGATAAACATGGATCTAGTTTCATTTTTTTGCAGACTGCTGACCAGTTTTCCCAGCAGTTTTTTTGAAGAGGCTGTCTTTTCTCCATTGTATATTTTAGTGCCTTTGTCAAAGACAAGTTGGTTATAGTTGTGTGGCTTCATATCTGGGTTCTCTATTCTGTTCCACTGGTCTTCAAGTCTGTTTTTGTGCCAGTACCATGCTGTTTTTATTGTTATTGCTTTGTAATATAGTTTGAAGTTGGGTATGGTGATACCTCCAGTGTTGTTCTTTTTACTGAGTATTGCCTTGACTATTTGTGGCCTCTTGTGTTTCCATATAAATTTAACGGTAGATTTTTCAATCTCTTTAATGAACGTCATTGGGATTTTGATGGGAATTGCATTAAACATGTAGATTCTTTTGGGGGGTATAGACATTTTTACTATGTTGATTCTACTAATCCATGAGCATTGGAGATCTCTCCACTTTCTATAGTCTTCCTCAATCTCTTTCTTCAGAAGTTTATAGCTTTCCATGTAAAGGTCATTCACATCCTTTATTAAGTTTACACCTAGGTATTTGATTTTTTTTTGAGGCTATTGTAAATGGAATTGCTTTCATATATTCTTTCTCAGTTTGGTCATTATTAGTGTATAGAAATGCTAATGATTTTTTTATGTTCATTTTATATCCTGCTACCTTGTTATAGCTACTGATCGTGTCTAGGAGCTTTTGAGTAGAGTTTTTTGGGTCTTTAAGGTATAGGATCATATCGTCTGCAAATAGGGATAATAGTTGCCTTTAAACAGTAGCTGTAGATGTGAGCTGGAGAGTGGAAAAGATGTGAAGAATTTGGAAACAAAATCATACATGTGTAAATCTTTTATGAAGTTGGATAGCACTGATGTAGGGCAGTATTTAAAGGGGAATCGGGAATGAAAAAAATGTTATGGTTTTCTTTTTCCTAAGATGAGCAATACTGTTTGATGTTTATCAGGCAGAGGGAAAAAGGTAACTAAACTACAACAGCAAAGACTTATAAAAATATTCTAATAAAAATAATTAACATTTGTTGAATCTTTAGTATGGCCCAGGCACTATTCTCACTTCTTTTCAACTGTTCTTATTTCTTTTCATTTAGCAGATCTGTATTAAGATCTGTGTTAAGACAGAATGCTTCAGTAATTTGATCATGATGGAAATTTCAACACATTTTCTTCTTAGTCCATAGTATATCATTACAAGATCATATCTTCCAGGTAGAAAATGCTTTATGGAATTAAAGTAAATAAAATATAACATGCAGGCAGATTAGTAGAGCATGTTTCAGTTGCAAAAAGATATGGACATGCATAACTTCAAGGAAGTGAGAAAATGTGACCTTGCTTCTACACAGATGTGGGGAATAAATGAATTTCTGTGAAAAGACCACTCAACTATTCATCTGTTTTTAAAATTCTGCCATATCAGTAAGTAAATAAATATACATCAGAACAATAAGAGGAGATCTATTTTGTATTTCAAATTTTGAAAGAGTAAAAATGAATTATCCAATGTCAAAGAGAGATAAATTAATATTGACAAACACTATGAAGTATAGATAAAAATTAGCAAAATATTTTTAAAAAGAAATCTTGTAAAACATTCAGGAAATCTTATGGATCCATAATTCCACTTCTGGGAATTTATTTTAAAATATTATCAGAAATGTAGCCATATAACATCATTTTAAAAAGGGAAACCTAAATTTCCAACATCAGGGAAATAGTTAAATAAGTTAAATGTATGTTCTTATAGTGGGCTATTATGCTGAAAATTGGTACATAAAAATAATTTTTAATGTGGGGAATAAATTTAAATGAAAATTATAAAGTATAAAAGATTATGTTTGACAGCTCAGCTATCTTGAAATGTGTATTTCTTGGGGAAAAACTGGAAAGAAATATTTTGAATATTAAGTATTTCTATTTAAATAATAAAATTATCATTTGTTTTCTTACAGATGTATTAGTTTTTCTAATATTTTATATATCAAAATAAATTGATTTTATAGAACTTACAAAATTTAAAAGTAAATCCAGCCTACCATATTCATTCACACCAGCCCCACCCTCTAGTCCATGATAACTTGAAAGTCCTATATTTCATGAGCTTCAGAATACATTATAATCTTAATATATTTCTAGTTACAAAATATAAAATGCATTCTTACTACACATTTAGATTTTAAAATGTCATCTTTACTATAAATATTCAATTAAATGATGAATAAATAAGTATTAATGTGCCTGAACAAGGTGCTATGTTAGAGTCTGCCAGACTAAATGTTTGAAAATTCAATGAATATTTTAAAATAATGCCAAAGAGATTTAGTTTTCAATATAAATATCTATACACTTAAAAGGTGAAAACTGCTTTTAATCTGTGTCTTCACATAGATGATGATAAAATCAAAATTTTAAAACTCAGTAAATAAGGAAAATTAATGTTAAATTAAAATATATTATATTATTGATGTGTTACATTTTTAAACGTTTTAACTTTCATAACATTTATTTTAAGTGGGTCAAGGATATATCAGTAGTGAGGCAGGCTAAATTAGGGAAAGATTGGGATCAATCTATCACATCTTAGATTAACCATGCTTTGGCTCAGGAACCACCCTCTCCTGACTGGGAACCACCTGTGCCCCTCCCCACTCGCTGATTACCAAATGAGAATCACCTGATTCCCCCTCTTCCCATGGGTCATCATAGGTTTTAAAAGTACCTGAAGAGCAGAAATACACTCTCTCAGCTTCCAGCTTCCACCTGGGCCCCACCATCCTTCCCTTTGTCTTTCTCTTCCCTAACTTTTAATAAACTCCCTTTACATCCATGTGTTCTGTAATGGATTCTTTCTGGTGGTATATGAAGAATTAGTAATTCTTCTGATCACAGATTGCACCAGAGCCATTAACAAACACCACTTTATTAAGAGTATTGAAAAATGGATTTATAGCAGAAAATTGACAAATACTACAGAGTATCTGAAGATCTTAAGTATAGTTTATAAAATATTATGTGCATAAAATATATGTATTTTTTTCAAAATAAAATGCCTCAATAGTGGTTACATAAACCATAATGATCAAACTTTTTTATCCCTCAAGTTAGTATTAAATACCACATCTGAAATAATTTGTATTTTATTCTTCATGAATGTGAGGAAAACATGACAGGGAGAAAATTATAATTTATTAAAACCAATTTATTTGTGTAATCATTTGTACTAGTTACTTTGTCTAGTCACAAAGAAAATAACAGTTGCATTATTTGAACTTTTCCATGGGCTAGGTATCATGCATTGTGCCAAGGATTGATTAGACTGAATAAATCTCATTGAAGAAGCATGGGGTTGATGAACCAGGACTGTGCAGTCCTTGCAACTGTGAAACTCGGGAGCCATCCACCTTACCATGAGCCTAGGTGATGTAGAGACTGCTTTCACCAATACTACCCTAACGTTGGGTAGCATAGAGGGTGTAAAACCTCATTCACTAGGGGTAGGACAGGGTAGCAAGTACAAACGTTTGCCTTGGAATTTAGTGCCAGGTTAGTGAAACTTAACACTGGGCAGACCCCAATGGCCCTCAATCCCAGTCTCATCATGGACAAAGCTCTGGAACAGCTCCGGTGCCACAGTATGACATGTGGCTCCAGTGTATCCAAACTTTATTCCAGCTAGCATCACTAGCATCTACCTAGTGGCAGAGGTCTTGAACCATGAGTTCACCTCAGCAATAGGCAGCCCGTAGCAGTACGGGTCTTAATCTCAGTGCTGTTCTGGTCCTGATGGGCTATGGGTTCATGGTATTACACAGCCTGGAGGAATTTGGTGGCCTTAGGCATGATATAGGAACCGAGGGCTCTGGAGACTAGCAGAATCCCACAGTGCCTTACCATAAGCTGGTAACTTTACATTTTGGCACAGCATTAAGGTGAAGCTTGTTGGAATGGACTCATCTTTGTACATTCCTAGTTCTTTTTGAACGACACACAACAGTTTATTAGAACAAACCTGAGTTTAGATTGCCCTCTAGTGCAGGAACAATGGCAACACAAAAATAGAAGACCCAGGTAAATCTAGGCTTGGACACCACCCAGTGATAAAGTAGTAGAAGTATAGGTACAAAGAAAATAAGCAACCTGCTTAGAACTTCTAGGAAGACAAGAATAAACAAAGCCACATTAGGAAGACTGAAATAAATACCAAATCTTTCAATGCCCAGATGATGTCACATGCTTAAGCACATTCAGAAAACCATGGTGTCACCAAATACTCAAAGAAAGGTGCCAGAAATTGACCAGATAGCAGTCAGACTGGGAGAATACTCAGAGCTTAAGACAGTTATTTTGAGGAAACTAAATGAGCTTGAAGAAAACACAAAGAAATGTTTCAATGCTGTAACAGAGATAGATACTAAACAAAGAAATGGAAGACATTTTTTTAAAAAATCAAACATAGTCAATTTTCAAAATATGATGGAAGACATCCATAGCAGGATGTATCAAATAGAAGAAAGAATTAGTAAACTCAAAGACAGGCTATTTGAAGATACATAGTTAGAGGAAGGAAAAAAGTAAAGAGGAGTGAAGAAAGTATATGGGAACTTTGGGACAGTAATAAAAGAGCAAATATTTGAGTTACTCAATAAAGTTCAAGAGGACTTCAGAATGCTAACAAGGTAAAAAGTATATTCAAAGAGAAATAACAGAAAACTTTTCAAATCCAGAAGGATACAAATAGCAGAAGAGCAAAGATCACCATTTAGATTTAATCAGCCACATCTACTTCAAGACATTTTGTAATCAAGCTCTGAAAGGTTTAAGACAAAGGAAACATGCTAAAAGCTGTGAGAGAAAGAAACCAACAACACATAGAGTTCCCAATTCAGTTGACTTCTCAGGAAATCTCACAGGCCAGTGGTAGTGGCATGTGATGTTCACAGTACAGAAGGACAAATATTGTCACAAGGACATTATACTCTGTAAAGTGTTCCTTTAGAAATAAAAGAGAGATCAAATATTCCCAGATAAATGAAAACTAAGCTAGTATATTTTTGCCAGACCAGTTCTATAAGAAATGCTGAAGGAAGTTCTTCAAACTGAAAGAAAGACACATTAATAAATAAGAAGAAAACATGAGAAGAGAGAAAATTCATTGATCAGAGTAATTATACAAACAAATTTATAGTGCTCTAAATATTATAAGCATGATATATAAGCCATTCATATATTTAATATGATGACTAAAAACAAAAATAACTACTGATATATCAATATTAAGGCAATATGGTCAGATATAAAATAAGAAATCAGTCGTTTAAAATGGAGGTCAAGTGAAGTTTTCTTGTGTTAATATATTTCTCTTATTTTGTTTGTTTCTGTTCTTAATCTTATCTTAAACTGGTATCATTTCAAAAGAGTTTGACAAAATTAAAATATGTTTTTGTAAGCCTTATGATAACCACAAGGAAAAATCCATAACACAGAGACCAAAAATAATAAGCAAGGAATCGAAATACAATATTAGAGTAAGTCACTTAATCATAAAGGAAGAGACTATATGACAACGAGAAAGACAGGAAGTACAACAAAAGTAGACAAAAAGTTACATAATAGCTTTAGTAAAATATTAGCCATCAATAACTGCTTTGACTGTAAATGGATTAAACTCTCCACTTAAAGACAAGAAACACCTAAATGTTGTTTAAAACCCAATTCACCTCTAAGGACATACCCATAAACTGAAAGTGAGGGATAGAATAAGATATTCCTAGGCAAATGGAATCAAAAGGAGAGTGGGAGTAGCCATACTTATGTCAGATAAAAGAGACTTTAAAGGCAGCAAAAAGAGACAAGGAAGTTATTATATAATGAAAAAGAATCAACTGAGCAAGAGCGAATACAACTTTAAACACAAATGTACACATTTTGTAGCAACCAAACAAGTCAAACAAAGCTAATAGACCAAAGGAAGAAATAGATTCTAATACAATAATAATTGGGAACATTAGCACCCCACTTGCCACAATGGACAGATCACTCAGACAGAAAAATACATAAACAAACAGCAGAGTGCAGAGTTTAACCTCACTCTAAGTCAAGTAGGAGTCATCCCAGGATACAAAGATGGTTCAATATACACAATACAATATATATGATATGCCACATATATGAGGTGATACTATGAAGTCACCTCAAAAGATGCAAAAAAAGGCATTTTAAAAATTTGACACCCACACACAGGAAATCAATGTGAGTCAATGCCCTGTATAGCTATCCTTATCTCAACCAGCAAAACCCCTTGTTCCTTCCTATTATTGCTTATACTCTCTCTACAACAAAATTAGAGATAAGGGCAAAATAGTTTCTGCTGGGTATTGAGGGGGGGAGCGGGAGGGGGTGGAGTGGGTGGTAAGGGAGGGGGTGGGGGCAGGGGGGAGAAATGAACCAAGCCTTGTATGCACATATGAATAATAAAAGAAAAATGAAAAAAAAAAAATTTGACAGGAATAAACCTCAATATAATAAAGGCCATTTATAATAAGTCAATAACTAACATTACTCTGAAAAGGGAGAATCTATAATCTTTCTCTTTGAGATCTGGAAAAAGGCCAGGATGCCCACTCTTAACACTTTTATTCAACACAGTTCTGGGAATCCTAGCCAGAATAATAGAGAAGAGAAATAAAGGGATCCAAGTCGGAAAAGAAGTGAAATTGTTACTGCTTGCAAAGAACACAATTATGTGTAGAAAAACCCCCAAACACTGTCAAAACAAAAACAATTAGACTAATAAGTGAATTTGGCAAACATGAATGACACAAAATAGTCATACAAAAATCAGTAGTATTGCTATGTGTCAGTAGTGGATTATCTGAAACAGAAATCAAGAAAGCATTCCTTTTTAAAGTAGCTCCAAAAATAAATAAATAAATAAATAAATAAATAAATAAATAAATAAAATACTTTGGAATAAATTTAACCAAAGAAGTGAAAGATGTCTACAATGAAAATTATAAAGCATTAATAAAAGAAAATGAAAACAGCATAAAAAAGTTGAAGGACATTCTGTGTTAATGTAATGAAAGAATCGGTATTATTAAACTGTTCATAGTAATCAAACAAGTCTATAGATTCAATGCAATCCCCATCAAAATACCAATGATATTCTTCACCGGTCCAGAAAAAATAACTCTAAATTTTACATGGAAACACAAAACACCTACTAGCAAAAGTCATCCTGAGTAAAGAGAACATAGCAGGAAGCAGCATATCACCTAAGTTCAAATCATACTACAAATCTGTAATAATCAAAATAGCGTTGCATTGTCATAAAAACAGATACATAAACCAATGCAACAGAATAGAAAGCCTAGAAGTAAACCCACAAATACAGTCAACTGATTTTTTTTTACAAGGGGGCTAAGAGCACACAATAGAAAATGGACAGGCTTTTCAAAAATGGTGCTGAGAAAATTGGATTATCCACATTCAGAGCAATAAAACTAGACCAGTGTCTCTCACCAGTTACAAAAATCAACTCAAAATGGACTTAAAACTTAATGTAGGACCTGGATCTATGAAAGGACAGGAAGAAAATGCAGAGTATTTCAATAGGCAAGGAAGTTTTTGACAAGACCCAAAAGCACAGGAAATAAAAGCAGAAACATACAAATGGAATTACATTAAATTAAAAAGCTCTGCACAGCAAAGGAAACAACAAAGTACATAGAAGTCCTACAGAATGAGAGAAAATATTTGAAACCTATGTATCTGTCAACTAGTTGATATCTAGAATACTCAAGGAATTCCAAAACTCAATAGCAAAAATAAGAAATAACTCAAGTTAAAATGGACTAAAGTTCTAAATTGATAGTTTTTAAACAAAGACATACAAATGACCCAATAGGTATATGAAAAAATGCTCAGTATCACTAATCATCATAAAAATGCAAATCAAAACCACCTCACTCTAATAAGAAAAGCCATTACCAAAAAGACAGCTACGTAGCCCAGGCTGGTTTAGGATTACAATCCTCATGCCTCAGCCTCCTGAATGCTGGAATTTCAGGCTTGTGCCAAGGTACTTAGCTTCTTTTTGGGGGAGTCAGTATTGAGGTTGGAACCCAGGAGCCAGGACTCTAGCCCGTTTTACTCTGGTTATTATGGAGACAGAGTCCTGTTTTTTGCCCAGCCTGGCCTAGACCACCGTCCTCCGGTTTAGTGCTTCTTGTTGTTGCTAGGATAACAGGTGTACACCACCACATCAGGTTTTTTCATTGAGATGGGATCTTGAAAATTCCTCTGCCCAGGCTGACCTTGAACAGCCAGCCTCCTGATCTCAGCCTACCAAGTAGATAGAATTACAGGTGTGAGGCACCAGAACCCAGCCATACTATGCTTTCTGATATTGTTTTTATTCTAAACCTTGAGAGGTTGGAAGACAGTTTTGTTTTAACCCTATATTGAGAATAACTTATGTTGAGAGTAACATGGTGTGTGATGTTATTGATTTGGAGAAGAGCTAAAAAGATTTTTTTAAACAATAGTATTTATATCCCCTCAGGACCTTGAGCTTTCACCACAGTAAGTATTTGTAACTAACCATTTAGTATAAATTTAGAGATTTATATCACAAGATATTTTTTAAAGTTTTATTGACCAATAGTTGACAAATAAAATAGTTGACAAAATAAAACTTTCACATATTTTATATGCTCAATTTGGTAACTTTTTAAACATATAGCTTCATGTAATTTTGTAATATTTTAATTTTGGTGGGAAGAGTATATTCCTATTGTTCTATTTAGTCTGTTTTGGTTAGAAATAAAAGTCCTCAGTCATGACTTACAAAAGAAAAGTATTTGGTATATAACTTATAATAATAGGTTATAATTATATGCTTATGGATAAGACAAATGAATCTTCAAAAATCACTAAGTGTTCTTTGGCAATTGGCTTCTATACCAGTTAGTACCAGTGACGTGTCTTCAAGCTCATAAGCAGAAAAGAAATGACAGAATTAAGGAAGGATAATAATCACTAGAAAATAAATGAGTACAACAGTTCCCATCACTTAGAACTGATAAATGTTCTAAGTGATTAGCATTAGAAATACTAATTACTCTTATTTGATCAGTATACACATAACACATGTACATATATAAAATCATACTGTACACTATAAATTTGTACACATATTATATGTCAATTAAAAATAAAAGAACTAAAGAGTCAAAAGTAAATAGGTCATTATATGTCCAATTAGTATAAATTATTTCCCTGTATGTTAACTTTAAGTAACCCTAGTGTGAGAACTCACTCGTGGGTCTCACAGCTGATGAGTAATTGAGGCAATCAGGATTCAACAGCAGGAAAAGTGCAGTTCCTGCTTCTCCACTGCATGCTAAGAATTCAACCTGAACAAATGTGTTTACTGAAAGGTCATCCCATGTCAGTTTCTTGCCACATCAATGAAGTTGTGCACCACTATTGAAGTCATGTTGGACAGAACAAAAGTGTTTTTTTCTGTAAAATGCTTTTATATGAAACACTTAGTATCTAAATTATGTTTCACATTGAAGAATATAATAACAAACAGCAAAGAAATGTGATATGGATAAGAATTGCTACATGCATGAAACAAGAATGTCAAACTTCCCAAGAACTAATATTATTAGATTATTCCTAGGAGATGTGGAGTTTAATTTCCTCAAACTCTAAAAAAAAAAAAACTGGATTTTTTTTGGTAAAATATATTTCTTTTTATTTCCAATAACCGTTATAACATGCTTTATTGCATTCTACCTCCAGAAAACATTTTCGGGTTTTATCATGGATTTATTGTCACTCTGATTATAAAAAATAATGAAAAATATGCTATGGTAGATTTCTTTAAATTTGACCCTGAAATTTTGTAGATTTTAACCAATTCTTTGGATAAGGCCAAAGAAAATATAGGTAATATGAAACCAGAGGGCAGTAGTACAGGCAGCTAATAACAATATTCATAAGAAACCCTCTCCCTTTTAAAATGTTACTGTGTGGCCATTTGAGCACCAGTGTGGTTTCTATACAAAATTAGATGAAATTTGTATATAGCATTTGGTTCTTTTACAAAACCATTAGAAAAAAAAAAACCACTTTTGCTTTAGGCTACTTTTGTGAACAAGTATTACAGTTCATAATGATCATAAATTTAGTCAGTCAAAATCTACCAAAACAAAAATCTGAAAGAAATTAACCTACCATGTGAAATTTTAAAGGTTGTAAAAAGGCTTCCTCTTTAAATTATGGGGGAGGTGGGAGGTGGGAACTGGGCGGGTGGGGTGACTCATGCCTGGAATCTAGCTGCTGAGGAAGGAGAGGTCTGGAGAGTCTCAGTTTGAAGCTATCCTAAGCATAAATACGAGGTCCTATCTAAAAATAATCAAAGCATACAGGGCTGGAAGTGTGGTAGAGCTCCTGCCCAGTAAGTGTGAAGCCCTGAGTTCAAACTCTAGTATCAGCAAAAAAAAAACAAGTTATGAGGACAGGACATACAGTAATTGGTGAACTCATGTATTTACGTCATTTAAAGGTGAGCTCACTTCTTGAGAAAACAAAAAATTATGATAAATAACTAAAATGTAAGTATAATCTCAAAAAATGCTCATCCAATATGTCTCAATGTAAATTTCTGCTAGATGCACATTACAATCCTATAAGGAACATGCTAAAAATAGAGACTGACCTACTGATATTATTGTGATGGAGTACACAACAGATTGTGTGGCTCGAGGCTATCATCCTGTCAGAATTCACTTACTCCAAAATGGACTAAGAATAGAAAACAGAATGAGTGATGCTTTGAAAAGGGGTGGGAAAAAAGAAAACAAATGCAAAGAAAGCTATAAAAAATAAAATTTAAAGACAGAACATAGGGATTCTCCAGGAGCTGTGTCAGAATCATTACAGAATAGGCCAACATTGACTGTTCAGCGATGCTTCAGTGATGTTGAATTGTGCCTGGTTCCTCTAGTTTGTAAATGTATAAATGTTGTCATTGTTGTCACAATCATTAAGCATAGAATTCAGTATTCTCTGTCAGTTACTGAAAGATTATGTGTGACACAAAGCCATGTGATATACCTGGTATAGGTCGACTGCCTTTCTTCCCATAATTCAATGATCAAATACCTATTCACCTTCCAAATGCCAAAATCCCAGAATATTATAAAATAGTTAACAATGAGGGGCATGATTTAATGTCAATAAAACAAAGGAAAGTAGATACAATCAAACTAAACCAGGTGTTTTTGTACACTTTGATAAGCTAATTTTTAAATTTATATGAAAATGAAAATAACCTAAAATAGTTAAACAATTTTTAAAGAACAAAGTAGACTGTTTTACTGTATGTTTAAGATACGGTGTAAAATTATAGTAACCAAGACTATGGAACTTGAGAAATGTGACAGATACCTCGAAAGAACATTGTTTTCTAAGCAGTTCAATAAATAATGTATCAACTGGATATCCATATGGATAAATAAATGAATAGGAAAGATGACATAGCATATAAAAACTCTACTCAAAATCAGTCATAGTTCTAAATATTACACCTGAAGCTTTAGTACTCCCACAGGAAATCATAAAAGAAAATCTTTGCAATCTTCAGGGAATCAAACTTTTAGATAGAAAACAATAATAATGGACTATAAATTTTAAAATAAACATATATTGGACTTCATCAAAATGTAAAAGTTATTCTTCTAAAGATGCAACTGAGAATATAAAACAGCAAGCTACCAGCTGGAAGAAATATTTACAATACATACACCAGATAAAGATATAAAATGCCCATAATTCAAAAATAAAAGATAAACAATTCAAAAACATTAAAAATAGGCAAGAGTTTAATACTTACCTCAAGGTAGAAAATATACAAATGATGTATCCAGATGATTTATAACATCATTAGGGTTAGGCAGGTGAATTCAAACCACATTGAGACACCAGAACCCACTCAGGAGAATGAATGAAGTCTAAATTAAAACAGAAACAGAAAGATTGCAAAGCAGATTTGACTCCGCAACATAGCTAGAAGAAACGTCAAATGCTACAATCCCTTGGGAAAATAATTTTGAGTAATTCATTTCCCCACAGATTTGGGCACCTGTAGAGGTTTCCTTCTGGGCATATTCCTCTTCTTCGATGTCTTCCATCATCATTCTCCCAAACACCTCGTCCACTTCCCCTGTTTCGGCTGAGGCCTCTATGGACGTCCTTGGACTTGTTGGGACTTCTTTTCCAAAGGCCACTTGGTCCACTTGGTCCACTTGGTGCTTTATGCACCTATCTAAATGCTGGGCCATGTCAGTAAAGGGATCTTTGCTTTACCTCTCTGCCCCTAGCACTGTGCCCTCAGGCTCAGGTGACAACGCTGAATTGCACTGTCTTACCTATGACTGTTGGATCCCTCCCTTTGATGGCCTGGTGACATTCTGAAGAGAGGCCAATTAAGCCCATTCTGGCTTCCTTCAGAGATATGTCTCAAGCAATACTTAGTTGCAGAAGTGTGGTAGTCAGCCTTGTGTCGGTCCCCCAAATGCCAGGGAGTTTTCAGGACAGAAGTCCTGCAAGTAACAGTGTCATGACTGGCACCCCTGAACCTCTCTGAGCTGACAGCAGCAAGCATGACAGCATATGCATCTTCCAAGTGGCATCTGATTTCTCAGAGGTGACTTTCTATTGCTTTCCAGAGGCTGGCACACAGATTCAGAGGAGCCTACTGGAAGTACCACCTGATTGCAGCAGACAGCTGCTGGTTAAGGCGAATGTTAGTTAAATTGTGTTCTGCTGAGGACTTGGAAACTACCACGGAAGGACAAATGCAAATGAGCTTCTAATTCAAGGCAGGGGCTTGTGAAGAGAGTGTGCTGCTGCAAAACCTGGAGTAGCTCTGGTTTGGCTCCAAGTATTGCTTTAGGGAAACTCGTGGGCCATTTTCCAGATGGCTTAGGAAAAGCAGCTTTGGTAAGGATGAAGAATATGGGCTTTGGAACGTGACCATGGCATTGTTATGACAAGCACAAGCCGTGGGCTGCTAGCTTCAAATGTTGGCACCACCACTTACAGGCTGGATAATCTTGGGCAAGTCACTGTAGGTCTCTGAGCCTCTGTCTGCTTACTTGTATGCTATAAATAATATTTACATATGTATTTATATATATGTATAAATATTTAGAGCAAAACAAACCTTTAATCAGAGTAGCAATTTCACCATTATTACTAAATAATTGTGAGACTTGAGCAATTATTTAACCACCACCATATTTAGAGCTTGTTTTAGGAGAATTAAGCAAATATATATGTGTGTTTGGCACGGGTTGGGCTCTTTGTAGGTGATAGCCGTTATTGTTATCCCAGGCTGGATGTCATCAGGCCATTTGGCTTGCCTTACAACTGTGGGCCTCTGCTGACCACGACTCCCTGGGGAGCCAGGTATGCCCTGAAAAAAGCAAGAGAAGACAAAGTAAGGTTTAGAAGCAAATGCTTTGCTATCCCATGGATCTGCCCCCATAGCTAGTAACTACATCCTCTTAATTTGAGTTCCTTCTGTGTAAAATGGGGACAGCAGAGGGAAACACATTTGTCTGGCATTTCTGTGTGTTTGGAAGCCACCCCACACTGCTGGTCTTCATAGGTGTTGCAGATGTGGGTGGGAGGCAGGACTCTTGGGTGGCAGAGAACAAGAGCCCTTCTCTCAGTAACACCTGAAGGATATCCTAACTGGAAGAGCCAAACCCTGAGTGTAGCCAAGGTTGCTTTTCAGTATTCCTTATGCCCTGCCCCTGCCACCTCCCACAGTGCCAAGCACAGCATCTTACACACAGAAGGGCCTCAGCAGACAGAGAACTGTGCTGCTGGCCAGCTCACAGGCTCAAGGCCACTGCAAGGGAGTCTCCAAGTCCAGGCTGCATCCGGGATGAGTTCTGCACCATTTGTTCACTGGCGAATGGCAGTAGGAAGGGAAAGACTGTGTTCTGCCCAGAACAGGAATTCTCAGAAAATTGGTTCTCCCTCATTGTCAGTGCATGCAAAGTGACTGAAAGGCCTCTAAACCCCTTAATGGGGTGCTCTTTTCTTTATTTTTTGCTGAAATCTTTTTTTATTGTGGATGAAGATATTGCCTATATATATATATATGAAATTTTTATTTGGAGTATTGTCTTTTTTCCCCTCCCTTGCAGTATTCCTGGGAAATTAAAAAAATGTATTGACTTATGTTTTATAAAATACAACCTAATCTTAAGGTTGGGTTGAGAATTTCTCACATTACAGTTATTTCCCTATAAATCAGGACAATTTATCAATTTTAAATAGTGAAAACTTAAGAAAGATGCAAATAATTACAAATGTCAGCAAATTAAAATTATTATTTCCCCAGAAGAAACATGTAAAATAAATATCACCTAATTGATCTGATATTTACAAAGTTAAACTTTTGTTGATGGAAGATGTTTTAAGCATTTTGATATATGAAAAACTTCATGAGTTTAAAACCAGATTCAAATGGCTTGAAATTTGGTGGATTCTAGTTTTCATCACGCCCTAGCCGTAAAGACATAGCTTATTGACTGCTAGGTATTTTCAAGTCTTTCTGCCTCTTGAAACTAACCATTGAAAGGCTAAAAGGTATGAAAGGCTTTATTTGGGGGATACTGAATGTTTCAAGAAAGTCATTTCTTTTTTGCTATGGGTTTGTTGTTTACTTTTGCTTTCTTCTCCTTTTAAAAAACAAAGGAGAATGTTTAGGTACTGGCTGCAGTGGTTCACACTGTAATCCCAGCTACGTGGGAGGCAGAGACAGGAAGATCAATGTTCAAGGCCAGCCTAGGCACAAAACTGTTATGGAGACTATATCTCAGAAGTACAAGACAAGCATGATGGTGGTGTGCACCTTTTAATCTCAGCTACATGGGAAGTATAAGTGTGAGGACTGAGAGTCGAGGCCTACCTGGGCAAAAAACACAAGAACCTATCCGAAAAATAACAAAAAGAAAAAGAACAAAATGGCTGAAGGCTTAGTTACCAGACTCAAGGACAAGTTTAATCCCCAGTATTGCCCCCCAAAAAGTGTTTAGTTACTAAAATTCACAAAACCATAGGATACTGTGTCATATTAAAGTCAACTTCAATGGATACATGAAATTTTCTGTGACAGCATATTTAACTATAGTTGAAAATCATGGGGAATGTTGTGAAAAACCATGGAAGCTAAGGTACCATCCAACCACAAATTCTACCAAGCTCATAGAGAAATAAACAATAAAAATTACTGTTGTTAAAGTACTGCAGTAAGTGTGCTGCAAGCATTGTCCTACTGCTACCATTAGAATTCCTTGCTTCATCACTGTCTGGTCACTAAGGAGGTTCCCTGAGCAGATGACTAAACTCTCACACAACTTAGTTTCAGAAAAGTCAATGAGTTATGTCTGGTTTAGATCAATGGACACTTAGCATGCATTCCTGGGACATACAATTTCAGAGATACAACAAAAACATTAGGTACAATAGCTTTCAGTCAACGTCACATACTTAAGCAGCAGCTATCATGCTCTGTGATATTGGATGTACAATCCACCTATAATAGCTTTCAAACTTAGGGTAAGGTACTGGGTGAGCAGGGACAGGTTGTTTTGGTCAGGGAAGGAAATACTCAAAATGTCGTAAGTAATTCCAAATATGGTAACATACTACTTAAATATCCATACATCTCCTTTTCAAAACAAAATACTTTTTTTCATGTTTATTTCTCATAATGTGAAGGACCATGTATCTTCTTTAGCTTAGAAACTAGGATTTCAGTTGCGCCACACTGACATGAAACTTCAATGGCAAGCAGCAAATGATTTAGGACAGTCAGTGAAAATATCCTTGAAGGAGCTTATAAAAATCTACATTTATACAGTTGGTCAACTTAGGATGGTTTGACTTAGAATTTTTCAACTTAATGATGGTGCAAAACTGCTGCAGATCCAATAGAAACTGTAGTGCTGTCTCATCTTTTCCTGGGAATGCTATGCTGTCTGGATGCTAGGCAGCAGTAGAAGCCAGGCAATCACCAGGGCAAATGGCCAGCACTCCAGGGCATGCTGTGTAGCGAGGCTAGCACGGTTGGTAGGTTAGGTGTAGTCATTGTGTTTTCAATTTAAGACGCTCTCAGTTCACAATGGGTTTATAGGGACATGGTATGCTATAAATTGCAGAGCATCTGTAACGTCATAGAGAAATAACAACAGGCAAACGCGGCAGGAAGCAGCTTAACATTTCGAATATGAACTTCTATGATGGCTTCCTCTAAAATGTTCTGAAGAAGGCAAAATGAATAAATAAGTTACTTAAGGAGACAGATGACATCATGAAGCATTACCTTAGTTACTTAATTTTTTAGAAAAAAAAGTTTAAACCATCAACCTATAATCAAACTTCTAGTTTTCTATACATTGGAAATACACAATTTGTCACAGTGAAATTTACAACCAAATTTAGTTCTGGCCGGAGGCAGTCCTGTTTTACATATTTGTGTTGGTCTCATTTTCACCTTTCACTTTTGCTATACAAATGTTTCTATCTCAAGGGCATATCTAAATTTATAAAATCTGCAAGGAATGTCTTTTAAATGTACAACTTCAACAATGAATACAAATAAGAACATCCTGATAGAACGAAGCTTCAAGTCAGAATTTTTTATGGTGAGTTTATAAAAAATTTAAAAAGTACTCTTTTACTCTTAAGGTCCAGGTGATGCTGCTGCTGCTGTTGAAGTGATCTCACTGCCCTCAGTGACCACTATGATGGGGCACACAGCCCTGGGTCACTGTGTCTCCAGCAGCAACACCTCAGACAGAGGCAGCAGGTAGCAGGTTTGGTGATATGGCTGACTGCAGTCATATGACTGCAGCTGCGCTGTGTAACTCACATCAAATTTGTATTTGTGTGAGGAAACCTAGTTTTAAGTGATGCCTTTAAACAGCCACCTCAGCTCTTGAAACTAAATGTTATGTCCACATCACATACTCAACAATCAAAAGGAAAAAACTATTGATCCATGCAACAACCCTGGATAGATCTCAAGAGATCTGTGCCGAGTAAAATCACCCATCTCAAGAGGTTACATAATGCATGACCCCATCTATACAACATTCTTGATATAACAAAATTATAGAGATGGTGACAGTGCCTATCAGGGATGAAGGCAGGAAGTTCTGGTTAGAAAAGGGCAGCTTGAGGGATCCTTGTGCTGGAAGACTTGTACGTTGCCTATGGTGGTGTCACAGGCACCTACACACAATTGCACAGTAACAAATAACACACTCCATCTCAGGACACCTAGGAGCTCCCAGGAGACCTTTGCTCTCAGCCTGACTATATCAAGTCCTGCAAAGATGATTAACATGTGCTTCAGATGATTTTATACCCTACACAGAAGAGCTGCTGTTAGTTTTCTTTTGTTTTTTGTCAATCCCTTGATAATCTTTAAAAGTTAAAGCCCATGTCTCTACCTTAAATGAGCTTGAAAATCAGAGAAGGAAATAAAAAGCTGATATAAGTAGCTATCAGTGTTTATGTGTTCCCTTTTTATTTCTATAAATTAAGATAAATCAAATGTATCCAGCTTAAATTAGGTCAAATCAGAGAAGGATAAAAGCAGATTGTATAGCAAACACTTGCTCCTCTGACACCTGCAGTTTCTAAAAGCACTAAGAATATTTTTTATTAAATTTAGAGAAAGTACCTCCACAAACACATGACTTCTTCTGAAAGGCCACTTTGTGATTAAAATGCATAAACATACTGTTCATGGTTCCTTTAAAGTGCTAGATAGTCTCTGGCTTCAGAATCACCTATTGCTTTAGCAGGTCTTTAAGCACAACACAAGCCCTGTTGTCAGGTGACACTGGCAAAGGTGTAAATGTGAGCAGAACATCTGAGATGGGTTTCAAAAGAAGATGCCCAGGTCCATCAGGGCCAAGTCCAGATGGGTTAATAAGAGGCATAACTGCAGAGCAGAAGCCAAGAGTGAATTCACGTCTGCTCTTCTACCCACCCTGGATTCTGCTGTACCTTTAGAACTTGTGGGTGCATTTGTATCTAATTGTCTCTCTCCTGAATCTAGAGGTTTTATGTCATAAACAGAAAGTTTTGTTGGGGAGGATAGATGGGTGAGATTCTATTTCTAGACATTTAACCAAAAGCTCTGAAAAAGAGCTACTAAACATAGATTGCTGATTTGGTGTCAGAGGTGTGTTGGGGACACTTTTTGATCTGCCTCCAAGCCACCCAGTCATCCACCTGGAAACATCTCCTTCATCTTCATTAAACAGCTGCTCCCTCTCCTTCTTCATACTAAGGATGCTTTCCATTAACCATAATATTTCATGTTGCTTATTTTTTGGTGTGTGGAAATTACCAGTGAGAAGATTTCTCACGAAGACTTTGTCCATTTTTCCTTTTGTGCTGTTTACTAAATTCATCAATTTCTTTTGTGTATCATCCACATTTCTTGTCAGAGCTCACTTTGTTTTTTAAGTTCTTCAATCTATTCTTCCTTTAGAGCTAGCCACACTGTAAGCCTTGATGCTGAATCCAATGCATTATTTGCTTCATCCAAACGTTCCTGCAAGGAAAATACCTTTCCTTCCAGATTTTCTGCCTTTTTCTTCCATTCAGCTATAACCTGTTTTTGTTTTTCTAATTTGTCAGAATATATAGCTTTTTTTCTCTCTTGTTGGAAGTGCTCTAGGAGCATCTGTAGGTTAGTTAATGGCACAGCATTACTGCTTTACTTGGTCCTGAGTGACAGTAAGCTGTGCTGCAGTTTCATCCCTTTGCTTGGAGATGATGTGCAGTTGTTCTTGCAGTGACTGTACCTGCACACAGGCTTGATGATTTGCATTTTCCATTGTATTAGAGGATGAGACTAGCTTTTGCTCCAATGACGTGACTTTCTCAGTTAAGCCTCTCTATCTTCCATGGCCAACAATTCCTGAGTAGGAGACTCTTCTGATTCTGAAAGATGATTGTGCAATCTATGGAGCTCCTGGCTTAATCATGATTCTTTCTCACATAAGTGGTGAGCTTCATTCTGTAGGACACTGTTTTCCATGTGTTTCCGTTTCAGGGCCAACATGACTTGGTCTCCCAAGTCATGTTGAAATGCATTCATCTTCTCCTGCATTGACTTAACTGTATTTAAAAGCTGATTTAACTCCCCAGTCTTGCCCTGTTCTTTTTCTCTCAATAGCTGTTCAAAAGCAAGGGCTTTCTCCTTTGTTGAATGGTACTCCAACTCTTTTTCTTGAAGCATTAGAGAAAACTCCATGTTAGTCTCTTGTAATGCTTGATATTCTGTTTCCTTTCCCCTGGATGTTTCTTCTAGTTTTTCATTTTCCACTTTTTGTTTAGAAATGTCCATTTCTAAAGTTAACCTTCTTTCCTTCAGGTTTGTTACTACCTGCTTCAAAAGCTCATTTTCATTCACTTTGTTAGTGAAATTTTCATTCGAAGAAAGTAACTGGTCACTCTTGGCTTTGATAAAGAGGTCTTTTTCCTTAAGTAAGTTTTGTAATAGGTCTTGTTTCTCTTCAACTGCTTAATTTCTGAATCAGTTTGTTCATGTTTTCTTCCTACCTCTGAGGAGGCAGCAATACAATCAGACAAACTGTACTTATTTTCCTGGAGAGTTCTAATTGTTGCATATTTTTCCTGCAGCAATTTTCTTAACTCTTCTGCCTGTTCTTGAGGAAAATGAGAAAACTCAGTCCAGCAGACACACTTGCTCTAAGGGGCTCTGTTGCCTGGGAGGTAAATGATGAGCCAGAAGAGAGCTGGGGTAACATGAGACCAAGGTTTTCTAAAAGAAAGTCCTTAGCACTGCAAAGCTGTCCTATGCTGTGTTGAACTTGTGCTAATTCTTGTCCCAGATTTTTGAGTTTGATTTCATTCTGCTCATAACTTTGGATCAAGCCAGTGCAGTCTTCTTGTCACTTAGAATTATTATCACTGTTCACCAAAACTTGGGCCTGAAGTTGGTAAAGTTCCTCCAGAAGCTGGGCTGACTCATGTTGCGTGTTTCGGACTGTGGTCATCACCTGTCGTTTCCATTCTTCCATTTTCTTTACTTGCTGTTTTAATTTAATATGTTCTTGTAGGAACACCTCCAACTGATTACTATTCACACCTCTAACCTCATTACTGGGGCTGGAAGTTTGTTAAGCTGCCAACCAAGTGTGACTTTTCTGACATAGTGCATCTATTTTGATGTCTTTTTCTTGAATGATTCATGACAAATTCTGAAGTTTCCCAAAGCATATCTTGACCACTACTTTCAAATCTAGTGGACAATTTTTTGTTCTTATCTTGCAGCTTAATGAGTGCTGCTTCTTTGGCAGCAGCTATATCCATCATTTGGTGACATTCTATTTTGAAATGGCCATTTTCCCTTGTCTTCTCATCCAAAACAGCAAGTACCTGTTGCTTTTCCCAAGTGTAGGCTTGCAGTTGCTGTTGAAGGTGAGCTGCACCCTGGGTGTAGGAAGCAGAAGGAATTCTTGGGTGAAGAGCTTTTTTCTCCAAGTCTTTCTGCTGGATAATCTCAGTAAGTTTACCGACCTCATCTTTGGCCAGCTTATCAACTTGTTTAGTTAGACAAATATTCTTTTTATTTAGAAGCTTAATCTCCAGCTCTTGTTCTCTAAATCCTTTCACTAACCTTTCAGTTTCAGCATCAGGTACATCAAGTCTTTCACTTTCATTTTCTATATTAAGGCTCTGAACTTTCACTTTTAAAAAAATATCAGAATTTCCTGTTTGAATGTCCTGTCTTTCTTCTTTCAACTGGGTTTTTGTTTGTTCAATTGTTTTTTGTAAATTCTTAATTTCCTCATCTTTCTCTAAAAGGAGCTGGGTATATGTGATGTTCATTTGTTCATGCTGGTATTTAAACTCATCCATTTCCTTCTTCTGTTCCTGTCAAGACTGAAGCAGTTGCATCTGACTCTGGTTTTGATCTTCAGTTATCTTTTGATGATATTTAATTTCCTCTTTCAGATGATCCTGGATTATACTCAGTTGAGACACCTCGGACTCTAGTTCTGGGGTACTGTCGAGGGTTTTAGGCTCAGTCCCAGGTCCAGTTCGACTCTGCTGTTCCCTGAGTCATTCCAGTTCTTCTTGTGGAAGACTGTTTTCTTCGTTCATGGATCCAAGACTTCTCTCCTTTTCTTCTAGGATCTGCCTTAAAGTTTCATTTTCTCTTAAGGCATGAGAACATTTATCTAATTCTTCCTGCAGTTTTGAACTTTTTACTTTAAGTTTTTCAATAAAGATTTCTTTCTCATTTATATGCCGTGTAAATTGTTTCTGCTCTTCTAAAGTAGATGAGAAAATATCCTTAGTTTTTTTATGATCGATATCCATTTGCTCAATATTCTTTTTGAATCCTGCTATTTCAAAGTCTTTCTCTTGAATGAGTTTAATTAAATGTTCACGCTCCAGCTGTAAAGCTAGGTATTCAAATTACGTGCACTTGACAGTTCCTCAATAGTTTGCTTATACTTGTTTGTTTCTTCCAAAAGCCTCTTTTCAGCCAGACACAATTCTGTTTCTATTTGTTCAATTTCCCTTTTCAGTCTCTGCTACAGTGCTTTTTTCCAGAGAAATCTATTTGTTATCAGCAATAGATTCTTCCAACTGTTGTCTTATAGTCTCACATACTAATACCAATTTCTCATTTTCCATTCTGAAATCAAAAGCAACTTTCTTTAAATTTTCATTGAGCTGTTCTAGTTCAAAAACATTTTGGTTTCCATTTCTAATTTCAGCTTTCCTTTCTTGAAATAAGTCATCCTTAAAATTACTGTTGGTGTGCTGGTTTAAACGACTTAGTCTCATTATTTCATTTTCAGCATCAGGTAGAAATTGTACACTGAATACTTCTTCCTCTGAAGAATTCTTTAGGAGAATTCTCTCCTTTTCTGTCACAGTATCACTCTCCTTCACAGCAGAAGGCTCTCCTTTGCTACATTCCCGTTTCAAGCTTTCCCACTGTTCAATTATTTGTCTCTTTTCCTCCATTAACTGTCCTTTGTTCTCTCTTCAAGTTATCTCTCTCATTTTCTACTGAAGTCAATTTTTTATTTATGATTTTTATTTTGTTCTCCAGTTCTTCAAGTTTTTTTGTAGATTCTAATTTTTTAGTTTGTAGAAACTGAATAGTTTTTTGCATCTCGTAGATTTTAGAGAGATCAGTCACTGTAAGTCCTGAGTCACCTTGATGAAACAAATTTTCGAGTTCTTGAGTTCATTCTTTGTAGTCACATAATTCCTCTCCATGCTGACAACTTATCTCTGTTAATTTATGTTGATGTGCATTCTACAATTCTGACAGTCGGTGTTGATGGTCATCAATTTCCTGACTTTGGCTTTGCTTAAGTTCTTTAATAATAGTTTGTAGTCTGCAGATTTCCCTTTGCTCAGAGCTGTGTGCTCCTTGTGTTTGAGCAATATGCTTCCAATGGCCAACTTCAAATTCAAGCCTTGACACTTCATTTGACAATCTACTTATTCCTTGTTGTGATGAGATTACATCACCAAAGTCCATGTCATCTTCATGGAATGCTGAAGCATGATGACTGAGCCCATAACTAAATGAAAATGGCACAGTGCTTTCTGTCACACTGCCAGCTCCTGAATGTACTGACTGCAGTTTCAGCAACTGATCCTGGAGTGCAATCTGTCTTGCTTTAAAATGTCTGATGTCTACCTCCTTCTGTTGTAGATGAGTCTGGTAATTTCAGATTGCTGCTTTATTTGAAGCTCTGCTGCTTCATGCTTTTGTTCTAGATCAGCACAAAGGATTTCAAGCGTTTCTTTCTCTGATCTTAAGAGGGCATGAATGGCTTGCAATTCCTTTCTCTCATAGTTAGGAAAATCTCCCATTTCCTCTGTCTCCATCAGCATCTCCCTGATCAAGTTGGAAAACTGTCCAGTGAGGGAAGCCAGGCTGCCCGAGACTTGACCCAAAGATTGGCCCAAGCCGGAGCCGAGGCCCCCTAACCAGGACTACATCGCTGAGGGTTGAGAAATGACCTGGTCTGCTCTGAGAAAAGCGTCCAGCGCTCTCGGACGACTCCACCAAATGTCCTCCATCGCGACCCATGCATCCCCAACGCGGAGCTCCTAGCGACGCCCGGCACAGCGATGCAGGCCTCGGAATTAAGTGCAGTGACAGTCACCCGCGGGGCCTCTGCGCATTCCCTCCGCACCCGCTGTCTGGGTGGTCGCTTCTTCCTCAGCTTTAGTGACTTTCCCCAGCTCCTTGGGCTCCCCTGCCCACTCAACGCTCGGAAAGCGGCAGTGGATGTCATGGGTTGCTCTTTAAAAGTAAAAGATCCTAAAAGCGATCCGAGACCTGGCAGCATCTCTAGATAGAGCTGACCGTGTGCTGGGCGCAGGGATGGAACAGTAAACCCAGCAGAACAAGCACAGGACCGCAGAGGGGCAAACGGGGACAGGGAATCCGGAACGGTGACCAGCAGGGCTCATGCAGAAAGGACCAATGTTGCCAGACGCAATCAATGGCCTTTATTTTATTTCTGACAGGATTTACAAAACGAGGAGATGAGGGGAAATTTTGCATCTTGATTTCAGTTGAACATTTGGCCTTGAGTCCCACCAAACCAAACCTCAGGCACGAAATTAATTCAAATTGTCTTTGATGGAAGTGTGGTCACGTGGCTGGTTCTGGTTCCCTGAGCAGCAGGGGAGGAGGGCGACCCCCTGTGGCCGGACACCAGAAGACCTCTTTCTAATTCTCCATCCCCATAAAAATAAAATGAAATGATCACACGTCCTGTTCCCAACACTTTCTTATTGTTTCAGTCTTATATTCCTTTTTTACTCTCCACCAGTTGTGTCAGTTGCGTCCTGGGTCCAATGTGACATGAGCACAGGAGACAAGGTAAAGTGTGAGGGAGAAGCAGAGAGAAACAGAAGTTGCCAGCCCCTCTTCTGAGAGGCCACACAGGTGGGGTATGCTTGCCCAGGCGCAGATGCACCCCGTGTCTCTGAATGCAGAGATTCCAGCAACTCCTGTCTCCTGCATGGCTCTGAAGCAGAGTGGCCAGGTCCAGATGAGCCATCTGGACAAGAATACAGACCATTTCAGAAGAGTGGGGACCTTGAGCTGCTGGCTGTCTCTTCCTTCCTGGACAGGTGAAGTCCTGCAGCCAGAAAGTGAGTTGGTCATTGGAAGATTTGTTCTGGTGCATCTTGACCAAGGCCAAGGGGAGAGAAGTTATAGTTTTAGTTCTCCAATGGCTTGGAGCTGGTGTGTGGTGACACACAGAATTGGGTCATTTCTTTCAAGGCTGTTTTTATTTTTTAAATGTATTGAATATACTCCTCGGTTGAGTGGAGAAACAAATTATAGGCCATCAATACTAAAGAATACTACTCAGTGATGAAAAAGAATGAACTACTGATACATGAATGTCAAACACATTATGCTGAGTGAAAGGAGCCAGACACCAAAGAGGCCATCATGTATGATTTCATTCATATTAACTAACAGAAAAGTCAGAATGAATGTACAGTGGTAGAAGACAGAGCAGTGATTTGCTGAGGTTGGGGTAGGAAGACTGATAGCAAAAGAGCACAGGAAATGCTCTGGTGGTAGAAGTAGCCTGTTTCCTAGTTGAGGCAATAACTACATGGTCAGTGTACACAACTGTCAAAATTGATTGAACTGTGTAATTAGTGAGGAGTAATTCTATGTGGAATTAGACCTCAGGAAAGCTGATTCAAAAAGATAAATTAAACAAGTAGAATGCAATAAAAACATCTGAAGAAGTAGTATTATTTAATTTTTACTAAGGGCTCCAAATATATAAACAAGCCAGGCACCGGTGGCTCATGCCTGTAACTCCAGCTGCTTGAAAGCCTGAGACTGGGAGGCTTGATGCTCAAGGCCAGCCCAGGCAAATTTGAGACCCCATCTCCAAAAGAACCATGACAAATTGGACTGGAGGTATGGCTCAAGAGACAGAGCTCCTGCTTTGCAAGCATGAAATCCTGAGTTCAAACCCTCAACCCACCAAAAAAGTAATTAATTAATTAAAAAATATAGTAATTCTTAACCGAATTCTCTCACAAAATAAAAGAACAATACAGATAAGAAAATGTTCACATCTTGGCGTGTTTTCATTACAGTCTAAAGCTCTAGAAAGCACAGTAAGGAAGAGTGGGGGAGGACGGCTCCCTTATAATCACTGAAGGAGCCAGGCGTGGTGACACCCACCTGTAATTCCTGCACTCAGCAGACTGAGGCAGGAAGATCCTGAATTCCAGGCCAACCTGGGCTACACAGGCAGTTGTATGGAATCATCCTGGATTTTAAAAAACAACACATGTAAATAAAATGATATGGTGTTACCTATGACTTATCCTCTACCTAAGAAACAAAATTAGAAATTTTACTTTCATGGACCACCCCTCCCAACCCTCTTCCCCTGAAAGATGAGGCCAAGAGACAGGGAAAGGTGGGAGTCACTTGATTGGCAGAATCTCAAGGAAACAGGCTGCTCCGTAGGGGACAGACCCATGATATGCCTCCTGTAGACCTCCAGGTGTCAGGACCTGTCCCAAGAGGCCATTGCCAGAGATGAGGGTGTGAAAATCCATCTCACTTTTTGCACCTTCTTCCTTCATGTGTTCTGGTTCCTGTTCCTGTTCCAATGGATGACAGGACAAGTAAGCAGTACAAGTGTTTAAGAGCTCAGTCTTAGAGGCGAGGAGTGGCGACAGACTTAACTTCCTGTTACAACAGGAGGTGGGGGGACCTCAAACAATTTACTCGACCTCCCTTGGCCTCCATTTATTCATCTGAAAATGAGTTGATACCTCACAAGGATCCTGTGACAAATATATGAAACAATAATTGTAAACCTCTTAGCACAGTGACTGGCACACATGAAGAGTTCAGTGAATAGATTCATTCAACAGCTCTTCATTAAGCTTCTAGTATGAGCCATGTGTGGTCTCACACTTCGGTCACATCAATGAATGGTGGATCTTATTATGGAATCAACCAGCCTGAGATCCTGGTGAGACAGGCAGAGTGTGTGGTTGGAGAGAGGCTTGGCTGGAATGTGTTATGATAACCACAATGCACCACTTCTGAAGCTCCAAAGAGTGGGAGAGGGACATAAGAGGTGGTCCACATTATTACCCACATCCTGGGAGGGACCCTGAGTCCCTTCCCATTGGTACTTGAAACTCTCAGTAAAAAATTCCCCCAGTTGAGTCTAGTGTGTTGGTCTCCATTCTACTCATGGGGTGGGGTGGGGCTGTCGAGGGATGTGGTCCTGTGCATCTATCTCCCACTGCTGTTCCCAATTGATGTTATCCCCAGCTGTACCCACCCCAGAACCCACTCTGGGTGTCCTCCTCTCCTTATTTTAGGTTTCAGTATGATTGCCATAGCAAGTGGTTTAGTTATGCATGGAATCATACTTATTCTTCACTTCAAAGCAGTTTCCAGAACTTTGCCCCTTAACTCGCAGTTTCCCTCCACTTGCTTCAGCTGGTTTACTAACACTACCAGCCCCTGCTCTCAGGTGTTAAGATTCTAGCACACAAGAGACTTAAACACTGAGGCAATTCTATGACCATTAAGGTGGCACATTCATTTCCATGAACTGTTCCTTCAACAGTGACCAAAAAGGAGTGGGGAAAACAGTTGTATTTGAAGCCACAGATCTGCCACATCACAGCAGGAGTTATTTTGCGTGTTGTATATTAAGAAGGCTAGCTTCCATGTCAATTTCAGATGGAAAAACAGCCAAGCACCATGCTGTTTTTAACCACTTTCTATATTTTAGGACATCTGTGCAGCCTTGTCATTCCTACAGAGAGAGGCAGGAACATCATCTTCTAACATAGGAGTGCTTGTGTTAGCAGTGCCCAGGGACAAAGGCATATTTGGGGCTTTTCATTAGCTCCTGATGCCAACACTTGGATTGCAAGGTTACCCACAGTCTAGACTTCCCCAGGTCCTGAAGAGCACTCACATTATGATGGCTGCTGTCCACTGAGCCTGATTTGCCTGTTGAACCATTTAATGACACAGAGATAGTTACAGCCCCAGACAAGGTGACTTTCTGAAGCATAACACAGCCTTAGGTACAGCTTTAGGGGCACTTTGAGATCTCCACTGTAAGTTAGCAACAGCAGGAAGAAAAATTCCCTTCTCAGCCAAGTGACCCAGTTAGCTACTCATGGGTACTTTCAATGACTTTGGGAAGATCTCTGTCCTCAGGCCTTGGAACATCTTCCAGATCCTGCCCACTATTACTGAAGAGGCCCAGGTCCCAACTAACTGTGGTCTTTTATTTTCTTCTGCTCTTCCGTGCTAGCTTGTCCTCCCAGTACACAACCAGCAGGGAGTGGAAAGGCTACCCTAGAAAGTCAATATCTAGGATGCCCTGCACTGACTCTGGCTTCTGCTTTCTGGGGATGGAAATATCTCCAAGAGAAGCTACCCAACCTGTCTGGATCAGAAGTGGATCTGCTCAGAGATGTTCTGACCCACACCAAACACCTGCATAAACAAGACGGTTCTGTGTTCTGAAAGCCCTATCTTTAGTGATCAAATCACTCACGCTGCAGGTCTTAACACTCTGAGCATGCATGAGGCCTGGAAGAGGGCAGCCTGGGCAGGATAGGCTTCATTTCTTGCAGCAGAAAAAGCCAACTTAAGAACAAGCAGCCAAAGGTGCATTACTTGTGACACTTAAGGACCAGAACTCAGATCCCCAAGATGTGAATGTAGAGGGCTTTCACTATCTCATCTGATAATTCAGGATACTGGAGTGAAACTGAAAGGTGGTTTTCATGTGGGTCTTATTGGAGGCCAGTGACCTTGTACCTGCACTACCTATGCCCCTCACCTGCCTCTGTTCACATGCTGTCTGGACTTGGCAGCACTGCTAGACAGAATAAAAACATGTACTTCTGCCCAATTCCTGTCTCCTCTCATCACCCTTGAACATGAAATGATTTCTTTCCTTGTTTTATACTGCTAGGATTCTCACCACCTTATTCCTATTTTTTCTACATTAACTACAAGAAAAAAAGAATTACTGAACTATACCACCACAACTGTCTTCACAGTGAATTACTGTGACGAGAGTTACCACGATCATATTCATCCATTGTCATTCATCCATCACCCATCTGTCCAACCATGAAATGGTCAATGAAAGCCCACTAGGATGCAGACAAAGTGCTATGAGCCTTGGACTCTGAATCCAGTGCTCTTTCTACTTCACTATGCACTTTTACCACAGATATTTGCTCTTGACTGTGAGGAACTTGGTTCCTTCAGCAAATGTTTTTTGGCTGCCTCCAGTGTACTGACATATTCTGAATGCACAGAGCAAAACCAAAACAAAACAAAGCAAATGTCCACCCTTTCCTGGGGCTTACATCTAATTGGGGAAGACTGTCAAAGAGAGCAAATGGAAGAATAAAGAATAAATCAGAGAATGTGAATGGGATTCTTAAAAAATATTATGCAAATAAATTATTTCCATGAAATTATAGACTAACCAACAGAGAGTACATTTTAGTCCACAGGGAAAAATATCTCTGGTTTTAGCAATTTCTTCCCTCTGATATCTTAGGGGACCCACCAAGGTGTTCTATCTCTTCCCACTTGGGGTTGATCACATCTCATGATGTCCCAATAATTTAAGATTTTCCTTGTGAGACAAAACAGAACATCTTCTTGGTTCCTCCACCCTCAGCAAAGGAACTGGGACAGAAATAACGTCTGTATGTTCCTCCAGCTACATTCAGTGAAGTTGTTTCCTTCACCTCCTCTCCCTATCTCTTCCTATCTCCTTCCCCTTTTCCTTCTCCTTTTTCCAAATGTACTATAAATCTTATTGATTTAACTTAGCTGTTTGAAATTGATAATGCTTTCAATGAGCTTTGGCCCAAGATTGTCTTGAGGAATGGTGCAGGTAAACAAATTAAGAATAAAAATAAAGCTGAGTGTGATGTTTTCACCTATAATCCCAGCTACTTGGAGGTGGAAATCAGAAGGATTAAGGTTCCAGGCTAGCCCCAGAAAAAGTTAGTGAGACCCTGTCTCAATAAGCTGGGCATGGTGGTGTTCACCTATGATCCCAGCTACTTTAGAGCCCACAGGTAGGGGGATCATCATCGAGGTTGGCCTTGGGCAAATGCTCCAGACAGCATCTGGGAAATAGCTAAGGTGTTAAAGAGCTGGAGGTGTGGATGAAGTGGTAGAGCAGCACCTAGAAAGTGCAAGACCTCAAGTTTAAACTCCAGTACTCCCCCAAACCCAAAAATAATAAAAATAAGATTGAGAAAAACTGTACTACTTAAGGAAATACATTGTTTTTAAAATTATCTCAAATAAATTGTTTAAATCACATCAGAAGGGCCAAATCCCACTTGACCAATATGCTAATTATAAAATCATCCTGTCCTATTTCTAAAAGCAGGAGTCTACTGTGGACTTGTCACCTTGGTTTAGATTAACAATATTGTACTTCAAACCCATGTGGACTTAAAGGCAATAAAATGGCTTTTCCTTAACAAATGTTCTGGAATTCACTAAATCTAGACTCACTTTTTATCCCAATCCAGCTAGATTTTAATATATCTCACACAATTCCAATCTGGGTTTTTCCTGTAGCCTATTTAAAAAGACATATTTGCTCACCCTTATCAGCAAGGTACTCAGTCACTACTCTTTTTTAGCAGGCACCTCAAGGGCAGGAGATAACACACATGTGTTTTGTTTTTACTAGCTGGAAATTTGTCCATGTGAGGTTGACTATACCCAGTGCCAATATCTGAAAGAAGTGTGAAGAATTAAGATAATCATTGGTGTTTCCAATGGAGTCAAGTTTGCAACACATAGATCATGCTATCACATTGTTTCGTTACACTTTGGGATGTTGGGAATAGGATGGGTGGATATTTGTGGATATCAGGGTAAAGCAGATGTAGTCAGCTCGGTGAATCTATATGCATAGAAGGACACATAATGTTTGTTTTTGAGACACTAATTCCAAAGCTAGTAGTCCAGATCTATTTTATTTAATATCAATTCTTTTCTTATCACTTTTAGAAAAAGTAGAAAATGCAGAAACATACCAAAAAGAAAAAATTTAAAAATCACCCAATCAGAAATAACTATTTATGATTTGGGGATATTTCTTATGTCTTTTTTAATTTTTTTCTTCATTCAAACACATCTTTCAAAAACAAACATCAGTATTATATTGTTTTTACAATTTAATATGCAATAAATACTTACTGAAAACATAAATATCTCACAGTCACATCATAATTTATTCAAACTTTCTCTTGCTATGAACATTTAGACTGTCTTCACTTTCTCTTCTTTATATAAGATAAACATTATTGAACCTAAATATATGTTAGTATCTCTGACAAATCACACATGTTCTTGTTCTTGGTTGACTTTCTTACCTTGAGAGGGGATTGTAGAGACATAAAATGTGACTAAGATCCTGGTGACAAATGGAATGGTTTATTTGTGATAAAGGTGTTGGAAGAGTCAATTGCATTTAATCCATTGATTAATTCATTTGTTTATCCAGCAATAACTTAGTAAAGTCATACTATATGCTAGGCACTGTGGGAACTGCAGGAAGACATCAGAACTGTAGTCTTGTTGGAAAGACACCTAGACAACATTAAAAAAAAACCCTCTGATTTTGTTTGATGATAACAACTGCTAACACTGATATGGAATTTCTTTTATGTTGTATTTTTATTTGCTCAACCCTGAAAATAGGTGTCAGTATTATGATTTTTACAGTGAGGAAACCAAACCATAGAGAGGCTAAGTCATTTGCCCTAGATCACACAGCAAACAAGTGGTAGAAATGCAGCTTGAATACTAGCAGCTTGAATATAACAATGTAGAGAAAAAGTATAATAGAAGGTGTATGCTGAGGTCCGCTTTTATGGAGGTGATTTTTGTTGTTGCATTGTTTTTGTAAACTTTCAATAATAAAGCAGGATAGAGTTTGATGTCAGTCTTGAAAAGTTATTCTGATGTAATTTTCCCCAAGGATTAAGTTGTTAATGAGAAGTGCTAAGCCAAGAGAAGCATTTGTCCTGTCTGATTTCAGTAAGTCAATTTTTTTAAAGTAAAAAAGCCACTATTTCACCTGTGTTACTCTAAGGAATATCTAGAGAAGTTATGAAAAATAATATTTGATAATAAATCCAGTGGAGTTTTTCTTTGTAATAAGTATCTATTTATTTATTTTTGGTAGTGGTAATTGGGTTTGAAGTCAGGGCCTTGTGCTTACTTGGCAAGCTACCACTTGCACCAAGCTTCTGGTTGTTCTAGCATACTTTTTATTAAGACAAAAGTTCATTGGATGAATAAACAAATAAATGGATCCTACTTTAGACTGTGAGATTCACAGCTGGGGAAGAACTGACCCAGATTCAACAGTGTTGAGGCAGCAGCTCCTGAGTCCATATCTCTTTCTAATTTCCTGTCAAGGACTTTGTATTGGTAGCTTGATATCAGCTATGGTGGGAATAAATAAACTACAGAACCCAGAAAATGCCTCCAATTCATTTTCAAGGCATGTTAGGAAATTCACAAGTGAGAAGAGATTGTGTGACTCAGGAGAAGAAAGAGAGGAGTGTAACAGGGATTCCAAATGAGAACCCTATTCTTCTCCTCCGTGGCTTTCATTTTTTGGGCCATTTTGAGGTTGGCCAATCTTTGTCAAGACTGTGGGGATTCTTAGGTTGTTGGGGGCTGAGTTTATTGGAAAAGTCTGGGCTCAGTGGGGCAAGACAGGAGAGGCTAAACAGCTAAGGGGCCCAGCTCTGCTTCCAGTCTAACAGCACAGCATGGGTTACTGCCAGAATTCAGTGGCTGTGTCAGGGGAACACCTCCAAGGGAGTCTGGTGGAGGATCCTATGAGAGCAGAGATGAAGATGGAGACAGTGGGTGTTTGGTATTTGAACTGGGTTGAATCATGCATATCTGGTCCAATTCCTCCTCAGCTCACAGATAGGAAAAAGTGCCCTAGAGCGTGGAAGGGAATTTCCCAATGTCATGAGTCAGATTCTAGGAAGCTTGTAGATCTGACTGTGTGGTCTCTCATTTTTTTCCTGGGTCATCCTGGACCACAATTTCCTACCCTTGCCTCTGCATAGTTGGGATGACAGGTGTATGCCACTGAAGCCAGCTATTGGTTGAAATGAGGTCTTACCTTCTTTCTTGCCTCAGCTGACCTCAAACTACAATTCTTCCAGGAGAAACAAAATGTATGATGATAATGATTCGGTCACATATGCACATAATATTTCAATGAAGGGAAACTATAAACAATCCAGTCCACAAATATATGAATAAGCAAAGAGATTTCTGATTGTCATTCAATGAAATACTAACTGGTATAGGAATGAATTAATTTACTCTGTAAGGATGGAGACATATCAAAATCATTATGCTAAATGAAAGGCTTTAGGCTAATAAAATAAAAAGATGTAACAAATAAATAAATTAAAAACATACGGAGGAGCAGGGTGTTCTCTAGGTGACCGTTCCATTAATGACCCTGTGGCCTAATCATCTCCCAAAGGCCCCATCTCCTAATATCATCAAGTTGGAGCTTAGTATTTAAACATATGAATTTGGGGGGAACACAGACCTTCAGATCATAGCAACTAACTAATCTATATTCACAGTAGATTCCACATGAGTATTTTCAAGATATGGTCTCATGAACTGTGATCCACCCTGCCTCCCAAGTAGGTAGGATTACAGGCGTGAGCCACCAGAACCCAGCTTTGCAAGCTTGATTTTTGAATTACAGTGTTCCTATCAATTCTTTGCATGATCCAAAAATAATCTTTCAATAAATTACTTTTCTGCTTAACTTGAGCACAACTGTTATCTGTTCCTTGCAAACAAGGACCAAAGACTAACTCTAGAGATACACATATAGAATGTTTCCAAGCAAAATGAATATTAAATTGATAAAAACAGAGATAAATGAAAGTACCCAAAATTTAAAGGAATAACAAGTGAGAAGAAAGGAAATAAACAGAGGTTATATATTTTTAAAATGAATTTTGATGGTGAAGGAGGAAAGAGAAATAGCATAGTAGCTTGAAGCACCAGAAGTTAGTTTACTTAGGGAAACAGTCTAAAGAGTAGGAGGTCCAGAACATGAATGTAAGGGAGAAGATAATTAGTGAAGGAAATTCCTTAAGGAGACAAGGGAGGCAGAGGAGAAACAAGCTTCAGAAAGGAGGAGGAATCATCTTTCCTAATAAAAAATGGTAAAATAAAAATCCTAGAGGACAAAAGTAGAGAGATTCTCTCAAGTGGACATTCTGAGAGGACCTCTCAGTAGGTGGCTGGGGCCTCCTTGAGAAATAGTAATGGTGTGCCACAAGCAAGGGTCAGAGGTTTGAGAGAAATGACAAGGGCAATAGAGGACAAGCTCCAGCAGGAATGAGGTAGCTAGTCCAAGAAAACTAAGCTGAGAAGAATTTTCTAGCAAATGTGACAGTCTAGTTATAGTGATTTTAAGCATATTTTCTACCCTCTCACCCAATTCTAGGAATTTTGCTTTCTTTTCTTACATCACTTAATAAAAATGTATCATGAGGGAACAAAAGCATCAGCAAACAATGAAAAACATGGAAAATTAATACATATTAGTGATTGCTCTGGCTCACTCTTTTGACATTGTTCTTTTGTGTGCTTTCCCTTTTCCTTTTATTTTAAATAAAAAATTTTGCAAATTTTAAGTATTCTGATGCAAACCTAAGTATATGCCTTTTGGAACGGAAGTGCAGTTTTCTAAAAATAGCTGACTAGTCTTAAATTTCAAAGTTTTTTTTTTTTTTTATTCATATGTGCATACAATGCTTGGGTCATTTCTCCCCCCGCCTCCACCCCCTCCCTTACCACCCACCCTCTCCCCTCCTTCTTCCCCCACTCCCTCAATACCCAGCAGAAACTATTTTGCCCTTATCTCTAATTTTGTTGAAGAGAGAGTATAAGCAATAATAGGAAGGAACAAGGGTTTTTTGCTAGTTGAGATAAGGATAGCTATACAGGGAGTTGACTCACATTAATTTCCTGTGCATGTGTGTTACCTTCTAGGTTAATTCTTCTTGATCTAACCTTTTCTCTAGTTCCTGGTCCCCTTCTCCTGTTGGCCTCAGTTGTTTTTAAGGTATCTGCTTTAGTTTCTCTGCATTGAGGGCAACAAATGCTATCTGGTTTTTTAGGTGTCTTATCTGTCCTCATATCTCCCTTGTGTGTTCTCGCTTTTTTTTTTTTCATTTTTCTTTTATTATTCATATGTGCATACAAGGCCTGGTTCATTTCTCCCCCCTGCCCCCACCCCCTCCCTTACCACCCACTCCGCCCCCTCCCTCTCCCCCCTCTCAATACCCAGCAGAAACTATTTTGCCCTTATTTCTAATTTTGTTGCAGAGAGAGTATAAGCAATAATAGGAAGGAACAAGGGTTTTTGCTGGTTGAGATTAGGATAGCTATACAGGGCATTGACTCACATTGATTTCCTGTGAGTGTGTGTTACCTTCTAGGTTAATTCTTCTTGATCTAACATTTTCTCTAGTTCCTGGTCCCCTTTTCCTATTGGCCTCAGTTGCTTTAAGGTATCTGCTTTAGTTTCTCTGCGTTAAGGGCAACAAATGCTAGCTAGTTTTTTAGGTGTCTTACCTATCCTCACCCCTCCCTTGTGTGCTCTCGCTTTTATCATGTGCTCATAGTCCAATCCCCTTGTTGTGTTTGCCCTTGATCTAATGTCCACATATGAGGGAGAACATACGATTTTTGGTTTTTTGAGCCAGGCTAACCTCACTCAGAATGATGTTCTCCAATTCCATCCATTTACCAGCAAATGATTACATTTTGTTCTTCTTCATGGCTGCATAAAATTCCATTGTGTATAGATACCACATTTGCTTGATCCATTCATCAGTAGTGGGGCATCTTGGCTGTTTCCATAACTTGGCTATTGTGAATAGTGCTGCAATAAACATGGGTGTGCAAGTGCCTCTGGAGTAACCTGTGTCACAGTCTTTTGGGTATATCCCCAAGAGTGGTATTTTAATCTATCAAGTGTTTCTGAATGAAACAAGCATAAAGTGATTTTCATAAGCAACTTATGAAGTTCTTCTCTATGCTTTCAAAATAGATACCTCATTTAATCCCTTAACAAAGCATGAATTGCACTAGTCTTGTACTAATACTATCTTCATAATATAATGTTAGGAGAACAAAAACCCCTCAAATATGTATAGTTGAAAGTATTTTTGTTTTCTATGCGCTGTTGCCTTTTATAAAAAAAATTAGCTTTATAAAATTCAAGTAGACAAGGCCTGAAATGATATGCATAGTTAGAAGAGGAAAGTCCTGCATATAAATCACCACAGTGCTTCTTATACTAGTGAAAAAGAGAAAAAACACAACCATTTTATCATACCCAAAAATGACAAAAGATACAATTCCTTTGTCTGCCTTTGCAGTTGATCCTCTTTGCTTCTTCTGTATTTGCTTACACATTTGCCTTGTATGAAATTAAAACCATACCTACAAATAAAAATGCTTTGAGTACACAAAGGCCACAAACGCTTTAAGAGATATAGAGCAGAATACTTTTGAAAGTAGAAAAGTGGTGTATTTCACATTTCTCTGAAGTTGGAGAGTTTGCATTCTACTGAAGTTATCAGCTGAAGTTAGCACTCCAGGAGCCAGGGGATTTCAGATCATTTCAAAGTTGTATAGCAAAGAAAAAAAGAAAAGAGAAAGAGGAAAAGAAAAAGGTGAAATTCCCTTAGTTCAGTTTCATTGTTTAGCATTTAAAAGTCTCTTGATTAAAACCCTGGTTTCGCTGGGTTTATGGATTTGTCTGAAGCCAGGGATGTGTTCAAATTCACAGAAACTATTTCTGTATCCAAAGTTAAATCAAGAAGCTTAATTGACAAATCTCCTTCCAATTGAGAACCAGTCAAAACTTATTCAAATTGAGACATAATCTATACAAGGCCAATTATATTTCATTTGGCATAAGGAGAGGTTAACCACTTCAGGGTTGAGAATTTGTGAAACTGGTAGTCCTCCTTCAACCCTAGTTATTTGACCTTCAGTAACCAATTGGCTTTCTGGATCTTAATATCATGTACTATAAAATGAAATAGAAAGCTTAATGAAATTTGATGGTTTTGGCTATTTTCAAAATTCCATTGATGTACTCTGAAAATATTTTTAGATATACTTCTTTGAAATATTTATGTGAAATATAGCCTTTACTGTGTATCATGTCTGTTAGGTACATATAATGATAATGTATAATATCTATTAGGTACATAAAACAATTCTAGTAATATTACTACATATGTAGATATGTAAGTTAAATTTAGAGTCATACACTAATTAATTAGCACTTCAGAATCTAATTATTCTAACAGAGATATTATTTTATAACTGATATCCTGATATTTGACAAAAGTTAAAATTATCACAGTTTTACATGAAGAAATAGTATTTCATGCTGCAATTTCTATTGTATATCAGTTAAACCTGTAACTGTGCCCTTTGGCTTCTACTATGTCACATTTGTAATAAGCACTAAACCATTACTTTGTATTTTTATATGATGCTCCACTTGTTCATTGCAACATGGTGGCTAATATCGCCCCAAATTCTAATGTACCAATGCTTTTGGAATTGTTTCTTTTTTTCACAAGTTTTCCTATTCTTCACTAACACATTAGTTTCAGGGTGATAAAAAGAAGTTAAAATAGGGAAAGTTGTATATACTGTGAAGGTCCAAGATGCAGACTAGGAAAAAAATAAAATAAAGTAATTAATAAGCTAGTTGCCTTTTCAATTTTCTATTTTTAAGTATTGAGTGAATATTTACTCTAATATTATTTACTCTAATTTACATATTACCAGAACAAATCTGTCAATAGTAGAATGCGTCAGACATGGTGGTGCAAGTCTGTAATACCAACTACTCAGAAGGCAGAGATAGGAGGATTGTAGTATGAAGTCTGCCCATGCAAAAGTATGAGATCTTTATGAAAAACAAACTAAAACAAAAATGGGTAGAGCATGGCTCAAGTGGTGGTCCCTAGCAACCCTGAGTCTCTGAGTTCAAACCCCTGTACAAAAAAAAAAGAGAAAGAAATCAAAAAAGAAATAGCAGAATGATGTTAGCCTGTGAAATATTTTAAGGAACTCTAAAGGTCCTAGCCAAATACCTTTCTACCACATTAAAAGACTTTCACTAGATCTTAAATTCCTCCAATAACATTCAAGCTAGTGCATTCATTTAAATGTGTTTTCTAACACATATATATATACATATATGTGTATGTATATATATATATCACAAGAAGGAAATAATATATATAACAAATAATAATATGTGCAATATTTACTAATGCAAATGACATTGCTATATTCTTTCTTAAATGTCAACTGGTTAGAAATATCTGAATTTTGTTGTAGGGCCTTAGAAGTCCAGAATGTCACTCAAGAACCTCATTAAAAACACCTCTATTCATAAACTTTTTATACTTGGTTTGGACATTTGTAAGCAGCTGGACTAAAAGATAAAGAATGTATTTGAAATGTGAGTAATGCTAATGGAGACCAAAACGCCCATCAGAGTGGACATGAGAATGGAGGGATGGGGAGGAAGCAAGGTAACATTGTGATAAAATGGATGAAGGAAACAAAGGTCAGTACAACAAAGAGATGGTGAAAGGGTCTTGACAGTGATCTTGGAAATGAAATGCCAAGATCATTTACAAGTTTGCTTATGTTTGTACCTAACAAAATATCAAACTTTACAAGTTTGCTTATGTTTGTACCTAACAAAATATCAAACAGTATTTCTGTTTAACTCACCAGGTTACAGTTACGCTCACTACAGTCCAAGTAATAATGACTGTCCTAGTCTTTATTGCAAAATTAAGTAACATCACAATTATGTATAATCTTTCACAATCATAAAATAGAAAGATAAAATTAGTGTAGAGATGGACAATAATCCAGCACACTTTTCAAATAGCCTACTAAAATTAGGAATAGCTATAAAAGTAGTTAAATCACTAGGTCAGTCTCACTATAGTAATTTTTATTTAGCATAAAACAAAGATCAGTACATTAAAAGTTATTTACAATCTTTATTTCTTTATTGATGCATTCAAAAACATTTATTGAATATTTAATATTTATTACAAAAGGGGAAATTTTAATCTCAAGGAACAAATGAGTAAGGTATGGTTTGTTAGTTTGTTTTTTGGGTCCCCAGTAAGATCAAACCAATGGCTGTAAATAGGCAAATGAGTAATCTTAATGGTATAATTTATATTATGATATCCTCTAAATATTAAAGCAAAATATAGCAATCCTTAATTAAGTCATGATAACATAGTAAGTGCAAAAATGTCATGGCTTATTTAATTAAATTCTAGTTTCATGGCAGAATTTAATGTACCTGATTACAAGTTGTGTTTTTGTGTCTTACCTGGAGAAATGCTTTTAATGTCTGCATGACAGAAGAAAGATGAAATGTATCTTTACAAAGCAAAGACACATTGTGAAGTCTAAGCTTTAGCTTTTTCTTTTCACATTTTTTTCTTACACACAAATCATTAAGAGATGTACATCTTATTTTCAGTGCAGTGCATAACAACAAGGTAATGCCTAGTTTAAGTTTTGTGGCTGTTATTTGGGATAATTTTGCTCAATGGAGATATCTGACAATGTCTGCACACATTGTTAATTATCACAACAGGGAGGAATGTTACAGGCATTTAGTGGATATAGACTAGAGATGATGCTAAACATCTTACAATGCACAGAATTTCCCCCAACAGCAAATGCTACCTACCACATAATATCAGTAGTGCTACTGTTGGGAAACCTGTGCTAGTTAAACTTAGTACTAAAGATTATTACTTACCACTGATATAATTATATTTGCCTCAATCTACTAAAAATGAAAATCTACTAAATTGTGAGTACAAAGATAAAATTTTCCTGTGATAAGAAATTTTATATTGAGGTCAATAAAATCCTACCACAAAGAGAAAACTCCTCACAGGGAGTTTCCTATTACCAGTTAACTAAGAAAGAAAATTCAGTCTTGGTTAACAGATCATTCTGTATAACATGAAAACATGACCTGGAAGTGGACAGAAGCAGGACTATAGTTCTTTGCTGGTATATACCTAAAGGACAGTAGTGAAGAGACATGTGTACAGTTGGCAGAATTTTGATTAATGCACCTGGTTGTGCATATTGTCTGGATAAATAGCCAAACCCAAGAGTCTCCATGAATTCATGATCTGTGGCCAATGGTCCAGCTTTTTGCAAGGGGCTTAAAAAGAATACAATTGAAAAACTGGCAACAAGGATATCTGAGGGAGAGGTAAGTGGATAGGCCTTTCTAAATAGGAAAATAATGTGACTGTTTTAGGATCACATCTGAATATCCACAAAAGGGTGACTTCAGAAAGGGAAAATTTCAATAATCAAGTGGGCAAGATGAATATTTCTTTGAATACCACTCAGCCTCTTTCCCAGTTACTCCTTTCATTTCCCATTGAAATCATGAACAAATTGGCCCTGCTGGCAGATGTAGAGTTTATTCAGAGAATAAGCAACATGCACTTTCACTCAACAAGACCAGTTTGAAAATAGCCACTACTGAGTACCTAATCTGCCAGAATCAGAGATCAATAATGAGTCCCCACTTTGGCATCATACCCCATGATCATCAGCCAACTACCTTGTGGCAGAATGATTGCATTGGACAGCTTCATTATGAAAGTGATACTGCTTTGTTCTTACTAAAATAGGTAGAGTTACTTGGGATGTGGTTTTGCCTCCTCTGCATGCTTCTCTCAAAATTGCCATTTTTGGATTTACACACTACTTATTCTCCATCATGATATTCCATAGGATGTTGCTTCTGATCAAGGCACTCACTTTATAGCAGTGAATATGCTCATGGAATGCACCAGTCTTACTATGTTACACATCATCCTGAAGCAGCTGCCTTAACAGAATGATGGAATGACTTTTTGAAGAATCAAATAGAGTACAGCTACTTGATAATACTTCTGGGCTTGGGAACATGTCAGATTATTGGATGTGCTTTAAGTCAACATTTAGTATTTGGTATTGTTCCTACTTTAGCTAAGATTTGTGGATCAAAAAATCCAGGGATAGAAATGTAAGTGGCACCACTCAGTATTAACTCCAAAGTATTACTAGCCAAATTGTGGGCTCCTATTCCCATGACCTTACTACTTACAGGTCTTGTGATATTGGAGAAATGCTTCCACCAGAAAACACAAAAAAGATTCAATTGAACTGGACATTAAGATTGCCACCTGGCACTTGGAGCTCCTCCTGTCTTTGTATCAAAAGGCAAAAAAGAAATTTCCTATATTCTCAGATGTGATTGATTGTGATTACCAAGGGAGAATTAGAGTTGCTATTACACAATGGAGACAAAAAATAGCATGCTTGGAATACAGGAGATTCTTTATTACCTTCCTTAATATTAACATGTCCTATGATTAAAGTAAGGAGAAAACTCCAAGAATATATTCAGAATAGAGGTGTTAACAGATTTATTTATTGCAAAGTGGAAAAGGGCATTTTTAGGAGAGAGTCATTGAAATATTCTCTATCTCAATTGTGGTGGTGGCTGCACAATTACATAAAATTATCAAGATCTTTCCAGTTGTACACTTAAAATGATGAGCTTTATTCTTTATGAATTTATCTCAACATAGTTGAATTTTTTAAAAAAGTTTTCAGTGGCAAAAAATATTTTTAAACAATGTTGAAAAACAAAGAGCAAACAAGGGGAAAATATTTCCAATATAAATTCAATAAAGTGTTTGTGTTTCAACTTTGAAAGGAAAAACAAAAACAGAACTTAAAAACACATTTATTTATTCCATATTCAACAAATAGCTTTTTGGCATATGCTATGCATCATGCAACATTTCAGATGTTCCAGTTATATTTGTGGAAAACAAAAAAAATACAAAACAAAACCATAAAACATAAAACATTAACAATGATAATGAAAGAAGAAACTTCTTAGTTTCTTCTTAGATCTTAGTTAAGGGAGACAGAATATTAAATAAGTAAACAAAATTCTATGACCTTAACATAATAAAGCTGAGAGATCTGGCTTATTCATAGTAACGGTATAGAATTTTATGGAGTACATTTTGGTATTAGCTTCATTTATCATGAAGTTTTCTATCCCTATTTTTTTCTCTCTTTTTCATCTATGTGAACTTGTTTCTAAGCTAAAGAGTAATGGTAGATAAATAAATCAATAAATGTAATACATGATAAAATTGGACAATTTCTGATTCATTTTAAATGAAACTTCAAAGGCTAAGAATATAATATTTAGCACTGAACTACATATTTCCAAATGAATTAGTAGACCATTATGCAAAAATTGCCAAGAATGGTATGTCAAAAACTACCTTTGTGATCATTAGCTTATCATTTTTGCCTCAAATGTATAAAATGGTTGAGGTCAAAGGAAAGGTCTGTGGATCACATAAAAACATACCCTGTAAAGGGAAGCTTTCTGATAGACCAGGCTACCTCAGCAGAAAGGCATGTTAGACACCAAGGATACAGTTATTTTGAGAAATAATTTGGAGTCGTTAACTACTTTTTATCCTACTTCATGGGGAGGGACTTCTTCCTTCACGTTTCATGCTGTATGAGAAGGGCTTTAAGGCATCATTCTGACAGTTTGCTCTGTGTCCCATGAAACTTCAAAGGGCAATAAGACTGGTTTGTGACTCAATATTGGTTATGAGTTAGAGTGAAGGCTCTAACTAGATTACCTGTTTGGCAGTAGAGTTCTCAGAGGTGTCCACAGTCAGAACAAACCACTCTCCTGATGCAGGCTCCTCAGAGATATGTTTTCTATGGATTGAGTATGACTCTGTGGAAGGGAGGCAGACCTTTAAAATTGCCCCCCAAAATGCTGATAGATAATAAAACTGGTCAGCAGGAAGAAACGTAAGTGTAGAGCTGGTTTGACTTGCTAGTGCAGTCATATTTTGATGCTGATGTTCTCTGGCCAGGGTTCAAAAGCTGATGGCTTTTTATCATGTTGTGCTTTCATAGAGTTCTCAGAGATATTTCTCATAGATTTCTCCCATTGAGAGTAACTAATTGCAGCTACCAACACAAGGACAGTGTCATTCTACCTGCTGTCTACCTACTTGCCACCAACTGCTCTGCACCCCACTGTACTCTTCAGACCTCCCTTCACTCAGAGCTCCAGGCTGCTGCATGAAGTTCACTTTTCATGGGTTCCATTCTAATATGACATTAGAACACCTCCTCAGAATCAACCCTTTTACATGACAAAACCAGTTTTGGAGACACACCCACCATAATCCCTTCAAATTGTTCTAGCAGCTCACTTAGAAATACAAGAAAATATACCACCTATGACTATTTTCTAACCTTTGGACTCTGAACTGAAGCAGAAAGAAATCCATTCCTAAATTGTGTTAATAAGCAAACAAATCTTGATATTTAAAGTATCAGTGCAGAAATAATTTAACACCAAAGAAACACTATGAAAGAACAAATCAATATTTCTTTGACATTGGAGAAAAGGAGAAATGAAAATCAAGCATGAATTTAAGAATTAGAGTTTATAGTTCTAAAGGAAAAGATTGTGGAATTTCTACATAATCCTATACAGACAAAGAGAATGGGCAGAAGATAATAGATGCCATAGGCACCCCGAAAAATGCCAAGGAGCCCAACCCAAAGTTTATTGTGGATATTGCCACATGTACACCAAGAAGTTCTAAAATAGTTCATTATTTACACAATTGAAATCTCTAAGGAGAGCAGGACGGTGTTTCAAACATAACTGAGATGACCAGGTGGAGTTTTTCCCATGTGTTAGGGCAGGGACTGGTGTGGTTTGAATATACTGGTGGCTCTTAAGAAGGAGGTGCCAAGGCTTTTTTTATCAGCTTGCTCATATACGAGAATGTGGGATACAAAGAGTTTAAAATGAGTCTATCAGAAAACCTTAAAGGGTCACAGTCCTCATTACAGAAGACATATTTCAATAATGGTTTTGAAAGAGACAACAGTTGAAAATTCTGATTAAGAGTAAGAGAATGTGAAATTCAGAAATCCTGAGAGGCACATAGCATGTACTATTCTGGCAGGAATGAGGTTTACTCTTTTTAATAACAATTCACTGGAGCCAGGGACCAGTGAGCTAAAGATATCAAAATGTGAGAGAAAATTATTTGCAAATTATTAATCAGTTGTGAGAGCAGAAAAAAAACATTTTGGGACATTCAAGGTAAAGCAATTTATCTGTTGTGCTGCTTTTTTAAAGAAACTGCTGGAAGATATATTTTTATTGAATTAAATAAACAACAAGAGGTCAAAGGAAAAATATATTTTTTAGTCTTAAAAAGCAACAAATCCCAATTGAATGTAGAAGGAGGAAGTGTCCTAAGAAATAAAAAGAAGAGGAAGATACAAAAGAGGAGAGAGAGGAGGAAGAGGAAAATATATGAAAGAAAAGAAAGGAGAGACAAAGATGAAAGTTTGTGAGTATTTTCTAGCTTGAATATATGGAAGAAAATAGTGATATTGTGTAGAAAACTAATAAAAAACAATCTCAATAAATTTTTACCTGGGAAAATAGAAGGAGAGGTAGGGAGAAGTAGGAATGTGGTAAAAGAATTCCAAATTCTTAACTATCACATCCATATCATAGTATCAGTATACATAAAAAACAAATATTCATATGGCCTAGTATTTAGAAATATGAATAAAAAAGAGCAATGTCACCAAGATGGCAGACTAGTAGATATTAGCATTCATCCTTCCTCTCCTTCCACACAGATATAGATAGCTATTCACAAATCAAAATAACCCAGAGAGGTCTCAAGGAGTATTAAAGAATATGCACCAAAACAGTAGAGCAAAAAGAGAGAGAATATGAATATGTGCATAGAAAAGATTGTTGGTGAGGTTGCCATACTTGAAGTGCTAGAAGATGTCCTGGAGCAAAGAGGAAAGGCAGAGGCTATCAGAGTATCAGCCATGTGTAGAAACCACCATGTTTCTCAGTGTTATACTCTATAGAGGACACAAGTATCTCTTGCCACTGAGATAATCAACAATATTTCCTACCTGGGAATCCCAGAGAGGGAGACATACCTGCAAACTCCTCTTCCTTGGTCAGTAGTTGCTGCTAGTAGGCATAGTGGCTCATATCTTTAATCCCAGCTACATAGAAGGTAAAGGCTAGTCAAAAATTTAGTGTCTCAACAAACAAGCCAAGCAATAGTGGATCATGCATATAATCCCAGTTATGTGGGAGGCATGTAGGAGGATCACAGTCTGAGTTCATCTTGGGCAAAAACACAAGACCCTATCTAAAAATTGACTAAAGCAAAAAGGGCTAGATTCATGGCTCAAACAGTAGAGTACTTGTCTAGCAAACACAAGACCCTGAGTTCAAACCATGGTATCACAAAAAAAAAAAAAAGAGCTGCTCTGTGTCACTTTGTAAAAGGACTAATCACCTCCACCAACCTTGCATCTGCCCAGAATCCAGATCTTTAGCTGCTCTGAGAGTGTTCACATTCTCCATCCTGGCTTTGTAAGCTGATTTGGACCTATCCATGTCTCAGACATCAGAGACATCACTGGAGTAAGGTAGTTTGCATTCCAGACCCCTGTGTCATGCTCTCACTAAGCATGCTCATGCACCATGTACCAGCTCAACCATCATAGACAGCTAGGTCCCACCCAAATGCAAAGGCACCCTAACTCTGTTTATCTATACAATTTTTTCCACTACAATCTTTACACAAACATTAGCACCTTAAATCCTGTTACCAATACAGCAGAAGGTGTCAACACCCCAGACAAGGGTACTACTGCATTCTGGATAGCAGAGTTGTAGCTCCCTCCCATTCATGTCCATGGTTTTAGCTATCAATATAATTGTGTTAAATGTGAACTGAACCAACTGAATTCTTCAATCAAAAGGCACAGAGTTGCTGAATAGATAGAAAAAAAAATACAAGACCTAAGTATGTGCTGCCCAGAAGAAATTCACTTCACCAGGTCAGACACATATAGACTGAACCTAAATGATTGAAAGATGAGATCCTATGAAAAAAGTGAAACTAAAAGAGAACAAGAATAGCTGCATAGTCATACATTGCTTAACAACAGGCTATGTTCTGAGAAATGCGTCATTAAGCAATTGTATTATTGTGCAAAGATCATAGAGTATACTTATACAAATCAGGATGGTACAAATCAATCACTTGACCTTTTTTATGCAATCAAGAAGAATGGCTAACATGAGATGTGTAAGACTCTTGCATAATATGGCATACTAGTTCACAGTAACCTCTTTTATAAGTAGAAGGAGGCACTCTAATGTATGACATAAAGTTTTGTCTAGGAAATATATAAAGCATTAATTTAGTTATTTGTTATCCTTATCAAGTCTTATATGCTGTACATATTGCATGTACTATACTTTCTTGTTGGACATAGGATCTCACAATGGAGCTTACATGGGCCTTGAACTTGCTATGTAGTACAGGCTGGCCTCAAACCCACTATCCTTCTTTCTCAGCCTCCTGAGTGCTGGGATGACAAGAATGTACCATCATGCCTCACTATATGAACTATAATTTTATATGACTGGCAGTGCATTATGTTTGTTTACACCAGCATCATCAAAAACACATGATCAATGCATTTTCAGTAATGTTACAATGACTACAATGTCACAGGTGAAGAAATATTCTAACTCCATTATAACATCATAGGACGACAGTCATACATTGAGTACATCATTGATTTCAATGGCATTATGGAGAACATGACTGAGACAGAATAGACTTTGAGTCAAAAGATGGTAAAAAGAGACAAAGGCATTGTATAATGATAAAGGAGTGAGTCCATCAAGTGGATATAATTGTGAATATATTTGTACCCAACATTGAAGCATCTAAATATATAAAACAAATATTAATTAAAGTGAACAATAAACTATAGTACAATAATAGGGGATTTCAATACCCTAATTTCAAAAAATCAATAAAGAAACATTGGAGTTGGACTATATTTTAGACCAAATAGACCAAATATACACACAAAATATTCCATATAACAACAGTGGAATATATACATTTTTTCTTAAATGCACAGAAAACATTTCCTAGGACTTATCAAATATTAGACATGAAACATATCTTAACAAATTTAAGAAGTATGAAATCTTATCATGTGTATTTTCTGATCAAAATGGTTTAAAACTAGAAATCAATAATGGAGAAATTTTAGTAAATTGACAAAAACATGGACATTTTAAAACATAATCCTAAACTACCAATTGATGGATGAAGAAATTAAAAGGGAAGCTTAATAATATCTTGAGACTAATGAAAATGGGAATGTAACAAACCAAAACATATAAAATGCAGGAAAAATAGTTCCTACAGGGGATTTTGTAGGAATTTATACTTTCATTAAAAAGAATACAAACTTCAAATAAATAACCTAACACCACACAGAATTAAGAGCATGGAAAAAGAGAACAAAATAACGCCAAAGTTTGTAGAAGAAAGGAAACAATAAAAATTGCAGCTTAAATAAATGAAATGGAGATTGCAAAAATAATAGATCAATAAAACTTTTTTCAAAAGATAAACAAAATCAACAAACCCTTATAAGATTAACTAACATAAGAGAAAAGACTCAAAATCAGAAATGAAAGGTGAAACATTGCAACTGATATTACCAAAATATCAAAGATCATAAGTGAGTATTATATATACTTATATGCCAACAAATTGTATAACTCACAAGAAACAGGCAAATTCCTAGAAACTTAAGAGCTACCAAGATTATAAGTCATGATGCACTTAATAACTGAGAAATTGGCTTTATTCCTGGGATGCAAAAATGTTTCAAAATACACAAATCTATAAATGTGGTATACCACATTAACAGTCTTAAGGAAAAAAGTTACATGGTCATCCCAATAGATGCAGTAAAAGCCCTCAACAAAATTCAACCTCCTTTTATGATTAACAACTCATATTTTGTCCAGAATAAGTGTACTTTAACATAATAAAAACTGTAATCCACAACCCCATAGCTAACACATTCAATGGTAAATATTCAAAGCTTTTCCTCTAAGATCAGAAAAAAGGCAAAAATACTCACAGTTACCACTTCTATTAATATAATACTGGAATTCCTGATGGAGAAATCAGGAAACATAAATACATGATATCCAAATCAGAAAAGAGGAAATTAAAACATTTGTGCTTGCAAGTGATTCAATCTTATATAGGGAAAATCATGAAGGTATTACCAACATAATATTAAAACAAATAAGCAATGTTATAGGATTCAGAACCAACCGACTGCTTGAATTTAATAAAAATTCAGTCATTCCTAGTGAAATTCATGTGAAACGAATATTGCAATGAATGCCATTAACTGTCAAAAATCTTATAAATAATCTTATGTTTAATAGTGTGAATTTAGGATATTCTAATAAAGTCAAGATTATGATTGAAGCAATCAAATAAAATATGAAATAATAGTGATGTATAAGACATTGCAAATGAAATAAGAAAATTTTTGCTTATAATCAATATGATAATCTACTTAAGAACATTTAAGATTATATTGAAAACACTTATGAACCACTAAGAAAATTTTAAGAAGAGTGGACATAAATTCACAATTATCAAAGATATATAGCTCTTTTGAAAAACCAATTAGAAAATTTATCATATCTCTTCAAAATATTCATTATGATTAGGAATTTTGTTACAAAACCACAGGTCACATTCCAGACTCTCCCCAAACTAATGAACACCAAAATATAAAGACCAGCAACATTCTTAAATTAGAAGAGTCAGATTGTAAGAACATAAATTATCTGCAAGTTTTAAATTAAATTCAACATCAATTTAAATTGTACTAAAAAATTTAAATTTGAGAATCTAATTTCAAAATTTAATTGAATGAAACTTACAAAGACTAGATATAACATATTTCAAAATAAAAGGAAGACTAATGAGGAATGCCCTGCACTACTAGATCAATAAAACTTTAGAAAGCAGAAAAAATAAGGTGGGTAGAATTCAAAGCAAATTCAAAGATATGTGAAATTCTGATATGATACATGTTGTAGTTATAAGCCACTAAAAATTGGATTAATCAATAGATCACTTGATTTTTAAGAAGCATGATTGCTTGAAATTAAATGAAAAAAAGAAAAAATCTTCAATGCAAGAAAACTAAAAAATAATTTGCAACCTAAAGGTAACAGTATATTAAAAGAATACCATGAACAAGTAAGTTTCATTTTAAGAATAATTCAAACCCTCAGTAACTGTTAATCCTTTTAGCACATTAATAAGAGAAAATATAATTCTAGTACAGGGCCTGGCAAATAGAAAGGAATAAAATAATGAACACATGACTATATTAACTTTTTTTCAGAAAGGTTTATATGTTAAACATATGTAATATTATATATATACGAACGAGTAAGGAAGTTACTTTTTATTAAATGAATCTAGAATTTCCACACATTTTGGATAACATGTTTCTTCATATTTGGGGGCTCACATTTATACTTAGTCTAAAAGCCAGTCTGTGACTGATTTGTCATCTTTTTGCCTAACTTCAGCTAGTGGCCAGAAGCAGGTGACTCACATCTTCTTCTTGGGAAGCTTAGCTACTTGGGAGACTGAATTCAGGAGGATCCTGGGTCAAGGTCAGCATGGGCTAATAGTGTGTAAGATCCCATCTCCAAAATAACCAGAGCAAAAGGAGATATGGCTCAAGTGGTAGAGTACTTGCTTTGCTAGTGCAAAGCCCTGAGTTCAAACCCAGTCCCACCAAAAAAAAAAAAAAATCAAGAAACAAACAGAAACCAATCTTGAGCTTGGAGTTAGGTTGGTTGATAGATTTCACTGAATAACTGGATGCAGCAATGTTAGCCTTTCGCCCTAAGCCTCAGGAAGTCCCTTAGTGACTTTCTCTGATTTCTTGCAGGATGCTGGATCATCTTGGGCCACACTGCTCTTTACTTCCTGTACTCCATTTATTATGCAGATATTCTGCATGCCATGCTTTGCTAGAAATCTTTGAAACAATATTGATCAAAAAGAAACGTTTCATCTCCCTTAGAATGCAAAATCCAGTAAACCTAGAAAAATACTAAAAGAAAATTAAAAGAGCCTGAAGAAAATTTTATATTTCAATAATGAAAATATAAAGCAAAAAAAGGTTCTAGAAAATATTTGTAAAATATATGAGATAAAAAGGTGTGTGTGTTGCACATGAACCTAGAAGAAAAATACTGCATCTTTATTACATGGATGATAAAATAAGTAGGTAAGAATTATCAAAACAATGTAGAAGTGTAAAAGAAATGAAACCAAATTCCAGAAAATACTAGAGGATCACATAGAAAGAAATTCACTCTTACTCGTAGTAACATATGCAAATTGATAGTAATAAACTATCAATTAAAAATTATATCAGCTCTTGCAGGCATATAACTCTGGCTTTCAAAATCAAAGGAACAAGTTAAAGAAATAATTTGTCAGTATTTCTGAAAAGCTATACTGTATATTTTTTGACCAACTCAGTCCCTTTCTTGGAATATAATTTAAACTATGTAGAAAGCTATATGCTGACAGGTGTTAATGAAGCATGAGTCTAATGAGATAGCAAGATATAAAATATTGTATGTTCACAGAAAGGAATACTATATATCCCAAGTACTGACTCTGGAGACAATGTAATGGGTAATTCTTGTTCTAGCATGCACAAAGGTCAAATAGCAAATTAGATAGACTCTATAATTATAGGAAACATAAAATAATAAAGGGAATGAAAATACAGTGAGAATGAATTTCACTTTAGGAAATTTTCATTTTGTTCTTTTTTTCAACTTCTAACTATTATGAATTATATTTATATTACCTATATAAAGGAAGAATGTATAACAAAATATGTGCATCAGGCATCTTCATGTATGTTTGTCTGTTTTGTTAAAACTGGGAATTTAAGAATTTGAAACTCCAACAAAATACACTACTGAGTAAAGAATTCCCCCTAGGACCTAAGTGCCTATTGTAATTTGATGATTGGCACCTAAACTCCATTTTTTTTAGTTGATTGATTTATTCAGCAGTTATTGTGTATGTACTATTTACCAAGTTCTGTACTAGGACCATGAGATATAGAAATAAACAATAACAGGACAGGACAGGCTCTCTCAGAGCTCATGTTTTGCTGAGGCCTTACATTGGTATAGTATGAATTTATTGACTCCTTTTATGTACATTCTCATAATAGATTCAAGCATCTGTTCATATAGAGAGAGGTAGCTTCTCTCATTAATTTGGTTCTTATCTTGAATGCACTTTATAACATTGTGTTATACTTTAGATCATCAAGCAATATAATTAATGTACTAAAACTGCTCTAGAAACATTGGATGACAATATACACAAGGCATGGCTCTTAGTTTCAATTAGGGTGGGGTATATAAGATAAACTGAACACAATAGTAAAATATATTCTAACTACCTTTTGGAGATGTGGATATGTGGTGCATTAAATAAAAGAAAGAAATATTTCCTTGGTCTCTAGCTGACAGGAAAGAATTTATAAACAAAACCATCAGAGGTCTTGTCTTGTAGATGATGTCAGAAAAGCATGAGGTCTAGAAATCTTTGGTCTATTTCAAAATTTGTACTTGTGTGCTCCTTCTTTATGTTTTCTGCTATCCCTAAGTTTATATTAGAATATTTTATTCCTTTTTTTTACTTTACCTATTGAGAATTATGTAAATGAAATATTACTAAAGCATTATGTGAATTTTATATAACTCCCATTTAATTAACTGAATTAATTATATCCACTAAAAACTCATGAATTTGAACTTACTATCTTTCATATACCTGTACGTGATACCTGAAAGGTTACTAGGACAAAATTCCAAAATTTTTCTAATCTCTATTTTTTTTGTTTTTTGTTCTTACTTACCATTTTTTATGTCATTCATTTCCCTGCCTACCATTGCTAGAAAACTCCCAACAAAATAGCTGGTAGCCATGTAATGGAAAGAATGATGATCTGATATTACTGTAAATAAGAAGAAAAGGAAAGAAAGAATGGTGAGGACAGAGGACATAAGAAAAAGAGGGAGGAAGGAAGGATATTCTATACTGGAAGACCAGTGATTTTGGTTTGGAGAGCATTCTTAGGTATAGTTCTTGCTCCTTAACAGACTTAATGTCTATATTTGATTTATGATCCTGGTAGCATTCTAGTTTTAACAGAAACATTTATTTGGCAATTCAAAGACTGTGATGAGGTGATTGAAGTTGCCTGTAGTCCTAAGCATTTATTGTTTCAGTTGTCCTGAAAACACCAGTTCCAATTACCTTTATTCTGCTTTTCTCTCTTAGACCATGTTATTTTTCTTATCTTTTCAATAGAAGAAAACATTCAGAGTTTTGTTATGCAGTTCATAAAGTAACTTTTTCAGATATGACATTTAATTAGAATGAACTGCTGAGTAGCATTTTAAATCTTTTTTCTGATAACAGAAAAGGAACAATTAGCTAATTAAGTTGTCCTGAAGAACAAGAAGTGCATTCAAATTTTATGCAATAATGGAAAGTATTGTGGATGGCTAATAACTTCCTTTTCCAAAAGAAAACTATCTAATATAGAGATATAATGAAAGATGGAACAATAATGATAAGTTGTGTAGTTTCAATAACACTTTGAATGTGAATACAGGGGATTTTCAGAGAGTACCTAAAATTGAGAATGGTGTTAAGATACTTGAGTTTGACTCCTGAAGATGCAACTTACTGTCTTTGTAACATTAAACTTGATCATTAATCCCTGTGTGTATTTATTATCCGCTGCTAACACCCCCTTCCCAGATATAAAATCTTTGTAAATAAAATACAGCATTCACTGAGAACTTCTCATCTATATTAAAATATTAATCTAATATACTTAGCCGGTGAAAGTTTACTCGTTCTAATGTTTTAACTGCTGTTTCTTGAGTTTCTGATTTGGGGTAGGTAGCATCATCCCCAGAATGCTAGCTTTCCAAATTCCATGATATTGCTTTGTGGCACATAGATATATAAATTTTCCAATCTAAGACACAGAGCTTGAGAGAGGAGATTAATATTTCTCTAAAGAATTCAAATTAGCTGAGCAACATAATTTACGAACAGTGGCACTGTTAACTTGTGAATTATTAAGTTTCATATTGAAGATAATTTAAAAAGAAATTGCAAAATACAAAAATTATTGCTGACATATTTTTAGTATCCCCCAAAAATTATCCCATCTGAAAGCAGATAAATTAGGCTTAAGTAGCTTAACAAATTTAATCAGGGAGTTCTAGAAAAAAAATAAACTCTTGTCAATCATATGAAAAGATTGATGTTCATGTCTAGTATTCCGTTCTTTAATAGAAATTTTTGCTCATTTATTCTTCTTGGAAATATTTGTGACTAAACAGCTAATGAAATTATATGTTTTATTTAGACCTTCACATTAAGGATTTAATTGTTTGTTTGAGACAGAGTCTCATTGTGTTGCTCAAGCTGGCTATAACTCATTATGTAGCACAGGTTGGTCTTGCACTCAGAATCCTCCTGCTTCACTTTTCCAAATGCTGGAGGTATTTGGTGAGACTGGAGTTTGAACTCAGGGGTTTGTTTTTGTAACAAAGTGCTCTATCACTTAAGCCACACCTCCAGTCCATTTTGTTCTGGTTATTTTGAAAATGAGGGGGGGGTTCCCACAAACTTTTTGGCCAGGGCTGGTCTCAAACCATGATCCTCCTGATGTCAGAATGTCACTTAGATAGGATTACAGGTGTGAGCCACCAGCACCCAGCTGGGGTTTTGTTTTCAATCTTCTGATAAATATGGACAGGTGACAGTATTATCACCATTGTAATTTGATCAATTAAAACTAAATCAAAGACCCAGGCATGGTGGTGCAGACCTATAAATCCCAACACTTAGGAAGTCAAGGAGAAGGAACATGACTCCATCTAGTGAGAACCTGTCTCAAAAACAAATAAATTAACTATTAAAACAAACAAGCAAATGCTTTCAATCCTGGCTGTGGGAGATGGAGATAAGAGGATCACAGTTTGAGGCCACCCTAGGCCAAAAGAAGTTAGCACAAAACAAAAAAAAGTTAGCACAAAAAACAAACTGGATATGGTGATCCACACATGTGATCCTAGCTATGCAGGAAGCAGAGTTAGGATCATAGTCAGAGAGTCTGCGGCTGGCCCTGGGCAGAAGCATGAGACCTTATGAGGAAAAAAAAAAACCTAAAGGAGAATGCTCAAGTGGTAGAGAATTTACCTAGCAAGTACAAGGCCCTGAGTTCAAACCCCAGTATTACCAATAAATAAATAAATAAATAAGTTTCAATATGTGAAAATATTTGCAACACAATCCAGTGTTATTATCATTAATATATGAAGAGATATTTCTGTAAATAAAATTGGAGTAAATATGTAATTTAAAGGGAGGAAATGAAATAAATATTTTAAAAAAGAAAGGCAATAATAAAGAAATGATAAGTATGTGGTGTCATTTATGTTGTCATATGTTTACAAGCATTCAAAGAGTGATGTTAGTGCTTTTGAGAGTGTTGGAAGAGAAACTGCTAGTAAAGAGCAGTTTATCAAAGTATTTCTAAAGATTTTAAAATTATAAACATATTTATCTAAATTCCAACCAGCACGATCTATATCATAAAAATATTAGAAACACAGTAGACAGTTATTTTTATGTGTTTTCAAAGGATGTTTGACATTATTGTTGTTTTCTTTGTGGTCAGAATGCAGCATTCTCAGTATTTTCTCTTGTGATTGTTTCCTTCTTTTTCATGTTAAAATATTGAAGAGACTATAGGATTTAAAAATGCAAACTTATATCTATCATTTATGAAGTTCCTTTTTTTCAGTTTTTAGTTTTTAATGAACTTGTAAACAAAAAACTCCCATATCAAAATAAAAACAAAACCCCAGATCATATAGATGTTACTGTGAAACAATTTTCCTGGTTACTGAAATCATAGAAAGAATGTGAATTTCTTTTTGTTCTAAAATCTAGAGAAGACCTTTAATAGGTTATTGAATTTGTTTTGAGCTCATTGCTCTAGAATTCTTGTGATTAGTGTTTTATAAAGCTTATGAAATGAATTAGAAAATAATAATCTGTTAAAAAGTGTTTACTTATTATTAATATTTAATTAAGGTCAATTCCCATATAAGAAAGGAACTTTTTTTCTAATCATGAGGAGAGTTCATATGGTATCATATTAATCCCTGGTTCTCACCAATGAGAAAATAAATATATACATTGAACAATAGAACATTCACTACTTAAATTTAACTGTAATGCACAGATACTTTAATTAAAAGAAAACATATGTCTGCCCTACTTCTATTGCAATAGTGACAACCATAGCACCTACTTGCTTCTAGGGCAGAAGCAGCGTCTTCTTGGCTTTGTTTCCATTGCTCATTATGTACCACAATCCCTGTGCCTATCATGCTGGTAAACATGCATGGAATACGGAGTAATAATTTTTTGTTTTGGTTCACAGAGTCACAGACAGCAAGTGTTTAAGAAATGTTTTGGAGCTAGGGGTGCAGGTTAACATAGAGCATATACTTGGCTGTGTGATCTCCAGCACCAAAAGAAAAAAATAAAGGAAAAGAAAAATGTAAATGATTAGTAAGCAAAGGTAATTGGTTTGTGTGATTTACATCAGCTCCAATGTAATTGTTCATGTCACAAACATGAGTTTCTGTATACTCCTCCCTCTGTCATGTCCTCCATTCAGAAGATGCCGTGCCTTAAATTCTTTCTAATCATAATAGGTAATAGTTTTGTGCACAATTGTAAGAACCACATATTACACTAAGTGTCATAAATGCATTGTCATTTCATCCTTACTAAAGTTCTCGAGACAAAGTGTTATTAATATCTGCATCCTACACATGAGGAAAATAAATTTTGAAAGAGAAGCATTAACTAAATTACACAAAGACCGACAAGTATTAAATTACCAAGCTGGAAAAACAGTCCAGTTTAATTGCAAAGACTGTACATTCAGTCTCTGTTTAAAACTGCTTCCTGTATTGTATATTTCCTAATTTCATTTTCTCCTTTGTTTTCCTTGCTGTGAGATGCAAGACCTTACCATGTCTCATCTAAACCACTGTTATCAATTGTTGAAAGACATATACTAAAATGTAAAATGATGAAAATACTCCTGTTATTAATACATAGCAAGGAGTAGTCAACAATCAGAAAAAAATCTGTATTTCTACCTTGCAAAAAAGTATTTCTTTTCCTTAACTCATTTAAATCATACTTTACTATCAGGCCCCACAAATATCCACAGTATGGCATATTTTCATTATATATATGATATTATATAACATATAAATTATATATACATATATTAATAATTATATAGTAATTATATATTATATATATATTATATGAGGATACTGAAATACTGATAGGTTAAATAAATACATTACCTAACTCTCCTTATAATTTAGTCAGAGAACAATAACTTCATCCAAGGAAAATCTTGATTTCCTGACCTATGTTCCAAACAAGAATCCTACAATACAAATATTAAATTAGTAAAGCTAAGATTTTTTTCCTTTACCTCATCCATTTTAATTGCATAACCCAGAATACTGAACTAACTATCCATATATTTATCAGTAAAAGACAGTCATTCATCATATAACTACATCTCTCCTTAATGACAACATTTTTTATGCCACAGGAATTTTCATTGCCAGATTCATTCATTGCCCAGGTGTTTGTGTTTATGATGAATTAAAATGTCACATTTAACAAAGATGCTATATTTCTACTTTATTTGATTTTATTAATCAAGAATTAAATAAACTTGAATCAGGGATAAGATAGAAGAACATAGAAGATACATTAATCAGCTGACTTACAACTAAGAATATTATGTTTATAGAAGAACTCAATCTTGTTCTATTGTCTACTTTTAAACAAATCTTACTGTGACCTGAAGCTGCAAACTCGTCAGATATTTTTTCAAACATAAATGTATGCCATAGGTAATTATCCAGCTTCCTTGGGAATCAACTTTAAAAAGCCTATTTTACCTTTGACATAAAATTGGATAAAAATCCACAGAAAGATTCAGTCCCACAAAATATACTTGTTCTTATTACTATTGTAGTATTATTTTTTTGCATATATTGTTCTTAAAATCTAATTCTGATGCAGAAGGTCGTGGCTTTGATCCCTAGCACCATGAATGAATGAATGAATGAAATCTAATTCTGAAGTAGTTCTGAATGGTCAGCCACGTGGTGCCATGTAAATAAAATCAGTCAAGATTATGGTTATTTTGGGTGATGAGTTACAACAGGTGATTTATATTCTCTTTGTATGTAATCACATAATAAAAGAAAATATCCAAGAAATTATAATGAAATGGACATATTCCAAGTTATCATTTCTAAGAGAAATTCACCAACTTTATATGATGCCTGTTCCAGGAACTAAATGAAGGCAGCACACATAATTACATGGTAGAAATGATGTAATGATTAATGGGTTGAAATGGATAGGAGAATGTGACTCATCAATGAAGATACATTTTAAGGAGAGAGCAAACAGTAGATTAAATTAAGGGGCTGTAATTTAATAATTGTCATTTCTAAAGCTTACAAGAAAACCTTACTGTAAAAAAAAGGATGAAATTGTAAAATTGGTTGCTGATGAAGTCAGTGGTTCCAAGCTCAAATATGGAGAGAGAGGAAAATGAGAGAGAGAGAGAGAGAGAGAGAGAGAGAGAGAGAGAGAGAGAGACAGAGAGAGAGAAAGAAAGAGAAAGAGAGATGCAGAGAGAAAGAATCCTTATTCAAAATCACTTAGGAAAACTTCTACTCTGGTTTTATTTTCCCAAAGAACAAATTTGAAATTAATCTGTGCTCTGTGGAGTATAGTTGTACATCAACTCTATTCACTTAACTAATACTGTTCACAATTGTATTGTCCATGACGGTAGTGAAATTGGAAATAAACACAAATGTAGAAGGAGAAGGGACCAATAACCAAAATTATTAACTTCATTGATCCTCAGGGAAATGGAAGTTATCCTAACCCAGTTAGAATGACTATTAGCAAAATAAAAAAAAGAAGTAACAAATTCTGGTGAGGATGAAGACAAAATTAAACTTTCATACACAACTGATGTAACAATGTACAACTACTGTTGAGAATGTGTTTCTCAAAAAGCTAAAATAGATGTACCATATGGTCCAGTTATTCCCCCTTCTGAGTTTATATACAAAGGAGATAACAGTATGGCAAAGAAACACCTGCATACCTATGTTGTGTCTGTACTATTCATAATAGCTAAGATATGGAATCATCTTAAATGTTCACCAACAGATGAATGGGTGAAGAAAATGTGATACCTATGCACTATGAGATAAAATTCACATAAAAATGTTTCCCTATCATTTCCAACAAAATGGATGGAAGACATTGTATTAAGTGAAATTAAGCAAGAGCAGAAATTAAATTCTGCATGCTCTCTCTCATGGATATTAAAAAAAAGTTGATGGAACTGCATAATAGTGATTACTAGATGCTGGGAAGAATAGAGGGAGAGGAATAGTGAGAGGTTAGACAATGGATTCTTAAAGTCAGAAATAATACATTTTAGTGTTCTATAGAGCAAGAGGAGGATTATAGTTCAAAATATCCTATTATATATTTTATGAATAGCTTGAATGCTCCATACACAAGGTAATAAGGAGATAGAAAAATTAATTGTCTTTCTTATTAGTACAGTTTGTATATGATATGACATATTGTACCCCATAAATATGTAAAATTATTATATAGTAATTAAAGACTGTTAAAAATATTAAAGGAGATAGATGTGCTTAACTACCTTGATTTTATCATTACACAATTATGTATAGTTATTGAATTATCACAGCATACCCCATAAATTCATACAATTAAAATAAGATACAAAAACATAAATAAATTAAAAAGGGTTCAATTCCTGTTTACAAAGATAAGATATCCCCCCACTTATAATTTAGTAAAAGTTCTATATGCCAACAATATTAGTTATCTTATGATTGGAGCAAAAGTTCTGATATTCTTCATGTCAGCCATTATTAATTAGCATTTTGATGAATAAAAGATTACAAGCCTGAGCACAGTCACTTAAACATATTTATTTTTTTTTTTGACTTTTTGGCAGTACTGGGCATTGAACTCAATGCCTCCCACTTGCTAGGCAGGTGCTTTACCAACTGAGCCACTCTACCAGCCTAAGCATAGTCATTTAGCACATAAAACTTTACCAGTAGTTACTATGTAAATTTTCTATTAATAACTTTGCTAGCTACTCTGGAATTGATATGATTTTCTTCCATAATATAGTTCCCTGTTTTCATGAGATTTTATTGTGTACTAAGACAATTAATGCAGACTTCATAATGGCTTAAAATAGACCCAGTGTAACAATAGGAGAGATGAGTCAATGACTCAATGGATTGTATGCTCTCCATTCAACATGGCACCCCTCCTGGCTTGCTTGGCTCTTCTCCATGATTTATTTTTCTCTTTAGGACATATCCTTCTCTAATATGCTATATAATTAATTTATTTGTAGTTTTTATTCTGACTCCTTCACTACCAATTATAGAATGTATGAGAGGAAAATATTTATAGGATGAATGAAAGTTTTAAAGAGTGCATAAACAAAGATCTGATTGAACATGCCCATTTCTTTCTTTTTCATACTTCTGGGCTATGTCATGGACTGAATGTTTATGTCACTCAGTTTATATTTGTTAATCCCCAGTGAATGGTGTTTTGGAGACAGGGCCTTTTGGAGATCAGTTGGATTAGATTATTTCATGAGATGGTGACCTCATGCTGGGTTGGTGAATTTATTCATCTCTGACTGGCTCTCTCTACTCACCTTCCAAATCCAACACCATGAATATTCGAGGTCCCATAAGAAACTGGCAGACTGAAGCAGAAAAGAGTGCTCTTGCCAGAAACAGAAACCTTGATCTTGGACTTTCTAGCCCCAGAACTGTAAGAAAATAACTTCCTGTTTAAATCATAGTCTATGGTGTTTTATGATAGCAACCCAAGTTAACTAAGACAGAACATAGAGCCCCAAATAGTTTAGTCAACAGTCCAGGATGAATAACGTTTGTCATCGTGAGAATTCTCATCTTTGAAGAAAAGCATTGTTGATCTCTTAGTAAATTTCTGTTGTTTCAAAGATATTACATGAATAATTATTATGTAAGAAGTTTTTAATGAAAAATAAAGAAAATATTTTCTAATTTATTAAAAAATAAAACTAAGAAAAATTAAAGGAAAATTAGTATTCATGTTTTCTAAATTTATTTATATTCAGATAAAAATGCAGTCTCTAATTCAATGCATATTTATATTTTTATCAAATCATCTTTGTATGATTTCATCCAAGATCCTGATAACATTGTTTTCAATATTCATAAATGGTTAGAAAACAATAATTTGAATTTACTAGTTTTAAAGAACACAAAATGCATTAGCAATAAAAGAAAATTATAACAGATAATGATACTTAGGTTTTTATTTATGTAGAAATAAATTTAGCACATAAATATTCTGAAATTTTTATGTAAAATATAAAAATTAAAACAGGAAATTTTTTGAATACATAGTACACAGAGATACAAGAATAAAAAATAATTAAGTTCCTGCAAGGAATGGGGAAGAGTAGAAAATGAAAACTCTTTAAAAATATAAACTGGAAAAATCTGATAGCTAGACATGCCATGTGGACCTAAATTATTTTCTTTCAAAAAAGTATATACTGCTTTTCTTTGAAAATGATCGGATATCATTCTTAAATATACAAACATGTTCTTGGGTGGCAAACTTGAATGCTTCATAGACCTATAGAGTCAGACAGCTGTATCTACTTTTTATTTATGTTTTGACTTTACAAGGGGTTTGGGGAGATAGAATGCATCATCATATTTTGTGAAAGTGACTCCAGGTAGAAGTTCAGATTAAATATACAGTTTAATTAGCCGTCATCATGTTTCCATGGCATTTTCTACTCTGCTTTAGTTCTTACTCCTCTCTTTCTGAGTCAGTAGGATTTCATTTTCCTCCCCCTGTGAAGTGAGATGTGGCTGTGTGACTTGCTGTGACTGATGTAATATGTGTGGAATTATGTATGGGTCACTACCAAAGTGCCAGCACATGACCACATGTCTCCCTCCCACTTTCTTAGCAACTACTAACAGTCCAAACAGTTGATTCTCCATCATCCTGCATTTCTGAGTAGGATAACATAGACTAGGATAACAGAGTAGGATAACTGACTCTCCAAAGACATGTAGAATGTGAGAAAAACAAATTTTTGCTATATTAAGCCACTGATATTTGGGCATTGTTATTGCAGCATATTTTAACCTACCCAGAGTAATACATAAAATGTTAAAGAATCTACTGCTATTTAGAAAAACAGAGTACACAATCTTAGCTTCAAATTAGCTTTCTAATAGCATGGTAACTGTCATGAAGTAAGTGAGGGTGTGGTGTTTATCAAATCCATGCAAATGAACTCAGAAAAGTAACAATGGAAACTGCCAAGTTTTCCTTATATCAAGAAGAAGAAGGAACAGTTGGAGAAAAGTGCTGAAGACAGCATTTTGCTGTTGACTTGTATGAGTTCTGGGGGTCTCAATAGAAATTTTTCAGAAGATTGGGGAGAATAGGAGATACAGAAAAAGCAAAGTATGCACCTAAATAGAAAATAAAGTCTGGGGAATGAGAAATAGTAACAGTACTGGCTTTCATAGGATATACCTAGAGGAGGAAGACAGAACATAGGGGCAACTCCAGTGGTCCAAGGAAGATAGCTATCCTGTTAGAGACGGGGAAATTATCCTAGGAAAGATTCCAGTGGTCCATGGAAAAGAGTTTAGTTGATGCTGTGAGTTTTGCCAGAAGGCTTGAGATATTTCTAGCAATATATGGAATTTTGAGGTTTGCATTTGACTTCTGCTAATGTAGGCATTATCATGGCTAGAGACATGCAGGCATTCGCTAACAGAAAGAAACGGAGAACTTTAAAGATGTGGTTCTACTCCAAGCATACCAACTCCCTCTTGACTTCTGTTAAAAAATTCCCTGTCCTTCTTGGGGAGCAATCTTTCCCCAAGCACAGGGTATTCTCTTGACTACTGTTAATTGTGTTTTTGAGGTCTTCCCTGCCACACTTTTCTACCTTGTGTACTAACATTCACATACAAGTTTTATCTCTCTTAATAAATACTAGGTTTCTTAAAGGGAAGTCTGTCTTTGATTTATTTTTAAACTTCATATAGTTATTTTATAGTATCTAAAATGTGCAGAATATTCACGCTTTAATTCAATCAGTATTCAATCTCTGTCTGTTGCCAGTACCTTGACAGTCACCGAGAATGCAAACATGAACAAGACACACTACCTGGTCATAATAATAATGAAATTGCTGTCTAGTAGGAAAAAAAGATACATAAAATGATGCTTACAATATAGCAAAAATAGATAAATAGGACACAAGAGGAAGAAATTTGGAATATATCATCAAGCACAAACTGTGGGTCAGGAAAGACTTCTGATGGATGCTAAATTATTAGTAAAATGAGTTGTCCTACTGAAGCATGTGTAGTCATAGCAGTAGCAGCAGCAGGAACAGTAGCAGCGGAGGTAGCAACACTAATAGTGGTAGTGATGGGATAAGATTGGGTATTAATATTCTATTGTGTAATCATAGATTTGAGGGCCATAAGCAATGGGCCAGAGATGAAGGAGGATATGCATTACTTCCGAACAGAATAAGAACTGAGACTGAAAAGACAAAAACTGCTCCCATTATGAGGGCCTTTTGATGCTATCTTTAGCAAGTTTGGAACTTTTCTAGGGAAGTTGTTGCAGAATTCTGAGTTGGTTGTAACAGGATCAGATTTCTGTTGAGAGAGAATCCTTTTTATGTTGAGTAGAAGACTGAAATAAGGTAAGGCAAAGAACAATGGCATCAATATGAAAAACAATGTTTATATAAATATTATTCAGGAAAGATTTCAGTTTCCAAAACTACCACTATATTGAGAATATTCCAATGTATTTTTGTCTATCAAAAGGCACATGAATTTGGGCGAATCACCTTAGATATTATTACGGCTTTTCTGTTTTATTTAGGGTTTATTAAAATTATATAGGATCACAAACAATCTAATTAATAATTGATAATATATAATATTGAGACTAAATATATGGAACATATCCAGTGAGCTTGGATTAAGTCCTACATAATTGTGCTTATGTGACAGAATTTTCCATAAACAACCTCCCTCAGTGATACCAGCATTCCAATTCTGAACTTTGGGCACAGTCAGCATTTCACCCCCTTTCTCTCTTAGTTCACTCCCCTGGGTTATCTCTGTGAGTGCATTTCTCTCCCACCAAATTTTAACATATTCTGAGAACAGCTTTATTTTTATGTCCCACAGTATAGCTATTTGAACATTGTAGTTTCTAAATGAAAGCAGCATAAACATGTAGAAAAAGAAAAACAGAACATTTTCAGCCTCTTTGAAAAATTTATTTAATTCAAACCTCAGGAGTGTTTTGGTCTATTCGAGCTGCTATAACAAAAATTTTAGACTGGATAAATTATAAACAACAGGAATTTATCACTCATAGTACTTAAAACACTCGCGGTCAAGATGCTAACAAATTGGGTTTCTGGCAAGGGCTTGCTGTGCTTCCTAGATGATGTCTTCTTTCTGCATTCTCAGATGGCAGAAGAGATGAACTAGATGCCTCAGGCCTCTTTTATAAGGCCACTAATCCCATTCATGAGGGCCTTTATCGCCTTCCAAAGGTTCCACCTTTTCATACCATGACTTTGTGGTTAGGTTTAAACATATGAGTTTGGGGACAGACATTCAGATCATATCAAGGAGTGATAAAGAATCCTTCAAAACAACAGCAGTAAAAAATTATTACATAAGGGAAAGCCCATCACTTACTAAATGGTGATTTGCTCTAATTAAAAAGTAAGATAGTTGTAAATTAATTTCTGAGAGCATATGGTTTTTGGTGCACCCACTTGAGATAAAGAAAGAATAATTGGATCATTGGTTTCCTGTAAATAATTGCTTGTGACAATCTGTATGAAAATATTTCCCAGTTAAGTGCCCTTGTGACTAGTAATATTTTGAAGTGATACTTCTGAATTTTAAATAGTACAATGAAACAAGGTCCTGATATGAAAATGTAGTATTTTTCTAGTACTTGTGGGGTGAAATGAATGTCTCTTTTGAATTTAAAAACATATTGCTTCTTCAAATGAGACATTTAATTTTTCATTGTATGGTAGTGAACTAGACCTGAAGTCACAATACTCTACTTGTGCAAATGTTATTTTGAGCTAAATCCAACTCAATGGGATGTAGCATGAAGCTATAAAAACAAAATTCTGTCACTGAATCCTAACACCATTGGAATACATTACACTTTATTAAACCATGCTCTGGTTCAACTAAATGTAACCAAACAGTAATGAACTGAGATAAAGTCAACACAGAGAAAAAATACATGTGCAAATCCAAAAGCAGGAAGACAAAGAAATTGCCTAGAACACTTCAGGGATAAAATAGCTATTGATAAAAGCTTCTGAAACCCACATCATTATTTTTCCTCATGATTGGAACATTCACATTTGCCATGTTTACAAAGATTCCACTCATCATATTCGTCACTAATGTACCATACTGCCTCCTGGATATGAATATTCCTCTAAGAATAAATGTCAAATTCTGCAAAACTCACACAGGAAATTTTTTCCCAGTTACCATATCCACCTACTTTTTGCCTGCATGCACACAGCTGGACAGGACTGGTGAAAAATAGAATCTCACTGCCTCACTTCAAATTTATGACCATTAAGTCAGTTTCTTACTGTCACCCATAAGCTCACGAAAGTCCTAAAGTCATACAGGTCTCATACTTGTAGATGGCTGTTTCATACTTTCACCTATCTCTTCAACACACACTGTCATCCTTATTCTCCACTCATAGTTGTATTTTCTACTTCAAAAAGGAAAAGGAGGCAACCAGAAAGTAATCTCAAGTTCCCCACACCATATATACTCACTCAGGAGTTTTAGTGTCCACAAACTTTGACTATTCCCCCATTACTATTAATAAACTCTCCCATTGCCTACCTATAGCCAGTCTCTCCATTTTTTCCACCTTTCCATGTCTTCTTATTTATCTGAAGATATCTCCTGAGTAAGTCTATCCTAATTCTCCATAACTTCATTTCCTTTTCTATTACAGTATTCCATAAGCACACAAGTATCTTCTTATTTCTCCTTTTCTTGCTCATGTCCCCTTATAGCTACTTTTTACTTTTCTTCTACCATTTCAGCAAAATTCCTTACAAGTGTTAACTGTGTTTGCTGTTACAATTTTTCTTCTCCGATTTTCTCTTGAATTCACTCCAATCAAGATTTTGCACATCCCACCACTTGATATGCTCAAAATTGAGTTCCCCGTATTCTTAATAGTCCCATCCTCTCAGCCACATATGCTATTCTTAAATTTTTTCCCATCTCATTCTTGCAGTCGCTCAAACTTTTGAAATAATCTTTTGTCCTTCTATTTCTTTTGTCTAACACCACAGACCATCCATCAGCAATTTTTGTCAATACCTTATAAATGTATTTCCATAATAATCCATTCTTACATCTATATTCCTACTAGCTTGGTTTAAGCCACTCTGATATCATGAATCCCTGAAATGCCCTTTTCCCTGGTCTTTTGCCCCTTGTCAATCTGTTCTTCACACAGTAGACAGAACATGTCACTCCTTTGCTCAAAATCATGTGATATTTTCCAAGTCACTCAGAGTGAAAAGAAAAGTCTTACTATCGTATTATGGCCTTTAAGACTCTACACAATTCACCTCTTCTACTTCACATTTACATCTCCAAATTCTTCAATTCTCCAACCTGCTCCTCTCTGTTAGAACCACAATGTCCTTCTTACCATTTCTCCAACACAGCCATGCAGCCATCTCAGAGCTCTCTCACTAATGAATCCTCTGCCCAAAACACTTGCCACAGCTTGCTTCTCATGTCCACAGACACCTCATTCAGCAAGGCCTTCCCTAATGACCTCATGTGAAGTTCCACCCTGCCAGTCCACATCTCACCCTCTGCCTGTGTTTATGTTCTGCTTGATAGACATCCCTACCTATCACAATCTATCAACTGTTTGTTATGATATAGGTTGGTGTAAATGTAATCTTACTTTTTAGAATTCAAGTATGCTTGTAAACTGGCTTTCTGTGGAAAAGACATCTTGATTTTTACCATTTGTTGAATCTCATGGTTAGATATTCTAACTCTGACCAGTTTGAGGTCATCAACATGATGTCATCAACATGATGTCACTGAACACAGAACTGAGAAATTATGCTCACAATCAGCTCACAGTCACTTTTTATTTCAGTCCTAGGGTTTGAACTCAGGACTCTGTGACTCGAGCCATGCCCCAAGCCCTTTCTTGCCTTAGGTTTTGTCAGGTAGGGGCTAACATCTTTGATCAGAGCTTGTCTTAGACTGTGATCCTTCTACCTATGCTATCTCATCTCCCAAACAGACATGTACCACCACTCCTGGCCTATTTGTTGGGATGAGGCGGGGGTCTCACTAAGTTTTGCCCTGGATCTGAAAAAGGACCCTCCCAATGTCTGCCTCATGAGTAGCTTGGATTACAGGTGTGAGCCACCACACCAAGCACCACAATTAGCTCTTGTGAGCCGGTGGGTGACAACTTAAGCATGCCACTGTTTGTCCATCTCTCTCTTACCAGCATGTAATCACTATAAGGGAAAATAGTTTAGTATTTTTGCACAGTTCTATTTTCATTATCTAGAACATAATAGAAACCTTGTAATATTTGTTGACTAAATGAATGAAAAAACTAGGAGAATTGAGATAAAAACAATTATCTTCCAAATGTGAGAAAGCAAAGAAATCCAACACAGAAAATAATAACTTAGATGACAAATTTACAGTGGATTTTGAACATTTAGAACCTAGCAGAGAGGAGATGGCATGAAGAGATATTTCAAGTGGAGGATACAGTTAAGAGCATGGTGAGTAAATGGTGAAAAGACGTGCAACTTGATATAACTGGACAGAAGAATATATACAGAATAGGGTATAATTTCAGCCAGCTGTCATGTTTTACACCATGACTTCCACAATACTGAGTGTAACAACTCACACATTTACTCAGAATTTCAAGCCGAATAGAACAACCTGTTACAATGACTTTGAATGTACAATAAAGTAGTGCCTACACTATCTTTCATTCACAATTCTTTTCACATTGTTCATCAACTTACACACATTGTTAAGTGAAAATGTCTTCCAAGAAAGTGGCAAAATCTAAGAAAAAATTTTATGTGTGAGAATTAAAAAATATGTATGATACTGTTGTTTCCATAAAGATTTACCAGATGTATCAATAATAACATAATGTAGAGGAGATACAGTGAAGACATTGAGTTTTAAGTCAAACATGATTCAAGAATTTACATGTCATGTGAAACTGCAAGAGTTGAGCAATTAATTTAAATAAAGAGACTTCTACTCATAGTGAGATAGTGGAGCTTCAGTAGTTTCTAAGACAATACCAAAGACCCAAAGCAAAACTGGTTGTATTATACAGAAAATACTATCTTCTTGCAACTTGGCTTTTAAAAAATGAATGAACATATTTATTCCAGAAGATGAGTACTAATGTGCAGGACTTGTTACCAGATGAGATGGAATTAAACAAAAAAAGTTGTTTTAGAAAAATTACAAGGTCAACCTTCAGGTTGAGAAAGGTAATTCTCCCCTTCTGCAAACCGCATACATTATATACAATTACAACAATGAGAGAAATAATAGTCTCTAAGTGCCTTACTGTGAAGGAGCCTGAGACTAGATTACGGAGGTCCTTGAATGCAAATAGGGTTGAACTTTATTTTTTAGATATGAAAGAGGTCTAAAATATCCACCTAAAAAAGTGTCAGAGTAAATTCTGTGCTTTTGGAATATTTTATCCCAAAATGTTTAGAAGAAATGAAAAAAGAATGAGACTGAATGCTAGTGTTTTAGTGTAAGACAAATGCAATCATTCTTGAGCTAGTAAACTAGAAGTAGGAATGAAGGGGAAAAATCATATTTAAAAGCCATTATTTGGGATCTATACAATTTGGGAAATGGTTGAATTTGGGAGTCAAAGATCATATAGAATTTTGAAGCCATAATAACCTTCATTGAAAGCCAAGGAGGACAGGTAGGCTTGTATTTGATAAATATTCATTGAACCTATAATATGTTCTGGGCATGTAGCTGAACACCATGGATTAAAAATGAACAAGGCCTATTCTCTTCTTTTAAGTAGCTTGAAGTTTATTGTGGAATGAATGAAATAAGATGAAAAATGGGATTTCAGAGTGAATTTAGTTTTCAGGAAGGCCCCTAGGAAAACATGGTCAACATGCATTCGAAATGTGAAACTGAAATCATTTTAAGATACATTTCCCTGCTGATATGTTTTATTTTAGTATAACAAAAAGTTCCCCTTTCATATTTGCAGCTGTGAAGTGAGAGCATCACCAGTATAAAACTTAAGGAATCAAACATCCTGATTCCTTTTGTTACATAAAATGTCTTGTTAGAGAAAAAATGAAAATGAAATAGATTCAACATAATTCATTATAATAAAACTATTCTGGGTTCCCATGTGGTCATACATTTAATTATAGAAGATCCAACTTTGAAAAACTTCCAAATGCAGGATGAAAAATTGTATATGTGGACCAGAAAAAAAAATGAACTGCTTGCAATTTTAATCATAGTACCATGAACTCTGCTCTGCAAAATTAATGGTACCTATCTCTGTTTATCTAACTAATTCTGGTCAGACTCCACAGGGAAAACCAATTAGAAAAACCAGCCTTCATAGGGAAATGGCTGTCACAGATGCCAAACTCTTCAAAAGCCTAGAGCAAAAGGGCCAAAGTCAATTCGTCACTAGGGTCTCAGTATCACATTTTTACCACTTTAAATGCATCTGTGACTTCAATCTGTCATTATGTACGGCAATTGTAAATATCTAAATCTATGTTAGACTCGTGTATAGTTACAAATATAAATCTGTCTTTGTAACTTTGAGTGAACTTGTTTCTTTCTTTTTTTCCTGGCAGTACTGGTACTTGAACTCAGAGCTTCACACTTGCTAGTCAGGCATTTTATCACATTCAGTCCTTTTTACTCCAGCTATTTTTGAGATAGAGTAGACTTTTTCCAGGGCCAGCCTGGACTGTAATCTATATTATGCTTCTTGCTTTGTTTGGATGACATGCACAAGCCACCACACCCAGCTTTTCTGAGGAGATAGGGTCTCATGAACTTCTTCACCTGGGCTGGCCTGGAACTGTGATCCTCCCAATGTCACATAGCTGGGATGGCAGGTGTGTGCTGCCACACCTGGCTAGATTGTTTCTTGAAGCATTGCCTTGAATGGGGGAGAGGGGTGAGGGGGAGGCAGAATTAAAATAGCTAAATGGTCTTGTACTGATATGAGGAAAAATTACTACTTGTCAGAACACTAAAAAGGTTTTTTTCTGTCTATCACAAGCTTTATTGAAGCTCCAAATTATTTTGGACATGGAAAACTATTTCAAACATCAAAAAACAGTAAAAGATCAAGGAAAAACTTACTATCATGAATTATATAAGGTCCTTACTAACATCTATGACATTTTATTCATGAAAAATGCACGAAAGTAATCAAGAACTTGATTACAAGCATGCAGCCTCAGAAATCCACTGTGATTTTAAATACATTGAACCTGGCTCTGAACCAATGCAGTAAGGAAATGATGGGCCTAAGGTGTAGCTATCTTTCTTTTCTCACTCAATTCTACCCACTTGCCACTCAGAATTTGGTGTACAGAGTAATATTAGAAACCTCTAAAATAAAGGAAGAATTAGAGTGTGTATGAATTATTTCCTCTCTACATGATCATATTACTTAGTGATGACAGGCCATGCAATGACAATCAGGTCATGCATTCTACTATTACCTTTGTTGTGCACACTCCTTGGCAATCCTTGCAATAAGGTGCTGCTCATCTTGTCTCACATTCACATTGGTCACTTGGAACAAAAGGATTATTGCTCTGGGAACTGCTGACTTGGAGGAGACCTTATTGAACATTCTGTTAGAGATAAAGGTATGAAAAACATATTTAACTGCTAGATTTAAAAAAAAAATTTCGGTGAGATGTGTCTACTGGTTTACTTAATAATTCAGTAGAAATTCAAAGGATTGACTATGTATTAACTATACGATAAAATGATATATATGTATATATCTGAGGGAAGTAAGTAAAGTTAGATTTCACTAAAATTTTAAGTGTAGTTCCCACAAACCTTAACAGCTCAGGGATTCTTATTGTTATAGACAAATAATGGAATTTTCATGTTTTTATAAGAGCAGCATAGCTGGACCTCATTCAACCTCTTCTAACTTTCAAGCAAAATACCAATAAAAATTCACAATTTGGACAGAAGACACAAAAAAATCATATCCCAAACATCTAGTGAATAATCTCCAAGTGCATCACTGTGATGAATTTGTTTAAATGCATTCCTGAGTTACACATGTTCTACACTCAACTAGATTTACTTAAGCTCTGAGATAGGTAGAGTCTGGCTTTAACTTTCCCAACTGCCTGATCCTGGATTTAAGCCCAAGGAATGTGAAGAATGCAAACTCTAATGACCAACCCCTATATCATAACATGGGGGCAGACAGGAATTGTATCCCCTCTTTTCTCTACTCCCTTTCTCTTTATGCTGACTTCAAAAAAATTAACATTTTTTTTAAACATTCAAGTAGACAGTGCAAATACCAGCAATAGCAGAGACAGAGACTGTTGAGAGGTTCTGTGCATCATTATGAGATGGACTATAATATCAGGAAAGGCAATGAAATAAGGGAAAATTAGAGGGCTATAGGGAGAATACCTAATATGGTACTGTGGCAAGAGCCCAGCAATGCAATAGAAACAAGTACATCCATGTTTGATAAAGATAGCATTTCAAATTAAGGGAGAAATGAGTGATTACTCAACACAAGTTGCTGAAGCATCGAATTAAACATTGGCAAATGGAGAAGGAAAGAAGAAGAGATAGAGAAATGGAAAGATGGAGAGAGAGAAAGTAAATGTGTTTTATGTGTTAAGCTAAATCAAAGTCTGGATGATTTAAACTTTATATATGAAATAAAGGAAATTTAAACATAGAGAATACATAGAATACATAGGAAAATAATATTAACGCATAATATTGTTTGAAATTTTATGGTAGATATTGTGCCAAATAATTTAAATGTTCTCTTCATTCCCAACAAGTACTCAAAAGCACATTAATGAAATAATAAATCATGACCTAGGGAGAGATTTCCTAAGAAATAGAAGAGTTTAAAATTAGGAATTGTTTTAACATTATGCATTGTCTTAGTAAATCTCAGGAAGGATAATATATCACTTTGGAATTTGGTGAAATTGTACATAATGAATAATAAAATATGTGTACTTCAATGCTAAATTCAAATTATGCTTAATGGAAAAACACAAGAGGAAATTTCACTTAATTCAGGAACTAGATGAGGGTGACTTTTGTCACCACTAATGTTTATCACTGATTAAACCTAAAAACATCTACTGAGTAACATAAATAATGATTTCTCATTTGCTGTTCTGGATGAGGGATGCATCCGTACAGATGGGAGTAAAGAGTAGGTTTGTGGTAGATTTTATTTTTCAGAAATATTTTCTATTTTTTCCTGGAATAAAATTATATTTTCTTACCCTATTGATATCAAGCCCCATCATATGTTCTGCTTTGACCAATAAATTGTGATTGCAAGTAACATGTTTCATGTTGAGGGCAGAAGCACCAATGAATGATTTGTTTAAATGTTATATTTCAAAACAGTAGGAAAAGGCATTCTTTTAAATAACTAATGATGAAGTGACAAGATAGCTTTGCAAAAAACTATAACACTGAATATATTCCTCACACCAATCACCAAGCAAAATTACCAAAACATTAAAGGCATGAATATAAAAGTCTAAGAAATGTAAATACCTTAATTGTCAAGAATTGAGCTGGAGAGAACTGTGCTGTCAGATGTCCAGGTGGTGAATTAGGACGACAAATCAACATGAAAGTAACCATTCACTTATTGAGATATGGTAAGAAGAGGCTAAAAAGGAAACAGCACTAGCTTCCTTAATATTTTATTTTTCCCAAGTAGAGGGCATCAGATGTATCACTGCAGATTGGGGAATTTTTTCTCACAGCCCAGGGACCTCCAAATAAAAGGCTCTTGGCTTTGTTTGGCCCTGGGCCCCACAGGATAGAGAGGAGGAAGTACTGGAAGTGGAAAAGTACTGAATATTGAGTCAAGGTAGAGAACAGTGTACTTTTAGCCACCTAATAAATGACATTGGTGAGGGAAGTATCTGCAAAAGGATTCAGTTGAGCGTGCTCCCTCAATAGCCACTCACCCAGGAGGCGTCCGAATGGTGGCACTCCAACTAGAAATACAGACACTGACATGCTTAAGAGCAATGGAGTGGGGAGAAGTGCTGAGCCCAGGACTGCAGCTCCCTCCAACTACATCAGGTCTGGGGGAAGAGGTCAGCATTCTCCTATGAGACCTGCCAGGTAAAATCTTTGCCATAGCCAGTGTTTGTGCCTAAAAGTCATACATACATGGGTTTCTGGATTAAAGTCAGATCACTCAAAATAATTGTGTGTGAATTATTCTATAAACTGAAAATGAGGAGGTATTTTCTAACCATAATTCAAAATCTGGAGGCAATACAGAAAAAGATGGTCATATTTGGTTTCATAAACATAAAATAAAACTCTACACAGCAAGATTTACCATGAATCAAGTCAAACAGCAATGGAAAACTGAAAAAAATTATAATTATGTTGTAGACACAGGGTTACTATACATACTGCATGAAGAACTTCAATTCCCCCACAAATAGACATTAAAAAGACAAACAATCTTATTGAAAAAGAGCTAGAAATACGAAGAGACATTTGAAAATGTAAATGCCTCTTACCCATATGGAAATATGCTCAGTATCATTCATAATAAGAGAAATGCAAATTAAAATTACACTGAGCTACCATTTCTCACATATCAGATTGGAAAATCAGAAGTTTAACAGTGTGTTAGTGAGACTGTGAATAAACAGTCACTGTCATTACTTTCTGTTGGAACTGCAAAATGGTACAATACTTATGAAGGGAATATTGAAAGTATCTATAGAAAGAGGCAGAGACAGAGAGAGAAAGAAAGCACTAGCCATAGGGAAAAAATAAGCATGAGGGTATTTATTATAGCACCACTTGGTAATACCTGAAGACCAGAATGTGTGTGTGTGTGTGTGTGTGTGTGTGTGTGTGTGTGTGTGTGTGTGTGTTTGTGTGTGAGTAAGTGATGAATCCTGGTATATGGACATAATAGAGTGCTATATAACTTTGAAATGGAATTAGAAATTATATATATATGTACGTATATATGTATATATATGTACATATATATATATATTCAAAGAAACACTTTGTTCCATGCCACAACTCCTTCCAGATAAGCGTAGCATAGAATGGCCTTTCTCCCTTGTTATAAGTCAAACAATCACAAGGGGGTCAATCCATATTCACATCACTCCAGAAGGTTAATTGAGGCTTCTGTTGAGATTCAATCAATCTCATCTTCTGCAAAATCCTGCTTCCTTCCCTCTCCCTGTAGATGATCCCCATAAATCCATATAAACTACAAGCACCCTATGTCCATCATATATCTGCTTTCTTACAAATCCAACCTGTGACAGTACCAGAAGTAGTTCAAGAAAGCCAAACTTCATTGGAATTTGAGGCTGCATTGCTCCCATCACATGGCAATCCACAAGTGGTGTATAGGAGGCCCTTACAACATGGCAAAACAATTGTTAAAAACTGTTACGAGTGGTACACTGGTATGTCTGACTGAAGAATATGGAAGCATTAGTTTGTGCTGTGTATAACTTGTTTAATAGGAAGGAATATATAACTACAAAAATAGTGGAATTGAGTGGTTTTCTTTTACTAAGCTTGATCACTCCAGACAAGATAATCTATAGTTGTAGTTATATTACCAATTAAAAACTAAGTATACAAGCCTGAGTGCCTCTTTGGTAGTATATAAGGAGGCTATTATCTTCTTAAGGATAATTGAGAATGAAGTCTTATACCTAATACTCAGATTAAAGGCTAAACTATCAACTAAAACAGATGCATATTAGGGCAAGGTCCAGATCATTGTGGAGAAAGATTGAGATTAACATATGGAATGGATACATTTGCACTGAAGCTTCTGAAATTCTGTAATCTTCATATTCCTCTAGACTTACTATACCTGCAGAAGTGACCCACAGCTCTTTAAAGGAGAACAGCAAATTTCCCATGCTTAAAGAAGATGCAGAGGCTTCTTCTGTATGAGACAGTCCCTTTAAATCTGTTCTGGCTGGGAACATGCTGGATCTGATAAGAAAGAAAAAGAATTATCGGTTCAAAGAGCTGCAGAACCCACCACTATGGGCCAGCAGGAACAGTATATATGTGACCCAGATCTTAAAGAAGGTTTATTTAGGGTAACAGAGGAGAAAGTTGGAAAGGAAAAAATGGTCAAAGTAATCTTTTCCAGGATATAGGATGCAAATCCTTGTCAAAGACCTAAGAAGATGTTGCTAACATGGTATTAGGACAGCTCTTAGAAGCCTAAAACTGTCACAGCTTAAGTAAGTAGAAATGCCAAAATTACACAGCAGATGGAAAAGTAAGTATTTAAAAGCTAACAAGAGTGGGTGTGCTAGAATGTTATAGAATGAATATAACATGTAAGGATAGAAAACTCACAATATTTATCCAAATTATAAGGAATGTGCTGCTGAGAGAAGTCCCACATCAATTTAAAGTTCAGTGAAGTTCTCCTCTTGGTTAAGGATAATCATAGAAGATGACACTGCAGAATAATAGCAATGATTATGATAAAACTTCAAGGCAACAGAGTTAAAGCAAAAACATTAGACAGAAAACAGATGTATGCAATTATTAGCAATTATTGGCAAGATCAGTGGGACATTTAGGGAAGACTGATCAGGAGAAACTTGTGGAAATAGTTGATCATTCATGGCTTCCTGATGACAAATAAGATAGACAGCCAACAAAAATACTACTCAAGCTTTAAAATAAAAATGTTTCAAAGACAATCTCATGCTTGAGTATAGTAGCCCTCATAAAATGTCAGGACCTCTCTCTTGGTGTTTGAACTCAGACTCATTGATTATGAGGAATTGGGTACCATAAGTATGTATAGATGGTCATTTATCACCTAGTCTTTTCTTGAAGGAACCTACAGTCATATACTTAGGTATCATACATTGGGAAAAGTAGACACAAAGGATTTTAAAGACTATTTAGACTTTTATTCCCACCTTTCATGTTAAAAGATGACATAAGCAGAGATTTCACGGACTAGGATAAACAGATTGTATCAATTTCCATCATTTGTGATTATGGAAATACAAGTAAAATAAAAATGATTACCACCATGCCATACCTCTATTAGAATACTTCAAATAAAAATGTTACAAGAGAATATGCTGACGAGTATGGAGAGAAACCATAATATATAGTTATACAGCTATTCCGGAAAACAGTTTGACAGATTTTTTTGTTTGTTTTGTTTGTTTATTTACATGTGCATACATTGTTTGTGTCATTTCTCCACCCTGCTACCCTCCCCCATCCTTCCCCCCTCCTCAGTTTCAAGCAGGTCCCGTTCTGCCCTTATCACTGATTTTGTTGAAGAAAGGACATATGCATAATAAGAAAGACAAAGCATTTTTGCTAGCTGAGTTAAGGATAGCTATACAGAGAGATTCCTACTATTGCTTTCATGTACCCATGTATTACGACCCATGTAATTCAACTCTAACTGATCTTTACCTTGGTTCCTGATCCCCTGCTCATGGTAACTTGTCATTTTAAGGTTTCTATATTAGTTCCTCTGGAGTGGGGACATCAAACGTGTTCATGTTATGGGTTTTCTACCTATTCCCATATCTCTAGTATGTGCTCTCCCCTTGTCATGTGATCCAAGTCCAACCACATTGCTGTATTTGCCCTAGATCTAAAGTCTGCATATGAGGGAGAACATACAATTTTTGGTCTTCTGGGCCTGGCTGACCTCGCTCAGAATGATGTTCTCCAGTTCCATCCATTTACCTGCAAATGATAAGATTCCATATTTCTTCAAGGCTGAGTAAAATTCTGTTGTGTATAAGTACCACATTTTCTTGATCCATTCATCAGTAGTGGGGCATCTTGGTTGTTTCCATAACTTGACTATTGTGAATAGCACTGCAGTAAACATGGGTGTGCAGGTGCCTCTGGAGTAACCTGTGTTGCATTTCTTTGGATATATCCCCAGGAGTGGGATTGCTAGATCATATGGCATGTCTATGTTTAGATTTTTAAGAAGTCTCCAAATTTTTTTTCAAAGTGTTTGCACCAGCTTTCATTCCCACCAGCAGTGTATTAGGGTTCCTTTTTTTCCACATCTTTGCTAGCACTTATTGGTGGTGTTTTGGATGATGGCTATTCTAACAGGGGTGAGGTGGAATCTTAGTGTGATTTTGATTTGTATTTCCTTTATGGCCAGAGATGGTGAGCATTTTTTCATGTGTTTTTTGGCCATTTGAATTTCCTCTTTTGAGAAAGTTCTGTTTAGCTCAGTTGCCCATTTCTTAGTTGGTTCATTGATTTTAGGAGAGTTTAGTTTCTTGAGTTCCCTGTACATTCTGGTTATCAGTCCCTTGTCTGATGTATAGCTGGCAAATATTTTCTCCCACTCTGTGGGTGGTCTTTTCAGTTTAGAGACCATTTATTTTGTTGTGCAGAAGTATTTTAATTTTATGAAGTCCCATTTGTCCATCCTTTCTCTTAGCTGCTCAGCTGCTGGGGTTCTATTGATGAAGTCTTTGCCTAGACCAGTGGAACAGAATAGAGGACCAAGATATGAACCCACACAACTATATCCACCTCATTTTTGACAAAGGTGCCAAAAACACATGATGGAGAAAAGACAGCCTCTTCAACAAATGTTGCTGGGAAAAGTGGTTACCCGTCTGCAAGAAACTGAAACTAGACCCATGTCTATCACCCTGTACTAGTATCAACTCAAAATGGATCAAGGACCTAAATATCAGACCTGAAACTCTGAAGTTACTACAGGAAGGAGCAGGAAACACTCTGGAACAGATTCTTAAAGAACTATGCATGCAACTGCCATGTGATTCATCAACTGCACTCTCAGATATTTGTCCCGGATAAATTGCAACTTATGTTCACACAAAAGTTTTGCATAGATGTTCACATTGTCTTTATTCATAGCAGTCAAAAATCTGAAAACAACCTTTCAGCTTAGTTAATTGTAGTATATCCATTCCATGGAGTACTACCCAATGACAAAAAGAACAATCTTGATACATCTCCAGGAAATTATGTTGAGTACAAAAAAGACAATTACCAAAGGTTGTATACTATATGTTTCCACTTATATAGCATTACTGAAGTGACAAAATTGTATAGCTGAAGAAGAGGTTAGGGTTGCCAGGGGTTAAGGGGGAAATGGGTTGGGAAGAAAAAGGATATAGCAAAAGAGCAACATGAGGGATCCTGTGTCAATGGAAATATTCTGTACTTTGACTAAATCTAAATATATAGCAATATTCTGGTTGCTATATATTTTTATATTTTTTCAAAAAGTTACTATTGGGAGAACCTGGATAAACAGTACATAAGATCTAACTGCATTGCTTTTTATAATCATATGTGAATCTATATGTATCTCTAAATAAAAAGTTTCTTTAGAAAACCATCTGAATCTGTGATGCAAACCTCCCTGCAAATGCCCTGATATTGAGGCACATTGCATGAGGTGGAGCTTATGACTACTGCCGCCGGAAAAGTCATATCTCAGATCATGAGGGCCCTGCAGTAAGCCTGTACCATGTGATGCACAGAATTATAGCTTTTTGAAATACACACACATACCATATACTTCTAGGATCTGGTGGAAACATGGTTCCTGATCAGGAGACATCAAAAGACGAAGACGCCAACTTTGATATATCTATACATACAATACTATTCAACAATCTTTTAAAAAAAGAATTAGCACAAAAATGTATAAATAAATCTCAAAACTTTTTGCTGAGTCAGACAGGAAAGACACAAAGAGTGCCTTTTAAAATTGCATTTTATCTGAATTTTAACTGCTGAAAAATAAATTTATCATGTTACAAATAATATTAGTAGTTGTTTTGAGTTGAAAGAAGGAACAGTCTGATATTAAAGAAACAGAAAGGAGATTACCTCCTGGGACGATAGACAAAGGTTATGTCTTACTGTGATAGCAGTTACATGGGTTTTTATATTTGTCTAGACTTGTTAAGTTGGACAGGTAATATGTGAGTATCATACTGCAAGCAATAAAATTGTTTAAAAACAAAAAAGTCAGAAACCAACTTGAATAAGCTCCCAAAACATAGAAATGTGGGCACTGCATTGCTCCTGACCTCTGGAGTTTAACTCTCTGCACCTCTTGCTCACTTACCCTGTAGATTCCAGGGGAGACTTAGCAGCAGGTAAAAAGGCACACAGTGTCCTTGAGGTAGGATGCCGTCAGGTCCAATGAGTCAATTTCCTGTGGAACTGTTCATCACATAGGCAACTGAAATCAGAGCTGAGCTAGGGAATATGATCCAATGATACCAGAAGTGTCTTCTGCATTATCAATAGATGCTAATGTTACAACACTGAGCTGAAAATGTTCTCAAAAATTTGATTAAAAATGAGTAAATTTAAACTTTGAACTAATCCTAAGATATAATTAGCAGTTTCAGAAAGGAAGGAATGGAAGGAACATGGGAAGGAAGAGAAGGCAAAAAAGCATTTACCAGACTTGTGATGGAATTTGAATGTTGCCTTGATGTTAAACGATATTTAGATATTATTGTTGATTTTTCAGATATTGATTGTTAGGGATTGAATTGTATTACCTCAAATGTTTTATGTTGAATTCTTAGCCCACAGTAGCTTAGCATGTGATCTTCTCTGTGAATAAGTTCTTCCATAGATATAACAAGGGAAGATGAAATCATAAAGAGTGGATCCCTAAGCTAATATGACTGGCAGATGTGAGTAGGGAAGTCATGTGAAGAGAGGGAGGCAGATGTGGGAAAGATAATATCAGGCAAAGATGGCAAAGATGGTTATCTTCAAGCTAGGTAACAAACTTGATACAAATCCTTCTCTCATAGCCCTCAAAAGGGCACAACCCTGCTGACATCTCAATTTTTGACATTTAGCCTCCAGAATTCTAAGACTCCATGACTGAAGTGAACCATTCTCTGGAGAAAAATTAAACAGCCAAAATCTGTCCATAAAAGTAAAACAGAGCAAGATCATGAAAAAAAAAGCTCACCCCTGGTTATCAGGAAAATGAAAATTAAAACCACAAAATGCTATCACCTTGTACCTTTTAGTATGGCTATTACTGGAAAGACAAAGGATAGCAAGTATTGCTGAGGGCATGAGAAAATGGAACCACTGTACAATGTTAACGAGAGCAGAAATGGTACAACCATTACACAAAACAGTATGGAGTTTCCTGAAAAAATTAAAAATAGAACTACCATATGATTAAGCAATTTTGCTACTTAATTTATCAAAGGATATTCAATCAGAATGAAAAAGAGACATTTGGACATTCACATTCATTACAGTACTATTTACAATAACCAAAACATGGAATCGATATAAGTGTCTATCAACAGATGAATAGACAAAGAAAATGTGTTACATATTCATAGTAGAAGGCAACTCAACCATAAAAAGCTGACTCAATCATGTCATTTTCAACAACATGGACGATAAATCTGGAGGACATTGTAGTAAGGAAAATTAGGCACAGAAAGACAAATGTCACATGATCTCCTTTACATGTGGAATACAAAACAGTCAAACTTATAAGAGCAGAGATTAAAATAGAGACTACCAGAGGCTGGGGTTGGAGAAGATTAGGGAGATAGTAGTCAAAGGACACACAATTTCAAATAAACAGAGGAACAAGTTCAAGAGATATAATTTGGTGAAAGTTAATAACAATAACTTTTATACTTGATCATTTCTAACAGAATAGATTTTCAATGTTCTCACATAAAAAGATAAATTGGTAAAGTAATCTATATGTTAAATAATTTGGCTCAGACATTCCACAATGCATTTGTACATGGAAACGTCTTGTTGTACTCCATAAATAGATACAATTTTACTTGTGAATTAAAAATTAAACTTAAAAAAGAAGAATAGAGCTAGGTAGAAAAACAACTGTGGCTAAAATTTGAGGATTCCTTTCTCCAAAGGCTGTATTTTGTGCAAAAATTTTCCTGGAATGTCCATTAATGCTACCATGGAATCATAATTTTCACTCCATATAAATTCTTCCAAAGAGCTATGTCTATCAATTATTTACTCACGGTATCATTATTTTGATTACATCTTATTTAAATGACATTAAGGATCCCTAGGTCAAAAGACAACTCATCCTCTAATACCTACATTTAAGGAAATAAGAACAAATATTAACAAAATGCTTATATTCTAAATCTTCAGATACATTAGCTCACATAATTCTCAAAACAATCTCCGAGATGCATACCATTATTATCTCCATTTTACTGGTGGGAAAACTGAGGCACAGATACATAAATAACATGCACAAAAATCACACATGTGAGAACTGATAATAGGGTATGATGCAAACCTGGACACTACAGCTCTTGAGGCTATAGTCTTAAACACTTTGTGAACTGCTTCTCTATCAAGACACTGTCTTAACTGTAGCATAATATGCAGTGCAACAAGTATTGAAAAGAATGTTCAATTACACAAATATTCATCTATATAATGGAATAGTATACACATCTCCAAAATGATTTTAAGCAATTTTTAGTGACATGGGGAAAGGATCATGAGCAGAAAAAACAGGTTGAAAGATATGTTAAGATTAGCTGAAGTAACTATGAAGTCAAAGAAGGAAGGCTTTTGTGAAAATATGACAGAATTGAGATGTGAGAGACAGGTATGAGTTAACTGCACAAGAGAACTGAAGAGAACATTGTTTTGCAATGGAGACAGCAGATGCAAAGTCCTTATTGAAGAAGGAAGCCTTGTGCAGCTAAGCTAAAATGCATTGTATCTGGAGTACCAAGTATGAGAGAGGCATGGTGGGAGATGAGGCAGCAGAGACTGGGAGACAGACTTTCTGCCAGGTTAATGATACAGTCTTTATTCTTGAGACAGTGAGAAACCAGTGGAGAGTTTTAGACAGGCAGAGGAAAGCTAGATTTGGTTGTTGATATTTTAAGTAGAGATTTCTGTATTAAGAAGACATTACTTGTTTTGTACAAATATTAAAACTGTGTACCATGGGAACAGACTTGATTTTGGCCAGTTTGTAGGGAGATCAGTTAGGAGATATTTCAGTAGATCCCAGACAGAGTACTGACCAAAATATACAATAAAACAGACTCCAAAAACATTTTTATTCAATTCCATTGGATCAATATAATACAGATTACGCTGTGTGATTATAATGTAATTAAATTAGAAATCATTTTATGAGTTTAAAAAGCATATATTGAACCAGAGGATGAACCTCAGAGGTAGTGTTTGCCAGGTACTGGGTTGGATATCCAGAAGTACACATACACACACATAAAAAAAAATTTGTTCATTTTTAAATTAAATTACATTTTACAAAATAACCTTGGATCTGAGAAAAAATAATGAATGAAAGTTGAGTATAAATTTCATTTTTAAATTTGAATATAAATATTAATGATATCATAATATAAGCTGACATTCAACCAATAAGTTGCAAGAAAATAATAGAGCAAATGAAAAGATATAAGAAACATGGAAATACAAAAGACACTGGCAGTAATCTATGAATTAGAGAATAAGAATAATAACAATAAAACATAGGAAAGTCTAATAAACTCGAAAGATAATTTTTGAAAGACGATCAGCTTTCATATTAAAGATAGACATCTTCAACAACTGACCAGGAAAAGCTATGAATCCAAATAAATTATGTAAATTAAAAAGGAAAAGAATTAAAAAGGAAAAGAGATAGAAAATGTCTGAAATCATCATAATTCTGAAAAATTAGGTGAGGTTGACAAATTCTAGAAAAATACTAAATTTATAATGTATGAAGAAGAAATGTGGAACTTTAAATACTGAAGAAATTAAGAAATTCAAAGCCTCTATGCTCACCAAATCCCTAGAAAGCATGGTTTCCTTGGTGAGTCCCCCACCAAGGACTAGCCAATTCTTACTTTATTAAAGTTTTTCTAGAATATAAAAAAGTGAAAATGCCACCAAACCTATTTAAATTATTTGGGGGGAAATGGTCCATGAATAGCCCACAAAACCTTTATTTTAAAAAGGTCAAATATTAAGACGAATTATAAGGGCGTAGAAGGAAACAGTGATCCTAGGGCAAAAACAGACCAATGCACCATGACATATATAGGAAACTCCAAGACAGATGTGTAAATACAGTTGCCCTACAAATCAAAGAGGGAAAGGGCAGATGATTTGGTAGATGGTGTTTGTGAAAATGGACTCATTATATGGAAAAAAAATCAAGCTAATATCACACAAGGGTGAAATGGACCCTCACCTTCAGCGGATAAATATCTGAAAGTGCAAAGCATCACAAGCTGGAAACAGTTAACAGAAGGAAAGGAAATTGGATACAGAAAGTGACAGCTTCTTTTATAAGCTAAGACGTACCACAGAGGAAGAAAATGTATGGTAAATGCAAGAGGAGGAATCACTTAGGAGCCCCTGCAGGTGTGGGTTTGGGGAAAGACCTGTATTTAGATAACTGATTTTTATGTCATGGTGCTGGAACCAAAATCAGTTACTTCTCTTATTAGGATAAAGGACATACTTAGTTACATGTTTTTTTGATCCAAAGGTCATAGATCTAAGGGAAAACATCAGCTTCTCCCTAATTGAGGCAGACTATTTTATGCATCTTTTACAAAGAAGTGATTTCCTTGAATCTCAGAAACAATGGCAAAACTTTATTTAATATTTAGTCTAGTTGGGGCCAAGGATTGATATCTCAAAAGTGTAAGTCTGAACTCAAATATACCTAAGGTTAAACCCTTGGTTCTGCTACTAACCAAAAGACTTTGAGCAATTTTTCTATTTGTTAGCCTCTTTATAACACAGGCATAAAAATTGTTCTTCCTGTTTGAGCATCAAATGAATTAATGTATGAATTAATGTTTAGCACACAGGAGCTGCCTATTATCTAATATTTGCCCACATTTTAGAGGTATAATTGCCATACAAAAATGCACATAATTAATGTCTGTGATTTTGTGTGTTTGAACAAATGTATACATTCATGTTACCATCATCATCTTCAGAAAATAAACATATCTGATAAAGATTGGCATTTTTTACATTTGGGTCAATAAGCAGTAAAACATTTTTCAAATGGTCTGAAGAACACATACTTGTATTTAAAAAAACCCAATGTTAAAAAATAGACTGATTTTCATAAGTAAGCTGAATAAATTTTTTAATAAATAAAAGCTTTTCCTCATAATCATTATGCTTTCTCTAATACAAAAAGAAGCATGAATAAATATTACTATAATCCTTCTACTTAGCAATAATCCCCAAAGTGACAGTGCCTTCTATTGGAATGCAGCATGACATCTCCTCACCTCCTTTTCCCCCTTTTTCGCTCTCTCCCACAAAGGCTTTAGGAATGTGTAGTTATTCTAACATTCTTAGTGCTTATTAATTGTAAATATTATCATCCACACTAAACCAACACTAAGGTAATAAATTTGATACCAGGCTATATAAAGCAAAGGCCAAGACTAGCACAGTAATGTAGTCAGTGTATTCCTCCTGGAACTCTGTATGGTAGACCAAGTAGCAGCAGTCAAAACTGATGCCCCATCCCTGAATCCTATTTTACATTCATACTTAATATATTGTGAGGAAAAATATTCTCTTTCTTACAGAGCCTTACATGTAATTAATGCCTTTTAAACTACCAAAGTTAAGACGGAATAAATGCATATTGTATGTGCACTGCTATGGAATTCTAAAATGTTAATGTAGATCTCAAAAGGGGAAGCTGGTCAAAAGTGAAATATTATTTTTGCATTTATTTCATCTTGAGTACTCCTTCACTGTCACCTATATTTCTCCTTCCCTTCTGTTGTAGTAAGTTAGGCTTAATAACAGAATAGATGGACTGGGTAGCTTGAACAACAAACATCTACTTCTTACAGCTCTGGAGACATGAAAGTCCAAGTCCAAGGACCAGAACGTTTGGTGTCTATTGAGAGAGCATTCTTCCTGCTTTGTGGATAGCATGTTCTCCTTGTATTCTCACATAGCATGGGGTGGAGAAGGAGAGAGAGAGAGAGATCCTATTGTTTCTTACACTAATCACATGATGAGGCTTCACTCTCATGACCTAAGGACCTATCTTCAAATACCATCACAGTGGGATTGCAGTTTCAATCCAACAGTTCTAAGGAGACACCTAGTCCATGCCCCATCCTTACTATGTTAGCTACTGGATGCCCAGAGACAGGCCCTCTTCTATAAGAACAGCATGTATGTATTTGAGTTCATTCAGCACCGTGTGCACATTAACATCAGGTGGTAGGTATCCTGTCTTCCACACCGGGTTTTACAATGAAGGGAAAGGATCTAAAATCACCATTCCAATAGGGTAAATGTCACTCAAAAGCATTCTACTCCTTCTCCTCCAATCCCTATTCCTTTAAAATAAGTCCAATGAGAAAGAAAATGGAACTCCCCAAAATAATATTGCTAAGTGCATAATTGGCAAGATAAGGATTTAGGTGAAGTGAATAATGGTAGTCATCCAATATATGACCTATTATACCTGGCATCTTTTACTTAGTATGTTTTCAAGATTCATCTGTGGTACAGCAGTTATCAGTACTTTGTTCATTTTTATGATCAAACAATCTTCTATTTTATAGATATATAACATTTCTCTATTCACCAGTTGATACATTTGTATTCACATTTAGGTTATTATAAATTATACTGTTGAGAATATTGATGTGAAATTTTGTGTGTACACATTTTTGATTCTTTTAGTTATATACTTAAGAGTGGAGTTGCTGGGTTGTATGGTTACTACATGTTTAACTTTGTGAATAATTGTCAAACTATTTCCCAAAGTGTCTGCACCATATTTCTTCCCTACAGCAGTGTATTATGGTTTCAACTTGTCCAAATCCTTGCCAACACTTGTTTTGTCCATAGTACAGCATCTTAAAGTGAATGAAGTATTATTTCAGTATGATTTTGGTGTACATTTCCATAATTTAATGAATTTTCATGTATTTTTGGCCCATTTATATATCTTCTTTGGAGAAATGTCTATCCCAATTTTCTGTCTAGCATTTAAAACTGTTTTATTTGTCTTTTTTGTTCAGAGGATTGAACTCAGGGTTCATGCACACTAAGCAAGTGCTCTATGTCTGAACTATGGCTCCAGTCCCTATTTGTCTTTTTATTGGGACATTGTAAGAATTCTTTATGTGTTTTGGAAATTAATCCAAAACAATTGTGACAGTCAAGTATTCTCTCCTATAGGTTGTGTTCCCCTTTTCTTGATAGTTTCTGTTAAGCAGAAATGTTTTTAATTTTGATGAACTCAAGGTTACCTATTTTTTTATAATACCTTATGCTTTTGGTGTCATATCTGGGAAACTATGTCCTAACCCAAGGTCATGAACACAGACACATGCAAGCACACACACACACACACACACACACACACACACACATTTCTACATATACTCTTACACTTATACACCCTTACATATATATCCTCTAAGAACAAGCATTAATAACTAATAAAATTTTCAGTCATATTTTAAAGAGAAATATTTCCTCAAAATATAAATCTGCTTTAAATACTCCATTCATGGTGGAGAAAGCTTTATATTGTAATATAAATAATGTAGTGATACCACTCTCATTTAGTACATCCTCTGCTTCTAACCAATACTCAGATTCTTTTCTGGGCATAGAAAATGTAGGGCTTATTACCACCATCCTTTCGAGTAACAGTCTTTAACCTTTAATGGCTATTTTTGGCAACAGAGTCCTTGTAAAAGCTGATAAATCTCTTTAAATTTTACAATAAGGATGATAAATTCTTAGGTAAGGCATTCCCACACCTTTTACTAAAGGTAGAACAGAGCTTATGTCAGGATATTAATAGTAAGTTCATGGGCTGGAGAATGGAGATGAATTCATTCTTCTGGTAGTAACATGTATTACCAAGCCTGACTCTATATCCTAAGTAGGGGATCCTTGTAAGTATAAAATATGTCTTACCTGAGTATCAAAGGAATATTATGTAAAGTAACTTGCTAATGAACATCTTTTCTAAACTAAAAATATTCTGTTCTTACCATCTGAAAATTTTTAATATTTATATCATAAATTAAATGGAAAACTTTAACCATTGAGTTCAGTGGTAATTGATTCCTTTTGTTTTCTTGTGTCACTTGTGTCACATCCTAGTGTCATTTTAATCAGGTTTTAGGGGGAAAATTTAGATATGAACATAGAAGTGTTAAAATGGCTTGTCTTTACTTGCAGAATAGATTGATAACAATAAAATTGAACCCAGTTTCCTGATTAATGTTGCATGAAGCATGTTGTTATTCTCTGTGATAAAAGACCACATCAATGTGGTCTGTGAGGTTTCTACCACTGATCTATGAGTTTTTACAAAATACCAAGTAGATGCTTCCAGTCATTTACCAACCACTCACAGCTTATGCCTTTTCAGTGTGGGTTTCTCCCACAACACTCCATTAAAATTGCTTTAGCAGGAGATACCAATGGTCTTTCCCAGATCCCATAATTCTTGACTGCTCAGAAAGTGAAAAATTTACATTCTATCACACCTTTTCCAACCAATTATTTTTCCTTGAAATGGGAATATCCTGATAAATTGTGCTAAAGCTTTGATCCTTTTCCTGGTTTTTTCTCTCTCCTTTGCTAGGTCTTCAACTGGGCAGGAACTGACAAGCTCCATAAAAGAGGTTCTGTATGATTAGGAATATTTTGATATTAGATTCTGTGGTAAAGAATGAGTTAATTGGATCTGCATATGAATTTCTAGTTAATAAAAAGAGAATGTCTTAGTCACTCAGCTAAAGGTACATATAATATAAAATTATAAGAAAGCCTACATAAAGTTTTGTTATCCTTGCAGAGTTGAAAGTATGTAAGCAGTCAGAAAGAGAGCTCATGTGGAGAAGAATTTAGGTGACAGGATAAAAAGAATACATGCAACCTAGAAGCTTGGCAAATCTTGTCCACTTCCCTTGCCTGTCATTTTTCCCACTGCTATGGTGCAAGTAGAAGTGAACTCAAGGTATGCATGTGATGACAATTGTCCTGTCCTTTGCCACTGCAGCATGAAAGGAAAACTTAGAGTGAGAAAATGGATCAGCAACAAGAGTCTAAATTCCTTTACATTACTCCAACACACAATCCGGCTCCTCCTATCAATGATGTCAAAATCATTATGTTAGATTTGAATCATATCACCTTTGATGTCTTTGTTATTCCTAATGCCCAATTAAGTCAGGTTTTCCTGATTATTCTAATGTTACTCTTTTTAAACTAACCTGTTTTTAAAATTCTCACTACAATTTTTAGGTTTACATATTTTTCACCTCATAACTGGGCTATTACAAAGTGTCTATTAAGTGGTCACACTCTACCTTATGTTCTGTTAACAAGTAATTTAAAAAGGATACTTCTGGTGATTTTATTCTCTTAAACCATTGTGATTAAAATCTACTGTGTTTTAGGAGATGGCAGAAAGTGCAAGCATCACACAGGAGTTGAGTTGTGACCCATGATGCATCACTGTCTACCTCTTGTCACTATTTATATTGCTCCTAGGCTAAAATGTCTGTCTCTTTTTTAATGTATTTCAGTACAAAGTTCACTGCCCAAAGAAGTAAGAAATAGACATGCAAAAAGGAGGACTGGGTGCTACAAATATAAAGCAGAATTCCCTATTTCACAAATAATCTCACTTAGATATTACTCTAGAGGCAAATGCTTCCCTGAGCAACTTTTGCTAAGAAAAGCCTTTCATTTAATTTTTCTGAAATAATTTAATAGTATTCTCTCAGAGAACATCGAGAGATTTACCAGACCCATGAAGTTCTATCATCTCCTGTCCCTCACTACCTATGGAACTTTCTTCATTTTACTCTTTGAATTTTCAGGCTCAGGCTTAGTTGATAATTTTTTTCTGTTTTTTCTTAAATACCATGCATGTTTCAACCTTTTGCAGAGTTTGACAATCCCTTTCATTATCTTGTGTCACCTCCCTATGTTATCCCTATGGCAGCTATTCTAAAATGTTTCACCTTCCAAAAATCCCTCAAGCCCTCTTTCCAAAACTTCCCCCTCACTTGTTCTCAGACCCAGGATATGATGTCCATTACTTATGAGACAAATGCAAAGATTGTAATTTAACGTCAATCTTGAGATTGCTTTGATTTTTATTCTAGCTACATTATTTTTCTCTTTTGTTTTGCTGGTCACTTTAGATAGTGAAAATAAAAGACCATTTTAAAGCCACATTTCTTAGCACCTTTAATGTAATTATCATGATAGCAGGAAAGGTCAGAATCAGAGATATGGAATACTTAGAATGTGTTCTCAAAACATGGCTCTCTCTAGTGATCTTTATCTCAGCAGCAGTCACACAATCTACTGCACACGCCCCAAACCTAGGCATTGACCTTGATATTTCCCTGTCCTGCAAATTTTGAATGTAACCCATTGCTAAGCTCCGAAGTTTTTGCCATTTGAATATTTCTCTCACTGGTCCACTTTTTTTTCTCCTCCATGGCCATCAATCTAGTGCTAGTCATCATCCTAATTAAATACAATATAACGTAAGTAAAGGTACAAATTAAGTAGCAAAAATAACTCATTTCTCTGTTCTGTCCCTTCTTACCTGTGGTCCCACTGGGACATGTTTTGAATCCCCAGTTTTTCAACAATATAACAAGTATTCTACAGGTAATATCAGTGTTAATTCTATGAGTTCAGATCATCTGTAAAATGTGTTTAATACAGTTTTAGCATATCCCCAAAGCATCTAAATGTTGTTGTGCCTGTTCACACTGTAATTGGATACCATTTTCCTTATGTTAATCAATGCATCGTATTAATCCATGCATTTTCCAGAACTGTGCTATGCTATATGGTAGCCATTAGCCATGAGTAGTTATTGAACACTTGAAAGGTGGATAGTATAAATTGAAATAGTATTGTAGGTGTGAAATAGACACCAGCTTTCAAAAATTTCATGTTAAGAAAAAAATGTCAAACATCTCAATAGTAATATTTATTTATTTGCATGTTAAAATGCTAATATTTTGATAGTTTGGGTTAAAATGTGTATCAAAATTGATTTTGTTATATTTCACTTTTTAATATACTAGAAAAATTAAAATACATCTGCGGCTCACATTTATGGTTGATATTATGTTTCCATTGCATAACATGGTTCTAGACTTAGTCCATTTTCTTCTTACATATTCTTTACATTTCATGGTTATTATAGCCAGCTACATTAATGAAAAGATCCAAATAATTTGAAGTTTTGAATAAAGCTCTACTTAAAATATATAAAATTTATTGCAAAGGATCTGAAATTCCTGGCCAAAGGAGTGTAGAATTTTAATGATGTACAATGTTGATCATTTAAAACTAGAAATTAGCCTTTTCAAAGTTACTTTTTTCAAGCAAGATATACCTATTCTATTGCTCATTAGTGTCCATTTAATATTTACCTTTAATTAGTTTTTTAATAAGTTAATTCCTTTTGATTTTAAGGGAGGACTCCTTCTAGTCTCTGAATGTTAGAAACGTGTATTTATGTCTGATAAACTATGTGCTATTCTAGAAAGATTTGGTGTAAAATCTGGATTGATTAATTGAAATTTTTACAGGGGTAGATGAGTGATTAATGCTCTTTCAGTTTCAATTTTTTTAATGTAAAAGATTGTTTCCAATTGTGTTTACTTACATACAATGCTTCAATGGACTTTTTAAAAAAATGAGCATAACCTTTTTCAAAATAAAACAACATGAAACAAATATGACAAAATGATAATACTTTTCCCTTCATGGTTATGTCAGTGTTCATTACATTACATTAGTCCTTAAAGTGACAAAATTTTTATATTGCATCTAGTAATCATTTATAGATTCTCTTGGTAATTTCATTAGGATATACTTATCTTGACGTTTTTGTCTCTTTACCTATTCTTTTTCTTTGTTATTATTTATGTTCTAATGTCTTGGTCAGGACTTCATATCTGCATTGAACAACACAGGTGGTGATTGCAACCACCTTTGTTCTGACACCTATGTGGAAAAGAAAAACAAAAATGTCTATATTAAATACAATACTTGTTACAGATACAGTAGAAATCTTTTTTGTGTTAAAGAAATGCCTTTCTCTTTAATTATTTGCTAAGAATTTTATCTTAACTGTATGATGAATTTTATTGAGTACTATTTTACCATTTGTTGCAAAATCAAAAAAAATTCTTTGCTCACTAAATGTGGTGGCTATATATTGCAGTAATAGGTTTCCAAACTGAGCAGTCTTTACCTACCTTGCATTAACTGTATTTGATCACAGTCTATTTTAATGCATGGTTGGATTTAATTTGGTATATGATGATCTTTACTTTTATGCTCATGAGTATAATAGACCAACAATTTTGCTCTCCTATACTGTCATTACCAAGATTGTGTATCACATTATATTAACCTCATAAAACAAATTGTTCAGTTTCCTTTTTTTCTGTTATCTGGGGGCCAAAAGTGTACAGGATATTTACTACTTGAAAACTTACAGAACTTAAGTTGAAATATATTCAGTCTTAGCATTTTTTTGAGGGGAGAGGGTGAAAGAAGTAACTATCTTAACTTTTATGTTTATGTACATTTTTTCTTGAATCAATGTCATTTCATAGATTTTTCTAAAAATATTTTATCTGAATTTTCAAATTTGTATCATCTAATTGTCCATTATAGACTTGTAAATTTTTTGTTTACATAATTATTTTCACATTTACATTCTGCATATAATTTATTTGCATTTTGTGTCTTCATTGATACCTTTCTAATTTATTAACATACTCCTCTTTTTGTTTTTGGATTTATTCTTACTCTTTTCCTTGCTTATCGAGATTTTAGTTATTTTCCATCTTACATTCCAATTAATGTTTTAAATTGATACCTTTACCCCTGAAGTTCAGTGATAGATTTTGACTCAGTGCTCTCATTATCATTCATATGTAAAAACTTTAAAATTCATCATATGATTTCTGCTTTAAGCCAAAAATAACTGGTAGGTTTTAGAACTAGGGATTTTCTATAAATACTAGTCTTAAATTTCTAATTTTTACGATTATAATAGAATGTAAATCACATATTGTTAATTATTCAAAATTTTAAAACTTCTTTGGAGCAATTATCATAATTAATTAATGTTTTGTGTGTCCTAATGTTTTATGATTTTTTGTTATGAAGTTCCCCGTATGTTTATTAGGTCAGACTAGCAGTCATGTCACTGAATTCTGTTTTGCCTTTTTGTTCTCCACTCATTGTATTTGGATGCTGCATGTCCCCCAAAGATCCATGTGTTAAAGACTTGTTGTTCTCCCTCATATGCGGACATTAGATTAAGGGCAAACACAACAAGGGGATTGAACTTTGATCACAAGGTAAAAGCGAGTGTACACAAGAGAGATATGAGGATAGGTAAGACACCTAAAAAATTAGCTAGCTTTGTTGCCCTCAACACAGAGAAATTTAAGCAGATACTTTAAAGCAACTGAGGCCAATAGGAGAAGGGGACCAGAAACTAGAGAAAAGGTTAGAGCAAAAGAATTAACTTAGAAGGTAACACACACGCACAGGAAATTAATGTGAGTCAACTCCCTGTATAGCTATCCTTATCTCAACTAGCAAAAACCCTTGTTCCTTCCTATTATTGCTTATACTCTCTCTACAACAAAATTAGAGATAAGGGCAAAATAGTTTCTGCTGGGTATCGAGGGGGCAGGGGGAGAGGGAGGGGGAGGGCGGGTGGTAAGGGAGGGGGTGGGGGCGGGGGGGGGCAAGAAATGGCCCAAGTATTGTATGCACATATGAATAATAAAACAATTAAAATTCAAAAAAAAAAATAAAGACTTGGCCTCCAGGGCAGCACCTTTAGGAGATGGTAGAATCTTTAAGAGGTGGAGCCTAGTAGAGGTTCTTAGCTCATTGGGCATACTCTGGAAGGTGACTGTGGGTCACTGACCTCCTTCTTTCCTATCTTTACCTTCTGGCTATGAGGTGAGCAGTTTGTTCCTCCTGTGCTCCCTGCCAATGCCATCCAGACCTCCCCCAGAGGCCCAAATCATGGGTTTACCTGGACTTGGACTAAAGCCTCTACAACTGTGAGTGAAGGAAAGCTTTTGTCTTTGTAAATTGGTTTTCTCAGGTATTTTGTTTAGTGACAGAAATCTGATTAACACAATCATATATTCCCTTATATAAGATGTGTTTCTTTACTATGGCCCTCCATGATGATTTAGCTTTTGTTATTTATAGTTTGAGTCTGTACTTTATGGTCTGTTAGAATAACAGAAATACCTATCTTAAATTTAATGTTTATATATTTAATTTTTTTCCATTATACATTATATATGTATAAAATTAAAATTTTCCTGATTTGCTTTTTTTGGATATACATAGCATCCTCCTTTAGTGATAATTCTCATTTTAACCATTACTATTTTCTGTTTTTAAAATTTCCAGTTGATATTTTCTAGATATGTTTGTTCATGCCACCAATATCAATTTTTATGTGTCTTATTTTGTGTGTGGGCATTTTAAATGACAATATTTTAGACATTATTAACTTATTTTTTTAATATGATCTGAGAGTCTTTTTCTTTTGATAGTTTTACCGCCTTTTTTTTTTTTCTTTTTCTTTTGGTGGTAGTGGACTTTGAACTCAGAGCCTCACAAATTGCTAGGCTGGCACCCTACCATTTGAGCCACAACTCCAGCCATTTTTGCTGTAGAGTCTTGTCACCTATGCCTCTTGAGTAGCTGTAATTATGGCCATGATCCACCATGCCAAGCTAAGTTTTGGATACTTTCATTAGTGAGTTTACCATAAATTATTTTCATTACTATTATATTAGAAATTGTTTCTGCCCTCTTAATTTATGTTTTCTCCCTACTGCAATTTTTGTATTATTTCATGTTTTCCATTTCCTGGATTTTAATTAGATGTTTCTTATGGATTGAACTATGAAAATGCTATTTTTATTATTTTGATAGTTGTTAACATATCAAGAGTTTTTCAACAAGTATCTAATACTGTTTAATATTCTAAGGCTTGGGGAACAAAGCAGATTAATATTTTGGTTTTTTCTCCATCAATGTCATATGATAATCATGTTCCCCTACCAGGACAAAATCTTGGTACAATTTGTCCCTACCTTCCTCTCTTCCACCAACAACTTTGTCAAGATTGGGATCATCTAAAGTTTTAGTTTGATTTTATTTTATATTTAAATTATTACTTACTTGAATATCAATAAGTTCCATGCCTGTTTTACATGTTCTTCCCTCTAATATTAATTTCTTGCTTGCGGAATAAATTCTTCCTTTCAGTTAAACATCTAAAAATTCTTTCAAAAATATACTTTTGTAACTCTTTGTTGCTGTACTTGATGATAAATAATGTTTTATTTTTAGTCAAACACTGAAATGTTAACTGAATGCAATATCAAGTTTAATTCCTTTTCCTTGAAAATATTCTGAAAATACATTCAGTGTTGCTGTTGAGAAGGCTAATAGATTGTGGAGTTTATTTTACTTGTAAGTAATCTCATTTTTCTCTTTGACAATCATGACTTAACCTTTGTCTTTCATAATCTTAAAAATCCCTGCAACAATCTAAATGAGGAATCCCCCCAATCTTAAATCTTTCCTATTCAGTTATGTGCCCTTCTAACCCTGACTCTTATATTTTTCATTAATTTAAACAAATAATCAGTAATTTTTCTTCAGATACTTTCTACTCATGAATATTTTGTCTCTCCTTCTAGATGAGTATTGTAATTTCTATTATTATTCTCCATACATTTTGAGTTCTTTTTTCCTTCTTTCTAGCTTTATTCCATGCTAATCCTTCTGAGAGACTTCTTAAACCTTATCTTCCTGCTTAGTAAATAATTCTTCAAACATACTCAATAAGTTCTCTTCATTGGCAGTAGATAACAAGAAAATGAAATGGAAAATAGATGCCATTTGTGATAAGAACAAAAACTACCAAATTGTGCAGAAATTAATCTAGCACAGATTGTGTGAGAGATTAAATAGAGTATTTAGTGTATACTAAAAGATATGAAGCAGGTCAAAATGAATAGAGTCTAAAATGCTCATGGATACAATGAATAAAAATGGAAAGGTTTTAATTGTCCTGAAATAAATTTATAAATTCATTGTTATTCCATTCAACACTACAGATAGATTTAGGGGAAAAACTTGACCAATTAATTCCATTTTTTAATTATTTTTGTACTGGGCTTACATTAGGACATTCACAAAAGTTCTTACAATAAGATAAATTTCCATGAATCACTAAAATTAATTTCAAAAAGTATAAAGAAAGAAGACATCCTATTAGATATTAAGGCAACATCAAATGATAAGAACATCAGTGTTATACAGATTCAGAGACAGACTAATTGACTAAAAGAAGAGAAAAATAAGAACCAAGACAGATTACATTCTAAATGATAAAGGATATGTTAAATAACTTCAGGGAAATAGTGAACATTTTTTTAAATAGGACTTAAAATTTATATAACATGCAAAGAAAAATAAAATTGGACCTCCAGCACATACTGTTACCAAAAATTAACTCTGAATGTGTAAAAGACTTGAACATGATAGTAAATATTCCAGCTGACTCAGATTTTTTTTTACTGCAGCAAAGTGTAAAAACTCAAATCACAAGAGAAAAGCCAACATAATTTGACTTCTGACTAATAAAAGAATTGGACAAATAACGAAAGATTTCTATATAAGGGTCACTCATGTAGGCTTGTTCCCTGGGAGACAAAACATGAAAAAAGATATTAGCAAGAAGTTTATTTTGAGGTGTTCTTGAAATCACACCTGTGAAAGGGAAGGGAAGAAAACAGGATTGATGAGAGGGAGAAGCATTGCTGAGGATAAGCTGGGCCTGAGTATCTCTGCCTTGAGGAGTCACTGGATGCTGATTGGCCTAGGAAATGTGCAGTTGGGCAAGGCAAATATCTCCAGCTAAGGCATTTCCTAATGAAGGCTGATCATTGCAGGCTGTCTATAAGCATCACTTCTTCTCAGTGGGAATAAGCCCTGTGGACTTGAACATGTATCTGAGTCCATTTCAGTCACCAGACTGAGATTAATATGAGAGCCTGGGATTAAATACTTACAATGAATAAATACTGAAAATTAAGCCAATGACTTCCTTAAAAACAATAAAAATAATCAAAGAAGAGAAAACAACAGAAAGGAAAACATAAATAATTAATAATATGCTGTTATCTAACTTCATTAATAATGAGAAAAACAGCAGAGACATTAAGGGTGTTAATGACAGCATTGCTGGAGTAAAAACTGAAATAACTTGGATGTTAAGTGTTAATTAAATGGGTAGATAATACGTGGCACGTTCTTGATAACAGAGAAATGGCTGAGTGTCAAGTAAAACTAAGTCTAAAAATATATATAATGTTGACTATAGAAAGTAAGGAACTATGGTTTGCACCAGTGATAACATTCAAAAATTTAACAATACATATAAAACAACAATCTCATTGCATTTTGAGAATAGCCACATATAAAAAAATATGTAAAGTGTTTTATAAAGTGATGATGAAATAACCAGTAGAGACTTATTGTGCTATATTCAGAGAAACAGAAATGCTGATTAACATGCAAAACAACTGTCTACATTGGACAGCAACAAATCAAGACCCATAATCTTTTAGGGAAGGGAAGCAAATGAAATGAGCCCCACACTCTCCCCTGCATCTAAAGGCATTTCCCAATCTGCAGCACAAAAAGAAAGAATTCAGAGTAGAAGTCCAGCATGGCAGAAGAAACACAAATTTGAAAGTAGGACTGCTGAGATGGCTAGATTTGATGGGGGGCTGGAGAGTAGGGTCAAGGGAATCACAGGAAAGAAATCCAAAGGTCTGCATAATTATTCCTTGAAGTTCTTGGCTAAATTCTGAGCTACTGAAGGACATAATGATACTGGGAGTGACAGGAAAGGCCAACTACTGGGAGGTTAAAAGATGAGCAAATATTTTAGAAGGAGAACAGTTATGAGATATTAAAGTTTAGGCCTGTGTACAGTGGAAAGACTTTAGAGAACACAGTGAATATTCAATTAAAGTCTCAGAGAAGACACATGTTTGGACTGAGTACTGTGTACTAGGAATAATAGCTATGATCTACACATAGTATTACAATTAAAATTGATCTAGTCTAACAAAATCTACACTAAACTTGAAAGATCTAAAGGTTCTAATAGTAATTTAACTACTTGTCAAGACAAAAAACAATATTTTGAGAATGTTAATAAAAGAGCTAGAGCTACCACACAAGTTATCCACAATGTCCCAATATGCAAAGAAGTGGGAAAACGTAAGCAGAATCAAGAAGTTACAAATAGTTGATAGAAGCAGAGAGATTATTTAGATACTGGAGATAAGACTTTTGAGGTATTATGAAGAAAAAATGTACAAAAAAGAATAAAATATTTTATCAATATTTACAAACTCTTAGAATGTTTAAGAAGAATTAAATAGGTTCATCAGAAAATCTGATTAATAGTCAAGGAAAAGGACATATGATAACATGAGAGTGAACATATGTAAGTGGAAAGGAGATGGAAATTAGGTGGGCATAGAAAAGAAAAGATAGTTAACTTCCAAAAATGAAACAAAAGGAAAAATATCCTTGTATGAGGCATTGAAGATTTAAAGAAAGGATATCAAGAACAGAGAAATACATTTGATTCTGTTTTGACTTTTTATATAATGAAGGCTAGAATTTCAGGCTGAATAAAAGCCCTTCCTTTAGATTACCTGCATGGCTTGCTTGGCAGGGAGACACAGGAGATTTCTCTTAAGGATCTAAGCCCCTAATTTTCTTTCCCTGATGTGACAGCCATTTTATAAGATGGGTCCCTTATAATCCATATCTGACAGTATTTTTTTTATGTAGTACTGGGGCTTGAACTCAGGGCCTTCACCTTGAGCCACTCCACCAGCCCTATTTTTGTGAAGGGTTTTTCAAGATAGGGTCTCGCAATCTTTTTACCCTGGATGGCTTTGAGCCATGATCCTCTTGATCTCTGCCTTCTGAGTAGCTACGATTACAAGCATGAGCAACTGGCAGCCAGCCAGTGTTTAAGCTCTGGTGTAGTGCCCTGGTGCATTAAATAGTGGCTGTCCTTTGTGACTTATAGAATATAAGAAATAAGATAATGTCTGACTATCAAAGCTAGGTTATAAAAAATGTTGCAGCTTCTGCTTTTGGTCTCTGGGAACACTCACTTTTGGTTTTCTTTCTTTTCTATTCTTTCCTTCTTTCTTTTTTCTTCCTCCTCCCTTCCTTCCTTCCTTCCTTCTTTCTTTCTTATTTGGCAGCACTAGCATTTGAACTAAGGACTTCATGTTTACAAAGCAGGTGCTCTAGTGCTTGAGCTACACCTTGAATCCATTTTGCTTTGGTTATTTTGGAGATGGAGTCTCACTAACCATTTACCCAGGCCTGGCTTCTTCCCAATCTCAACTTCTCAAGTAGTAGCTGGGATTATAGACGTGAGCCACCGGCACCCAGCTTTACCCTAAAATTAGTCAGGGAGACTACTAATGACTTCCTGAGTCTATATAATGAGAGAGATGCACCAGTTCTGCCCCCCATGCATTCAGGTTGTATCAGCTGAGACTTTAGACAGCTCCTATAATAGAGATAAGATTACCTCAATATGCTCTAACCAAATTATACATTTATAGGCAAAATGATTTCTTATTTTTTATACAGAAATACATATAGAAATGCTTTCTCTAACCATGGTTGCAACAGTTATTAATTTACATTTATGGGCATAAACTTATAAATTTGATTGGTTTTAGACAGAAGGCTCCATATTTTCAGTGTGTAACAGCAGTAACCTTCCTTGATAATTAGGGTGGATTACCCAACCAATAATGTAACTTCTTTGTTTATCGGTCTGCCAATATGAGGATTGATATTAATCCTCTCTGTTTTAACATAAACATATCACATCAGTCTACTAAGTACAAGCCCAAGTTCTTTTCTTCTGTGCCAGGGCTGTTGGAAATATCACTGGAGGCCAAAGAGGTAAGTTGAGATAGAAGTGTTGGTATAGCACAGGTAAGTGACATGGAAGCGTGGGCCAAGTTTTTGTTGTAATTTACCAGTGTTCTGAATATTCTCATGCTAAAACTTCAAAATTGTTTCTACATCTGTCCAATACATGAAATGATGGATCCAATAATATCCAGCTCAAGAGTGGGAAGTTCAGTAACACAGTCACATAGCATCCCATTGTCAGGCTATCAATTTCTAGGAGGACTCTATGTCATGGAAGGAGTGTTTTTCCACAATGAAACTAGTTCTTTTACAGAGATGCATTATCTTACTCTAAAACCTGAGAAACTTCTCAGAGTCACAGCATTCTTTTCCTTCATAGATAGCTCTAACTTCATCAGATATACGGAGTCATAGGCCCAAGTGACAGACATGTCAGGCTTAAATCTTCGTGAAATTGAATTACCTTGAATCTTTGTGAGGCTTACCTTGAAACTTCTTGCACCTGTCTTATTAAGATATCTATTTTACTTTCCATTTCCTGCTCACCAAGTTCAATTACCATGATTTCATCAATGTACTGGTGATCAAGATAGCAGTATTCTCTTCTGCGACAGAGAGCACGACAGTTAATATAACCCATGACAGGAAGTAAATGTGTAGTGTGGGCCATACTGTAGGAATCAAAACTGAACTTGATCCTCCTTATTGAAGAGAATTTGGGAAAAGTGTACCGTAAGATCAGTAGTTACTATAGTGATCACCAGAACCTGTGCTACTCTACTTTTGCTTCAATAACAGCTTCTGTGGCAGATGGTACAACACAGCAGCTATGAAGCTTGACTGGGATTGCCACTTGGATAAATTTATAGTAATATACTATCATCTGCCAAGATCCTTTCATTTTGCAGTTTCCATCTAGATGAACTTAAGGAAAATAAGATGTGGACTATCACCCCTACATACTGTATATCTTGATGCTGTTATTAGTATTAATATCAGCATTTCTTCCCATGATACAGTATTACTTCTTTTTTTTTATTCATATGTGCATAAAATGTTTGGGTCATTTCTCTGATTTATAATTTCCTCATATTGAGAGTGTGGTTTCTATACTTTCACCCAACTTTTGATGCCCTAATGGCTTTTATTACATAGGCCATAGTGTATGGGTTCTGACTGTGATTATTATTCTCTTTCAATTGTACACTTAGGGAGCAAGGAAATAATCACAGGTTAATTACAAATATACTTGAATGCACTGTGAAATGGAATTGGACCAAACTCCACCTTTCCTCTCATTTAAATCAGAGAACACTGATGGTGTTTCAGATCCCATGACACAGTGTCTGTTTAGACCTTCTATCGTGGTGTCCTAGAAATGTCTGTGTTTTTCCATTCCCCGGTGTTCAGTTACCCTGGAAATAGTTCCATGTCATTTTGGAAGATAATCAAGGGAATGTTTATTGTAGGTACTTGAGGTAGCATTGCAGGCTTTTTTCTCAAGGGGAACTTGCTCTTCAATCAGTTAATTATGAATTTGAGTACTGACGTGTGGAAATCAAGACAAGAGATAATTTTCCATTTTTTCAGGTTATGACAGACTTCCATCCATTATTTAGTTTTTCTCTCTTTCCCTTTCATAGGCAACTATTCATCTATCTCATGTCTAAGAACACCAGTTTGTACTAACTATTACCACGGATCCTTGAAGGTCAAGACTACATCATATCAAGTCCAGTAATTGCATCTGCTGTGCTGCTGCCTCTGCTGCATTCTTGCCTTAGCTATGCTATCATCTCCATAGATACCAAGGAGCCCGGCTGGACACTAGCAACTCCTACCACCAATTGCAGCCTGCATAGTATAGTCACCACCAACCAAGCTACTTAAAGATGTTAATGAACCTCTCATCAGTTTGTTCCTATGGAGTTTCCTTTGTCCCCACCCAGTAATCTTTTTTGTTTGGTTGCTTTGTTTTGTTTTTGAGACAGGGTCTTGCTATGAAACCTAGGCTGGCATTGAGCTAACAATGTAGCCCAGGCTGGCCTCAAACTTATGCTCTTTCTCCCTCAGTCTCTGAGTGCTATGATTACAGATGTGTGTCACTACACTGGGCACCCAGAAATCTTAATCAGATTGAAAGTTCCCAAGTCCTACATGGTAAACCTATTCTAACATTCCCATCCCTGCAATTCTTCTAACTACCTTCTCAATACCATGTTAGGGAGTTTCAGATTTTTCATAGTATTTTCTATATTTAAGCTTCAAGGAGATGCCCCTGCAAAATATTTTGAGATAAACCTTGGTGTTGTTGTCAGATGATCAAATCCTGAGGTATATGCAAGTGCTTCCATTCAATGAATTCCTGCATGTCCAGCCTTATGCTCCACCTTTGTGGTGAACCTTTGAAGTACCACTCTCACATTTGCTTCTCAGGTTTCTGCCAGTAATTGTTAACAAGGTCAATTCCTCTGGTGCATGAAGTATTTCCTCCTGGAAATGAATTCCACCTCTCTGACCAGGTTGTGCTGAGGCCTAATGTCAGCCATTGACTAGAGGCAATGAAGGGGAGTGGGAAGGTAGCAAATGGAAACATGATCTTGAGGTGCACTTGCCTTAGATTATGTTGTAGAGTCTCTGTGGCTAGGATAAAAGAGCTTCCCTCTCACCATGTGGGATGTTCAAAAGAAATTGCAAGACCAGGATATTAAGGAATTTCTACCCAAACGGCCCTGTTTGGGATACCAGTGTACCATTTCTTTCCTATAAAGTCACAGATTTTAGCATAGGGTCCTCTTGAATCTAGGTGTTCAAGGAGCATTGAGATTTGCCAGCTTTTCATTAGATCTTAAGCCTGATATTTCAGCACATTCTGTTCTGATACAAGAGTAGGTTATTCTCCTTTAAAACTCCCTTTGAAGCCCTCTGGAGTTCACATTGTTCCTCTTTTGGGTATTTAGCTGACATGAGTTAGCATTTCATGTCTTCAACATCTATAATGCCATTAAAGGAAGCTCATTCATGTAATTCTTACCATGATTTCTGATCCGTATTTTAAAAACACCTCAACCATCATACATATATATGAATGCTTCCCCTTTTACCTGCACTGTATTCCAATTCAACAAAGGGGAAAAAAACCCTTAGTTATCATGTCATTGCTAACCAGAAACTTTCACCATCCTACTTAGCACTACTACTAAAATTCTCATTAATTTCAGAGCAGGGAGTAAACCAGCTCTAAAATCTCAGCTTTCTGGTTTAGTTTCTAAGAAAATTCCTGTTAGCACTATCCTGACCTAAGGTCTCCAGAGAATAAAGCCTAAGCCTGAGACTTGTGTGTCTCTGTTTAAAGCACTCCCTTTGTTTAGGAGTGAGCAGAAAAAAAGAAATGAAGAAAAGTCAGTACGAGGCTAAGTTACCATGCTGGTCACTAACTGCTTCGTATGTAGTTTGACTATTTGTTTATCTATGTGGCACCATCAAGAAGCTAAATAGATGAATGAGTATTAAGGCTCTTTATACCAAAAAGGGAAGGTAAAGAATTTTTGCAATCTTTCTTGTCTCCCATTAACCAAAGTTACATCCCGTGGGAAACTAATTCCCTTGAATACCTGGGTTTCATGATGAATGAGAGGGCCACAAAGACAGTAAGGCAGATTATATCTCACCATCAATATGATAGCCTGGGTGAGGTGCCAAGACATTCATCGTGGGCATAGGACAAAATAGCATGAGTCATACCTGTAAGAAGTTGATTAGTGCCCAGGCAGAGCAACAGTTGGTCTGAAACAAGTGGCCAAGTGTCCAGAGGCAGATTGTGCCAAATGATATTACATTTAAGTTTTCCTGTTTAACTTTATAAGAGGAGCACATAATTTAATTCCCTTTTAATTAGTTCTGATACCTTTTGCCTGTTGATATTGAAACCATTATTGTTAATTGTAGTAACTGAATTTGCATTAACTTCTCATTAAGGTTATGTACTTAGTGCTATTTTGCATTTATCTTTGTGTTCAGTGATTTGTAATGTGTACTGTACATTTTGCTGTTGTGTATAGTAATAGTTTTAAAAGAATGAAGTCTTTAAATATGTTCTCTGTGCATACTTTAATATCCTTTAATAAAGTTCTTGGTTACATAACTTTTCAGCTTCAAATATAATAAGGAAGTATGATTGTAACTTTCATCTTATGTAAAACAAGACATGTAATGTGCTTCTGTTAGCCCACCCACACACCTACAGATCTTCCCTAATGGTGCATAAACTATTATTATTTATTTCTGTAATTAAGTATCTTCTTTTTAAAGTAATATTTATTAACCTATTAAATTACATTAATATTTGTACAGAAATAAATTGGCTCACTCATATCAAAGCTCACCACAAATAAATTTATTTAGAATTTCTCATTTTTATTTCTTACCTTTAATTAATTTTTGACCTTCTAGATTATGTATTTGAGCAGTTTTCAGAGGTTCTATATCAGTGGCATGATTCATAAACCCTTGCATATTAGAAAATAAAGAGAATTCAGTTGTTACTAGCTCCCCAGTCTTGTCACAGAAAACAGAAAAGAAAAATATCTACAAGCACCTCTCCATTATCTTTTCATATTTGGTGTTGAAAACATTTAATTTCATTTGTAGGGAGATACTGAGACAGGGTCTCATTGTGTAGCCCAGGCTAGTCTCAAATGCATGACCCTCTTGCTTCAGCCTCTCAAATGCTATGATTATAGGGTCCAACATTCCTGGTTCTAAAAGTTTAATTTTAAAACCAGTCTGAAATTTCCTATAGGTTTTTGTGGGTTCTCCTAGTAACCTACATATTTGGGGGGTCTAGATTTTAATAAAATAATTTCTTTATCCTTAATATTACAAAAAAGTTTATCATAATATCCATGTTACTAAATATTTTAATTAAGTTGACTGTTTCACCTCTGGATATTTTAAAATAATTTTTCTGTTTCTTAGAGTGAAATTATTTCTTAGTATCTTAGTGTAGTTATGCCCTTCTTCTAAGATGAAGGACTTTTCCATAAATCACACTTCGTTTGCACCTGTTCTCTATATTCAGGTAGCTATTGTTTGTTTGTGTGGCTATTGTTCTTTGTGCGCATCCATGGAAAGGATTGCTTCACCCTATGTAATAGTTCTGGTTAACCTATTATAATAGGGCATGGATTTGCACAGGTGTCTCTTATTTCCAGCATAATTGCTGATAGAAGCCTCTAGGTATTTGTAAAATAGAAGGCAAATTACACACAAGACTTTCAGAATAACTGCTCGCTTTTAACAGGCATGATTGCAGTGATAAAAAATCTTAATCTGTTGATTAGTTTTCTATCTTCTAGGATGAGAATTTATTTCCGGATTATTCACACGTTCTTTCCTTTTTTATAATAAGGTTTTTTCTTTATTCATTTATTCATATGTGCATGCTTTGTTTGGGTCATTTCTCCCCCCTGGCTGCCACCCCTTCCTTCTCCCCAGTTTAAAACCTTTTTTCTCCTGAGGCAGTATCTGACAGATAATCTTATACCTCCCAAACATTTCTCATAAGCACTCTCTTTGCCCACAGCTGATAGACATTGCAGATTTCTATGCACCACTTTTTGCCAAACTTTCTAGTCATTTGTTTTATTGGAAACTACACTTTCTGAGTGTCTGATGGCTATAAGTACTCAGAAGATAGTAAAATCTAAGAAGGCAATGTCCCTAGCTACCACTAAAAATAAATTACATTTAAGGATATGGATGGTTGTTCAAACTCTGGTTGGCAAAATCCCTGCAAGTCTTTACTAAAGATAGGTTGTGAGTGTGAAATGTGGCCTAGGTCAGCCTTCTTCCTCTTAGATGGCTCACATTTGAGAAGGCCTCCAATTATTTCTCAGTTCAGCCAGTTTCCATATAGTCATTGGAAACAGCTCCCAAATGCTAAGAAAGTTATTTTCCTTCTTTTCAACTATTGTTTTGACCTAATAACTTTTCATCTTCCTTCACCTTAAAAAATGGTTCATGTGACATTTAAAGTGACTGTTTTTATTTTGAGAGTTATTAACATCTACATCGATAATGACTTTGAACAGTTTGGTGCTTAAATTACTAATCTATGAAGTGATTGTATTACTTTTCATTCCATTTAAAGGTGCCTGAATATAATTGTTCTAGATAATCAGAGTAGCTGATAGCTAGAGGAGAAGTCCAGCAGTCAGAAGACAAGGATTGTCTCTACAAACAAATGTCTCTTCAATAAGATATTTTACCTTCAGATAGAGTAAAAATTTGTGCATGCACACTCAAACACACACACATAAGCACACATACAATCTGAAAAAATAATCATATCTTAAAACATCACAAAAGTTATTATTTAAAATCTCACAAAATTCAGATTTATTTAACAAATTGATAATGAAAAGATCATAAAAGTCTGGACATGACTCATGCCTGTAATCTGTATACACAGGAGGCAGAGAAAAAGAGGATTGTGGTTCAAGGTTAGCCCAGGCAAACAGTTAGTGAATTTCCATCTCAGCCAATAAAAGCCTAGGTGTGGTGGTGAACACCAGTTGTCTCATCTACACAGGAAGCATAAATAGGAGGACCGAGGTCAAGGAAAGTCCAGGCATAAAAGTGAGACCCTACCGGAAAAATAATTAAAGCAAAAAGGGCTGGTGGCATAGTTCAAGTTGTAGAGTACATTAGGGTTTTGCAGGTGGAACGCCCTGATTTCAAACTTCAAAACTGCCAAAAAAAGCATAAAACATAATGAAATAAAGAATTCTGAATTTTTTCTGGGATTTGATTGATTGTGTTACATATCTATGTGTCCTTCAGAGTAATCTTTTAAGATTAATGTGATTACCAATTTAATGGACATTGTGTGAATTGTAATGCATTTATGTGCATGAAACACAAGTTCATTTCTGCAGCTTAATCCTACAGTAGCAGTTTATTTCATAAAAAAGACCTGTGAAGATAGGGAGTCTAGGTCCCTTCTATCTTTCGGCTCCATCATTTGTACAGACAGTATTTATCTTCATGCTTGCATATCATGGTGATGGTCAGATAGCTTCTCCTTAACCTGGGCTGTAGGATGGAAAAAGAGAAAGGAACAAAGTAACTGTTTATATTAGAGAAACAAACAGATTCCCAGAAGTGTCCCTATTTAGTTCATATCTACACACTGTCTCCATTAAGTTGCATGGCCACATCCATTGGTATAGGAGCCTGAGAAAATGAATATTTTATCTGGGGACATTGCCCTTATGAACAAAAATGAGTTCTATACATAAAGAGGAAGTGGAGAATAGCTTTTGTGTAAGAAATTAGGACTGTCTAAAGATTCATTTAACTCCGAATGTTGTAGATTCATAATCAGTATTTTGATGTAGACTGAATTTTCAGGGTAATACAGACTGTCAATATTCATTTTTACTATAGTCGAGAGTTTTAATTTGTAATGGATATTCATTATAACAAACTTTTTACACACTTTATTCCTTGCATCAAATATGTGAGTATGAGGTCATTGTAGGTTATTGATAACTTTTATATACTAGAATATTGTTTTCCACACATTTCACTTAAAATGATGCCATTCAGGTCCATATTTTGACCAAGACTAGTCTTCTTTCTACAATATTTTTAATTTCTATTATAATGCAGAATCTTATAGATTTTTCAGATTAATTTCTATATCAGCTTCAAATAATATTTCTTTAATAGCCACATACTGATAGTAGAGTACCAAGTCATTGATATAACCATGAAACATTAATTTCAGAAGTCATTGTGTTTTGCATATCTCTGCTAGCCTTAATACCAAAATTCAAGCTTTGATAGACTAGCTTTAAGGTCTTTAAGTTGTCATCTTTTAAGAAATAATTTTGTACACTTATAAAAAATAATGTATTTTATTAATCATATTCTGTCTGCAACTAAAATTTAATTCTTGGGTTCTCTGCATTTCTTAAAATCTTTAATGCTGATAATATGGACACAATTATTAATGACATTTAGATTGGGAATGGCAGAGAGAATAAAGGTAGAATATCTGTTCTAATGATCTGTCTAAATGGCTCTCAGATGTGAGCATAGTACATTTTTCTGAATGTAAATCTAATACTAATTCATATCTAATGTAATTCAATATTACAGATTTACATCTAATTTCAAATCCTCTGCAAATTCAATTCTTACTCACCTTATTGAATACATTTTCAAATCCAATTTTGATCATGCTGATTTTGAGATGTTTTGTGTTTTATAAACATTTATATGCAAGTACAATAGGATGTCAAATATAGCACATGACATTTGGGGTTTAGGTAAAATAAGATTTCATACAATTATAAAAGAAAACATGTAGAATCTCACATATCAAAACGAACTTTACCCTTATTTTCTTGCGGCTAAAGCATTTAAGAAGAAAGAGTATGTGGAAATACAATTGAGAGAATAATCAAATAGGAAATTAAAAAAAAAACAAGCAAGCTGCAAAAGACAACATGCTTCATATGTTACCTCACATATATAAATCTTTAGACATGTGATAAATGGATATAAATATGTGATAGTCTGAAGATGCGGAATTATCAAAATGACCTCTCCCTTTTCTCCCTTAATTCCTCATGAAATCTGCTATGCAGTGTAATTTTTCTCCTCCCCTCAGTAGAACTTTGGTTGGCTTCCATAACTGTCTTAAATAATAAGAAAATCCTCCTGTTTCTTTAGTCACTTAAGCTGTTTCAGTTTAAAACTGGCAGATGTAGCCAGAACACTAATGAAATCTCCAAGCTTATTTCAAAATTAAAGCTTCTTGCACCCATCTAACTGGTCATGCCATAGAAGGCAGGACTGTGGCACAAATGTAGGACCTAGGTAGAGACTCCATTTTCCACCTTGTCTTTCTTTCTTCCATTGTTACTTAAAGTATTTCTGACCATACTCTGGCCCAAGAGAGTGGCAGTAGGAGAGACGAGACAGCAGGAAAGTGCCCACATGCTAATATTTTGGGGAACTTCGTCCTTGCTGTCTGGGTTTGGTGGGAGTCAAAGTTGACACTGGGTCTTCTGTCCTTTGCATACCATTTACTCCTATCCTTACTGCATTTCACTGATAGTAGGTTTGGTCTCAGTAGTCTATCACTTTAGGGACTCTCTCTGTTGGAATGCTACTGCCCTTTAAGCAGTCCTTTGGGATGAAGTCCAATAAGAAGATTACAGACCAACTTTCATCCACATGTGTGTAGTTTACACCATCTTTATGTATTTTGGGTCCACTGTCAACTATAATTTAAATTACTTTTCAAAGTAAAACACTCTATACTATTGTTCGCAGTTTCTTATAATCCCTAAACAAGTTGTTCCTTCTGGCAGCCAAGAAGTATCTGTGTTATTTCTAAGTGGAGTGACTACTATCGCACATGGATAGCTGATGTGGTCATCCAGAAGGAAGGCATGACTATTGCGCCCATGTGGATAGTATCACTACTCCTTCTTTGCATATACCTCCCCATAAATATTCATTTATTTCAAGATTCTGAGTTTAAGGGATGCTTAATTTGCTTTGTCCATGTGAGGGAAAGTGTTGAGGAGTATTCCAATGAGATTTTGTCCTGTGATCTTATTTTTTCACTCCAATACACATCCAAAAGAATGTTGTAAGAGTCTATGATAAAATATATAGATCACAGCTCTGGCCAATAGCTCCATCAAATATCTAGAATTCTATGATACATTATGTTTAACTACTAATGGAACTTATTTAGGATTTCTATCAAAATCGATAGTGTTACCTTCTAGGTTCAGCTTATATAGACAACAAATATCTTCCCTTCAAAAATGTTAATACTTTATTTGTAATAAACTAATGATCTGAGTTTTCTTGTGAAAACTAAAGAGAATCGTGTTAGCAGGAAGTATTAGATTCTTGGTCTAATATGTTTAGATGTATTTACTGTATTAGATATTTGACATATCTCTGTTTACATTTCCCAGCTCTGTCTCCAAGAGGATCTACAGCAATGGCCCACTGAGAGCAACATGTGAGCCAAATTACCGTTTCTTGGTTTCCAAATATGATTTATAACAAAAAATTCCCAGAGCTTCTTGAAGAATTCAGAGCTGATGAAGAGAAATTACAGCACAAATCTAGGATATCTTGTTATATCAGAAAGCAAGGAACTGCTCAATCAAAGGGACATGGCAAAAAGACAAGAGAATCAACATCAAGGAGCTGCTTGTGGCCAAACGGGAAATTCGAGAATCAAAATGAAGAATGTTAGTAGCAGGTTCTAACCTACCAAATTAAACAAAAACCTAGCCATACACGTAGAGATAAACTTTAAAGATAAAGGGACTGATCTGAAAGGCTTGTGGATTCATTCTGACTTCTTAAAGAAGAACGTTTATGGCATAAGTTCCTGAGCTATGTAGAGAATGCTAAGAACAAGTACCAGTTAAAAATTTTCATCTCCTTAGATGTCAGAGAGATACCAACATATGAGAAACTTTGGGAGGAAAAAATATTTTATGCTGTATGTACTTTCAATTCTGCAGAGTTAGTGTAATGCCATATCTCTCTAATCTGTTTCAATATAATGCTATACTTGTTCCTTGACAGAAACTACTTTTGACTGGCCTGCCAAAAAGTTCATTATGAGATATTGATTAGATGATCAGTAAAGTATATATGGCACTTTACCTACTGATTTAATACCTGAGAGCATGTCAAGAAAGTGCCAGGGTAATGTGAAAGTTTATGGAAGAAAGTAGAATTGTGTGATATTCCATCAGGGCTTCTAGTCTCTTACATCAGTTCTCACTGAGGAATTGCATTTGTAAGCAGTCACCCTAAAGTATTATTATTTAATATTTGCCCCCAAATCAGGAGGCTATCAGGGGTTTGTGAGAAGTCTGGTATTTGTACAGTGTGGAAAGCTGTATTTAGGAATAAAATTCAAAATTATGAACTCAGTTATGTCTAAAAAATAAATATTCATTTAGAATAAGAAATGGCATTCCAAAAATGATTGTAATTACAACACAAATTGTTGAAAATTCAACATTTTTAAAAAGAATCCCATAAATATAAACAAGAAAAATAGTAGAGTGATATTTTGTTACTTTACAAACTGCTACTGTCCTTTAGTAAATTATTCCTTACATACTTTGGCTGTGTGTTCTTTGATCAATTCATCATGTGACAATAATTTTATGACACCACTTTCTATAGAAAGAATAGGAAAAGGCTGAGTGGGGTGGCACACCATTAATCCCAGCTACTTGGGAGGCAGAGATAGGAGGACAGCAGCTCAAGGCCAGCCCAGGCCAAAAGCCCTAGCTCAAAAAAATTCAGGTGTAGTAGTACATAACTATAATCCAGTTACATGGGAGGCAGAGTTAGGGGGATCTCAGCTGGGGCAAAAAAGCAAAAGAACCTCTATGAAAAATAAGTTAAAAGGGCTGGGTACATGGCTCAAGTGGTAGATTATCTGTCTAGCAAGCTCAAGGCTTTGAGTTCAAAGCACAGTACCACAAAAAATGAACAGAAAAATAATATGATAATTTAGTTTCTCTCAAAGCACTATTTAATAAAATATATTTTTCATTACTAATATTTTAAAGTTTTTTCAGATTTGCAACTTATTATTGAAAATGTGCAAGTGTTTGGATTATTTTTAAATTGGGGAAAAATCTCTTTCTTTTGTGTTTGAGCCATGCAAATGATTATTTCAGGTTTCATGGCACAGTAAATAATCTTATACACTTCTTGAAAAAAAGCTAACTCACAACTGTGCAGACCACTTCCTGTCACCAGGCTTACAGATAGACATGGAGTTCAAGCGATATTCTTGGAGCCATCTCACTCCAGTGGGATTTCTAGCCATTACCTAACTACATGAAAGTGACTATGACCCACATAAGTATGCCACCAAACTTGTACCAAATGTGTTCTGAACTCGATTTATATGTAAACAGATCCTAAGGTCAGAGTACAAACAGCCATCTCAATGCATCACAGCTAAACAGTTTAATTTCACAAATTTTGCAAATCTTGAAATTACATGAACTACGGCTATGGGAGAGGTCTGTGCAAGTGACAGGACCTGAAGTTTATGGATTTTAGGTTTTTAAAAAACCTTGTGCTGCAAAGACTGTGACCAGGCTCTATTTTCTGTTCATTCTCCCTAAGTGCATTTGCTTTCTTCTAGGAAGTGACGTAAAGGTTCGCCCACTTCACCATTCAGCAAATAGGTCTCAAGTTCCTCTGTGTACCAGCCCGTTCTCGGTACTGGGAATAGAACAGAGACCAGAACAAGAAACAGCTTTGTTTCCAGAAAGCTTATATTCGGTTGGGGCTGCAGGTGGGAGAGATGGACAGTGTGCAGTAATAGGGACAAATGTATACAGGTGACTTTAAATCACAGTAAGTGTTCTTAGGGAAGTGAAATAGGTTCCATGGAAGAGAGAGTAGACTGATGGACAAGGGCAATAAAGGGAAGTATATTAGATAAAGGATTACGGAAGGTCTCTGTGAGCTCTACTGAGACTTAGAGGTACAAAACTCTGAAATGTAAGGATGTGAGGAAAGAATATTCCAGGAGGAGGAAAGAGCCAATGAGAGAAATGTGGTGGATTGATTGAGTATCAAAAACAGAGGAATTGGCAGGAATATTGTGGGCATAGGAAATACAAAATATTTTCAGTTTTCATGATCTTAAATTTCAATTTTTTTTACATAAGAAATACTATAAAGGTATTTTTCAGAGAAACTGTTAACTACTAGTGCATAAATAGGTAAGTATGAAAGAAAGTCTAAAGAAATTATATAATAAGCTTGAGTGAGTCTGGGATAAAGAAATAAAATAAAGAGGTAAGCATGAAATTAGCTTTAATTCCTTTCTTTTCCTCCCTTGATTTTGACTCAGTTCACTGTGAAGCAACTATGGCATTTCACTTGTGCAACTTTCTATAATTATAAACAATAGTCAGGCTTTTTAAGTTAATGTACTCATTTTACATGCGTTATTTCCTTGGGTTTGATACTGCAAACAGAACAAGGGAGAGTTCTTGAATGTCAACCACCGCTTCCTCTTCCCAACTCTCTTACTACATCTCTACCATTTCTCCTCCCAGTTTCACATCCAGCTATTCTATTCCTTCCAGACATTTAGGAGTCGGTAAAGCCCTCACGTTACAAGTTAAGAATCTAAGTCCTGGTGAAGATAAAGTAAGGAATGCCTCAAATATAACTCTACTACTCTAACTTCAAAAGGGAAACAAGCTAGCCACATAAAATGTGAGTAATCATGACTTTCATGAAGTAATTAATGGCTTTCTATGCCAATGTATTTAAATGTAGGCTGAAAGTCTATCATGAACTAAAGTAAACAAAAATGCTGTATCAAAAATAATGTCAAAAATTACTCAATCTTTACATAATATTTTCATGAATATAACTTGCATCTAACATGAATAATCACATTTAATTTAATGTTTTGAATGAAATTATGAGACACATTCCAGTAGATATTAGTTTTTAACTAGAATATATCATAGGAACTGTTCTGAAGATAAATGTTATATTAACTAAATCATAATAACAAAAAGCATCCCATTATTCATTCATCAATAATTTATTGAGTGATCACTGTGCTACCAGCACTATGTACTGCATATGTACATATGTACCCTGAATGAGTTAATAATGTCTTTGTCCCAAAGAAATCCAGGAATGATGAAAGCAGATGTGTAAACTGGGTATCGTGAAGTTATGTGTCAAATGCACAGGACAATGGCAGCACAAGGATTGAGCAATCCTATGGTTGGTGGGAGGAGACTGTGAGAGAGGCTTCCTAAAGAGGGAATGCTTCAGGTTGTTTAACAGATGAGTTACATTCAGTTCATCAGGCAAGAAGTAATGGATCAGAATACTAAACAACAAAACAACATACACAAAGTCACAGAGGCATGGATTAGCACAGTATGTGCTGGGAAAGAGGCTGGGGAGAACTGAATTTTAAGGAGGAACTAAATTGTGGAAAACCTTAAAAAACACCTTATAGAGTACTAAGATTGATTGAATAAGTTAATGGAAGATTGAATGCATAAGTTAATGGAAGTGAAAATTATCTACCCTGACAAACTAAGTTCCCACCTCAGGATGTAACTGTTTCTTTATCTTCTAACAAAAAAGTTCCTCCTGTCCCAATTTTTTCAAAATTGCATACTATTTATCATTCAAGTCTTGGCTTAAAAATCACTTCCCAATTTTCTTTACCATAGGACTGCAGTAGTGGTGGTCTACCACAACCACCTACTAAATTTTCATTTCCTTTGTTTATAGTGCTCTCAATATAGGAAGAATAAATGCGTACAATGAATACCAGCTTTACAACTTTATATAACCGCCATCCGCATGATTTCTCATCTCTTCATTCTTGTAAATTAGACTGAGAAAATGGTGGCAATTGCTAAGCAACGTTTAGTGTACTACACACTCCAGGGAATTGTTAGCTGGCAACATTTCCTTTATTCACTAATAAACATATTTTGTTCACTGGTAGCCAAATGAGTATCACTAAGGCAGAAGAGACTCTTTCAAAGGTATTTGCATATTATCATCTCAAAGGGGTAAATCTCTTGTGCAAAATTGTCAGGCAATATAACAAAACATAGTGAAGCATTTTACAGGGCATGAAAAAGATGTTTCTGGCCATTTAAAGTATCTCATATGCAAATCTTTCTACCCCAAGAGGAGATCCATATTTGTCTCCACAGAAATGAACTGGGAAATAAATCTCCATTAGTTCTGTGAAAACTTACACTTCTTTTATTTAGCATTTTCTGCTAACATAGGAGCTTCAAGGAATATTTATTTATAAACTAATATCCTTTACAATATTTGTGAGGCTTGGAAAGAAACGTAATATGTTTATTGTTCTTGTGCTCTATAAGATATTTTAATGAATGCTTCAACTCCTACAGTCACATAATCAAACAGATTGCACGTACACTTTGCCAATACAATGTTTATTAAAAATCCAAAACACTTATTCTTTTCAAATGAAGGAAATATCACCTTATTTTTATTTCTCCTTCCAAATACATTGTGGAAAATAGAAATAAAATTTTAGATCTAATCAGTCTAATGTAGGAAGAATTGCATTGCATTAAATATGTCTTTGAAACTAAAGTTTTTTACTAAAATGGCAGCCCCTAAATTATGGAACATTTTAAAATAAGCAAAAAATTAAACTAAGACTCAAAACTGGATGGGATTCATTTAATTTATAGACCATACTAGCTAGTAGTTGATCGATACCATAACCCCTCCTAGCTGTAGATAAAAAGTATTCATAGTTGTCCTTAAATGGATGAAAAAATGTCCCACATTTATGTAATTTTTGAATTGTATTGTTTCTTTGTTCATAGCACTTTTATCAAAGTGCATTGTACATTGAACAAATATTGATTATGTTTATATTATAAATTTATAATATTATAATTGGTTAGTTCTGTTCAAATATCTGAGAACTTTAGGATCAGGGAAATATTCAGGAAAAAACTTAAAAGATATTCTGAAAAACTGGAGGGGTGATCCTACAAATTGAATGTGTGGTAGCAATGGGAGAAGATGATTGGAAGAGAATGAAACAATAGGAAATCTAAGGTAAGGGAGGTAATAGGACTATTATGTATAGTCCTGGTCTATCCACACATGGGGAATGCTAGAACATTTGCAAACTGGAGCATTACTTGATATTAAACAGGACAGCAAAGGTCTGGTCTTCTGAGTATTTATTGCTGATACAGGCATAGGCATGATGACATTCGTGTGGAATGATTAAGCTAACATGGATTCACAGTGAATAAGCCTTGCTTTATAAATAAAAGTAACTTGTTCTTTTATGAATCTATGCTAGCTTCTTATTGTTACTTCTTTCTCTTGATGTCCTAACAGCTTTGATATAAAGTTTTATGAAGTTCATTTTCAGAAATTTGTAAAAGCTTTGTCTTTCACCCAAATTTGACAGACCCCCCCCATAATGTCCACTTTGTTCAGAGATTAAACATAATGGTTTTCTAAAATTCCTTATTCTTCCATTGATATATTATCTAATTAAGAGAAGTTGAAAGTTTAAAATCCTCTAAAGCAAGTAAATGATTTCCAGTTATCTCACGATTTGCCTTAAGCTACAATTTTCCTCATTAGGAAACTTATTCCCCTTTTTCAACTTTGGAAATTACCTTCCTGCTAGATAAAATGAGTGAAAATTGTCTCAAAATTCACCACCTTTCCACATGACAATCTTCTTGTTCTTTTTGACATTTAAAAAAAGTTTTTAAAATTTTCAGTTTACTAGTGTCTGTTGGTTTTACACTTAATGTAACAATTTTCCTTCATATTGATTGATAATTAAGTGTCCTGTTTCTTCCTACACTACAGTTCCCTTTATTCTTTCAACATCTGTGAGAAATGCAAACATAAGCCATGCTCTCATTGAAGTGATAGGAAGAGATGTGAAGAAAAGGGTCAGGTTGTATATCATAAGAGTTTGGTAGATAAAATAATTCTAGCAGATAATATATAAGTAGAAAAATATCTTTCTGTAAGAGCTTTATTTAAGTTAGGCTTTAAACAAACACTATCCAAGCAAATGGTTGGTCCTCAATGAGTATATAAATTCATGAATTTATATGTATTATTTGGAAAATGCATGCATGCATATGCAATACATATTACACATATACATGCATATAATACAAAATATTTTTGGAAAGGACAGATGTCAAGATATGATTACTAGTTAATTATATTCTGAAAGATAGCTATAACACTCAGAATTGGTAAAAAGAAACTGTACCACACAGAATAATCTCTGGAAAGTTTTACAAAATAAAATTCATATATAAAAATAATATTCTCATTATCTCCAAATGTTCATCAGCATTTGTGCCTCTCAGTAATCTGGCTAAGAAAACATGATGAACTTTTCTTTCAATTTCTTGAAATATGGTTTTCTGAAGAATAAGAAACACATCTGACTGTTCCTTACTATTTCAAAATCTAATATGATCATTTTCTTCCCACAATTTGCCTTTGACTTATGTTTTTTCACTATTGAAAAAAAAGTTAAGCCAGTGATAGTATTATTTCTTTGTTCCTTCCTTTGAATTTCAATGAATGTAATTTAAAAAATATAATAAAATGATTAAAAACGTGTAAGCAGGATCAGAATACAGGGAGTAGATATATCAGAATATACATGATATTTAAAATTTTATTTTTAGACTTGGGATGGGAATTGATGACAATATAAAGGCATATATTGAGACCTACAGAGAAAAAGATGATAAATTACAATGTACATTTGGAAAGCAGAGGGAATAATAACATAGAAAACCAGAAACTGAGAAACACAAAAGTAAGAGCTAAGTAATTGCATTGGATAGAGTTTTCTGTAAGGATGAGTATAAGAAAAATTGCAAAATGCTTTTAAAAGATTTAGAATTCACAAAGTAAAAAGTGACAGAAATTGGACTACTCAGTTAAAATTTAAAAGGAGGGGGACAGATAAAAGGAAGGTGGCATAAAATCAAAGCACCTGAATTTTTGCAGTGTTAAAAAAAAACAACAACCTAGTAAGAAATGCCTTAGAGTAAAAAAAATTTTTTAAAAGTATGAGAATGTCTTTTTGAGTTTAGCAGAATGTGAACTGATGATGGAAGACTGACAAGCACTGAATAAATAGAGAGAAAAAGAATTTAAAAAATAGATATCGATATTCAAGCAGTATGACTGACTTGGACTAGATAAGAAGGAATACATTTCTAGGTTCAAAGAATATTATCCAGTTGTATTTTATGCATATGTTGAATATGATAACAAATGCATCAAGAACTCTTATTAAAATACTCATAATTACATAAAATATTAGAATATATTTATAGTTATACAACAAAAATGTTTCCTTTTCACGAGCTATAAAATTCAGTTAAGATGGAGTAATAATTTAAAGAATTTACTCCTCCAGATACCCTTTTCCATTCTGTATATACTGTGTGAGCCATGAATTTCATGCAAGGAAGTATTTTACAAGTACCAAAGTTACATTATTCAGAACTTTCTAGCAAACAAAATGATCTAATAATCTCATGGACTTAGGTAGTCAAGTTTTGCCTCTTCTACCCTTTTTCTCCATGTTTGCACATCTTTTGCAGAGACAGAAGAATAATTGACAGTGCTGTTTGACAGTGCTGAATTATCCATAAGTTGGTCTGTACATTTTCTTTCCTAATACTAAGTTGGTTCTATGTAATACAGAAGCACAATCAATGAACATTAATTCTCAACTGAAATGAAACATGCAAATTTAATTAACATAAACTTAAAAGTTACCACTACCAGAGTATTTGAGGATTTCAGGTAGAGGTAATTTGGCAAGATACCCGATAAAATGTATAGTTGCCATTCATATGTTTTTAAGGAGTCTATGCCCCTAAACCTTCCCCTCACTAATATCATGAGGCCAGATTTCTCACTATTAGATCTTCCCATTGGAATACAGTCTCCTTTCACTGGTTTTTCCTCTCTTTTCTGCCCAGTAAAGCATGTTATAAGCCACAGTTCAGTGTTTTCCTCTTCCTGCATTTTCCACTCTGTTGGGTAAAGCCAATGAGTCAAGGCTTTGAACCATCCCCTCATATATATCTACAACCCAAACTCCAGAACTTGGACTTGTATTTCTAGTTACTGGACTTAAGCTGGACACACCCACAGTCACCAGGCTGAGCCAAGAACACTGGAAAATACCGAATAAGCATGGCAAATCCTCCTGCAACACCATTCAACACTCAAAACTGTTAAAAGCAAACTCAACACACAGAGCAGTTTCTGGAGTTGTACAAAATCATTAAAATTAGTATGATAAGAAGCCTTAAGGGTATAAATTGCACCTTAGATTTTCTTCTAGTAGAGGGTTACTTTTATACGTCTAGCACAATCCTTGGCAAAGGGCATCCTGGTAGAAAAGCTAAATTCTAGTAGCTCCTCCTGACTTCTGTGCCTGTAGGCAGACCGAGTCCTGTAGCTCTGGGCAGTCTTCCAAGGAGAGTCTCAGGGGCAGGTAGGAGAAGCAAAGAACACAGAAGCTAGGGGGGAAGACTCTGAGATCCAGTCAAAGGAATTCTAGGGAATCAGGTGAAGCTTGACCATGTCAGCTACTGGCATCTACCCCCACAAAACCTTCTAAGAATTGAATGTACTCATGCATTTCTTTCCTTGGCTTTTAGGATTTCAAAACTATTTTTCCTCTTGGTATAGTGTTCAATAACCAGTGTTATATTCTTCACACATAGTGCTGAGTGATGAACTATGTCATTCTTGATATAAGCATCAAATCCAAATGTGGAAGGAAGACAAATGAGAAATAAATTAAATGTGAGGGATACCAGAATAAAAGATAACCTAATTAGCCTGAGACTAGCATTTGTGAAATCAAAACAAGGTTGTGATTTCAGTCATAGTTTTCATAGATCCTCAGACCTGAGACTCACAATTATTTGTTTTCATACTTGAGAAGGTAGCTGAAGCAAACTAACCAAAAAAACCATTAATATATTTATTTATTTTTAGGCAGCACTGAGGTTGGAACTCATGGCTTCACCCTTACTAGGCAAGGACTCTACTACTTGAGCTAGCCTTCAGCCCCCTTTTTTTTTTTTGCCCTTGATCTAATGTCCACATATGAGGGAGAACATACGATTTTTGGTTTTTTGAGCCAGGCTAACCTCACTCAGAATGATGTTCTCCAATTCCATCCATTTACCAGCGAATGATAACATTTCGTTCTTCTTCATGGCTGCATAAAATTCCATTGTGTATAGATACCACATTTTCTTAATCCATTCGTCAGTGGTGGGGCATCTTGGCTGTTTCCATAACTTGGCTATTATGAATAGTGCCGCAATAAACATGGATGTGCAGGTGCCTCTGGAGTAACAGTCTTTTGGGTATATCCCCAAGAGTGGTATTGCTGGATCAAATGGTAGATCAATGTCCAGCTTTTTAAGTAGCCTCCAAATTTTTTTCCAGAGTGGTTGTACTAGTCTACATTCCCACCAACAGTGTAAGAGGGTTCCTTTTTCCCCGCATCCTTGCCAACACCTGTTGTTGGTGGTGTTGGCCTTCAGCCCCTTTTGCTCTGGTTATTTTGGAGCCAGGGTCTCACTTTTTGTCCTGGCTGGCCTGGACTGTAATTTTCCTATTTTACACATCTGGGATGACAGGGCATGCTCAGTTTTTTTAATTGAGATGCGGGTGTTACAAACTGCTTTTTGCCTGGGCTGGCCTGAAATTGTGATCCTTCTGATCTCAGACTTCCACGTGGCTTGGGAAGATAGATACATACCACTCCCAGCTACTAGCTGAGATGGGGTTTCATGAACATTTTTATTTTTGCCAGGACTGGCATCAAACTGTGATCTGCCAGCTCTCAGCTTCCCAAGTTTCTAGGATTTCAGGCAGGAGCCACTGGCACATGACCAATATATTTATTTAATAATAATAAACCTGACAAGAAATGCTATCCTCCTAACCCTATTAAATCTAAAGGTCTCCACATTACATGTAATTCTTTTCTTATAGAAAACAACCCCATCTTCTCTGCCATTCTCAGTTCTTATACTGATCTTCCTTTAATTCTAATAGCACTTTATAGTTTACAGTGCATTCACATTTTACATCATGCTTAAAACAACCTTCTCATATATATTATTACCACCATGTACAGATGGAGGAACAAGCTCTGAGAGGTTAAGTGACTTGGTCAAGGTGGCACAGCTAAAGGCAGGGTCTCAAATTTGAATTATGGTCTGCTAAGTGTTCTCCTTTGTATTAGTTACCTTTTTCATCACTGTGACAAATACCTGTCAGATACAACCTAAGATAGAAAGACATCATTTTGGATGATGATTTCAGAGATTTTAGTCCACAATTGTTTTGTCCAATGTGCTTGGGTAAAACATCATGGTGGCAGGAGCCTGTGACAGAAGAACATCTTCATGGCAGGCGGAAGCAGAGAAAGAAAGGACATACAGGAAGGGGTCAGGGCAAGATACAACCCCAAAGAAATGCCACTAGTGACCTACTTCCTCCAAGTAAGCCCCATCTCCTACTTTTCACCATCTCTCAATATTGCCATCATGTTATTAGTTTATCAGGGTACTACTCTACTCACTAGGTTAGAGCCCTCATTTCTTAATTGCCTTTGGGAACACTCTGAGACACACCCAGAGGTATTTTCAATCCAATCAAGTTAACAATCAAAATTAACCATCATACCCTTTGTCCTATGTTAGTTGAGGTCTAGTCAGGAGACCATAACCATACTACAACTGAATGAGAGAAAACTTATAAAGAATTATTAAGTAACAAAAGGAGGTTCAGAGGAAAAGAAACCACTAGAGAAAGGACTAGTAGATATAAGGAGCAGCCATTACCTACAAGGAACAAGGAGAGTATCTAAGGCAGGAATAATTTAAGACTTCATTGGTGATAATGTGCCCACAGCCTACCCGTTGACCAAGAACTCTGTAGAGGTGTCATACCTGGGCTGATAAGAATCTATCAGCTGTATGGTCAATAAAACTTGCTAGAAGCCACCCACTGACAGGTCAGAGAGACTCATTGAGAAGTCATACAATAAGCAATTGGGAAAGTTTACTAGAAGGTGTGTAGTACAGGTCTCTTGCACACGATTGGCTAGAAAGCCACTGTGGACCACCACATAATAGGTACAAGCAGAAAAGCACTAGAACTAAGAGGGGCCCTCTGTTTTTGTCAGGGTCACTCTATCACCTCTTACTGTCAAAACTTAGTATTGTGCTAATTTGATAAGGAAATGTTTACAGATTCCAGCCTTACTATCACAATGCAAGGCAAAGAAGAGTGGATTTGGGGCTCAAGAGCACTGAATTAACTGGCACGCATCTCCATGGTCCTCTTGGCCTCTGGAGGGTTAGCATGGTCTTACACAAAACTCCTGCTGCACTAGTTTTCTTTTTTCATAATTATCCCTAAAAAGAAACGACTTAACCTTTGGGGACACTAGGTACTGAGTGCTGGTATGAAATATAATAAGCGCATGGGGAGAGAGTTCAATGCAGTGATTGAGATGAAGTCTGGGCAAACCACTTGGGTCCCAATGGATATTAGCATCACCAATGATGAGATCTGTAGCCTTCCAAAAGTTCATCCCTTTATACCACATTTTCCTTACCTGTAAAAAAGAATGATAATAATACCCGCTCTGTTAAGATATCAAGAGAAAATATATATATATATATATATATATATATATATATATATATATATCCTATAGAAGAACAGCTGACATATAATTAGAATGTAATAAAATATTAGTATTCTCACGACTGGTAACTTGTAATTGGTGTCAAACAAATACATTTTCTATTCTCTTTACAGTTTCTCTTTAGGATGTGCCTCATAGTGCTAAGTCAACTTCTTTGAATTTGGGTTTTGTGAAGAAGCCTTTCCTATTGCTGAGCATTACCTGCAGCTCTGGTTCCAGATCCCTGGAATGCTCCTGGCTCACTGTATAATCCTCACCAGTCACAGCCAACTTACTGCAAATCTGTTTTCTAAGTGGAAAAATGGAGAAGGTTAAACAAATCATCCTTCTTTAAGCTCTCCTCCAGTTCTGACCTAATTTGATCTTCTCTCCCCCAAATAGTGAAGGAGGGAAAGAGGAAGGAAATTGCCATTTAACACCTACATATCTATGCCTGGCAAGCACTCCACAGGCTTCAATTCTCATCAAGCCCTCTCCAATTAGTATTTTTTAACCCTGTTTAAGAACGAAGGAAACCAAGTCTCAGAAAGGTCAAACATTTACTCCATATCAAACTCCTGGTAAGCAGCAGAGCCTGGATTGAAAGCCTCTCTTTCTGTTTGGGTCCTCTAGGCATTTTTGACTGTGCTGCTTGCCTCCCACTCTCCATCTCAGACAGCAAGAATCCTAATTGCTCACTGCTTTTCGTGCTCTGACTTAAAGAGATGAGTGGGTGAGCAACTTCTTCTTTTTTTTTTTTTTTTGTCTGAAACGTATCATTTGAAAGTTAAGCAAATGAAATTCATTTACCAGTTACAGGAACTTTAAAAAAAATAACTCTTAATGAATGTCTCAAGGAAATCGACTTTTGAGTGAAAATCAGCAACCCTACACAGCATCCTTGAATCCTTTCCTCACCTTCCTGCATACAAATCTGAAGGGAGAGGAGCTAGGTGGGTGCCAGTTGGATAGGGGTCAGGGAGCTGAACTCCTGCCCCAAGAAAGCACCTTTTCTTTCTGCTTAGCAGAGGGTCATTGGGCGAAATCAACTAAGGTTTCTTCCCACATAAAAGCCTGACTCCAGGGCTTTCCTGGACCAGGGCATGCCCCTCCTTTCCCTCTGCTGCAGGTCCCAGGTTAAACAGGGTATCTGTCCAGAACGCTCACTGACTGTTTCCTCCACCACCATCATCCCTGTCCCACATTTCTCCTACTGAAGAAAAGTGAAGTCCCTTACCCTAGCTCCCTAGAATCACTGTTCACTAGACGACCCCCAGCCTCCAGCTAAATTCCTGTACCCTCTTGGCTCAAGGATCGGGTCTGCCCAGGCCTGTGCTTGTGTTGCCGCTTCACTTTCTTCCAGAAATCAGGACAACCAAACTCGTTTTCTAACATTCTCTTCTTGGAGGGGGACTTCTGAGAACTTTGGGATAAATGACTGTAAAAGTGAAGCGATGAATCCTCTCTCAACAGTGGAACTCCTCCCTCCGCAAGTCTCCCGGCTCTCAGGCCTTCTGCAATCCCACGCCGGGTCCCCGCACCCCAGCTTTCTCACGGCAAGATCTCAGAGATGTGGCGCCAAGCGCTCGACTCGCCAGCTGTCCGGGTCCCTCTATTTGTTCCATGGAACTCGGGTGGGAGGAAGTCCGGGCGTCCTCGTCTCTCCGCAGCCTAGCGCAAGACCACACGGAGGCTGGAGAAAGGTCCGCACTGGTCTCGCGGCCCTTCCTGCCGGCCTCCTCTCTCCGGCCTCAGCTCCAGACTCCCCTCCCTCGCGGCTCCCGCCTCCTCCCGTAGGCTGCCGGGCGAACCCAGCCAGCCTCTCTCTCTTTCTCTCTCTCTCTCTCTCTCTCTCTCTCTCTCTCTCTCTCTCTCTCTCTCTCTCCTCTCTCTCTCTCTCTCTCCCCCCCCTCCTCTCTCTCTCTCTCTCACTCTCTCTTTGCCTTCACTACCGGGTCAAGCTGCAGAGGGAGGGAGACAGCGGCGAAGCCCTCCCTGCCTCTCCGCCCGGTGCGCGCGCCCTTCCTCCCGCTCCTGCTTCTTCCCTCCTCCCGCCGCCTCCCTTTCTGCCAGTACAGTACAACTAGTACACACACAGACACACAGACACACACACGCACACGCACGCACACTCCCTGCCGCTGCCACTGCAGCTGCCATGGATATCAGCTAACAACACAGGCGGGTGCGCGCGCTCCCACTCGCCCCACGCAGGAGTGGCCCCGGCATCCCTGCCCCCCTCCCGTCCCCACCCCCACCCAGCCGCTCACTAGCTCGGCTACTGCTCGCGCCGGCTCTGCTGCCACCGCCGCTGCCACAGCTTCCTCTGCTGCGGGGCCACAGCCTTGAGTGTCATTCAAGGGACAGCACAACCTCACCCAAGCTCTCCTACCTCTGCCCAGCCGTCCCTCTCGTCCTCCCCCCTTCCTCGTCCACACTCCATCAAAAGAAGAGGGAAAGCACCGAACCGAAGGGGAGGAAGGCAAAGTCTGCTGTCCTCACCCCTTGGCCCCCTGGCTCCTCCATCCTCATTCTCTCACTACCAGCCCCCTCCCCAAAGGAACCTCAGGAACTGAGACGACTCACCCTACTACCATGTCCAAAAGCTTAAAAAAGAAAAGCCACTGGACTAGCAAAGTCCATGAGAGTGTCATTGGCAGGAACCCGGAGGGCCAGCTGGGCTTTGAACTGAAGGGGGGCGCCGAGAATGGACAGTTCCCCTACCTGGGGGAGGTGAAGCCTGGCAAGGTGGCCTATGAGAGCGGCAGCAAGTTGGTGTCCGAGGAGCTGCTGCTGGAGGTGAACGAGACCCCTGTGGCGGGGCTCACCATCAGGGACGTGCTGGCCGTGATCAAACACTGCAAGGACCCCCTTCGGCTTAAGTGTGTCAAGCAAGGTGAGCGCAGTGGTTGACTCTGGGCTTGGTCTTGCGGTGGGACCTTTCGGGGCAGAGGGCAAAGGCAGGGTGGGCGCGCATGTGGAAGGGGGTGTGTTGCGCGACCGTGGGGTGGGGTCGAGAGAGGATCGCCGGGGCAAGTGAGCTTTGCTGAGGATCCCACTGAGGGGCTGAGAGAAGGGGAGGGGCGGGCTGCTGGGTGGCGAGCAACTTTGTTTGCGTAGTTAGACCCTCCCCTTTGGAAGGTGTTCGGCCTTGTCTGACCTCCCCAAGGCTCCAGGGGCAAATTGAATGTGCGTCAGTGGCATCGCCCGCAGTGAATGAAGAGCTCTGAGGGAAAGGAGGAAGGAAAGAAGGAGGAAGGGAAGAAGGAGAAGAAAGGAGGGAAAGAAGAGCAGCTTGAGGGTGCTCCAGCATCATCAGCGGGGCTGGGAGGAGCACAGGGTGGTGAGACAAGGGGAGAAAACTGAGTCTGACGTTTTGTGAACTGGGCTGGAGATGCCTCAGTACCCAGCGGTCCCCTAAGGATTCCCGAGCCACTGGCTGGCCAGGAAGGGAGGAGACAAATTGCTTTGAGCGCTTTGACCGGTCTTCGGTAACTTTTTCCCTGCTTCACTCCTTGGTCCCTCTCCCCCCGCCAGGGTGGTGTCATGTGGGCACCGCGCGTCACGTGCGGACTGACTAACCCTGGTGCTCACCCCAAGCCAGCAGGCGGGAGGAGGCTCCGGAAGAAGGCTCCCTTCGCGCGGCGAGCGCTTCTGGGGTTGGGGGATCTCGAGCAGAGGAATGGTTCCTGGAATTTTCTTTCCTCCTCATTGAGTGGGAGTCCTCTGTGGTTGGGCAGTCCTCTGGTTCCGGACTTGGGGGGGGTGCATGTTTGTGGGAAGGAGTCGCATGGAAAGGCCAGCTGGTTATAGTTCAGGCTTCTGCAGCTGTACCCTGATTTTGATGAGTCTGAGTGGAAGGCTGTGACGAGGACTTAATAGGGAGACTGGAATTTTGCAGAACTCTCCTACTAGGTCTTTGCTTGAATGAAAATTTGGTCCTGATGAACGAAAGAATGAGATGAAAGTTGGAATGCAGGACAATTTTACCAGAAGAATGTTTCTTTGTTTTCCACACACATACCTTTTGGCATTGCTTTTTCTAGCTCCATGCCTGTTTCATGTGTGGACCATATGTGTGAGTGCTGCACAGGTATCACTCTAAGGTTTGTTGTCAATTACATTGTTAGTCCTGCCTCACAGATGGAATTGGAGCCTATCATTGCATTTTGAAACACCACTTAATCCTATTGCATGATCAGCTATCAAGAAACACTCTTAGGCAGATTTTCTTCAGCATAAAATTATTCTCTAAAAACTTGTTTAAAAGTAAACAAGAAAAAAAAAGAAGTCTCAAAGTTCTCTAAAAGTAAGTTGTCATACAGGAAAGCATTTTCTTTGAGATTTCCTGAGTATGAGTGGCATATGATTTTAGATATAATGCAGATATATATTTGTAAGTTAATGTAGCACAATATTTGTATGACACTGAAGAATATGAGTTAGGTAATAGAGTATCTTGGAGTTTTTCAATATGACATACCAACAATTTAATACAAGAATTTGCATGAAACTATGTCATGTCATAATACTGCATAATGGGAATAAATATAAATTTAAGATCTGGTTTAGGGTCCAATGGATCTACGTAACTAATGAGCATGTGTTTGTCGGCAGGAAACTGAGCATTTGTCATGGAAGGTAACTGTGAAAGTCAACACATTACTAAGTAGGACAGTGTCCTACTAAGGAAGTGATTGTCCTATCATAACTTGCCATGAGCACCACATATTAAATGCTGTGTTCTGTTATGAGCACTAAGTGGTTAGATGAAATTTGGGAAATACTAGCAAGCAATACTGCTTCCAGAAGAGAAACCAAGGAAGATTATTAGGTATTGTAGCTTTACTCTATGAAATCCAGTGGAAAGATTTTGGAAAAGTGAGAGCATAAAAGTTGTAAATATTGAAAAGCTATCAAGTAAGAAAAGAAATTCTGACTATCTTGTAATAGTCCATAAGCTAAAACTAAGATGAATTTGAGAAATCTTTATCTACATTAAAATGTGAGCTTTCTTTGAACAATATGTGAGCAATATTGTAAGTTCAACTCCCATGATTGTTGATGTTCATGAAGAAGCTAAATTGGCCATTCATCACAGATTTTTCTACAGATGGAACCGGAACGACAATCATTTATATCCTGCCATGAGTTGATGAAAGGTATTCTCTGATCACTCAACTTTTGTATTATATTTTGTTCAGAAGATTGTTGCTTTTAAAACTGAGGAAAAATGTTCATATAGAATTACACCTTATACTAGGCCTCACTTCCAGACTTCACTGGTTCATTCTTTGTAATGGTGTTCATACAGTCCCCATAGGGACCTGATTCACCTACTGAATTACTACTGACCACAAAAAAAAAGGAGAGGAGAAAGAAAATAATCGCTTCTTTTACCTTTTGGGGAAAGTGCAATCCTTTTGTACATTCTTTTAAATATAGTGATTCATATATGCTATTCTTGTGTTGAAATTATTCTTTACTTTGTCAACTAATGGATAGATTTATTTAATTATAATTACAAACAAAGTAAAAATTTTAGAACCTTAAATTCAGTACTTGTGTTGCTTGGGTTTCAGTATGAATTTCTCTTACTGGAAAATCATTTAGAAACTCTTGGCTCAGTAGTTGTATTTTGGAGAGCCAAAAAACTAGCATAGCTGGAAAGCTTAAACGTGGTTTGCTTAGTAGTTGTATTTTTAAACTATTAATGAGATTGATTTTTGAATATTCATTCAGACATGGAGTATTATGCAGAAACTACTTGCATAATTATAGCTAAACTAAGGCAGATTTTGTAAAAAAAAAAGGAGATTTGAAACAAGAATACTGATATAGTATATATCAAATAAAATTATTTACTCAATTTTTATTTATTTGATTAATTTTATATCATAGTTATAACAATTTTAAATTATCTTAATTTTTGTTATAACAATTTTAAATTATCTTAATTTTAAAAGAAGCTGAGCAACTGGAATTTTTAAATCTTACTAAACAAGATTTATTTATAGTTTTTCTATACTGTTTAAATGCTTTCAAACTCATTTTTTGAAACTTTCACTAAATTCAGGGATTTTCCTTTTTAATTTAAGCCATCTGATTTTAATCCACACAATAATGAACCAAATATTTAAAATATCACTTATTGTCACATACAATTATTGTTGTAAACTATAGCTTTTTAATTTGTAATGAACTTTCCTTACCAATGTATGTAATTCTAAATTAGCAGTTCTGTTTTTATTATCTCATTAGTACATTAGACCCAATTGAAGAAGGTTTCTTGGGTGGATTTTGGGGCCTGTGTTAAAGTGCTGAAGGTCTTTGTCTTTTTCTTTTAACTCTGCCACTAAAGTTCACAGCAGCTGGTTACATAGACCGTTGTGCCCTACACTCCTTGCACTAGGGCTCCTAATGCATTTCTTACCTCACAGGGACCTACATAGCTTTGATTTATTTTCCAACTTAATATCCCACAATGGAAAATAAAAGGCAAAAAAGTTTTCTAATTCTTCCTATCGGAATATAGGCCAAATAAGGACTTTGAAATTCACCTCTAGAGAAGATCAACATTGCTGTCCCTCCTAGTGCTCCTTTCAGAAACACCTTCAAAAGAAAGTAGATCCACAGTTATTAAGAGTCACACTTTCTTCTTGTCTGACTTCAGGCTAGTATCATAGACTTAAACCTCCATGCTTCCTTTAATTTGGAAAGTTAAAAACTAATTATGCCAAATTCTCTGCCAATAAAGTTTCACTTTCCTCTATAGCACGTGAGTCACATGAAATTTTATTCAATAGATAATAAAATTCTTTCAACATTTTGAGCAGTTTATTATTTTTGGAACAAAGTGTCTTTAATATTTTGGAGCAAGGTTGAGATAATTCTCTTTGAGCATAATTTATGAGGGATGCCACTGCAGTTTTTCAGTGTATATAATTTAAATGTATAACCTTGAATGTTAAATAGGTCCATTTGCTATTTTACGTGTTTGCCTTGAATGAGAGTACTCTTGGGGTGAAATGCCAGCTAAAGAATTAAGTGCCACCATCTCTGCTCTTAACATTTATGCTGTGCAATTTTTTGGCACATTTATTATGCTCACTTTCCTTTTAACTTACTTGAAACTCACACATTCACTGTCATAATGAGAAGAAGTTTGCACATTTGATAATCTCTGATTGCCTGTAGTTTAAACAATAACTTTCACATGCATAACAGACCCTGGCAGAATCATTTCCCTCAGCAAGTGGGATAGAGTAGTGTAAAATGTGCAGTCTTCTCAATAGACTATCTGGCTTTGAATCCTAAAGATGCTACTCTATGCCAGCTATATGAGCAAGTTATCGAACATGCTGTGGTAATACTCCAGTAAAAATATTAGATAACAGGCTAGGACTGTAGCTCAGTGGTAGAGCACTTGCTTAGCATGAAAGAGGCCCTGGGTTTGATCCCCAGCTCTGAAGAAACTAAATAAACATAGGAAAAAAGGAAGGGAGGGAGAGAGGGAGAGAGGGAGGTAGGGAGGGGTTGAAAAAGAGAAAGAAGAGAAAAAGAAAAAATATTTTACCTTTCAAGATACTTTACTCTTAATTGAGATTGAAAAATGAGAAATGATTGACTAATTTATAGCATAATAATTTTTAAACTGTATTTTTAAGGTTTTTCTAAAGAATAAAGTAAATTTTTTTGAAAACTTTGAAGAGCAATGTTGTTAAATACAATGGAACGTATCTTCACCTTTTAAAAATAACTCCCACGGATGCTCTCTTTCTGTGTAAAGTTTTCAATTTTACATTTATTTCTGAATTTAGACATAGTATATTTTCAACCACTAATTTATTCTGTTTGTAACCATCTTTTTCTCCTAAACAGCTGGTGAATATATTGAATTGTTTACTCTACGTTTGACAAGCAAAGAAATCTTATTAGAATTCATTAATTTAAGTTTAAAATTTTATTTATAATTCTTAAACATCATATGTTAAGTGGAAATCTTATTCTCAGCTACAAATCAAATTCCTCATCAAGAAGAGAATAATGAAAGAGAACTAATTAATAAGTGGTCATAGTCAAAGGGTATAATAAAAAAAACTACATTAAATTTGGCAAGAAATAAAATTTAAAGTTTTTATCCCATTCCATTCTCAACTATCTTCTCTGTCTTTGGTAAGTACTCATGTGATATTTCCTTTAATAAAAGTAAGTTATGCTATACAGAGAATTTGCTAATAAATTCATAAAATTCATTTATTTAATAAAAGTTACATAGGGAAATGCCTTGCTGAATTCTATTGTACAATGTTCATATTATTTTAGATAATTAATAAAATTTACTTTCATTATGGCATTTCATTGATATTTGGTCCACTGTCATCAAAGCATTGTGAGATTAAGTTTTTTATACTTTTAAAAATTTATGTTGGCGGCTGCTCTGGTAGCACATGTATTAAAGTTGGAAGAACTTTAAGTTGGAAGAACATGCAGAAAAGATTGGCATGGATGACAAGCAAATTCGTGAAGCATTCCATACTTTAAAAGAAATTTATGTTGTGTTTAATATGTAGTATTGACCGTTTTGGATAGTCTGGAAGAAACTGTAAAAGTTTCCTCATTTGAAAATTGAATATTATCTCAATTCCATCCAATGGTACTATTTTCAAAGACTCATTAGGCTAGTGAGCAGATGTTTTAAATGAGTGATTGGGTTTGATTCAATAGTCATAATAATTAGATGGCTTGCTTTACTTTGGAAAATATTGTATCTATGTACTTAATTTATGAGACACATGAGATTTTGTACCTTTTCAGTTATTTTGGTTCACTAATAAAAGTCAGTATCAAAACCATGATAGTCATCATACCCAATAATAACCAAACACAAACATGTGGCAGAAAAAAAATAAACCTTTACAGTGTGAAGTAAATGATATTTTGTCTACCTTAATTTTTCTGATGGTAAAATTTATGGAAGAAAATTTGTGAACCTTTTAACTGCCTTTAGGGAAACATATGTGTATGAAATAAAAAAATTTTCCATAAATACTCATGGATTTTATTAAGTGCTTGTGAAATGAAGTAGTAAAAAGCAAAACTTTAATTAAAATATATATGTATATATATGTGTGTGTGTATATACGTGTATATATGTGTGTATGTATATATACATTTTTCATTGTGTTTACAGAGGATATTAAAAATTTTTTTACAGTTTCACAAATGTTACAATAACATATTTATATTGTGGTGGATCATAGCACAAAATCTGTTTGCACTTTATATCACCACTTAATAGATCATAGAAAATGTTTATGATAGATGATGTTTAATAGAATAAATAGATAAATGTTTAGTAGAAAACTATTAAGTGCAAAAATCAGTTATATATTTTAACATTATTTTTCATTTTACATATGAGCTATGTTGCTTATCCAATAGTGTGCTTTGTTATGTATAGAAAGTCTCCTACTTCTTTGGAATACATATAAGAATATAAGAATAACTAGTGCCATACAAGCCCACAGATTAGCAGCAAACCCCAAGCTTGTCAAAATCTGATTAGCTAGATTTCAAGCACAAGCAAGTTTCAGGGATTTGTTGCATCTGTGAAGTTTTCTGAGCCACAAACCTTAGTTTACTTTCTCTGTAGTCTATGCTGTAAGACTGTCAAATTACTTTTTGACTGGACAAAGTTTTTTCAAGAATTAGCATGTATTTGGGCTTAAAGCATCACTAAAACCTCCCAAATATCTTGGTTTATTTCCAAAAGCACCATGAGTATGGATGACTGCAATACTGACTTTCTAACAAGTTAGGTACATAGAAGGTGGCCATCTTGTTAGGATACAGGAATGAGGTCTAAAAGAACATCATCTTAAGTGAAATTAGTCAGGTTCAGAAGGCCAAAAGCTGCATGTTTTCTCTCATATGTGGAATGTAGAACTAATACAAATACAGTAATATTATGAAAAACAGTCATGCTAAGGGGAGGTCACATACGAGAGAGAGAGTAAAAGAAGGAAACTAAGAAGATGAACATGGTTGGTGTACTCTCTATACAAGAATCATTATAGAATTTAAAAACCTGTTGGAAACATAAGAAAGGGACTAAGGTAGAAAGAAGAAAAATAGAGAAGATGAACCAATTAAGGCTATAATACATATACTCATGGAAATGCCTCAAGGAAACTCCCTGTGTAGCTATCTTAAGCACAAATGTCACTTTTTCTTTCTCTTTTACAAAACCTGAGAACAAGAGGGTGGAACAGGTCCTGCCTGGGAGGGTCAATACCGTTGAGAGGAGGTGGGGAAAGGGTGTAGGAGGGTGAATATTGTGCAAACACTGTGTACACACATATGTAAATGGAAAAATGATACCTGTTGAAACTGTTCCAGGAATGGGGTGGAGGGATAAAGGAGAATGATGGAGGGGGTGAATTCACGTATGATATATTTGATATATTGTAAGAACTTTTGTAAATACAACAGTGTACCCCTAGACATCACAACAATAAATTTTTTAAAATTTCCACCTCCCCCCAAAAGAAATCAGTAGGAAGTTGATCTCCCTTCCAGAAAAGCATGACTGTTATAAAAGACACGCTCACCTATCTGCAGTTAAAATACGGAACCCTCTTTGTTAGTTTGGCTTCTGAAACATTCCCGGTAGCTAGATATCCTTTTCCTTTTGGACTGGAAATACTTATGCTTATGTGTTGCCCCAGTGAACAACAAATTTGTTATTTCTTTGGATACATAGGATAACACGTGTGCACCTACAAACACTTTTTCAAAGACTAAGGTTCAATGCCAGTTTTCAAATCAATAATATCTGGAAAGCATTTATGCATGTGAAGATACAGTCTTAAGTTACAGAAAACAGTTACATAAATATATTCTATCTGTGACAAATCTAGTGGAAAAGCTTCCATAGTGACCCATTAATTTTCCACTATGAGTGATATTTTTAACCCTTATTAGCTGTGATATGTATTAGTTATTAAGAAGGGGCAATAAGAAATCCAATTTATTGGTTTAGATTTTGTTATTTTTCATTTTATCACAAAGTAGGTGCTGGCCACCTAATAAACAGGAAAATATCTTGTTAATGTTACAGATGAAGGGACAGGATTAAGGGAATGATTATTCATGAACTGAATAGCATGTTTACAGAATGGTTTAAATTTTTACTAGTTTAAATAACTTACAGTAAAGTAAGAGGCCTAAACCCAATATTTTGAGCATATACTATATTGAAATTCTAAGGAAATAATCATTTAAAAATAAAGGAAATTATGCCAAATTTGTGTTTATTCAAAATATAGGCACTGATATTTAGAAATTGAAAATGTAAAGAAAAACTAAATTTAATCAGCAAGGACCTTAAGAGACTTTGTTTTGAAATGAAGAATATATTATTTTGAAATAGATTAATGTTTTAAACTGAAAACCATTTTCCTTATTTCAAATTAATTCACCATGGATAACACTACATATGAATTTATTAAGTACATATATACCATAAATCAAATATAAAACTATATAAAATTAATGATATTTTTGATAGTCCAAACAATATGATCTGCTACTATTTTTAATCAAGAAAGTGTCTTTTAACATTATTATTCCAGGTCTCACTTTTACTTTTCTGTGTTTTATTTATTTTAATTGATGCATTTAAACATAGAAATTGTATGTATTGATGGGGTACCCTGTGATGTTTCAACAAATTTTTAATGTTTAAATCAGGTTAGGTATATCTATTTCCTCAAATATTTATCATTCTTTTATGGTAAAAACTTGAAATATTATTTCTTCTAGCTTTTTGAAATGTACAGTACATTATTAGCTATAGTCATGCTACCATGCAATAGCACACAGAACTTCTTACACCTATGTACCTCAAACTTAGTACCCAGTGATCGGTTTTCTAAAATCAGCTGAAAAATCTTCATTATCTAATGTGTAGAGCATCATGATGCCCTTTGTTTTTGGGGAAATTGACTAAGGAGACCCTTTATCGCATTTGAATATCTTTTGAGATAGAACTTAGAAAGTCCCAAATTTATTGAAGAAGTAGTTGGTTATTTACATAAGGTGCAGTTCTTCTCCCCTTACGCACTGTCTTACTCTCAGAATGTCAGTGTTATTGAAAATTTTATATGCTGATAAGTTGATTTATGTTACATATAAGGTTTGCCTCAACCTAAGAGGATAAATTTCAACTAGTTTACATTAAGCAAACTAATTCCATCTCTTTACCAGTGATCTGTTTAAGGAATGGCTTATAACTCAGTTCTAAGTGATGTAAAGCATTCCCTTGGAAAATTTCTGAGAAATCTTTAAGTTCTTAAAATAAGATTTGAAAAAGAACTATTTACTTTACTGTCTGTGTAAGTTGTTGCACATAGATGCCTAAAGCAACTGTAGCTGTCTTGTGATCATGAAGAGTACTAGCCAAGAGATGGAGAATGGCAGAACAGATAAAAAGGTACTGGCTCTTGGATGAACTGATGAAATAAGGAAGCTAGAACTAGCTCTATTTCTAACTTCCTGTTATTGAGATAACAAGGTTCAAGATATTTAAGACATTTAGATTGGGCTTTCTGTTACTTACGGACCAAATCATTCTGGTTTATATGGCTGCAGATTAGTATAAAAAATAAGATTTTTCATTACCACCTTACTGTTTTAGGGTGTGTTGGTGGAGGTCTTTCAAAAACAAAGTAAGTTTGGAGAATAAATTAAAATGTACTTTACTTATACATAAGCTCAGTCAAATTCTTGGTATTTCTTCATTATCTCATTTAATTTTGTTTCTGTTTTAAACTCTAGAAACATTTTATCATTCTGAAGTAAAATATGTGTGAATATAAATTCATTTTAAAATAGAACATGATCAAGAAAGCAAATCATTTATAAAAATATACCAATAATGCATGCCAAAATGAAGTTAAAATATTTTTTGAATTATAGAATGTTTACACATGTCTGTGCTATTGATCCAGGAGTATATGTAATTATAAACTGAGTCACCAAAATTCACCAATTCTGTTTATTCAAGATGAGAATTAATTTACTAACTATTCAACAAACCTTTATTGGTAACCTGTTCTTTAGTAAGCACTTAGCTACAGACTGGTGACAGAAAGATGTATAAAACATCATTAAGAGTGCTGTGTATGCCAGGTGCCGGTAGCTTACACCTGTAATTCTGGCTACTCAGGAAGCAGAGATCAGGAGGACCGTGGTTCAAAGCCATCCTGGGCAAATAGATCGTGAGACCCTATCTCAAAAAACTCTTCACAAAAATAGGGCTGGTGGAGTAGCTCAGGGTGAAGGCCCTGAGTTCAAGCCCCAGTACCACAAAAAAAAAAAAAAGATGTGTACTCAAGTAGTTCAACTCAAGTTATATATCTCACTTGACTTGAGTTAAAAGTCACCCGTGAGAAGGTTTTTTTCATCTTGTAAAGATTTCCTCCATAGTGTAATCAGAATAAACACTGAGAAAACAACATGTCTTACAAAAGAAAAGGGGCTAGGACTTCTTAGGCTCATAGATTGCAGTTGAAGTAGCTCCATAAGCTACCATGCATACTATGTATCTTCGTGTTGTGCTTATGCTTCAGGTACTGTGATAAATAGTCATGATAGAAAGTCCTGATCACACCCCAGGAACTCGACATTGTGGAAAAATATTGAAGAGGATGGAGCTTCGGAGACAAATAGGTTTGGATTTCAATCACAGTACATAGCGCTTCCACATCTTAGATGTGAATTGAAAAAATTGTTCCACACTTTGAAAAATTGTTGACATTGCATAATCTTCTTTGTAGGGATATTATCAGTATGTAGTGTTATCAATGCATATAATATCCAGGGCCTACAATATAGTTAGGCATAATAGCAGCTTGTTATTATCATAACTATCATACATAATGAATAGTATTTGTATTATATTAATATCCTCGAATTAATAATTACTATAGACAAGAATGTTCCATTCAATTTCGATAAATGTTTCAAAAGACCTATGCCAAATAGAAGGGCATCTTGTCTGTCCAGGGGTTTCAATCCACATTTCATGGACAAAAGGATGCTTGAGTAGGTAGATCATATGACAAAAGCAGGAGAATTCTTCCAGAGAAAAAACACCATGTCACTGAGTTTGAATGATTTGTAGATTGTGGCAAAGAGTTTCCCAATAGTAAAGTCTGGAATTTAATATAGAAATGAGAAATCTGAGAAATGAACTTGAGAAATGAGATGTAGGCCAAGCCAGCATATAGAATTGAATGAGTCACTAAGTGTTGTTATTATTAATACCAAAAATTTATATACTAACTGTATGTTAGTCAGTGTTCTAAACACTGAAAATATATGCTAACAAATTTAATCCTCATGTGAATCTATAAGACAGGCTCTTTCATTAACCCCATTTTGAAAATAAGGAGACTGCAGCCCAGAGAAGCCACTGCTCTGTATCATTATGTTAGCTTGCCTTTCTGTGTTGGAAATGTTTTAAGGACAGAATTACCATGGTCAGATTTGTCCAGTGTTTTCCCAGTGAGGGAAAGTGTCAGCAACATTTCATGCAAATATTAGGCAGTAAAGAGAATTAAAGATAATTTAAGGAGGTTCACTGGAGATACAAAGAAGAAAAGAATTTAGGAAGCTACATAATTATCAAGAGGAGAGACTTTGAGATCTTGAACTGTTCACAGTGATGGTAGGAATGGAGAAGGAGATTGAATCAAAAACTACATAGATGGCAAACTCATTTGTATATGATTGGGTGCAGTTGAAAGAGTTTTGATTGACTTTTTAGTTTCTGCTGGTTAATGCTAATTTATTTAGAGACTAAAAACAAGAAAATACCTGAGTAGAAGGCATTTCATTTGGGATATATTTAACTTGACATTTCTGGAAATAATTCAAGAAATAAACATCTAACTATCTGACTCCTAAAGTCAGAAGAGAAGTTTGGAGTGAATGTATAGGTTAGGGAATATAAGATTATCCAACAAGAGCAAAGGCAAAAAATAACAAAAGAAAATATTGTGACATCTGGGTTTGAGGAGAGATCATTGAGTTTCAGGAAAGAAACTTGACTGAAACCAGAGCAATCTCACCATTGAGATGTCCACACTGACAAACAGCAGAAATGGTTAGAAAGATGAGGTATGGGATGTTTCTACTGCTTTTGGCAAAAGTGGAGGTCACTTTTATTTTGTGCCATTTCAGTGGAGTGAAGGGCACAAAAAATACAGTTGTCATAAGGTTGAAAAGTGAAAAGGAAGTGAAAAGCTAGAAGCAGTGTACACATTCGACTCATTCAAGGAAACTTCAGAGTAGTGAAGTAGCTGGACGGTTCCTCTGTTAAGGCTTTGTGGCTGAGCAGGATATAGGTTTGTGTGCTCTCATGGAAGAAACTTGGGCTTTAATGTTTTTATTGGTTACAGAAATACATGTTACCTCACCAAGGTAAAGTATTCTAGAAAATTAAGATTCTTTGACTGACTAATTGAATAAAAGAATTGGTCAGTACCTTTTGTTTTGTGATATGCTAAAACTAGGTCCTGTCATTAAAACAGTATTAATGATTAGACCTGATCCTCCAAGAACAGAAAGTAGAAGAAGAGACAATCATGAACAAAGCTGATCTTAATACACTGTATTTAGTGTGATAATACAGAAATAAAAACACCTATTTTGGAGCACATGGGAGTGGGGGCAGAAAGGAATCATATAAAAAGCACAGATCTTAGAGGGCTTAATTGGAATCGAGTCACAAACCCATTACTTTCACTTCCTGATGGTAGGATTAACTTTTCCTGAGCTTCTGTCTGTCTGTTCATTTACAGAGTTGTGTTAATCAGCTTTTTAACTCTGACAAAATACTTGAAACAAACAACTTAAGGGATGAAAGATTTACTTTGGCTCACTGTTTCAGTTCATGGTCGCTGGCTCCGTTGCTGTGTACCTGAGGTGGTGTCGCATAAACAAAGTGGGTTTTTTTTGTTTTATTGTTTGTTTTGTTCGATTTGGGAGGACAGCAGGAAGAAAATATGTCTTGAGATATGTATTGAATGGAGAAGAAGTAGAGCAAGTCCTAATGGTGAAAGAATATGGTGGAAGAAAGCTGCTCACATCATGGACATGGGGAAGCAGAGGAGAGAGTAGAGGAGAAGAGAGGAGGTCCTGGAACAAGATATATCCTTCCAAGGTACACCCACAGGCACCTACTTCTCCCAACTAGGCCCCACCTCCTGTCCATTCAGCTATGAGCTCTTTGATAGATTAATCCATTAGTGAAGTTAGCATCCTCAGGATTCAATCACATCAGTAGCACCACAAGCTGGGAACCATGTCTTCAGCACATCAATATTTTGGATGGCACTTCATATCCAAACAATAACAAGAGTGGTTGTTAAAAGCAAAGAACACAATGCAGGTTTAAATGTTTTATAAAATTTCCAGTGTAGTTCAGATGGATATGAGATATCATTTGGAGATGGAAGATGGAGGGTAGGGTGGAAGATACTTCATAGTATAAGGGATTTTGAGGTTGTTTTAAAGTTGGAGCAGGAGTTCAGGAGAAGTGGTATAGAAAGCAGAGAGAAGAGAATGGTCAAAGGTGGGAAAAAGGGAAAATGATTTTCCTGTGTAGAAAACTAAACATAGACCAGGGAGGCCAGACAGAGGGGTAGTTGAGTACTTCTGGTGGAAACTGAAGATTTTTTTCCAGAAGAGAAACTTGGAGACATATTAGGGAAGGACTTAAATGAAAACTTCAAGACTTTGAGCATTATTATATAGGTGGGTAAACACTGCTGCTTGGGCAAGGTAGAAACATAATTAAAGTGGTTTTTTGTTGTTTTGTTTTGGGTGTGAACTTGAGAAATATTTTAGAGGTAGAGACAGAATTTATATATGCAGTTGAATGGAACATTATGATGAAGGGGAGGTAACAGGTAAAGATGACTCAGATTTTGGACTTGGGAATGGGTGTGTAGAGTAGATGATGATGCCATTGACTACAGAGATTAAAATTTAATCTATAGATGAAAGGTTTCAGGCTGTTCAGTTCCACAAAAAGAAAATTGCCATTTTTGAGGAATGCAAAAAAAATAAGCATGCCACTTTCAGAATATTGTGGCTTTTATTGTATGCATAAGTAATATTACTTATATCACAAGATGGTTATCAATGATATTTTACTTAAAACAACTTAGAGTAGGTGTTGAATTACAGATAGTGAGTTTATAAAACTAAGTTAGAAATGGCCTGTTTTACGTTTTAGCATAGTTTCTTACTTCATTTTGCTCCAATTAATATTATTTAAAGAGCAGAGTGTGTAGAGAAAATGAGTATCTAGTAATATAATGTGTTTGTGATGCCTGGGACATGGCAAGTTTCTTATGTTCCAATATTGTTGGCTACATAGACCTTTAATTAAGAGAGTTGAGGTACATTGTTTTTTTCAGTAATAGCAGTAGCCCTATAAAGACCTATGGTCTCCTAAGGAGAGCATTGAGAATGATAAAAACCCAACAGTGGAAATTTGAGGAACACCTGGATTTAACAGCAATTATATATTAAGCATTAGGCCTGTATAGTCTTAGTACTTATAATAGAGGCCATGTGGTAGGAGAGCAGAACGTCTGTGATATGTAAGTCAATCTTCTTCAGTTGGTCTCTTAATACATATCACATAAGACATTTATCACATAAGTAAATACTAACACATTACTATTTAGCACTGAAGATATTCCTATTTTATTAGAAATTCAAACACAAACAAAAATAGCAAGAATTCTGTCTTTAACAATACTGCCTTTATTAACTCTATGTTTTAGTCTTAATTCAAAGGTCACAGAAGCTAGGTAATTCTCCATATTTTGATTTTGTGAGCTTCTATCTTAAGACTATTCTCTTTGACCAATGCTGTGATAGTCTTGGCTGTATTTGGAGTAAACCTTGAAATGTAAACTCTAAGTTATACTAAGAATTCATTGAGATTACATTTGTGCTGAATTACTTTCCTCTAGCATGTGAAATTATTCAAATAGTTCCAGGTGGAAATGGTTAGAATAAGCATCTTTTGAAAATTCAGTTCACTATGTGTGTGTTATCCAAATACCATGCACACTTCTTAAAGATATACAATTTTGATTTTTAAAACTTGCTTGTTTGTAGTTTCTCTAATTCATGGTCCAAGAAATAAACTATGGAATATTTTGAACTGTACTGATTTCACAATTATGTTATAAAATAATATGTCTTGATACCTGAAAGTTTCAGTCATTTTCCAGAATTGGTATACAAGAATTGTACTTATTTTCATTTGCTTCAACAATGGTTTGCCAGTGAAGTTATTAAACATCACTTGAACTAGACCTAGAACTCATCAGGGGAAGAACAGCATCTAATTCATATTTATTTCTCTAGTACCTGGAATGATGACTGAAAACATGTAGTGTTTTGAAAATAGTCACTGAATGAGTGAATAAGGTAGGAGTCACTTTTCCTATAAGATACATTCAATTTGAGACATATTATATTAGTCAGGGTTCTCCAATTAAACAGATCAGTATTAGAGAAAGGTGGGGAAGAGGGATAGTTATAAATTGTTGGTTCAAGCACCTATGAGGATTGATCTACAGGGAAAGTAGGCAAGCTGGAAACTCAGTAGAGTTGCTGATATATTTCAGCCCAAGGCCCAGACAACCTAAGAACCAGGAAGAGCAGATGTTTCCATTCTAGTCTTAAGGCAAGAAAAAAGCAGTGTCTCAATTTGAACACAATCAGACAAGAGGAATTCTCCCTTACTCAAGAGGAGGTTCGGCACTTTTATTCTATTCAGGCCTTCAACTAATTGAATGAGACTCACCCACATTAGGGAGGATAATCTGCTTGCCTTGATCTACTTATTTAAATTTTAATCTCATCCAAACCACCCTAAATGTTTGACCAAATACCTGGGCATCCTGTGGCCTAGTCAAGTCAACATATAAAATAAACCAAAATATACGTTAAGAACTACTGTGCAAAACTAATAGGTACAATAAATGCAGCGATTTTACCCTATAGCTACATCCTTGAAATAGTATTTTAATACAATTGACATAATTTCTTTTGAATATACTTAGAGCTCACTACATTATGCTGCGGTAGATTTTTGGCATTGTGACCACTGCTTACCACATGCATTATGAAACTTACTTTGCATAATTTTTTCCAAAATAGGGCATAAATGATGCTCTATCTAAAATTCATTTTTGCTTACAATAAATCTATATTATAATTTTCCCAGTTTGTTGAGTATTCATTTCATCCTTACACTGAAACTGTTGTGTAAAGGAACGTGTTTCTGTTTTATTTAAGTGTGATATGTTCAATGGCTTAACAACATGTCACCTGTGCTTATTGCGATTCAAAATAGTATCAGCCCTGTAAAAAACCAGGTTGCTAAGACAATTACCCGTCAGCATCTAAACAGTTTACTACTAATGACAGGGAAGATGGCATTGCCACAGAGTTCCAGCATCAAAGGCAGCTTAGAGGTTTACTTAGAATTAGAGATTTTCTTTATTAGGAAAATTAAATTGGCTCATTTACTCCAGAAAGGAGGTTTTCATCCTGTGGATAACAATTGTGTCAGACTGTTTTAGAAAGAGATAATGGCTCTATTTGAAAATGTAGAGGTGGCAGATTAAGTGGTAAATTAGCAATGAAATGGTATTCATGAACTTTTCCTTTAAAAATACTTTTAAATTGTCTGAGTAATCAGAAATAAGAGACTATTTGGTCAAGAAAAACAGTACATATTATTATATTAAGAATATTATTATTTCCTCTTCTTTATTCCATTTGGTGTTTTAATATGTTTGGTTGATAGGCAAATCAACTATTTTTCTTATTTTTTAATTTAAATATTCATGTGGCCTTCCCTGAAGTTATTAATATAACTTGAAAGTTCTTGTTTAATTCGGCCTAAATTGTAGATGTTGCTGAATTTACTTAGGGCCAACAGTAAAAATATTTATTAATACTAGTAATAGTAAGGTTTTATACAGCACAGTTATGCAAAGGGTAATACAAAAGAATTATTTTTCTCTCATCTACTGCTGCCAGAAGTGTGCTTTGTAGGATCTCACTGCTATACCACACTTTGTCTACTGTAGAATTTTTTGACAGGGGCAATGGATTCTAAACCTGACCACTTATAATTCCACTGTCAACCCCTGCTCACTCTGTTACACCTCTAGGTTCTTTCTGTTGTAATACCTTTGGCCCAGCAGGTAGCCCTTTTTCATTTGTCTTTTTTTCTTTTTCTTTTTTACTGACTCGTAATTGTATATATTTCTGGGGTACAATGTGATATTTTGATAGATGTGTAAAATATGTATTGATCAAATCAGAGTAATTAATATATCCATCATTTTAAACATTTATTCTTTCTCTGTGACATTATTTCTTTCCTTTATTGTTGTGATGTGTGGGAGTACATTGTGGCATTTATACAGGTTCTTAGATTGTGTCAAATATATCATACATAAATTCATTCCTCTAATTTGAGCTCAGAGCTTCACACTTGCTAGTCAAGTGCTCTACCACTTAAGTCATGTCTCCAGCTATTTTCCCTTTAGTTATTTTTTAAGATAAGGTTTCATGGCTTTTGTCCAAGCCAGCCTCAGACTATGATCCTATTACTCATGCCTTCCACATAGCTGAAATTGCATGCCCAGCTTGTTTGTTGAGACAAGATATCACTAACTTGTTGCCCAGATTGGCCTTGAACTGTGATCTTCCCCATATCTACCATGGAAAATTTCCTGCATCCTTGACTTTTCCTGAAGTAGAATTGTAGCTACATATATTTTTGCCTAAGTATCATGGGCAGCTTCACCCAAGCTACCACCTTTAGAATTCTTCCAGCAAGAAATAGGAACAAATGAATATTCCTCAAACTCATGGGAAAACCTTTCAAATTCTTTCACGAACTCTCTCATACTGGGCTTTGGGATATCTGCCTGGGAAACTAATATTGTTAATAAGCAAATTGTCTGGTAGTGACCCTTGCAAGTGGTCACTTCCTTTTAAACATCACACCATCTTCCCTAAGAAGGATGAGAAGGATTCTCTTACTTATTAAGAATTCCTTCCAAGAATGCTTTTGATAGAATCTCTTTTCAAATATTTAGTCTTTCCCTGTGGGCTATTGGGAGTGAAGGTCTTTGAGTTAGTTTTACCAGGGATATGATTGATAATGTGCTTATTTTTAATTGTCATTAGCTTTGAAGCCTTAGCTATATTCCAGAAAAATAGGCAAAGTCCCACTTCACATCTAATTATACTTATTTAAGGCCCACATTAATTCTAGAAGGAAAGCATTTATAATCATCCCAGTTAAATATGAGGAAACTGGAACAAAAAAAGAGTCTAATCACTCAGATTGCCCAAGGTTATTCAGTACCAAGTCACTGCCTGACTTAAAAGTGCATGTTCTTATCTGCTTTGCTATATTACTGAAAGGCACTGGGACAGAGACTAGAGGACAAGTGCCCCATTTTCAAGATAAACAGTTATAGTACCCTAATGAACTTTCCTACTCCAGTTTTCCTTTCCAAACTTCACATTTTCTGATGCAAATCACATTCTTTTCTCCTTTTTCTTCCCATCTTAGAATGATTTGAACATTTTAAGATTAACTGATAATTTTCATACTGAAATTATAAGCATTTTAGAAGACTCATGCTATTTCTTAGTCTGCTGTCTCAGTATTGTACAGTGTACACAAATGGCAACTGTGAAAATACAACAGGACTGTACTAAAAGATGGGGAAAATAAAGTACTTCAAATGGCACAGAATTTAAAGTTCCCCAATAGTGTTCTGATCTTATGAATATTAAGGAAATAGTAGCTTGTGAAGTTAAGAGTTTATTATATTATCATTTTATATAAATATTTTTCTCATAAATCAAACATTTCTTATTTGTCTTCCTTCTCCCCCCTTAGGAAATTGTTAGTCTTATTGCTATGGGTGACGTAAATCCACTGTTTGTTTTCACTCAGTGGCGTACAGATGTGTTATAAAATATTTCATTACTAAAATGTATCTGCCTGTAAAAACATAAACTTGGGGATTTGGTTCCAAATCGTCTTATCTCAGGTACTTCGTCCTAGGATGCTCATGTGGGGCTTATATTTAGTATTACTTGAGTTGCAGATTTATTTCATCTTGCCTAGCAGCATCAGCTATTTCCTTCTGCTGGTTCCAATTATTATGATTATTTCCAGCCCGAGTGAAGTTTGGCAAAAGCTAATATAGAAAGGGAAAGAAAAGAATAGGCTATTCCCTTCAGCTAACATTCAAGCTTATCAGTTCTTCTTTAACTGCAGAAACCATTTACTAATATTTGGAGTTAACAATTTTATATTGATTTTGCTCTTCTTTGTCATTGCAGACAAAAGCCCAGTGTATACAGGACACAGGTTAATACTATGACATAATTTGGATGTAAGACATCTTTTCATTGGCTTTGATAAATTAAGGCATTGTCCATCTTTATTGGAGAAGCCACTGGAAAGACGGAGTTGTGTTTGCTGATTCTGTGATAGAATTTGCACATGTGCTAAGTGAAACTGTAGGGGTTATAAGTACATATGTGTCACTACATACAATATAAATAATATCTACATTAGATGTCTGAACACATGCTTGGTAATCTGGGAAGTCAGTTTTCTTGCAATTCCTGTCTAAGGTCCTCAGGTAGTTATGTATGTGGAAGTAACAATTGAGTAGGCATGATTTCTTTTTCCCTTCCATGTTTCTTTAATAGCTTAATGAAAAAAGACAGCTTTTCCTCTGTTCCCAAGAACACAAAGGATTTGATAAGAACCTGTATGGATTTAACACATTTGAATAAATTTGCTCTAAATCTTTTATATAAACTCAAGGAGTCAGTGGGGGAAGGAAAAGGGGAATAAAGGCATTGATTTAGTTGCTGATTTTGTTGCCTCTTTGTCATTTTTCCCATGTAGACCTAATTGATGAGACTAACTAAAAATTCTATAGAGCCTCTCTTACTACTATAAAGTAGAGAAATGACTAAATGTAGGAGATTGAGTTGAAGTAGATTTTTCAATTTTACAAAATATTTTTAAAAATTAAACTTGAAAGTGTCCTATTTTGTGAATAAGAATTTGTGTCCATTACACATGTATTATTTGCAATAAATACTTCATCCACTCTTCTTTAAATTGTTTTCTTCTATTTGGACTCTATTTTGCTTATAAATAAGGTATATTTTTCTAATTTTCTGAATAGTGTTCATTGATAGAAATACTTTTTTTGGTTAATATCATCTTTATTTTTTAAGCTTTTAAGTCTCTGGAAGTTTTGTTTTGCACTGTACATCTTATGAAAGTAGCACATTGTGCCTTCCACATATATGCAATTGTTATGTGCCAGTTAAAAAATAAAATAAAAACAGTAGCTTGAAAATAAGTTTTTAAGTGTTATATGCTGAATCTTGTTCATTTGGAAGACTTTTGACTTTGTATTTAATGAGCAATATTATTGGAGCAGGAGAGTCAACTCTATAGTATGTAGAAAATATAAGATTCTCTGATAAACTTTTATGAAAAAAATTTTCTAAATTTTCTTTTGCTGTTGTTGCAGTCTTTTGAAACAAAATTCTACTGAAGGTAAGGATCAGAAATTTTTAAAAACAATGTTGTAAATTTAATTAAGTAATACAGAAAATCCAATACTTACTTTCCATTTATTGACTTGTCAATTAGGCTTGTAGTTTAGTGTTTATTCTTAAAACAAACCAATTTGAACCAATTTAATTTAACCCAAACAAAAGGAAGAAACAGAAACTTATTCTGTTAAGTAATGTTTTTTATAAAAAGGCAGGAAAAAATAAATCCATAATTCATGAAGCATTGTTGATGTGGATTTTGTTTCAGGGATATTTACATAGACTTGTGTAGTATGTAGAACTTATAAACAAGTCATTATTTATATCTCAACACATAACCTTTTCTTATTGCTTTTCTAATTGATAAAACATGTTTATAAGAGCTTTGTATACAACATATCTAAGTTGTTATCTAAAATAGGTAGATGTTTTGTGTTCTTAAATATAAAATTTTTCCAAAGGATATTCCTTGGGCAAATGAGAGCAATGGCAATTATACATTTTCAGTAATTATTAACTCTGCTGATTGTTCATCCAATATGATCCAATAAAATATTTCATATAGATGTATTTTGAATTTCACGTTGTTCATTTTGCTTAGCACCCCATTTTTGAAGACTGATTGTTCCTGTAATTTCAGGGAATGTAAATATGGTGATGACTGTTAAATTTGAGCTGTGTGTGTATGTGTGTCTGTGTGTATGTGTCTGTGTGGTGCTAGGAATCTAACCCATTGCCTTGTACATGCTAGGCTTATTAGTGCCCTAGCACTGAGCTACATCCCCAGCTCTTGTTTTTTTGAGACAGTATCTTACCATGTAGCCACCCCAGTATGGCCCAGAACTTAGTCTTCCTACCTCTACCTCTGGAGTGTTGGAATTAGCTGGGATTATAGTTGTGAACAGTCACATCTTGCTAGGCATTCCTTAGAATCCTTGCATACTAATATCCTTTCCAAGAGGCTAGCCTGTTAATATAAATAATGGCACTCAAACATTCGATCCTACCAAATAAAACCTGTTATGGCAAAATAGTAATTCTTGGCAGTGGTCACCTACACTACAAATCCTCGTTATGGGATTGGTTTCTTGTAATACTGTTTCATTTCAATGCCAACTCTAATTTCTACAGATATACAAATGATCTTGTTTTCCCCTGAAGAAAAGATTTATTTATGAATTATAAAATCAGGATTATTTGCCATCTGTTGCTAAAGAACATATGCAGCTATTCATGCACAGATCTGACTTCCAATTTGCCACATTGACATCCAGTCCTCCCCAACTGGAATTGATCTCATATTTGCAACTATTCTTTGGACATTTCCACATGCATATTTTCTCCCTTTAAAAATCCAAGTCTGCTTAATTTCTGTTTTAGTAAGCTTTGCCTCCTGCTTTACCAGTTTCTTCTAGTGGCCCCACTGATCTCTAGTTTAACTAAACTGGAAATTTGAAGATTCATACCATCTCTTTTCTTTTTCTCTGACTCCTTAACCTGTTTAATTCTTTCAGGTAGGTCCTGATAACATTTCTTGCACTTGTCATTTGTTTTCTTTTTACACTATTAACAGTCAGTATGTGCCCTTTCATTTCTCATGTTCACTAATACCATAGCTTCTGATCTGTTTTCCTACTGGAAGTCTTTTCATTTTCTAGCCATCTAACTGACTACCAAATTTATTTCCTAAACGTGCACCTACCATTATGCTCCTCTTGCTCTCTTTGGTTAACCCCTTATTGGATAATTACCAATTGCTTACCCTAATATTCAGAACTTCCCACCACAAAAATCCAACTAGACTTCCTACATGTATTTAGTATCACTTCTGCATGTATACACTGCATCTCAGCCCCAGAAATATAGTTGCATTTCCAAAGATATCAATAGCATTATAGATTTTATCTCCATCTTTTTCTCCCTTCCATGACCCAGACTTTTGTCCTTTCAGTTTTCCTGTTGAAAATTTCACCTGGGTCTAAGGCCACTTCCTTGTGATATTATTTCCTGAGTGCTCCATTCTTCTATTTGCCTCAGTTTTAGAACACTTGTAACAAGTCACCTTCAAAATCATTTCTATGCATGTCATCTTGCCTACTTTTCTATAGAATTCTCAGGTTTAGTTATTCAAGGTTAGAAATCTTTCTAGCCCTATTCCTTACTATTATAACAGAGTACATCCTCAATAGCATTAATTGAATGAAGAACTTGCCTGTTTCAAGACATGACTAGATGCTTGGGTTCTCAAACTGCCAAGTTAGAGTCTAGATTGTGTGTAGTATATTTTTATCTGATCCAAATTGTAAAAAAAATTTTTATTTTAATTGTTTCTATAATAAAGCTCTGCAATCAGAAGATAATGAAGTTAGTGGAAATAAAGAATTCTCCTTTCCTTTTGTAACACTAAAAGTAACTGCAGAACTATTCAGTCATATAAGTTAAAGTGTCCTAATTTTTAAAAAATACTTAAGAACACAATTATATAATCTGAATAGGGAATAAAGTGGAAAGGTAGTTCTAGTCAAGGTAGAGAAGAATAGATTTCTTATATTTGCAACTTAAGATATTAATATAGGCTTAGATTTCCCCTGATATTTTGAACTGTAGTTCAAGAGTAATTTCTTTCCAAAGGGTAAATTCTAAAGGAAACTGGCTTCAAAAATAATGTATAAAAAAGTTCAACTCTCATGTTGTGCACCTCTGGTCACTTTGATAAATTTATAGAGATAGAATATAAATGTCCAGTGCTTATGGAAAATTCTAGATATATATGCAGTTACTCATCTGAAACAGAACATCTAAACAGATGAACAACCAACATCTTACACATAACTCCTCAAGAGAGAAGAAAGTTGGAAGCTATAGGGAAATGTGAAATTTCCTAGTTTCATAATTTCTACCTAAGAGATAGAAAATCATTTTTATCTTTTACTTGGGATATGGCCATGTATTACCATGGGAATCCTTTTTATGCCTTTATGCAGGTATCAGAATATCTATGATGAAGATGCTAAGGAGGAAAATGAGTAAGAGAATAGAAGGAAGAGGAGTAGGAAGATAAGAAGAAAGTTTTGTTTAGTCCAGAACACAAGTTTTCAATCTAATGATATATGTATTCATTTTTGGAAAGTGTTCAATGAACCAAATTGTCTGAATATCCATTTTAGCTAATAACTCCCATATTGCACTTCCTACATTGTGAGCATGTAGAGTGTAACTAAAAGGAGTCATGTAGGAAATTCCATGCCAAACTAAAATATGGGTTTTTATGAGATCCTGAATCCACTCTCAGTTTGGGATCAACACAAGGATGCATAATGTTTTTGAAGAATATCCAATTAGATTCTGTTAAACACAATTAATTGAACAATGATTAGTGTCTTTCTTTGAAAAGATTCCTTTAAAAAAGGATACAGTGCCCTTCTTTCAAATTCAAACACAGAGTTTTCCTGGTGCAGCTTTTGTTGTTTTTGCTAAATAATTTGCACAATGCTTCAATAGTGTTAAGGACAGATAGTCATTGGGGCTTTTATTACTCTTCTGTCTGAGTTGTTTGTGCCTAAGCAGATATCAAAGGATTATAACAAATACTAGGTAAATTTCCAGTCACATAATTGAAAACACAAGATTTGACTCAAACAATGGTTGTTGCATAATGAAAACACACACACATATGTATACCTTATATTTTCTACATAATCAGTCTAATTAAATTAATACATGTCTTTTCACTTTAGAGTGTTAGTATCCCTTTTGCTTGGGAGTAAAGAAGGCTCACTCGGTCCCCCCAAAATATCAACTTGTGAAAGAACTTCTTTTCTCTTTCAAATAGTCCAGGATTGGCACAGCAGCTCAAAACTTATCTAGAACTCAGAATGCTTCCAAATTTGGGTTATTCCATCTTCATATACTCTCATAGTACTGACCATCCAGCCACCATATGCACACTTGAAATAGCAGAAGGGTTGAGAGAAAGAGGGGACACCTTTGGCTACTTTTTAGTGAAAGTTTCTAGAAAGGGAAAACAAGACTTATGTATACATGCTGTGGACCAGAACTTAGTCATGATATTACATCTAATTGCAAATATGTCTTCATTTTTGGATACTTAATATCATACAGAGTTCTAGAAAGCAAGAATGGTAATAAATGTACAAGTATAATATTGCATATACCTTACAGAATTTAAGACTGTGGTATGAGGAATAAAATGATTTGCCTTATCTAACACAGATATTAAAAGATTTTTAAGATTCCCTTCCTAGTGATTATGAACTATGTGACTCTGCCATATTGATTTCCAACTTAGGAAATGAGAATCCACATTTCTTTTGCATGCTGCCACAAGCTATGTGACCTCAGATTCCTTGTGTGAAAAATCAGATCACTGGATTAGGTGACTTCTAACATTCTGCAATTTATTATCTCAAATGTGCTGCTCCCAATAACTCTTCTAGGAAATGCACTGTTTCATACTAATATTCCTAATGCATGAATCAACAATTTTATTGGAGTTTTAAAAACTATAGTAATATGATCATGTGTAATGAAGTTTACCTGAACCAAATCAGTAGATATCTCTCCCTACTGCCAACTCTTACTGGATGTTGTTAGTTTCTCTCTACTCCTATATAATATGCATTCGTTATAATAATTTCAGGCTCAAGTTACTGAAAGCCAAATCAAGCAGGCATAAACCATACTGATATTTATAATTTTACATAACAGGAAGTCTAAAGATAGGACAGACTCCAGGATTGGATGATTGAATGACTAAAAATATATCTTCTTTCTTTTTTTTCCGCTCTTCCATCTTCAGATATCAAATCTCTGCAAAATAGATATTAGAAAAATGGTATCAACTATATAATGTATGTACTCCGTATCTAAATAATTTTAAATATTTAAAATTTTTATATTATTTCTGGAAAAGTTTATCTGTTTGCAAAAACTATTCTGAGATTATGTGCATCCACAATCTATATCCCTCACAGACCAATATACTATAGTAGAATACTTGGTATATAGTGGATATTTAGTATTATTTCTTGGAACTATTTCTGATCTGATAATATTTATAATATATATTTTATTATAGTTAATATTAAATGAAAGCAGACTTTGAAATTTTATAGATTTGATTTTAAATCTGGAGCAAATTGAAGGTTTTTTTCTGTCCTCCTTTCTAAAATATTAAGGCCTAATTCCTAGTGGCGTCGAATGTCAGACATTGAAATCAGTTTACAAATAATAAATATGGTCTCTTGTTGGTCAAGTTTACAACAATTTTAAAATGACTTACTAAAAATTGCAAATATATATATATATATTTATCTTTGTCTTTATGTGTTGTTTCAAGAGAGTACAATAATGTTAGGAGTCATTATAATTATTACCAAATAGCTTATTTGGTAATAATATAATACAGAATTTGTGAATTTATTTACCTGTATTTCCTTTTCCTCTTATTTGCTATATTTTATGTATTTATTTACTTAGTATAGCAGATCAATTTTAAAAAGCTTTAATGATGTATAAGACATTGGTTCTGGTATAAGAGAAAATCATCTTAGGTGCCAAGAACACCCTTCTTTTGTTTTAGCATTCATTATACAGGTTTCTCTTTCTCCCTTGGCATTCTATATTTATTGCTATTGGCCAGTTCCATTTAGTTTCTGATGAGCCTTCCCAGAGTCAGGCTGTATTGTTGTACACTGGGAACCTGGCTTTATTCCCTTGAACAAAATCTGCAGTAGAAAAGCCTTCCTAAATAAAACCATGCAAGTGAAAAACAAATTTAATAAAAAAACACAAAAGATGCTCACTTATTGATTTATATCTTATTTGGAATTATACAATGCTTTAAATCCAGCTGAGTTTCATTTTATTTTTTGTTAACACGAAATGCATAGTATAGCTTTTGTTAATTATTATTATCATATTGTTGTGCAGGGATACAATATGATATTTACAAAAGTTCTTGCAATATATCATAGTTGGTTTCAACTCCTCCAAGTCCAAATATTTTTTTCCATCATTTTGCATATTTGGTTCTGATATATTATTCAATGTTATGACTAAGTAATATAAAGTATTTAAAGTTTTTTAAGAACAAAAATATACTTTTATAGCTGAATATATATATACATATATACACATATATACATATGAAAACATATCTCATGATTTGGGTTTGAATTAGGATACCTATATTAAAAATTCATGCTCTGGCAAGCACAGAAGAAATTATTAGGCAACTACAATTTAGGTGAACAAATTGAGCTACAAGTTGAATATGGGTTTAATTAATTCCACTCTATTGCCTAAAGAGTCATATAGTATTTATTAGCATATCATAGCCAACTAATATTGCAGCTGTGTTGCTATTTCAGAATTACCCAGTTGTTCCCTTTACTATGATTAGTCCTGCCAACCTCTTTCTTTATTTTAACATCATTCTTCAGATGCTGCATTTGAACACAGCTGGCTTGCCTTTTTCACTGCTAACAAATGGGGTAGGCCTTAGAACAATGGAACATTTCCAATTTATCTGAATTTTAGTGAAAGCTGCAGGATTTCAGATAGTAAGAAATACAAAAGTATGAGGACACTAGTGTAAAAGCAAGAAATTAGCAATCAGCATATTGAAAATATATAAATGGCATATGCCTACTGATTAGAAAGGAAAACATGTGTTTGTTTTATCTTTTGGCACTCAAGTGTGTAGCCATTAAAACTATATAAATGTTCCAAACTGTCTTTTGAATGTTTGGGGGAATATGCCTTTCAGAGTATTGGCTGTAACTTTCTTTTATATCATCTTCTTCAGATCACTGCCCACCCATTAGTGAGAACAACTTATCACCATGAGACAGAGCCACTTACAGAAGCAGGCAGTGTAATAGACAGAAAAAAACAAAATGGCACTGCCAATAATAAAGAAATGTTGCTGTCAGATACATTAGGCAACATGTCTAATGAAATTAATTTTCATAATTGCTAACACAAGTACTTTAAAAGCATGATAGAATTGTCATGCTCATACTACTTTACCTGATTCGGGTTTTTGGAAGTCTTCAATTTGACATCTTTAATTTAGTGTTTTGAAATCTTCAATTATTCAATGTAATAATTAACTATATCTGCCAAAAATTATTCACTCTTGTCTCCAATTTTACAGGAATGCATAGTAAATCTTTCCAGTTGTAAATAGTGTTTATTTTGGGCCATTAAAGCAAAAATAATAGCAAAAAATAACCCAAAGCATTGAGTGACAAATTTTAGGTGCAAATTCTCCAAATAAAATTTTGTCATTTCGGCATCTAGACAAAGCATGTTCATCTTAGATTCACCGTGTTTTAAAAGCATAATGAAATAACAATGGCACAATAAAAGAATGAAAATACTTTATAAGCTCTGGGTTTCAAAACTTATTGTGAAGTATTGTATTAATGGCTACAGCATTTTGAAAACATGAAATAGGTATTTAACTACAGTCAAAACCAACTCAGAGTTATCTGCATGATATTGAGGTATATATAAGAAAGCTACAATAACTTATCTTCCTTTTAAATCTAAATATTACAGATGATATAAATATTCCAGTGATATAAATTAACTCATTATTCTAGAGTGAATTATCACCTTTATTATTATTTAATAATATTTAAAGGTGGAAAAGATCAACACTAGCAGTTTTATTTCCAGTAGCTTTACTAATTAATACTTCCTACTCTGCCAAAATGGAAAACAAATAAAAAAGTTTTAACCTCAAATTATGAAAAAGTTGGTTATTAAGAGCTCCTTTGAGTACAGCTTGCATTAGTGATCCACCATCAAGGGTTTAAGAACCAGTGGGGCCAGTTAACTCTTCATTCATCTGGTGACTTATTTCAAGCAGGTGTGTGCCTATGAGCAGTGTTGGTAAGTAAGTGACAATCATAGCACCCCTGGAAAAATAGCCCACTAGATGATGGTGCAGTGTCGCCATCATCACAGATTGTAATTACATGTTGTGCTGGCCAAAGTACAATCTTTTTAAAAGTTCAATATCTTATTTTCATGCATTTTATAATATGATTTGGCAATTCAACATTATTATGTGAAATTTTCTAGGCTTCTCCCAAAACTATAATTTTACTTAATAAAAAAGCAACACCTGATAAATGTATAAGAAATATACATTGCAGGTATCCATTGCTCTATCCTTAATTCATAGGCTGTACTGCTGCCATATTCATCTTCCTAAAAGAGATGCTTTTATCAGAGACTTCTTAATTCAAAATCTCCATTGCTTCCCAGTTCCTTAGAACAGAATATCTACACTCTTTCATTGAACATTCATGGTTTTCACAGTCTGTGTTCATGCTACTTTTCTAGTACCCATCTATGTGAACCTCAGAGCACATTTGGTAACAAATTTCCTTTCACTTTCAATTGAATTTTCCTTTGCCTCATGCAACACTTTCTGCCCATGTGCATTTGCAAGTCAAGGGACATCCAGATCAGAAAAGTACCCTTCAATGTTAAGTTCATTCTGTGCTGCAATCAGGAGGCTACCACCAGCAAATATGCCATTTGAAACACTTCTAGCACCACAAAGATTATTAAGCAGATGCAACTTAGGGCAGTGCCAGGTCTCTGGAGGACTTGGACTCTTCCACTTTCAAGGCATTCAAGCAGTTTGGCTCAAACTTCTACACATCTTTGACTTGTTTGTCAAGTGACTTGCATACTTTCTTTTAATATATGCCCTTTCCATTACTTTACCTTGGTTTAATATCACTGCAAGGCTTTGTGTTTGAAAAAGCATTCCTCTTAAATTTAGCTCAATTCAGTTGACCTTCAAGTAATCTGTCTTCAGATTCTTTCAGCTTCACACATCTTCTGGACATTTGGCATTTGTGTGATAATAGAATCCGAACCCAACATCAGTATTGGAATTTTCCTTAAATTATTGTTGATATAGCACTATTAACCTCTGTTTTTCTCTGACATGTTTCCAAAAGCTGCTAGATCTCCAATGTTACTGTCCTCCTCACTTATTGCTGACCTCTGGCTGTTTCATTACCCCATTCTGCTTAGTACCTGATGTGCCAAACCCAGGAAATCCCACTCACGCAACCCATGCTGCATAGTCCCATGTACTCTCTAGCTTACCTGAATGTGAATTGTGCTACCTTGTCTCCATGGGTTTTCCCCACATCTTCCTGCTTTAAATGTTATCTCCCTGAGTTTATCTTACTCCTGGCTGTACACTGATTTTTAGCTTATGTCCGATCATGTTCTTCATGAAATTTTGGTAACCAGCTTTACTCAGTAATAATCTATATTATTGAAGCTTTTCTTCATACTGTTTCATAGGAAATCTGTTTCTATGAATGAACAAGACACAGAAAGATATGGTAGATCTTAGGTTTGGAGGCAGAATTGCACTGAGCATTTTGTGGTATTCTCTTGTGGATTTCTCATTTGGGCAATGCTGACAATAGTAAATAGTAAAATGTATAAAACATTGATAAACAAAAACAAAACTAAAAGCGTCTTGTAAAGACCAAGTAACACATTGAATTTATTCGATAAATATTTATTGAGTACCATAATTAGTATAAGCCAAGCCACATGGTAGGGATGTATAGGTGAGTAAAATAGATGAAACCATCTGCCTACACATCAACTGTGATTGCAGTAATAATGCCAAATACATGTGTTGTAGTAGGACTGTGACATTTACTTTCTTTGTATCTGTAAAAGTATCAACACAATTCACGGTTCTCTCAGGATATTTTTATTGTTCTACCTTGTATTGTTATATTTTGTTCTATGTTAATTTTATTGATTTTATGCATAATATGTTCAAGTGTATTATATATACTCACAGCCCATGCTTGAAAATGAATAGTAAATAAAATATCCCTTCACTTATATAGAAGCTTTTTCAAATCTGAAGTCACACATTGAGTTTCTATAGATCTACCACTGATTTTAGTATTTTAATGCAGTAAAGGGAGACAAAGCAAAAGAAATATTCAAGTTCATTAATGTCAATATAGAAACTAGCATTCTCTGCATTTTTATGGCTTGAATAAAAAGGCTTGAACTTTGGAGTTCTTAATAAAATATTGGTTAAATTATGAATTTAACCATGATGCTGTAATCCAGGTAGCATATGTGCAAAATAAAGCATCCATTCCACTGAAGACTTTATTTTCGTCTGACTCATCAGTGGCTTCTTGAACTGATGCTGTACTAGGTGCCTAGAGAAACCACGTGCTTAATTGGCCTTTCTGAAACACACCTTGTTGTGTTTATTTTATTTTTTTTCACTTACACATTAATCACAGAAGAAAACAATAATGTAGAAATCAAGAAAAGTGAATCTGAAGCAAATACACTTAGGAATCTATGTGGTTAGAAAAGTAAGCAGAAACCCCATGGGGCTTCATGTTTGGTTAAGTATATGTGGTGAGTGGAGCCCTAACTAGAAATGCAAGACTTGAGTTGTTTCTGGGATTAGTAACATAATGACTTAAATGTCATTCGCTATGTTTTAAAGTAACATCAATCCAGGATTTCAGCATGTAAACTTAAATCTCTGGAGAAAGATGGAGACAGAGGTGTATGTTTGTATGTGGATATGTGCAGTCCTTTCTGCTTTTATATTATTTCCAACTGCAGTAGTTTGAAGGTCAATTATTCATATTTTGCTCTGCTTTCCAGGACAATTGAACCAGAGCATGGTTTCCACAGAGTTACTCAGAGAAAGATTCAGGCTATCTAAAATTAGGTTAGACAGTCCTCAGCAGGAAATCAAAGCTGTCATATATTTAGTTCTAGTGGGACATCCCACTGTGCATTGATGTAACAATAATATGTCCTCTTGGGCATATTTGGGGCACTGATGAATTCCATGCACTAAATCTTTAGGTGCATGTAAGTGGACATTTTACTCAAGAGGAAAAGTAATTTATTTTCCATGCTATCAGAGAATACTAGGATTATTTCAAATCCTTTGCATGAATTTATTTTTCCTGTCATCAGTTTTCTAGCATAATAATCAGAGTCTTTTTAATGGTTATACTTTTGCAATATCAATACTAAGATAAATACTTGTAAAATTAGAGAAAATTCATTTAACAATGAATATCATATTTAACATTGATAGGAAAATAAGTTGGTATTTAATATATAATTTATATAATCTTATTGTCTTGTTAGTGGTTTACTCTTTTTTTGTTGGGTGAGGCAAAGGCAGCATCTGATGCAAGAACAGGGCTAATTGGTAAACATATTCAGAAGTTTAGTGTTGTCATTTAAGTAAAGTCAGCTGTGTGATAGTTTGGAGGACTTGAAGCTATAGCTTCAAGTGTGTGTGTGTGTGTGTGTGTGTAGGCATATTCAACTACATCACAACTTTATCAAGATGATTGTAACACTCTAAATTAAGTAACACTAGTAACACTCTAGAATTAAAGATGTGAAAATATGTAATTTCTGCATATTATATTTGTCAACAAATATGGTAGTCTAGCTTTTAGGAATAGTCTGAATTAGTTCATTCTGAGAGGATACAGATATCTCCTATCTGAATTTGTCTGAGAAATGATCAGTTCCTTTTTTCTTAATTTTCTTGTAAAAGCCATTTCCCAAGGGGGTTTGATCTTCCCAGCCTTCTCTAATTTTCACAAATTCTGGTGCTGTCATCAGAGATATGGTTTCCAAGATGTGGATATACAGATATGGCACCTGAAACCTCAGTAAACTGAACCTTAACCATTGTATTGAAAGATGATTAAATTTCAACTCTCAATTATTTCATCAGTGGAGGGAAATTCTGGTTTTCCCAACATAGAGAAAAGCTCTTTAGTCAATTACATTAGTTTTAGATTTCAAGTGATGCTAAAAAATGAAGAAATTATAATTAATTATATATAATGTGCTTATGTAGAAGTGATCTTTGATTAAATCTGCCTTATTTATGTAAGTCAGAGGTTGTAAAGGAGGTATACTTAGAATAAATCAAAACATATGGGACTATAGACTTCCTTTATTCATTTTTAACTTTTTGTTACGGAAAATGTAATCATACACACAAGTAGAGAGAATAGAACAATGCACATCTGTGTACTCATGACCTACCTTCAGCAGTTATCTTGCTTTTCCAGGTTGTTTCATGTATCCTCACCTCATTTTTTTCCCCTCTGGAGTGCTTTTTTTTGGAGAGAAATGAGAGCTGGGTATTGAACCCAGAGCCTCATGTATGTTAGGCAAATGTTCTTTCACTGTGCTGCCCCTCCCCTACTTTGCATTTGTAGTGCTTTGAAGCAATCACCAGGCATCATATTATTTCCCCATATATTTGTCAACACACTTCACTTACACAGAAGTGCATTTTTAACATAACTTTGTCCTTATCATATAACAAGTTTACCAGTAATTTATTTTTTTAACTTCTTTTAAATTTTATTTTATTTTTATTGTTGTACTGGGATACACTGTGACATTTATAAAACTTCTTATAATATACCATAGTTGCTGATGATCGTGACTCCAAGAATAAAATTGTATTTCACAAACATCAAAAAAATATATATCATAGTTGAATTCACCCCATCTATCCTTTTCCTTCTCCCAATTCCTGGAATAGTTTCAACAGGTATCATTTTCCATTTACATATATGTGTAAAGAATATTTTCACCATATTCACTCTCTGACCCCCTTTCCTTATTTCTCCCCCTCCCACTTATTCCCATCCCCCTCACAGGACCTGGTTTGCCTTCCTATTCTCTGTTTTTGCACAAAGAAAAAAATGGCAATTTTGTTTGTGGTAATTTCTTAACTTCAAATATCCAGTCCATATTCACATTTGCCTGGTGGTATTAAAGATGTTTTGTGAAGATTTGTTCCTTTCTTCCTTTCCTCTTTCTATCATTCCTTTTTTTCTGCCCTTTCTTATTCTCATTTCTTCCTTATGAATCAAGACAAATAAGTTAAAATTGCATTTGAATATTTTGTATTCATAACGCCTCTTTACCTTTCACCATTTTAGGACAAATTATTATTCCTAGCTTATTTAACAGAGAAAGCATTAGAGAGTAGGCTTTGTCTTATCAAACATGGTTTCTACTATTGGTTGTATAACTATTATTGCACAGGTAAGACTCAACAGAATATAAGCAGATAGTAACTTGATTCCTTCTCATTGTTATCCTTTGATACAAACTCCATGGAAATATACTTTCTAGCTCCTAGTTCTTCTAGTTATGTATTCATGTTAGGTATTAATCATTTGGTACTTTTTTCTTGCTGTTAAGTAGTTTAGTCCAGTCTAATATACAACTTAATTTTCTTATTCATTTTGAAGATTTATTCCCTCCTTTAACCTCTCCCATCAGGTCAGTCCCCCTACATAAGGAAATGGACCAGTAGATTTATTCTCTTTTTGTGCTCTATCTTTTCTTTACAGATTAGCTCTTTTTTCTGGATCTTCTAGGTTCTGATCCAATGGTAAGGGAAGAAGCAAGAATATAAAAGTTTTTTGAGTATCTCATGCTATTTAGTCTAGAGTGAAGCTGTTCTGCATTTTAGAAGTTTAAATTTATGCTCTTTCTTCATGAACCACTTCTGTGAGTTCTGTGATTTTTCACCAGTGGAAACTTCCAACTATAGGTATCTGACAACTTTCAGATTCTTCTTAGCCCTTTCCTTCTCAGAAATACTTTGAAGTGGGACTTATACCTTATAAAAGCTCTCTTGAAAATAGTGTCTTTAAGCTCTCAAGATTTTCTCTTTTCAGGAATCTACTAGGCCAATAAGAAAAAGCATATACTTTTGCTGGATCCCACACTGGAAATATAGACCCTTTTCAATGTAGCCTGGTCTCAATATTTTACTCCTTCTAGAATCTCATAAAGAGAAGTCCTTAGAAATTCAGCCAACATCGACTATAGAAAGCACAGAATTAATCTGAGTTGGAAAGTAAAACTGACTAGATTGAAGAGAGGTCAACACAGTACTCTAAAAACTTTCCCTTAATTGATACTTTCTACCAACTTTTCACATCTCATGAATTTGTGGCCTTATATAGGCTGAAGATTAGTAATGAGCAAAACTAGATTCATATTCCTCATGTATTCTTTGATCTGTCATCATTGTTCTTTAAATTGAGGGCTTATAAAAGGAAAACATAATTAACATCCTTCGGATCTTGGCCACATCATAGAAGTTTACTGTATCTGTTTCTTCAATTGTAAATTCCATTCAGACATGGTTCCTGTGCCAGGCTTTGGTGAGAAGTTAATGTAGTGTAGCTCATACCTTCAAGAACTGACAGTTTACTATGGAGGCACAACTAAAAATAAACACCTTACTAAGAACTAGATTATCGATATTACAGAAGTAAGCAGGATAGGCTACCCCTTGGAAAAGATTTCAAATCATGTTTTAGTTTTTTTAGACACCACAACTAATGGGAAGGACCACTTACTACCTTCCCATTAAATATATTTATAATAAATATATTTATAATTTATATATAGCCAAGTGACAAAAGATGAAAATATTAGGAATCCATCCATTTACAGGACCATAGAAGTATGCTTTTTCATACTTGAAGACAAGGCACTAAATATGATCCAAGACAGTGAGAGTCAATCATCTGGAGTCTTTGTGAAGCAAGTGGCCTACATTTGCAGATGATGATTGTAGTGTCTAACATGCCAGCTGTGATCATGCATGTGAATCAGAGTAAGAGATCAGCACAGGAATCACAGGTATGAACTATGACCTTGACCAAGTTATCTACTTATCTGAGCTAAATAACAGGAACTCACTAGTTCTTTTCTGTATACCACAACTTGACAGAGATCAGACCTCTGTTAAGTGGACAAAAGAAAGGTTTTTGAGAAATGAAGGGAGATCTGAGAAGAAAGAGCACCTTGAAAGAGGAAGGTAAAGAGCAATAAAAATCAGCTTATTGCCCTGATAAATAGTTAAAATATGTGTGCTTATTTTGCATCTACAATGTATTCATTATTTGAAAGGCACTAATGAGAAGATAATAACCTTAAAGACAAGGTCATTGTTTGCTTGAATCTATGCCAAAAATTAGATAATTCAAGGCAGTATATCATGTAGCTTCCTATGAAAATCTTTGCCAACTCTTGGAAGAATGATAGTCATTCCCTCTTTTGATTTCCATAGAAACTTTATACATTCTATCATAATTTTTCCTTATATGGGATTTCTCTACCCAATGATCAGTCAGTTTTTCTTGATTAGAGATCACATCATTTATAGTCTTTGTATTTCCAATAGCAAAAACATCAAATACCAATAAATTAAATTAATGGATGTATTACTAATGACCAAGTGGGTGGCGTAGACATGGAGCACAAGCGATTCAACTGCTAAAGAAATTGGGTTTTGGAAGGAAACAAGTTTCACCATGATAAATTATGCCAGAAATGTTGGTTCATGAACATTGGGAGCAGGTAGAGATTTCTCTGAGGACACTAAAGGGAATAAGAAATAAAGTAGGACCAGGGTAATCTTATATAATACCACCCATTGAGGAAGGATGAAAGAAGACAAAAAGGACACAGAGCACTACATCAGCGTCAATCCACATTGAGGCTCAGGCCATGCAGTTGTCTCTTTCGTCATTATGTGCACTTTTTTTTCTGTGATACAATTAAAGGAGTGGTTGGTCTCTAGTGGTTGTTTCAGATGTTAAAGCAGGTGTTTGTGCCACTAGCATAACTCAACTCTTTATAGTTGGTGTGTTTACAGTGATGATTTTTTGTTGTGAAAAGAGGGGCTAGATAATCAATAAAGGCCTCTGATACACAGTGCTCCTTCACTTGATAATTAAAAATCCCTAAAAGTGAGTGGGTAGGATTTTTCATCACATTTGACAGTAGACATATAGAAAAATCTCTTTCTTTGTACAGAGGATGCAATGGGAAATAGGAATTCCTAGGGAACCAGAATTATTTGTGTGAGGATGTACATTATTGGCCAGGTATGGTCAAAGTTGCTTATAGTATCTGAGCTGTCTGCAAAATTAGTTTTAAATATAGTCTTGGCCATCCTTTCCCATATTTATTCTTTGGGTGACAGTTCAAGTTGTTCAACAGTAAAGTTGCCGTTTGCAAGCTGTGTCATGGCCATTGAAATTAAGCAAGACTATGCTTGTCTTCCAAATGATGGCTTCCAAAAGAGCCCCCAAAATGTCTCACATTGAGTTATAAAATTCTTTCATTAGAGATTCATTTATTCACAAAATACTTCCTTCCTTAATAAGCTACTAATAAAATAAGAGCAGGTCAAAGGAAGTAGTATTATAAGACTTTAGTTTTGGTTTTCCTTTAAGGAACATAGTCAGAAAGGTAAGACTAGACAGGTATCTTAGCGTTCCTAAAATCCTACCATTTAAAATTCTGAAAGGGCTCCAGAGATCACTGATCCCTTCAATATACAGATGAGGGAACCAAGACCTGATTGGCAAAACTCTCTGCCTTAAATAATTTGGTTATAGATATCAAAACTAGGGCACATCTCTTCACTCTATCACTACTCTTTTCTTCTAGGGGACAAAGAAAATATAAGAGGGAGTGGAGGAAAGATTAAAAGAGGAAGAGCAACTTGAAAGAGGAAAGTCAACTCCAAAATGGAACTGTGCATCTACTATGTTGCCTGAAAATAGCCTCATATGGGGATTTAGCCTTGCCTCTAATCTTAGCACAAAGAGAGCTACTAGAAAAACAACATACAGCTCTGAATCCCAGTAGTGTCAGAACAGTAATGCAGATTTTACACTTGAGGATAGCACTTTTTGTTCTTTTGAAGAAAACAAGTATGTATACAGTCTCTCATTCTCCCTTTCTCTCTCTCTCTTTTTCACATATACTCCTAGTATTGTGCGTGCATATATATGTATGGAATATATATGCATATATTCCAATTTTTAAAAGCTTGTGGAAATGCTTTGAAGTGAAACAGCTCCATATGACCCTTGCAAATACTTCTATACATCACCTCAGGGTACTCTTTCCTCTCCATTGAGTGAAAAATAATAATAAAAAAATTGTATTTTCTTTAACTGTCAATATTCCCATAAGAAAAAAATACAAAGCTAACTTATGGAATGAGTGGATCTTTTTTCAAGTAGTGTTTGCTGGGTATGTAGGTTTGTAGCTTAGGAAGTAAATACTACTTTACAAAATGAATAAATCAGTGATTGAATTATTTATCTTTTTAAAAGTAGATGTTTATATTCAATTTTTATTTTACATGATCCTGATTGATTGACCATTTTTATAAACACATATAAATCCTCAATTTTCTTTTCCTGTCAAAGAACATTCATACACTATTTGTATATCTTCAGTTGAAGAGCTGGAAATGGTTGTGGGAATAAAAGGCTTCAATCAGGATTCTATTGTTCACTTTGAAAGGAGTGTTTTCTCCTAACCACTACTGACTTTGTACAAAAAGAGGTTATATTGGTTTCCTAGTGCTACTCTAACAAATTACCACAAATTTAGGGAGAAAAAACAGTATCTTCCAAATGTGTATCAGAAGTCCAAAATGTATCTTAATGTGCTATAGTCAACGTGCTGGCAGGTCTCTGTTATCTCTGTTATTTCATGAAAACTCTAGCAAAATCAGGCCAAGTCTTTTCCACACTGCCATCTCTCTGACTCTCTCTTCTGATTTCTCCTTCATTTTAAGTGTCCTTGTGATTACATTGGACCTACCTGTTTTATCCAGGGTACTTTCCCTGTTTTAATGTAAGATGACTAGCAACATCAATCCTTCTTTACTTTACCACATTCACAGGTTTTGGAGATTGGAACAAAGACATCTTTGGGAGCCAAAATTCTGCCTATCACAGACTTCAGGAAGATTAGGAAGGAAAGTTCAAGAAAACTAGTGAGAATAGTGGGCCCAATGCAGTATTTACCCAATGCACAGAATGAGGCCCACATCTTTTCCCTGGCCTCTCAGCAGGCAAGGATAACCAGCAGTTAAATCTATGGTGAATGTTATTAAGGTATTAACTACTAATTATTAGTTTGAGCTGAGTCCATCAAATGAACTGAATAGAAACAAATAGTAGGCTGCTATTTCATTCAGATGAAAACAAGTTTAAACAAAAACTGAAAATACAGCAAAATTCAAAACATAGTTTATGTAAACAATAGGTCCATTCATTGACAGATATTCAAAAATTTTATTTTTACAAATCAATGCATTAGCTAATTTGGGAAATACTTTTTCATAAAATGAAATATATCAATACAAATCATATAAATAACCAACAAACCTATTTAAAACATATGAATAAATATCTCTCTTTTGCCTTCATGAAAATCTAGGCAATCAATTGGTTTCTTTTATGTAGATTATCATGACATATTGAGATTAGTCACGCCAACTGTTGAGCAGGTGGCTCTCCTCCTTGGCAACCCTGTTGTTTATGTACTTCCACCCAAGACATTCTTTACTCCAGAGAGAATTCTTTGGCAGTGGTTCAAGAAGTGACATCACAATATTTGTGTGGATTAAACATCCACAATGTATACATGATGTGTTAGTCATTAATTGGGTGGATGTAATGGCATATCTCACCTTCTCTTTATTTTCTTCACATTCTTTAATTATCTCTGACCTTTCAAACCCAGCCTGGATTAAAAAGTAATGAACATTCAAAATTTAAAGATCACAATTCCTATAATTTAGCATTATCAAGATTTTCACCTTTCTTTATATGTAAACACATTCTAATTTAAATAAATGCTAAAGTTTGATTAGTCAGTGGAAAATACTGGAAAAACTGTAGAAAATTCTTAGAATACCACCTGTGCAAAATAACCATTGCCTACTGCCATTGTAGTTATCATTATTAGTGACTTAATATTTCAGTTTTATTTTGACAACAATATAATAATACCTCCCAAATTCCTATGCACTTTAATTATTTCTCTATTTTGAAATTGTGCCTAACAAATATTAAAAATGAAAGTTTGTTTTTATGGCTGCCTACCTCTAATTTATAGCAAACATTTAAAATTAATTTAGCTTTTAGCAGCCTTTTCTTAAAGATGTTATTTTTTGTTTCCATGAAGAAAAGAAATGCTAAGTATCAATGGTTACACTGACCTAGGATATAAACTTCAAGCTTTCTGTGCCATTTCAGTGTACAGATTAAAATGATCTGGTACTTGGCTAATCCATGTTAGATCCATTGTGACATATAACCCTTTGTACATTTGCCTCAGGATGTTACTCTTTGTGAGAGTGCTTTTCTTAAATTTTGTTAAATTCATGCTGTAATAATCTACTTTATTCATATTCCCAATCTCATGTCTGTATGGCAGTCTTTGATTTTATAACATTTTGGGTCTCAACAAATGGAGTATTTGTGGTAGCAATCATTTTAATGTAAAGAAAAGAGAATTTTAAAAAGAGAAATTATTAAGGTTAAATCCACAAAAGATAGTTTGATTATTGACAGTCTCTGAGAATATTTTTAAACTTTGTCTTTTATGCTTCCAGTTGCACTGCTATGAAGGAATCCTTGTTCGAAGTTTTGTTCTGAGTGTATCTGTTAATGCCATTTTTTTCCACAGGTAGCTGTGCAAAAATGATTAAATTACACTAAAACTTGTGCCTGAACACTATTTCGCCCACATTTCTGTAGGGGGTTCTTTTTGGATTTACATGTGAAATAACTTGTTTCATCTATGTAGCAAAACCTCTATACTATGCAATGCATTTTTGTTCATGTTAAACCTTGATTACACTACTTTAGCAATTGTTCCATTTTGTTCAAGATAATATTGAAGGCATTGTGTGAATTCATCTGAGAATACACAGTTTCAGAATTTTAAGACTTTATCTTCATTTCTTAAACAAATAGTTCCATCTTATATCCCAAAATTGAGGACTTAACCTATATATTTGTAGGGAGAATTTGAAGGTTGTTAAGTTTTCTACCTGACCTGAGCACACTATTGCAAGTCTCCATAAATTTCTCTCTCAACAGCTTCTAGGTTCCTACTTGCCTGTCTGGATCAATTATTTTGTAACTACACTTTCTAACATTCTTCATGCCTTTTATGAACACTTTACTTTTTTATTTCTTCCTAATTCTTTTTCACATACACATTTCTTTCTAGTTGTTTATTTTATTCCTCACTCATGTAAATTATAGACTTTGGTTTTTTGTCTTTTTTTTCTCTGGTTCATGTAGCATGTCTAACTCATGGGATTACTATTTCCTCTGAGTAAACTTCCAAAGAAACCCACTTTAGACATTCCTTGTAAACTTTGATTTCAATTATTTCTGTTCAGTATTTTGTTCTCTATATTTTAGTAATGAGTGCTGTGACATGTTCATTTAATATATTTTATTAGATGGTTTCCAAAACTGAATAAATTACACTTTTTTCTCATTTTTGGTAATCATAATACATTTCAAAATAATAGTTTTTATTTTTCTTAGGAGATATGCAATGAAGGAAATAGGGGTATGGCACACAAATAACTTCTATTGTTCTGATTTTAACAGTATGAAAAGCATTTAGTAGTAGCAAAATTTAGCTGTAGTAAAATCAAGGTTTCCAGGCTAGGCTATTTCTATTTATAGCATTTAAAATGGGACATAATATTAGCTATCTCAGAAAAGCACTGCAAAGGTGAATAATTTATGTGTAAAAACTTTAAAAGTTTAATTGTATAAATATTATTTGAGTACTAAGTGTTATAATAGCACATTTTTACCTACTACCTATCATTTAGTGTGGCAATAGGAATTTGAAAGTTTAAGAATATAAAAACATGCAAATTTAGGGGCACAGACTTTGTGTACATTTCATATGCAAGGTATAGATGAAAACTCAGTTGTAGGTATTTGAGTATAGTTGTTTTTAAATGTAAATCAGGATATATCATTATTATAATGAATCTGGTTGGATTTTAGAATTATACAAAATTTATATGTAAGAAACATTTATGTTTATATTTGTAGTACAGGGCAGAATTTACTTTTCTTACCCAAATAGACTTTATTGAAGAAATATTGACCCTTACAACTAACCAAAATTTTTATACTAAATCCATAGTAGTGTACATTGACCCAACTTCTTACACAGAATAGAGAGGTGAGTCCAGAAGTAGTTTGCCCATTCACATCAATGCTCAAGCTAAACCAAAGAAGCTCATGTGATCTTAGTTAACGAATGGCCCCAAAGAAACTCTTGCTTTACATCAAAGTCTTTCAATGTCTGAACATTCCTGGATACTAGAAATGGAACAGTTCAAAGTTGAGGCCTGGAGATTGATTACTGCTAGGTACTGAGATAAAACAAGATGTACCAAAGTCACTTGGTTTATCTAGAGGCCTGGCCACATGAAGTTTTTATTAACACTTTTGTTTTATTTACTTTTTTGTTTTACTTATTAACACTTCATTTCTACTCCCTGGTTGATATTTATTAGCTACTCATCAGTTCTACATTGGCATGGGGATGACTATCAGGTAAAAGTGAAATCCATCATTTGTGATTCTAAAGCAATTACATTTTGCATTATTACTAAATTTTACAACATGCATAGAAAATGACCTTGTCTCATTTTCTAAAATATGTGTGTTGGACATATCAGAAACATCATTCACCATGACCAAGTTGGCTTCATCCCAGGGATGCAGGAATGGTTCAACATACACAAATCAATAAATGTAATACAGCACATTAATAGAAGCAAACACAAAAACCACTTGATGATCTCAATAGATGCAGAAAAAGCCTTTGACAAGATCCAACAGTGCTTCGTGATAAAAGCTCTAAAAAACTAGGAATAGGTGTCATAAAGATTATATATGACACCTATAGCCAACATCATATTTAATGGGGAAAAACTGAAACCATTTCCCCTAAAGTCAGGAATGAGACAAGGATGCCCACTCTCTCCACTCCCATTCAACACAGTTCTGGAATTCCTAGCCAGACCATTAAGACAAGAAGAAGAAATGAAAAGAATGTAGGTAGGTAAAGAAATAGTCAAAGTATCCCTATTTGTAGACAACATGATCCTGTACCTCAAAGACCCAAAAAAGTCCACTCAAAAGCTTCTAGACACCATGAATAGTTTTAGCAATGTAACAGAATACAAAATCAACTTACAAAATCAGTAGCCTTTCTATACACCAACAATGAACAAATTGAGAAAGAATATAGGAAAACAATTCCATTTACAGTAGCCTCAAGAAAATTAAATGCTAGGAATAAACTTAACAAAGGATGTAAATGACCTGTATAAGCAGAGCTACAAACCACTGAAGAAAGATATCAAAGAAGACTACAAAGGTGGAAAGATTTCCCATGCTCATGGATTGGTAGAATCAACATAGTAAAAATGGCTTATGCTACCAAAACAATCTACATGTTCAAGACCATTCCTATCAAAATTCTAATGACATTCATCACAGAGATTGAGGAAATCTACCCTAAAGTTCATTTGGAAACACAAAAGACCATGAATAGCAAAGACAATATTGAGCAAAAAGAACAATGCTAGAGGTTATCACAATGCCTGACTTCAAACTATACTACAGAGCCATAGCAATAAAAACAGCAGGGTACTGGCACAAAACAGATATGAAGAGCAGTGGAACAAAACAGAGAACCCAGCTATGAATCCACACAGCCATGCCCACTTTATTTTTGACAAATATGCTAAAAACATATGATGGAGAAAAGACAGCCTCTTCAACAAATGTTGCTGGGAAAATTGGATATCTGCCTGCAGAGAACTAAAACTAGATCCATACCTATCACATTGTACTAGTGTCAACTCAAAGAGGATTAAGGACCTTAATATCAGACCCAAAACTCTGAAGTTAGTACAGGAAAGAACAGGGAATACTCTGGAAGCAAAAGGTATAGGTAAGAACTTCCTCAACAGAAATCCAGCAGCTCAGTAACTAAGAGAAAGGATGGACAAATGGGACTATATGAAATGAAAAAGCTTCTGCACAGCAGAAGAAATTGTCTCTAAACTGAAGAGACCACAGAGTGGGAGAAAATATTCACTGGCTATACATCAAAGGACTGATAACCAGAATATACAAGGAGCTCAAAAAACTAAACTCTAAAATCAATGAACCAATAAAGAAGTGGGCAACTGAACGTCAAAGGAAGAAATCCAAATGGCCAAAAAATACATGAAAAAGTGTTCACCATCCCTGGCCATAAAGGAAATGCAAACCAAAATCACAGTAAGATTCCACCTCACTCCTGTTCGAATAGTTGTCATCAAGAACACCAAGAACAACAAATGTTGGCGAGGATGCAGGGAAAAAGGAACCCTCATACACTGCTGTTGGGAATGTAAGCTAATACAACCACTTTGGAAAGTAATATAGAGGCTTCTTAAAAAACTAAACGTAGATCTGCCATATAATCCAGCAAAAAAACTCCTAGGGATATAGTCGAAGGAATGTAACTCAGGTTATTACAAAAGCATGTGCACACCCATGTTTATTGTAGCACTATTCACAATAACCAAGCTATGGAAACAGCCAAGATGCCCCCTACGATGAATGGATTAAGAAAATGTGGTCTTTACACATAATGGATTTTATTCTGAAGAATGAAATTTTGTCATTAGCAAGTAAATGGATGAAACTGGAGAACATCATCTTAAGCAAAATTAGCCAGGCTCAGAAGACCAAAAATCACATGTTCTCCCTCATTTGCGGATTATAGAACTAAAACAAATGCAGTAATATTATTGGACATAGGTCACACCCTAAGAGGAGAGCGTGCATGGGAGGAATAGGAAAAGGGAAGGAAACCTAAAATTTGAATGTGGATGATGTGCTCACTGTAGGGGAGCGAATATAGTAATCTTAAATTGGCAAGGGACAATTATATGAAGGGGAGCAGGAAGTAGCGAAGAGGTCTGGCAGAGATGAACCAATGTGGATTGCAATACACAAGTGCATGGAAGCAATGCTAGGAACTTCTGTGTATAGCTATCTTTACCTCAAACTAGCAAAAATGCTTTGTCTTTCTTATTATCACTTATATTTTCAACAAAATTAGACAAGAAGGTGGAACAGTTTCAGCCTGGAAATGGAGCAGAGGAGGAGGGGAAAGTGGCCCAAACAATGTATACACATGTAAGTAAGTGTAAAATTGATAAAATAAAAGAAAAAAGAAAAATAAAATAAAAACTGGTGAACAGGGAAGAAAGAAATTAACAACAAAAGACAGGATTGTAAAATTGGTACAGTGTGAGGAAGGTACTTGTGGGAGTGAGGAGGGCAAATAAAGGTGATTAAAGTGAAGGAATATGGTTGATGGATTCCATATACTTATAAGAAATAGAACAAGAGGGCAAAACAGGTTCTGCCTGGAATGGGGGGTGGCAAACAATGCATACACATGTGGGTAAATGCAAAACAATAAAATAAAAATAATAAATAAAATGTGCGTGTTAGATATTTCTTTTGCTTTTCTTTTTAACAATCAATTTTCCTAAGCCAAGAAGCAAAACCATCTTAAAACATTTAGTGGCACCATGCCACAAGGAAGGGTTGCATGAATAATTTGAGGGCATTGGGCATTTTTAGAAAGTTGATATTAGCACTTGGTCTCTGTTTTTCTTTCTATATCCTATGATGCCCCACATCAACCCTAGTTTTAATGGCTGATTTAAATTTTAACTTTCTTTTGGGCAATTTTTTGAAAAATGGTAGGTAATATGATAATTTTCTGAATGAGGACAGATGAATGAAAGAAAAATATAAATAGTCAATATAAAAGAAAATTCAAAACCTGGAAAAAGGAAAACTGATTATATTTTCTTTTTATAGGAACTTATTTGCTGTGAATCACAGAACCTGCCTATTGATGTAAACTCTCAGAATTCCCTAGTCAACCTCCTAACCAATGAAGAAATATAATCTTATAAATATGGCTGGAAGTTTTCAATTCAATGACTTTCCATCTTTCATTGCTAGATAATGATAACCCAGAAAGCATTAGTCCCCATGTTCAATAACTATAGTTGTTCAAATATATAAGTTAAGGAACTACTTGCATGTAACTTGCCATGGTCTGGATCCACTGGCATAATTTTATTGAAATAGTTTTGAAAGTACTACCTCTTCCACATCATAAGCCTTCAAATATTTGAAATTATTTGAAATGCTTTCAGAACTCTTATCCTGGCTGCAATATCTTGTCATACTTTGTTACTGTTTGAAATCTCTTATTTGTAAATTACTTTATTTAAAACTATGAATAGTATCTATGAATTTCGATTGTAAAATCAATACCAGTACCAATACAAAATACTTAAAAGCTTTAAAGCAGCTTTTGAGGTCAGTAAATTGTTAAATCTCTTAATTATCATTCAGATAATTTTACATAGTCAAATGCAGAGAACTGGGGAAAACATCTTCCAGCAACATGATTTGCGGCTTGAATTATTCTTGTATCGTCATAAACTTCAAAGGGCTCCTTTGTGAGTTTTTGGTTGGTTGGTTGATTTTTGTTTTCATTGTGGTTACAAGGTCATTCTTGCTCAAGAGTGGGGCCCCCTAGAGGGTAATGTCACGTGTCTCTCATCAACACAAAGCATATTTTGGGATCTCAAAAATATTAGATCTGTCAATCATCAAAGAAAAGATATTTTCTTTGACCCAGTTTACTTAAGTGATTTATCTGGAACCTAAAAGTTTAGTGGCTAAAATTACCCCGATATTGAATGTGTTTTTTAATTTGCTTTAGGTCCTATGGAACTCATTTAAGTGCAGGGATTCCATTGACTTAAATGCCTAGGCATGATGGTGGCCTCTACTAAAGTATAATGAAGAACATGTTTGGACTCTTGCAGCATGGAGAGAAATGGGTAAGAGAAAAGAATGGAGTCAGTGTAGAATTTGAGCTTTTATTTCCAAATACGAAGTATCCAGCAACAAAATAGTTTTAAATAAGGATGGCTATCTTTTTCTGAATTTACAAATTAATTTGACCAGTGCTGTCTGAACACTATTCTTATTTTCTTACTCATATAAAATTCTGAGAGAAAAAATTAAAATCTGACATGCTGAGGTGGAATGATATGATTTCCTGATATGATTTACATTTTATACAGCTATGACTTCCTTCAAACCAAGCCCTAATAATTTTATGGCCTGGAGCAAAAGTACAAAATGGATACTGTAAGTCTAAATAGTTAAAGTTATAAATCAATCTGGCAAGCTATAAAAATTAAGCATAATTTTTGTCTTATGTTAATAACTACAGCTGTATAATGACTAGAAAGGCCAGGTCAAATTCAGGATTCTCTGACACCCTAAAGCCATTGCACATAGGAGCTGGACCTCTAGTCTAAGCCCATGGCCTGCTTGTTTTCTCATCCTATCCCAACTCCATGAAGTACCATGAAAAGTCATGTGCACTAAGGTGGGCATCTCAGCCTACATAGCTAGTCTCCAGCCACTCTCCAAATTCCTGACAAAATATGCCATTAAACTCTCTTGGACCTAATGGTATACACGTGAGCAATGCAATTCCCTTAGGGAAGTATACCTAAGAAACATCCTGGAATTAATGTCAAGGATATTTAAAGAGAAGTTTGGGAAATCCAGGCACCCAGAGTGTGGTTTATTGAGAGGGCTATAGATTTGTGTAAGCAAAACACAACTTTCCAGGGGCCCCTAGCTCTTTGGGAGGATGGTACTGAGGGAAATAACAGTGTTAGATGTAGGATAAGGGCCTAGATGTAACAGTGGTCTGAATTTATTTTTTTTAATTTGTTCCCTAGAGTGTGAGATTGTTTCCAGGAAATACAAAAATGTGTGTGACAAACACAGAGATATTCTTGCAGGTTCTCAGAATGAAAATGCATTCATATAACTCAAAAGTAATATTAGTGACAAAAAGTAATGCTAAAATCTATGAATAAGCATGAATTTTATATATATATATATATAATTTCTTCATGTTATATATATGTGATGACAGATAAGCCAGTTACTCTGATCTGATAATTATGTACTATATACATGTGTTGAAATGCTACATTCTGCCCCATAAATATGTACTTACTATGCATCAATTATAATTAAAAATATATTTTAAAGCCTATGGAGAGGACAGGGTGCAGTGGCTCATAGCTCTAATCCCAGCTACTCAGGAAGATGGATGTTAAAGACCAGTTTGGTCTTAAAAAAGTTAGTGAGATTTATCTCAACAAAAAAGCTGTGGTACATGTCTATAATCCCAGCTACACAGAGGCAGAAGTAGAAGCATTGAGGTGTGAAACTGGATTGGGGAAAAAGCATGAGACTCTACCTGAAAAATAATTTAAAGCAAAACGGCCTGAGTGTGTGCCTCAAGTGGCAGAGCGCCTGCCTAGCAGGCATGGGGCCTTGCAAACACCAATACCACACACACACACACACACACACACACACACACACACACACACAAGAAGGAGGAGGAGGAGGAGGAGGAAGAAGAGGAAGAAGGAAGAGGGAAGAGGGGAAAAAGAAAGAAGAAGAAGAAAAATAAGCTATGGAAAGGGTTCAATCCTACCTAATCTTGGTTTTCTTTAGGTAAACAATAGCACTGTCTTTCCTAGGAACAGGAGAGGGAGAGGAGCCATCTTCCACTTGCATCCTGACCCTTAAAAACACCTCTGGCATCTTGTCACCAAATTCCAGCAGGTGACAAAGTGCTGCAGGTTTCCCATCAGTCTGCAGATTCCCTCTGTGGAAATTCACATTCCACACTGCTCTGTGGCACCGTGGCTACTTGTGGTACTCAACACAGTCGTCTGTGTCAGATTTAATGTTGAATTATCAAGTTTACTTTGTACTCACTTCAAATTTTGAAAATATCCTTTCCCCAAAGTCTTAATACTCATTTTCAAGTTGGCCAGATTAAGTGTAAGATGACTTCCGTGTGTGCCCGGGCAGTAGAACAGGAGTTTAGGTCTTGAAATGCTCACTTTTGGCACGCGTGATGCAGAATGTGACCTCCTTTCAAAATGTTTACCTGAAACAAAATCTAACCGCAGTTGAATACTGCGTTTTCTGGAAAGGGTTCATAAAATTTTGACTGTGGTTATTTTTTTACACCTAAAATGTGAATTCCCACACTTCATCCAGAAGTAATTTTTTAGTAATTTTAAAAGAATTACTATTGAACTTTTAAAAAAAGAAGCAAAAAAATTTTCTCCAAGTGTCAAAATTTCACCTACATTTTACATATTATATATGCAAATACTCATATAAGCAAAAAACTAGCAGTTGATATATCAATTCATTAAATATTAATGAAACATGTTCTAAATATCATTTTTGTCTACTACATATAAACTTGTAGTCATCAGGAAACATACAATTAATGAATACATAAAAATACTTTTGGACTATTCTGTAGAATTTATCCTTTAGGACTGGGCACAGTGGTTCAAGCCTGTAATCCCAGCTACTTGGGAGGCAGGAATTAAGAAGATCATGGTTTGAGGCCTTCATGAGAACCCCTGCACACACATCTACCCGTGACTGAGCATGGTGGTACACACCTGTAATCCCATCCCTGCAAGGAACCACAAACAGGACAATAGCAGTCTAGGCCAGCCAGGGCATAAAGCAATACCCTATCTCAAAATTAACAGAAACAAAAAGGGCTGGGCTTGTGATGCAAGTGGTACAGCACCTGCCTAGGAGGCGTGAAGCCCTGCGTTCAAGCCCAGTACCTCCAAGAAACAAACAAAGCAATACATTAAGTAGAAATAGCAACAAAAACATCAGCCAAATCTTTAAGTCCACACTATGTGCATATAAATGTGTATGTGAGTGTGTGTTGGACACTGGTATAAGACATTTATGTGCTTTGTCACATTTCATCTTCATATGAATCTTAATAAAATCGGTCCCATTTTAATCTCCATACTATAGGAGAGGAAACTGAGATAAAGAATGCATAAGTGATTTGTCAACGGTCACACACTGGATGAAGTTTGAACCAGTTCTAATTTTCCTCACATCTAACAGTGCCCTTATGGAATTTATAGTACAGAGTAATTCAATAGAAAGGTTAATTTTCCTATGAAATTCCAATTTTGTTAAAAAGCTGGTTTTGCCCCTGAAAATGGCTACATGGCATTGAACAAGACTCCTCACCTTCTCTGAAATTCAGCTTCCTCATTTGCATAATGTTAAAGGTGATATTGTTTTACTGACTTGGTATGAGGTTAATATTATTATTATCCTCGTAATAATTTTAAAACACACAGATATAAAATGAAAGTTTCCTTCTTTCTTCATATGTCCCTGTCTCTGTCTCTGATCCTTAGTTTTCAGTGAAAAATGGAAGGTTTAGGCCAAATGATACCACTATTTTCTAATGTCTCTATACTATACTCTTGTGATTACTGTAAAAACTGCAACTTTAAAAAAAAATTCAAGAATTAACCTAGAAGGTAACACCCACACACAGGAAATCAATGTGAGTCAATGCCCTGTATAGCTATCCTTATCTCAACCAGCAAAAACCCTTGTCCCTTCCTGTTATTGATTATACTCTCTCTACAACAAAATTAGAAATAAGGGCAAAATAGTTTCTGCTGGGTATTGAGGGGGGGAGCGGGAGGGGGTGGAGTGGGTGGTAAGGGAGGGGGTGGGGGCAGGGGGGAGAAATGAACCAAGCCTTGTATGCACATATGAATAATAAAAGAAAAATGAAAAAATAAAATAAAATAAAATAAATTCATGAGATCATTGTTGATAATAGCTATTTTGTTAAAATGTAATCTTAAATTCAAAAGTCTGTGCTTTTAGAGCTCAGAAAGAAATAAAGATTGATACTCTTGAGAAATGGTAGAAACTTCTAGAGGTGGGACCTAATTGGAGGCTGTGTACTTTCAAAGAGGATTGTGGGATGCTATTCACTTGCTGTCTTTCTTTGCTTCCCTGCTTCCATGAAGTGAGCATAGTCCTTGCGATGAGCTGCTATCCCAATGCAGGCCCAAAGGCAATGGGGCTAACCAACCATGGACTGAAATGTCTGAAACTGAGCCACAATAAATTATTCCTCTTTTTGAGTTGATCTCTCAGGTATTTTGTTATAGCAAAAGAAAACTGACTCACACAGGTAACCTACTTAATACAAAGTTCTAGGATTAGCTTCCTCAAAGTTTTGTAGAGCACTTGTTAGGGAATATTGGTACAACTGGTCCTAATTATCACAGTATTTGAAACCACGAATATCATTTTATCCTTAAAATCTTACACAAATCCTTACAAAATCTATGTCCATTCTTTATTTGAGGGGATATTTGATAATGCTGAGGCACACCTTAACTGAATGTAGCTACTTTTCAAAGTTTCCATCTTTGTACTAACAAAAGTTACTTTATATTCCTTTTCTCATTTCTTTAACTTCCAGAGACTTTCTGTTCATTTGTGGAGGCTTAATCTGATCAGTAAAATAGAGTAATAAGTACATGTTTTCTTTTGCACATATGTCTATTTTTAAAACATCAGAAAGTTTTTAATAGAATAATAATATCATAATGATTCATGTATTTTTATTACTCTTATAATTTTAGAGTCTATATCACTATTTGGGTTTTGTATCTAAGTTTGGATTTTTATCTCTAAAGCAGCCTGGCATCTAAACAATTTAAAAAAATTGAGGGCATGTACTTTCTTTTCAACTTGATTTAAAGTCAAAAACAAGAAACAGGCAATATGATGACACAGCTATAGTCTTTTTAAAAATGATGGCTGTGTATAATCTACATTCTTTGTCACTCTTGAAATTTGGTCACCCTATACTCTACCCAAGAAGTGATGATATCAGAATGAGAGCAGCAGCATATCATTCAAGTTATTCCTTCAATAAATTTTGTTGTGACACTTCCTAGTGATAGCAAATTCTATTCCAATAACATATGTGAGACCTTGGTTGTATACATACCAACCATGGCCTGTGCTCACATGAAAAAGAATGTATGTAGTGTGTCTATACAGAAACCAGTCCTGTGTGCTGGCATGTTCTCAGATAAGATTATTATCTATACTTGATCTGATGGAACAGGTATTGATTTTATGTGAAGAACAAATATGAAAATCATTGAAAATTCCTACTTAAGTATAATAAAAATATACTTTGATGTCTAGGATTTTAAGATTTAAACAAAATATGTGAAATATATTAACCATATCCATAACCAGTCCTGTATGTGTCCATGATCACAGTCAAGGGTTGGTTCTTCACATTTCACTAGTGAAACCCCATATAGGTGCACACACTTCCAAAGAACTGCTCAGCATCCAGATAGCTATGCTTATAGAAAATGCCTATCATTTTAAATGTGTAAGTGTGTCATTTAAAGAAAATTACTTTTACCTATGAGGTATAATTACATGAGTCCAATAGCACAAATATATTTAAAATCTGTAAGAATTATAATGCATATTATACCAAGGATATATACAGTGGCTGGAAATCAGTTTGTGAATGCTGTTTTCATCATTACAATTCATATTCAAGGAATTTTCTTGTAAAACTTCAGGGCAAAGATTTTACTCTGCTGCTACCACACCACAGGCCCAAAGGTACACAGCTATACATCTTTCCTTTTGAGTGTATGTTAACTATGAGCTTCAAATTGCTTGTCTTTGTGGATCATTTTTGTATCTCTAAAGATGAAATGCAAAGTCAGCACTGTGGCCTTGTTTATTTAAAAAATTAGAATGGGCCGAGCATTTGTACTCTGCAGTGCAGTGACAGATTTTGATTTTATTGTTACCATTGTTGTTCTTAAAAATGTCTTATCTTTTACAAGAGCCTTTGGAAAAAATCTCCAGGGACAAACTTCTGATGTCTTCTTTGCCGCCAGTAGCTTGACTGCAGTGCTACATTCTCTCAATGAAGTGATGGAAAATATTAAAGTTTATCATGAGTTTTGGTTTGAGGAAGCCACAAATTTGGCAAATAAACTTGATATTCAGATGAAACTTCCTGGGAAATTCCGTAGAGCCCAGCAAGGTAACTTGGACTCTCAGCTAAGCTCTGAGAGTTACTATAAAGAAACTCTAAGTATTCCAACAGTGGAGCATATTATTCAGGAACTTAAAGATGTATTCTCAGAACAGCACCTCAAAGCTCTTAAATGCTTATCTCTGGTACCTCAGTCATGGGACAGCTCAAATTCAACACATCAGAGGAACACCATGCTAACATGTACAGAAGTGATTTACCCAATCCTGACACACTCTCAGCTGAGCTTCATTGTTGGAGAATCAAGTGGAAACACAGAGGGAAAGATATAGAACTTCCTTCTACCATTTATGAAGCCCTTCATCTGCCTGACATCAAGTTTTTCCCTAATGTGTATGCCTTGCTAAAAGTACTGTGTATTCTTCCTGTGATGAAGGTTGAGAATGAGCACTATGAAAATGGACGAAAGCCTCTCAAAGCATACTTGAAGAACACTTTGACAGACCAAAGGTCAAGTAATTTGGCTTTGCTTAACATAAATTTTGATATAAAACATGATCTGGATTTAATGGTGGACACATATATCAAACTCTATACAACTAAGTCAGAGTTTCCTACAGATAATTCAGAAACCATTGAAAATACCTAAGACACTTTTTTAATGGGCTTTGTCTTCTATGGAAAAAAAGCTATAAGATGTTGTGGGCCACTTAATCACCGAATAGCTTTGCCTTTATGCCTCCAGTTGAACATATTAACCATTGATGATCTGCTTATTTAAATGGCCCGTGTTTGAACACTCATGCTTTGAATACCTGTCTCTTCTTCCAAAAAATGGCATTGGAAATGCTATACTTCACCTCTGAATTATCTCTACTAGTGGCACTCTGGCATTGTTTTAGTTAAGTCATTTTAGATACAACATGTATTATCACTGTGGATACAATTACCAGGTACTGAATTACCAGTTTTTTGAAAAAATGAATTTTGAGGAGATATGGAAGAAAGGAATACATTTTATATAATGTTATAATGAAGCCCACTATTGACTTTTGACTAGTAGAAGTTGTAAGTGTAGTTTAAAAATCTGTTATAATGACTGTGGGGAGACAGAGGCAGGAGGATCTCGAGTTCAAGCCCAGTCTGGGCTACATAGCAAGACCCCGTCTCAAAAAAACCAAGAACTGGGATGGTATCTCAGTGGTAGAGTGCTTGCCTGGCATGCACAAGGCTCTAGATTCCATCCCAGCAATGAAAAAAAAAAAGATAAAATCTGTAATAAACAGTTAAGGGAATTACCAGAGAGTGAATTGTGAGCTCACCAAACAAAGATTCAGTGTAGACTTTGTCTTTGTCAAATGAACTTAAAGGAACAGTTGCAGCTCAAGTTGGAGTGTAAGGGCCTGCATTGTTGCTCTGTACCTGGTAGTTTGTGTTTACATTCCTTTGTTGAGCCTACATTTCATAAGCTTTTCATCAGGTCAATGTTGGACACTTCTGCTTCAAGAAAGAATTTATGCCATCCCTACTGGCTTATCTGTTCTTTTTTCCATGATTATATATACTGCTTCATCTTGACTTATTAGAAAAAAACTACAAAAATAAATGTTTTGTGGTTTATTTAGAAATAATACAGAAAAGATTGCTGTTATTTTTTGGTGAAAAAAATCAATTTTGTATAGTTTATTTCAATCTAAATAAAATGTGAATTTTCTTTAAAAAAATATAAATAAATAAAAATAAAAAATTAGAATGACCTTTTCTCAAAGTATAATTGATTTCCTTATTCTAAAGTATTATTTTTTATACTTACATATATGTTTTAATGTACATATATATAATTTATATTTTCTGTACACAATAGTGTGTTTAAAAATGATTTCACTAATTCAATAATACAACACACTTCAGTAAAATTGTTGTTCTGTAATTCTGCAATGTGTATCATTCTTGTGAAAGATCTTCTTCCTGTTCTGCATACCCATATCCTTCAAAAATCATGTCTTTTTATTTAAGAGAAGGATAGCAGAAAGAAAAGGCTGAGTGGGAACAAAAGGGCTGGTGTTGAGATTAAGTAGATCAATTCATGAATGTAAACTCATAATTCCTATTCTGACAAACATCTGTGAAACTGACATATATTTTCTATTTTTTAGCAATGAATAAAATAAAATAAGGTTAAAATATGCTCCTTAAGATCTTGGGTAAATAGGTAGACTAATGCTATACAAGCATTAATACTAAATATTTAGAAATGTGGTTAATAGAAATGAATAGTAGTAAAGTTTGATGCAGGAATATTTACCACTTATCTTTTTCAGGCAAGTGCTGAATATTTGTGCCAACTTTCATTTTAAGGTGGGATTGGATCATTATTGTTGAAAACATAACTTATTAGAACATAAGGGAAGCATGCCTGTTACAGTCAGGTGTTATGGTACTTATGGAAATTAATGGTTCTTAAACTAGAGCATAATCAACCAATTACTGAAGACACATAGAGAGACCTTTCCAGATAGATAGGATATTTTTCCAGAAGCAAACATTTTAATCTATGGCATTTGTCCTCTGTGGATGGATGTATATTTTTAATATTATAACAACTGTACCTAACCTTCACCTAGCCACAGGCAACTCTATAACTAGTGCAGTTATACATCTGAATCTACCAGTCTCTAAGAAATAAATCCCAGACCTGGTGATTCCTACATGGGTTAAAATGTTATGTAAATAGAATCAGAGCCCAGATCCAGTGATTCTGAAGAAGGTTGTCAAAAATCAGAAAGCAGTTTTCTGAGCTCTGTTAAAAGTAATATTTTGAACCTGAATATTTTGATTAACTTAGGGTTCTTACAGAAAGTTGATTTGAGCTCAAGGGAATTACAATTAAGCTACATTCATTAAGAGGTTTTTTTTTTTGATCTCCATTACATCTATACATTGTTATAGATCAATTGTTTTTTGCTCATAGTTCTCTTGATAATACTTTGTCCTTTGAATCAATGAAAAAGTGGTTCAGTAAAAAAGCGAGATAACCTGTCTTTTAGATTAACAGTTTAAATGAACTAATAGAGGTCCTACATGTGATTTTGACAACATTTGAAGGCAGATAATAAACACGAATTTTCCATTATTCAGATTTCACTGGTGCTAGAAGAAATTTTACTAATATGGAAGTAATTCACTTAGGTTTTAGGGAAAACAACTTCCTGTCCAGATGAATTAATGACTTATAATGAACAGTACTACAGAAAGCTTACCCAAAGCTTAATTGTTCAATTATACTTGATTTTCTTTTATCGGAAATCGCAAGCTATAGTGGCATTGACAGAATGGTGGATTTATCTCAGGACAGGACATGTCTCTCACAAACATCATGAGTCCACTGAACACTAAAAGATTACCACCTTCTTTTAGTCAGTAAAACCCAGTAGAAGAATCTGGGTCTTAAGACAAAGAATGAGGGAACAAAAGAAGGGTAATGAGACACAGACCAAATAAGCATTAGAGAGTGCTCTATACTAAACTTCTAAGAAAAAGAACTTGCTGTGAAAACTAAATGCTCACATGTGTCATCTGCTTGGAATCATTACTGTTTATCTAAATTAAATAATAACTTGAAACACTTAGCCTTATTTTTCAATGAACATTTCTTTTTTAATTAAACTCGTTTGTTTAAAGTTTCATTGTCAGTTTTACGAAGGAAAACACCTGAATTTAGATGACCTGCCATGACTTGAGTTGCCTGTTTTGAGTCCACATGTCCACATTGCTGTAGTGCTCTCGGAAAGCAGAGTTGTCGGAGAAATGCATGTGATTGAAGACTGCATGAAGAGTTGAGTTCATTTCTTACTCTAAGGATTAAGTTACATTTCTCTTTCAACAAGCAGGACATTCTAAGCATAAAAATACAAGAAGACATTGGGGAAGTCCAAAAAAATTGATATCTAAACATTTGAAACTACTTTATAAAATGCCATAAGTGATATCCTGAAATAGGGTAGTTGCATATATATGATACCCTGAAATCTAATAAATTTAATACGTGATAGGCATTTTTAAGCTATGAAAAGGCATTGTCCTAATACTTATGGGGAGTAGGGAGAGATGGATAATAAGGCAGAAGAAACATCTCAATAAAAATGTTCTTTACAAATTAGTAAGTAAAAGAATTGCTAATAAAAACAACTGTGTAAGATCATTATTACTTTTCTAATGAGCAAAATTAGAAAGTGTTAGTACTAAACTGGAATATGGTTAAATCAATACATAGGTACCACACAAAGGAATATAAAATAAGTTTTAGAAATTAGCTTATAGATGGTTGTATTTTTTGACCCAACAACATAAAGTCTAGGAAGTTTACTCATAGAAATTATCAAAATCGCACATAAAGGTGTCTAAAACTACTGCCGGCCACCAGGGGCTCATGCCTGTAATCCTAGCTACTCAGGACACAGAGATTCAGGAGGATCACGGTTCAAAGCTTGCCCAGGCAAATAGTTCATGAGACCCTATCTTGAAAAATCTTTCACAAAAATAGAGCTGGTAGGGTGGCTTAGGTGAAGGCCCTGAGTTCAAGCCCCAGTAATGAAAATGAACAGACAAAATACTACAACAAATGCACTAATTCCATAAAATTCAAAAATAATAAAGGAGTTGCATAGAATTGTGATCAAGTGGGAAATTTTAGACAATTTTTCAAAATAATATTTTAAATACTATCTAATGACATAAAAATGTGTCTCATAACTAAATATGAAAACAGAATAAAATCTATGTCATGTTCAATAACAGTGTTTTTATTTTATTTCTTGCAATTCGGGGGATCAAACTCAGGACCTTACACATTCTAGGCAAGCTCTGTCTCCTCTGAACTATATCCCCAGCTAACCATTTTTATCTTTTAACACACACATACACACACACACACACACACACACAGAAGTTATATATACATAAAGTAATGTAAAATATATAAGAAGTATAAATAACTCCTACAAGATAAATCTTATGGATTAAATTGCTCTCTAATTTTCAAATTTAAAGTATAAATGTATACATACATTATATAAAACTTTGGTTCTCAGAAAGTAAAGGAAAATGTTATTAAAAATAATTTATTTACAATTTTAGTAAAGGTATAAAATAATAATTTTAATTCACATAATTTCTATGTCTTTAAAATTTTTATAATATTTATTTTAAAAGTCATTTCAAGGAATTAAACTTCAAGATATTTAATTTAGTAAATGTTACCTGCCAAGACAATGTTATCAGTTTTAAGAAGCATGATATATCTGGGTGCAGGTGACTCATGCCTGTAATCCTGGATACTCAGGAGGCAAAGATCAGGAGGATCAAATTTCAAAGCCAGCCCAAGCAAATAGTTTGCAAGATCCTATCTCAAGAAAAAAAATCCATCACAAAAAAGGCCTGCTGGAGTGGCACAAGGTGTTAGCCCTGAGTTCAAACACCAATACTGAAAAAAAAAAAAAAGCATAATGTATATGGGTTATGTGAATAGTAAGTCTTATTAAAGTCAACTCCATCAGGTCTTAAACTAGGCAATTCTCTTTTTTTATTGTTTTCTAAATTGTTTTTCTTTTATTGTTTTTACATTTACTTACATGTGTATACATTGCTTGTGCTAACACTTCCCTTTCCTCCCCCTGCTGTCCACTGTTGAATAGAAAACGTAAGAAATATTAAGAAAGACATATCATTTTTGCTAGTTAGGATAAAGATAGCTATACAGAGAAATTCCTAGCATTGCTTCTATGCACTTATATATTACAACCCACATTGGTTCTTTTCTACCAGATCTTTTTGCTACTTCTGGGTCCCCTTCACATATAAAGATTACTTTATTCGTTCCTTCATCAGGGTGCACATCAACCACATTCAAGTTTTAGGTTTCCTTTCCTCTCCATGTCTCCAGTGCATGTTCTCCTCTTAGTGTGTGACCCATCTCCAATAATATTAACTGCATTTGTTTTGAGTCTATAATATGCATATAAGGAAAACATGCAATTTTTGGCCTTCTGAGCCTGGCTAACTTTGCTTAAGATGATGTTCTCTGGTTCTGTCCATTTACTTGCGAATGGCAAAATTTCATTTCTCTTTGTGGCTGAGTAAAATTACGTTGTGTATAAATACCACATTTTCTTGGTGCTGCAATAAACGTGGGTGTACAAGCACTTTTGTAATGACCTGACTCACATTCCTTTGGGTATATCTCTAGGAGTGGTATTGCTGGATCATATGTCAGATTTATGTTTAGTTTTTTAAGAAGCCTCCATATTGTTTTCCAAAGTAGTTGTACTAGCTTACATTCCCATCAGCAGTGGGAATTTCATCCCCGCCCACTTCATCCTCGCCAGCATTTGCTGTTGGTGGTGTTCTTGATGATAGCCATTCTAACTGGGATAAGGTGGGATCTTAGTGTGGCTTTGATTTGCATTTCCTTTATGGCTAGGGATGGTGAACATTTTTTATGTATTTTTTGGCCATTTGGATTTCCTCCTCAGACAAAGTTCTATTTAGTTCAGTGGCCCACTTCTTTATTGGTTCATTGATTTTGGAGTTTAGTTATTTGAGCTCCCTATATATTTTGGTTATCAGTCCTTTGTCTGATGTATGGCTAGCAAATATTTTCTCCCACTCTGCGGGTGGTCTCTTCAATTTAGATACCATTTCTTTTGTTGTGCAGAAGCTTTTTAATTTCATGTGGTCCCATTTGTCCATCTTTCTCTTAGTTGCTGGGCTGCTGGAGTTCTGAGGAAGTCCTTGCCTATACCTATTGCTTCCAGGGTACTCCCTGCTCTCTCCTGTACTAACTGCAAGGTTTTGGGTCTGCTATTAAGGTCATTAATCCACTTTGAGTTGATACAAGTACAGGGTGATAGGCATAGATCTAGTTTCAGCTATCTGCCAGCTGATAGCCACTTTCCCAGCAACATTTGTTGAAGAGGCTGTCTTTTCTCCATCGTATGTTTTGGTGCCTTTGTCAAAAATAAGGTGGGCATAGCTGTGTGGATTCATATCTAGGTCCTCTGTTCTGTTCCACTGGTCTTCATGTCTGTTTTTGTGCCAGTACCATGCTGTTTTTATTTCTATGGCTGTGTAATATTGTTGGAAGTTGGGTATTGTGATACCTCCTGTATTGCTCTATTTGCTGAGTATTGTCTTGGCTATTCGTGGTCTTTTGTGCTTCCAAATGAACTTTAGGGTAGATTTTTCAATCTCTGTGATGACTGTCATTGGAATTTTGATAGGAATGGTCTTGAACATATAGATTGTGTTTGGTAGTATAGCCATTTTCACTATGTTGATTCTATCAATCCATGACCATGGGAGATCTTTTCACCTTCTGTATTCTGCTTCAATCTCTTTCTTCAGTGGTTTGTAGTTCTCCTTGAAGAGGTTATTTATGTTCTTTGTTAAGTTTATTCTTAGGTATTTAAGTTTTTTGAGGCTATTGTAAATGGAATTGTTTTCCTATATTCTTTCTCAATTTGTTCATTGTTGGTGTATAGAAAGATTTTTGTAAGTTGATTTTGTATCCTGCTACATTGCTGAAACTGTTCATGGTGTCTAGAAATTTTTGAGTGGAGTTTTTTGAGTCTTTGAGGTATAAAATCACATTGTCTGCAAATAGGGATATTTTGACTATTTCTTTGCCTATTTGTATTCCTTTTATTTCTTCTTCTTGCCTTATTGCTCTGGCTCAGAATTCCAGGACTGTGTTGAATAGGAGTGGGGAGAGTGGACACCCTTGTCTCATTCCTGAGGTAAACTAGGTAATTGTCTTGTTGGAAATTTTGCTCACTAATGTTTAACTCGAGGCACTAAAAAACTTGGTTTTCTATTTATCATAATGGTAATTTGAGTAGTATATGTTTTACAAACAAATAGGCTATTGACTGGCCTAATTAAGATTAGTTCACACTTTCCCATTGGAACTATATATGGTCCATAGCAGGTTCATGCAATGAGAGGGTATCTTGTTCCTCAGCAAGAGTCCTTCTCAATAATTTAATTATATCGAGAATATTGTCTAGCACATGAGAGAAAGTACCTCTTTAGATTTTCATCCCTTAAATGCATCTCTTGCCTCTCTCTAGCCAGGGGGATATTCATTCTTCATTCTTGCTGAGCAGACAAGCTCTCCCAGCTAATTGAATGACTGATTTATTTTGTGGCTTTGCTTCATTATCTTCTGGACCCTTCAAGTGGAAGTAAGGTGAGAGCATGGAACAGAAGGATACTTCCTTCACTACCTCATGGTATATCCTGAGATTGATAAACATTTTGTTTCTGAGAATGAGTCATCCAACTGCAAGGGATGCTCACAAATGTAATCTACTTGTGTGCCCATGAAGGAAAAGAAGTGGGTTCTTGGTAAAAGCTAGCAGTCTATTATTATAGCTATGCTAAATGATGGGACACTGTGACACAGATAAATTTTTTAAGGCTCTATAGGCTCCAGAGAATCCCCAGTCTCATAGGGTAGAGAAAAATACATACACAACATTATAACAAAAAAATCAACAGATGCTTTTATGTAAGGTTCTTGTACTCTGAGACCAATGTCTATCCATTCATGTTTCAGTCTTTTAAACTGTCTCATTTGTTCAATCATTTTTCACTCATTAAGCATTCTCTTCACATTGAGTACTCTGCCTAGCTGCTCCCGAGTATATGACAAAAGGAGTGAGAAAGGTAATCTTATATGTATGAAAGGAACAGAGTCTAACTGCAGGCGACATAAAATCACATATGGATTTATATTAATATTTCTATCTGTATGTTCTACAGAAGTTGGAAATGCTGGACTGTGTAGGCTATATCAGAATGATGTTATCAAAAATGATAAAATGTAAATACAACCTTGATAGAATTGTAGAACTTAGACTTTTATAGATGAGATGGGGGCTAACATTCTAAACAAAAAAAACCAATGTTTAGTCATTGTACATATTACATAGTCCCAGCAGAGTGCCTTCTGGAGTACACTGGAAAGAGGGGAGAAGTCAGATCACAGAATAATCACAAAAATTTGTTCCTACTACCTCTTAGGTCATATTGTAGGATGATGAAACTTTCTTGCTTTCAAGAACCTGCTTATTTTCAAATACCAATCATAAGCATTCTGACAGCCATCGTTCTACACGGGTTCATAATAATTATCAAGTTTTCATTATAATTTTATGTTTTCCTTTGATTATATAGTTTCACGTGATTAGTATTTTATGTTCATTACATAATTACCAAGATTTCTGTTTAACAACATTTTTTCCTTTTTCTAAGGTAACATCCTTACCTACCTCACTTTTAAATTTATTTCTAAGAAAGATGATCTTATCTAACTGGCCTTTACTCTCTTTTCTTTAAGCTTTGGGCAGATTTTTATAACCCACTCAGAGAACCTGGACCAATTGGTTTCAAAGACATTTTTCAAGTTAGTATCATCAAACTTACAAAGCACATAAAATCTATGCCCTTGAGAGTACTATAGCTATGACTGCATTCTTTTCTCAGAATTTCACATTGCTGTCTATTCAGAAACTTGAAGTGCAAAAACCTAAAGCATAAATTGTTCAGAGCACCCTCATGTTTTAAATAGTCTATGGTCTTCAAAGGACTCTTATTTTCAGTCAAAAATAAGTTTTATGTTTTCACTTTTATTTGGGGCTTTGGCAATTTAGTTTGCTTTCATTCCAGAAAAATGAAATCAATACAAAGAAGTGAGAGAGACTTAATTTAAAAATGTGTAGTGACAATTTTCTAATATTAAAAACAAATACTGTCATTTTAAGCATCTCTTTTTCAATAAGAACAACATGACTAATGTTTATAGAATGAAAAAAGGAGGCCATGAGTGGTGTGGATTTTGTGTGTGAGACACTCTAGTCCATGGTTTGAAATACCTACTTTACAATTTATTTGTACAATGAGAGTAGTTTTCTTTCTGCACTGTAATTATGTATTATGGGACATGGTTTATCATCACATCTATATAAAATTGTTAGAAATAACAGGTTATTTGCTGCATAGTATACACGAACACCTCACCTTATATAATAGCCAAGCAATGGGAATAAACAGAAAACAGCACAGTCAGTTGGTTCAGATGGCTGCCTGTGTCTTTGCTCTTAGTTCTACCTACATGAATTATCACAGGAGCACCAGCATATGAAATAGTCCAAGTCCCTGGGGACAGATCAAGCTCTTTTTCCAGTCAAGACAGGCATAAATCATGTGGGATCTGAACTCAAGAGCCCATGAGAGCTAACTTGAGTCACCTGAGACATGCCAGACTCGGGCGTAGAGACTAGATCTCATGCCAAGGAAAGTCCCTATAAAATAAACAGGTTACCCTTGCCACTTTCCACCTGCCTCCATCTGGGTTCCTGAGCTGGGGGACAAGCAATGACTCCATGACTTAGTGAATAACTCACATAACATGCAAGTGGTACATATATGCCACAGGTGGAGTGAAGAAAGCCTCCACTTTGATTATTAATTGTTTAAGGCAAGCACACACACAAAAGATCAGACCTGAAGGCCAGGCTCCCTAGAAGTTTTGTGACACTCAGATCTGCTTCTGTTTTCTTATGTTTTAAGAGAATTGGGGCCTAAAATTTATCACCGATATCTCAGTCAACTTAGGGAAACAAGAACTGACTATATGTTTATAGTCATACAGTAAAATGTGACCAGGTGAAACACTCATTCATTGAAATTATTAAGGGAGGAAACGGGGGTGCTCAACAACGAAAATACCACTGAATTCCTCTCAGAAAGTAAATTATTTGCTCATATGAAACAAATTGTACCTGTATAGTTTCTGATAATATGAAGCAAAGTTTAGCATGTGACAAGAAATTTGCTTCCAAACATTAATATTCTGAAATTGGTGGTAATTATGCTTATTGTAGGTACCTAAGAATGAGAATTAACTCACCTGGCTTTTTCCAGATGCATGTTAACTTTTCATAAAAATTTATTTCTAGCGGTTCTTTACTATCTCAATGGAGGGTAATGAAAATTATGGAATGATAATTTTCTAAAAATTAGGAATTGATTTTGTCCTGCCTAGATGAACTACCACACAAAAAGGAGAGGAATAAAAAAAGCTGATTTAAATAATCTTCATCAGAAGCCTTTTTATTTCCTTAAACATTGGGTACTATATTTGGTAATTACCATTTTACTTATAAAGTCTGTCTGATGTAAAGTTCTTAAACTGTTGCTACCGGAGCCTGTTATTATAGAATTCTACCATTTAAGTCTTTATAATGGATAAGAAAAAATGGGAAAATGCACCTTTGCTGCCATTTAATGAAACAGATTTCAACTCCCACCACACTCCACAGTAATTTAGAGATTATGATCAAGTTTCTCAGCCAGGCAATACTGCCAATGGATGCTAGTGGAGAGGAAAGGGCTGGGGTTTTGCTTTATGAAGAGAACAAATCTCTTCTCTAGTTTATGTTATCTCTCTGTGGTATAATTTATGAGAGTAGAGAGAAGACAATTATCATCAAATCCTACTACAATATGTGTGTGTTAAATACATTCTTTTTCCGTAACTCACTGTCCTTATTGGCAAATAATTCCTCAGCTTATCCTGAGAGAACTCAGTTCTTCCTCACTCCTGCTTTGGAAAAGGACTATGTTCATTATAGGTGGGAAAAGGATAATTTTTGAATATAGAAAATTAAAATTAGTTCCTTGTAAGGTTTGTTTTAAAATAGGACTTAATGAAAATTGAGTAAATGTAATTGCTTTTAGAGTTCATTTATTTCTTTTTTAAAATATTTTTTTCCAAAATTTGTATAGCAGGCCTACTCAAAATAAAGATGGATTCTAAAGTCATAACAGCACCATTTCTATATTTTATTTTACTTTTTAACTTGTTTTGAATCTCTGTATTATTTCACATAAGCCATGGATTAAGTCACACAAATTGTCCTGTATTGAAAGAAAAGAATATTGTATTTGAAGATTTTTGTTCTGCTTGGTTCTTTCCAATCACATAGCAATTGTTCCCGACTTACTTGTTCTTCTAGTCAGTCAGACTGGTTTAGGAGTCATGTAGCCACAGACTATAAAGAGCAGCTTTGTCAGCCCAAGCTGATGCGTAGCCATATGCGAATCTCCTTAATTATTCTGACTACTATTTTCTCTCCACTAACTTGAGTTCTAAACTGTAAGTTATTAATATGGCTATTTTTGGAGCATTGTACATAAACTTATATTTGCATTGGGCATGGAATTTATACATATTACATTAAAATATACTTATTGCATTAAAATGGAAAAGACTGATTTCATAGATTATAAGTTATGAAAATCCAGTGCTGGTTTTGTTCATGATCATGTGCTTAATTCCTAGGACTGGTCTTGTCACACAATAGGCACCAATATGTATTTCTGTTATGAATCATCTCCTCTTAGCATTTTAATTCCACTTTTCTGTAAGAGTTGGCCCTGGCTTCCTGCTCTGTCTCCTGGTATCCAGACTACTGGAAAAGATTCATGAAAACCAACCTGGTCCTATCCAAGCCTAGTGCTTTGTACAGTAAAGAGAATTTAGACAAGAAATCCTTTCTCCTCCCCATTGTATACACTTGGATACTTTCATTCTCGTAGAATCAATTGCCACTTTTTAAGTCAAATATAATGGCATTTCTAAGTCAGCTAGAAATAAATATCTTAAAACCTGAAAGAAATTTGTAACTTTTCTTTAATATGATTGAAAAGTAAGGAGTTTCTGAAACAGGAATTTCTAAAATTAGAATAATGCTATGTACTTAGGCATGCGGGGAAAAAGGAACCCTCTTACACTGTTGGTGGGAATGTAGACTAGTACAACCACTCTGGAAAAAAATTTGGAGGCTACTTAAAAAGCTGGACATCAATCTACCATTTGATCCAGCAATACCACTCTTGGGGATATACCCAAAAGACTTACTCCAGAGGCACCTGCACATCCATGTTTATTGCGGCACTATTCACAATAGCCAAGTTATGGAAACAGCCAAGATGTCCCACCACTGATGAATGGATTAAGAAAATGTGGTATCTATACACAATGAAATTTTATGCAGCCATGAAGAAGAACGAAATGTTATCATTCACTGGTAAATGGATGGAATTGGAGAACATCATTCTGAGTGAGGTTAGCCTGGCTCAAAAAACCAAAAATCGTATGTTCTCCCTCAAATGTGGACATTAGATCAAGGGCAAACACAACAAGGGGACTGGACTATGAGCACATGATAAAAGCGAGAGCACACAAGGGAGGGATGAGGATAGGTAAGACACCTAAAAAACTAGCTAGCATTTGTTGCCCTTAACGCAGAGAAACTAAAGCAGATACCTTAAAGCAACTGAGGCCAATAGGAAAAGGGGAACAGGTACTAGAGAAAAGGTTAGATCAAAAAGAATTAACCTAGAAGGTAACACCCACGCACAGGAAATCAATGTGAGTCAATGCCCTGTATAGCTATCCTTATCTCAACCAGCAAAAACCCTTGTTCCTTCCTATTATTGCTTATACTCTCTCTACAACAAAATTAGAAATAAGGGCAAAATAGTTTCTGCTGGGTATTGAGGGGGGGAGAGGGAGGGGGCGGAGTGGGTGGTAAGGGAGGGGGTGGGGGCAGTGGGGAGAAATGAACCAATCCTTGTATGCACATATGAATAATAAAAGAAAAATGAAAAAAAAAAGAAAAGAAAATTTAAAAAAAAAAAGGAATTTCTAAAATTAGAATAATGCTATGTACTTAGGCATTATTTTAAAATATCTCTTAAGATATGGCATTTGCTATTAAACAGTTATCAGGATCAAAACCTAGAAAGTTACACATCAAGAAAAACAATATGATGCTGGTAATTACAACATATTGATAAGTTAATGTTTTCCTCCATTTAAGTACATTTTATTCTTATTTAGGTCAGAAAATTGACCTAAATCAGGAGTAAGACTTATGAAATAACACAAATTTGAAAATTGTCTTCATATAAGTATTAAAATATATAATTTATTACTGATAAATGATATATACACATAAGGTATATATTTTATTTGTTAATGTATTGTATGCCTTAATGATTGACTACAATTATGCCATAATATCTCAAGAAATCTTAAAATGAACTATTTAAATAAAAAATTATGTAGTTCTGCAATAGTCTTCCAACATAAACAATGATACTATAAAGTTTGTGAATATAAATAAGCATTACAGAATTTAAATATTCAATGTATTTTTATTCCCTTGGTGTGTACTAAATTATCGGAAGGTTATATAGTCATTATAAAGTCATTACCAAAATTCTCCTTTGAAATTATTATTTTATACTTGCACCTTGCTTTGGGATAAGAGTGTTATTTATGTTCTTAAATGACCTGGTGTATGTGGTTCATAAGGTTGAATCTGATTTGATTTCAAGAATATACTAGAAATTACTAAAAAAAGTTAAATTCTGATGTAAATTTGATTATTATTTTCCTTACTTGCTTTTCTCCTAAAAGTGGAATGTGTGGTATGAACTGCATGACTTGCAAATCTATGCAAGCACTTGCCTTTCTAGAAGATTCATTATTGAGTGAAAGAGTGAGGCAGACTCTGTTTATATCCTTTTCTTATTGTGAGGTAAAAATATTCATCCTAATTGCACTTATATATTTTATTTTATCATAATTTTCATACTCTTTTCTTTGAAAAATGTCTGACTGACTCTAATGGACTAAGAATGATTACTTGAAAAAAAATCCATCAGATTTTATGGATGTTGTTGTTAGATGATAATAAATTAAGTTTATAGTTTTCTAAGTTGGCATAGGTTGCACTGTCCTTTTTATCTTTTTTAATGGATATTCATATGTATTTCTTTTTTTGTGTGTGGTACTGGGCTTGAACTCAGGGCCTGCACCTTGAGCCACTCCACCAGCTCTATTTTTATGAAGGGCTTTTTCCAGATAGAGTCTCATGAACTATGTGCTCAGACTAGCTTTGAACCATGATCCTGCTGATCTCTGACTCCAGAGTAGCTAGCATTACAGGCATAAACCACTGGCTTGTATGTATTTCTTATGTGGGGTGTTACTATGGCTTGAATTTAACATGATAGACTTTATTTGACTCAATAGATATCTTCAATATTCATCAGTAGTAAGGGTGAGAAATCTAAGGGGCATGTATTCATGTTGAAGGTTTAGAATCAAGAGGTGGTCTTAACACAGAAGAAAAACTATGACTATGGTATGAATCCAGAAATATGACTAGACAGATTCTAATTTTATGAATACCCTATTTTTAAAATGTACCCATTCTACCTATATCATCATCAAGCAACTGGGAATATTGTAGTATGGAGAAATGCTATTATCATTATTTACCATCCATAACATGATTCTACTTTGAGATTAAATTATGTTGCATTATAAATTACTCATGCAAAAAGGTATTTAAATTTTTAGTTTGGTGTTTTAAATTAGTAAAATTTAAATATGTGAGTGATATGGTTATTGTTGCTTTGTTTTCTCAAAAATGTGTAAAAATTCCCAATTCTACTTGCAGATTAAAAAAAGCAAAATAAGCAATAAGTAAGGAAGAAAATGAAAATATCTAGACTCAGAGTAATATTATAGTGTCCTATGACACATGACCATTTTTATATACTTAAAGGTTGATACCAAAGAGAAATATCTAAATTTAAAAATTACATTATTTAACACCAAAAGTTAAATTTAGCATGTACAGTAACTACAATAAAAATGTAGGAAAACCCAATATTAGAATACCAAGAAGTGTGGACCAAAATATCAGATGTAAAAAGAAGAGGGATTAATAGTCTGAGAAGAAATCATTTTTGTTTGAAAGTAACAGTTTGTTCATGTGAGCCACTGATGGTAAACAATGTCACTTTCAGAGTCAGAAGTAGCATAACAAATTGCAATGCAAGGATGTGATAATTGGTACTAAAAGTTGAATACCTAAGGGGTGATCTAAACCCTTGCAAGAACCAATTGTGGAGGACATGATTGCAGAAAAAGTAGAGAAAGGTAAATAATTCCAGCAACAAGCAAATGTGGAAACCCAACTGATGTAAATGTAAGACTTGAATCCTGGTGAATTGTGAGACTTACATCATAAATAGAGACTCCAGACAGCTGTGAGGGGAAATGCAGAAGCAAATGTTCTCTAAGTTAATGTTAATGTAATGAAAAATAAGCATACGAATTTGTGAGTAGTTTGTGACGATGTAAAGTATTTTGAAGAGTGACTTATCTGGAATTTAGCTAACTATTAACATATATGGATATACACATGTGTTTGTATTATCTATATACACAATGTATATATATCCTTAAAATTTAACTAAGAAATGTTTTAGATTACATATAAATAATATGTGCAATTAATTTAACTGTATAATGTGTATTCTTATATTTTACTTACTGTCAAAAGTTTTGGACAGGGATTTTCTAAGTCCATTTAGGCTTCTATAATAAAAATGCGATACATGAGATAATTTGTAAATATCAGAAAATTTTTCTTACAGTTCTGGGGGCTGGGAAGACCATACTGCAAGCACTGGCAGATTCAGCGTGTAGCGAGGGCTTGCTCTGTTTCAAAAGGAGCCTTGTTACTAAGTCCTCAAATGAGGGTATGGGGCAAAATAGCTCCCTTCAACCTTGTTTTATGAGGCAGAAATCCCACTCATGGAGGCAGAGCCCTCACAACTTAAACCACTTCTCCAAAGACCTTACCTCTTAATACTACCACAGGATTGTGTTTCAACATGAAATTTGAAAGAACACCTTCAAACCATTGCACTCAGGTGGTTGAGGACTTGAATTCCCCTGAGAGTATTCCACAAACTTAATTACATGAAGAAATAATAAAAAAAAATCTCAAGGATGAATGTATTATCTTGACATCTTAGAATAACTATGACTTGACCAGTCACATTTATTTGCTGATTTGGAGTATCAGCCACACTGTTAGTTAAGAAGAAGAGTAACTAAGTGTAAATGTTCTCTTTAAAAACTTATTATTATGACCCTGTCACTTTGATTTTGCTGTCAGTCAAAACCAAAGTGTATCTTTTATTAATCCTAATGCACACAATTTGCTGCTCTGTTCTTTTGTGTAGAATAGTTAAAACACACATTATTTCAAAATTTTGAATCTAAATTTTTTCATTCTATTTGCCAGTCTGTTTGATATAATTATGCTCACACAAGGTACAATCATTGAAATGATTGTGAGTATATGTTTACAGTCAACTTCTCAAAACTGTTTTGCTAAATATTTCAGGTTTTTGTCAAATTTAACTAGAAATATTATATAATTATAATAATGTTTTATAAAGTATAACTTAGTATAATTATCTTTAATGGTGTTTTTATTGCTTTTGAGATGTTTGTGAGAAAACAGACATAGTAAAGTTTTTTTTTCTGCCTTGAAAATGCTTCTTCACTTCTTTGTCATAGTTTTAAAATAGGATAAGTTTCACATTCTCTATTTCAGAGAAGGATATCTTCTCTTGAAAGATAATAAAATTACTTCTATAAGGTTAAAAATAAGTAAAGAAAATAGACACTTTTGTCATAATACGTGATGAGTGAGGAGTATTTTAATCCTTAGAGCTAAAGGTATGGTTAAGTACACTGCAGTAGGCTTTCTGCCTTCACTAATTTTGTAATAAAAGCATGAAGAAGTATTTTTATTTTTTTTTACATTTTGCCTGTAAGAGACTTCTTTAGCTTTTTTATTGTTTTTATATTTTTTCATATGTCTATACATTTCTTCTGTTCTTTGTCGAGATTCCCTAGCAGCAGACTCAACAGAGTGAGGGGTGGGTTCCTGAGGCTCTGAGGCCAAGGTCCCGGCATATGGGCAGCTTGTGTTGTCCAGGTGCCCTGCTTCTATGCTGGGCTCCATCATGTATACCCCTGGACATCCTTGTTGGACCCAGAGCTTTGTAAGGAAGTCAGTTGGTCCCAGCCTTTGGGATGGTGGGGATGGAGATGGGGAGGACTCCTGAGACTGGGAATCCTAGAGAGGCTAGTTGCCCTGGGTCATCCCTGCAGTTTCAGGGTAGAGCATGGGGAGTGGAGAAGGACCCAAGTCCCAGCCCCTACACCACTCCCTGGTGGGCTGCTGTCTTGGGGAATGTAGCTCTGGTGAAGGCCTGTGTGGGCCAAGGCTGAGAAGGGTGTGAAGAGGTGGCAGTGTCTGGGTGCCTGGCCCCTGGGAGCATGGCAGTGGTGAGGGAAACCCAGCAGTAGGTGAAGCCTCTGCATTGGGCTGAGGCCCATTTTTCACATCTTGTAACTGGCTCTGAACTTGGGGCTGTGGTCCCTGGCCCCCTTTCTTATCCTCAGCATATGAGGGAAGAGGTTGAGGGCATTTTCCACAGAGCTCTGACCCAAAGCCAATGTCCAGGCTTTGTCCATGTGAAGTTCAATGTCTGACCAATCCAGATACACTGAGCCAGTCTGTCTGGCAGGGAAATTCAAGAGAGGGAGCTGGAGCTCTCCATGGTGCAATGTGGGTACAGGCCCTCACTCCAGGTATGGTGCAGTATATTCAAGGCCTGCCCAAATGGGTTCACAGACTCTTAATGATTCTTGGATGATGTTCTGGGGGCACTGGCATTTCCTGGAAGCACAGCACATTCCGAATGAGGAGTTAATGCAGCATGAGAACTGTCTGGGCCTTGGCCTCCAGAGAACTTGAGGCAGGCTGGAGCCAGAGATTTGGAGTGGGGCCCATGCTTTGTCTCTCTAGGGGACCAGACAGGGAACTTCACCTGAAAGGCTGGTTCCCTTGATCGCTGGAGGCATGTGGGTAGCTAACAGGGTTGGGCTGGTGCATGGGCCAGACACCTAAGGTTGGCAAAGATACCCAGCAGACCAGTAGGCAGGCACTCCAGGCTGTAGGCAGCAGAGCTGACTTTGCCTCCAAGACAGGGGTGACCTCCTTCTGTATATAGAAGCTGGTGAATTGTGTATAGATTTACAGAGACACCAGGACTGGGCCCTGGAAATCAACATCTGAGGGACGATAGCCCCATCATCCCTCAGGTACCTTCCTGGCACCTTTGTGCACCTAGCCCAGTGTAGTAAATGCATGCAAATATTTTTCATGGGCAACATGGCTCCAGAGAGCCCCGTGAAGACAGTGTTCCCCCTCCTGGTGTATTCTTTCTCCTGTACATCCTTTCTCCTCTACAGAGCCCTTCCAGAACCTGGCCCATGGTGGGTGGAAATCTGTCCTTCCCTCCCCCAGGCCTTCCTTCCTCTTTTTCTCCTAGAACCTGTTTATTAACCCTACCCATCCTGATTTCATGGCCAAAATTTAAGTGGAGGAAAGGCAGTGGACAAAAAGACCAGGGCCCTGCCCACTGTGGGCATCACCTGTCCCCAACTTGGGAAGGAGCTGGTCTGGTTTTGGTTGTTTTGTTTTGTTTTTTTAACATTTCCTGTGCTGTGCCCATGTATAAGAGGAAATAAAATTAAGCTGAAAATAAAAAAATAAAGTAAAAATGAAGTATTTTTAAATTCCAATGTTAGTTTAAATTTAAAGTTGTTTTATCTAAAACATTGTTGTGCTTGTTAGGAAAACGCCACACACCACACACAAAAAAGGCTCATAAGAGTTATCTCATGTCCAAAAGTTTAATAAGCAGGCTGGGTGGCTGAGAGAAAATGGCACAGGAGAACCACTGTGAAATGTTGTTCCCTAGAGGATTCTAAGTGTGCATTCCTTAAGAGGTGCTGTCACTGGGGGATCCCGTTAAGCCTGACAGCAGTGGGTGTCGTGAGCATGACCATATGAAGGCTGGTCCACCGAAGTTCCAATGGAGAGGGTAGGAGATCTTTTAAGAGAAAAAGATCCCCTGGTTTAACAGAAATTGTTATAGGGTGAGGCAGGATCTGGTCTGTATGTTTTTTGAGAAGTTCCTTGAGAAGATTAAGATAAGGTAGTAGTCAGCCAGAGGAGCAGAGTCTGTTGGAGGCAAGTTTTCTAAGAGAAATGGGTGGCCATACATTATTTAAGACCCAAATAGGAATATTAGGAGGCGCATAAAAGGTGTCTTGCTAAGGGACTGCATACCTAGGTATCTAAATTTTGTAAAATCCTATAACTCCCAGGAAAGCTCTAAGCTGCTTTTATGGTATGGGGAATTGGGAAATGGAGGATTGGGTTGATTTACTCATAACTCAGGGAGTGAGTCTGTCCCTTTAAGAACACACCTAGGTAGGTGACCTGAGGGAGACATAATTGAGCCTTCTCCTTAGAGACTTTGTATTCCTGGAGGCCAGAAAGTTTTAAAAGGGACTAAGTTGCATTGCAGATAAGGGGCTCTGTGGTTCTGTATTGAAGAAGGGTGGCCTCTGGGTAGTGTCAATCTAGTAAGTCTCTAGTTAGGGCCTGTCCACAAAGATGAGGACTGTCTTTAAATTCTTGGGGCAAGACTGACCAGGTTAGTTGTTATGAAGCATTTGTGGGACCTTTAAAGGCAAATAGAGGCTGACAGAATGCAGGTTAAATGTAATACTTTTGGATAAAAGAGAGATTTAGCTCATCATTTTACATAAATTGACACTTTTAACTCTGTAAATGTTTGTACCATATTGAGATAAAGTCTAGATATTGAACTCAGTTTTAAGGTGGTCATTTAAGAGACTGTTGCATGAGCAAATACATAAATGAACTCTGATTTAGTAGTGCTTAAAGTTTGACAAGATCAACAGAAAACACAAATAATTTTTTGATAAAAACTTTTATTATAGCATTTATTTGTAGATGTTACTCAGTGCAGAACAATATTAAGACAACCTTGTTATTTTATAGATATAGAGAATTTGATTTTAGTTTGACATGACCCTAGAAATATTTTAGGCAACTCTTAGATTATATTTAACTTTAATTTTATTACACACTGAAGCTTATTATTATACATTTCTAAAACCTACTTAGACTTCTATATAACATATTAAACCCTTTGATGGCTTGTCTTTCTCACTCTTATTTGAAACAATCTTTAGGACAAACCCTTTTTTATAAAATCCTTTCTCATCTAGAAAACATTTTTCCCTTTAACTTCTTAAAAAACACATTTATTATCTATCTATATCCTTTTTAGTTGTTTACTTTGTAATTTGTATTTTAAAATTAACTTTTATAAGAATTTTGAACTTATTATATGGACTGGAGCAGAGATAGCTGCCTGGGGGAGGAGAATTTGAGTTTTTAGTTGAGATAGTAAATCTTGTCCCAGCAGGGACATTGGAGTTTTAGGTACTATGAGGAAAGGGTGACAGAGAGGAAGTCTCCCCAAGAGCAGGTCAGAGGCCAGGAAAACTAGCACTGTAGGGGCTGGCCAGATTTGCCCTGAATGATAACCTTGTCATTGGACTGGGGGCCTGGAGAGAAAGATAAGACAGAGAAATGAGCTCCACTGTCTAGCTGGAAAATGGTCTTTTGGGTTTTTTTGTCATAATGACTACCATGAAGCTCCTCAACATTGATGCCAAGAAGTGGAGCATGGACAGGGGGCTGGGACCTATCAATCCATAGGAGGTGGCACCTCACCTTCCATCTGGAGATGGGGGCACTTAGACCTCCAGTGGTTACCTTTGCAGAGAGGGCAGGGTCCTGGTTAGGGGCAGGGCTGACTCCCAGGCTGTCCCCCCCTAAGCATTCTCTGCAGAAGTGCCCCTCCTGTCCACCATGGCCGCAAACTCAAGATGTAGGCCCCAGTCGGGTGGGGGGAGCAATGAGATCATGTCTCTTATCTTTCTCTCTGTTAGTACTGTCCCGGTTATGATATACAGAAATGGCTAGTTGTATTAGTTGATCCAATGACTATTCTCCTTTAGCCATAGACTGAGTTTTTTACAAATATTTGGGGCTGACTGTTAGAAATTTATCTTTGAGGAGAACCTCTCTCACCTGTGACTCTGGGTACATTGTGGTATGCTTTCTGATAGCCTCCTTAAGATGTTCTAGAAAGATAAGGGGATTTTCTTTTAGGGCATTGCTGTAAAGCAAAGTTGTTATTGCACATTGACACCTGACATTCTGGAGAGCAGGTCTCTGAACTCTTTTGGGCCTCAGTTTCCTCATTTGAAGAATGAGGGATCTGGTCTAGGTTAAACTACTTTCTTCCACTATGAGATGGCAGAACTGGCATTAACATTATTTATCCTCTTTATTATTTTTTCTTTGATTTAGTAATGTTGGGGAATTGAACCCAGGGCTTTGCACATGCTGGGCAGACATTTTTCTATTGAGCTACTTCTTTAGCCCCAAATATTTTTGGCTGTGTTGGATTTGAACTCAGGGCTTTATACCTGCAAAGTGGCACTCTACTGCTTGTGTTATATCATTAGTCCCTTTTAGTGTGGATCAGTTAAGGGGACTGTCTGTGCCCCTGTAGGTAGGTGTATTTATTTCCTCATTTTTAGGTGTCACTAGTATTGGGGCTTATTGTAAATGGTAATCATTTTTAACCTGAGTGGCCTGGGCCAGAACCCATTGCATTTTTAATGAGACAAGAGTCTGGTCTAGTAGAAGCATAATATCTTTTTTTATGTTCATTGAAAGGTTTGGATCATAGAGATAGGCTTGAATGTATTTGTCTGGGCATCAGTGTAGCTGTCCAGATGTTTTTAAATTTCCCTTAGATCTGATAGCTGGAAGGGGACATAGACTGGCCCTCTTCTTACCATTGCCTATTGAAGGGGGAGGCACCCATTAGGACGTTTTGGATATTGGGGTGGCTTAGAAGGTGGGGCAGAGGGTGGAGCGGTAGGGGTGGGCCTTGTCATTGATAAGGGGCTTTTCTGGTCCTCCTTTCCATGTTTATCCTGTGGCTTACAAAGAATGGCCAGCGTTTGAGTAACTAAATAGTAATTGTGGAGCCAATCTGACATGAAAGAAAATTTGTATGGGGACCTTGGTTTACTTTTTTTATTTTTATAGAAAAGGTCTAATTGGAGTATGGTATTGTAATTTAAGGAACCCTGTGAAGGCCACTTCTGTTGGTCACCCAAGGCATATTGAGGCCAGGCCTCAGTACAAAGCTTTTAACATCTACAAGCCAGAAGACGGGAAGGTGCAGATCCCATCTAGAAAGAGCAGAACATTAGGATCCTGTCTTTTAGCTAACAGCAGCAGCCTCTTTAATAAAGGCTACTTTTTAAATAAAGGAATAAATCATGTGTAAAGTTAGAGAAGGGCATTCAGAGGGCATTTTGGGCCAAAAACAGTACCATCTGGGACAACTAGTGTTAATATTTGGAGGGAAAAATTTATGTTGAGGCCAAAAGTATAGAAAATTTTAAATGAGAAGTTTAGAGATCACAGTAATGTGTTATTTTTGGGACTATAACCTTGAGTTAACAATTGGCTTACAAGGGCTGGGTCTGGTGCCAGGTGTGAGGTGAGACTAGGAGCAGGGAGTGTGCAAGGCACCACTCCCTTCAGGACAAGTGAGCCTGTCTGCCTAGGCCTGATCCTGCAGCCTGTTGCCCTTCCCCCCTTCCTGTGTACTCTGAGCACATTTATGCTAGGGAGGGGAAGTGGTGGTGGGCCACAGCCATCGCCACATGTGACTGGCTGCCCAGGATGTGCTGGGTCCTCTCTATGGATTTTTTTAGCTATGGCAGGCGTTTTTGCTGTGTTCAGGAGCTGGCATTCCTGTGCACTAGGGTGGCTGTTTGCTTTCCCTCCTCCCCTTGTGGGGGCTGAGTTAGGGCATAAGCGTGGCAGCCACAGTTTTGTAAGCACTTTTGTAAAGCAGCTGACTTAAAGTTACTTTAGACTGAGAAGCCTGGCAAACTAGTTGGAATAACTTAAGTCATAAGGTCCCATGCTTTCATGGGAAGCAGGGACCCAGTAAGCCCAGGGAGGGGAAGGCAGACAGAAACAAAGGACATGTGGTGAGACCATGGAAGAAGCAGAAAAGGTGTGCTGACCTCTTAGGTAAAGGAGGGGAAGGCAGAGCCTGGAAGCATGACACACGCCTGAGGGATTAGCCATCACCCGCATCTCTAGGTTGCTCCCATTGACTGGTACTGGAACACTTTTAGCAACACAAAACCTCCATTCTCCGGTCACTGTCTCAGGAAAAAGGGACAGTAGATGGGGGGGGAGAGAAGCAGTTGTCAGATGACATAATCGAACACCAACATAGCATCAGGCATACCCAAATAAACCTGGGACTTGGTCTCAGCCCACAGGGAGGGAGCATGAGCTCTCCCAGAGCTGGAATTACCTTGAGGCCAGAGTTGGCAAGGAGTGGCTTGCTTAACTCCATGACAGGAAAGTCCTTCAGAAAGATAGGAAGAGACAAGTAGCATGAGCAGCACAAAAAGTCTGCTTTCATGGGGAAGGAGGAGGTTAGGGAGAGGATTTCGTTTGTTGGCAGGGTCGAAGGAAGGGAAGGTTTCAGAGTCAGGGATGTTAATTGGGGTTTTTATGGCCAGAAGGACTTGGGGAGGGGAGCAAGAGGTGCAGAGAGAAGGCTTAGAGTGGAGATAAGAGAAGGTCTGGACATAAGGAATCTCCTTTCATTTTCCAGTGTGTTCACAGAAGGTATAGCGATCCCTGAGAATGTTAGGGTCGAGTGTGCCATCTAGTGGCCATTTAGAGTCATTGTCCAATTGGTATTGTGGTCAAGCCTGATTGGAAAGAAAAATGAGGTTTTTTGCCTTTAGATCAGGCGAGAGCCATAGGGGCTGGAGGTTGGCCAGCAGACAGCCCAAGAGGGGTGTCTGAGGGAATTTTGGAAGGTCCAACCCCCATGATGAGACCCTGTCCAAGGAAGAATATGGCAGGCATCCCTGACATATTCCTTTCCTGGATGAAGCAGAGAAGTGGAGGGACCTCAATGGAATGTCTTCACCTAGAGGACTGCCCACACCTCAGGAACCCGGTTCCTGAGCTGAATGAGTTGAGACCTAGGACTAGGATTTTCCCAACTGAGCAAGAGAGAGAGAGCCATGACTCATGACCCTAGGGAACTCACCAAGGGAGGACCTAGTAAGTCACCGGGTAGTGGGTGAGTTACAGGAAGTGCACTGGCCTTGAGGAGGTTCCCTGTGAGCGAGAGTGGCGATGGTGGCACTAGTCTGGGATCAGGGGTCCCGGCAAAGCAGCTCAGATCCCAGTAAGTTTATCCAGGCTTAAGGAAGGCAGCTCCTACCTATGTGGCTTTGGCAGGCCTCCAGGCATCCCTATACAGGGGATGTCTGCCTTGTGGCTAAAGTAGGCTTGGGAGCACAGCGTATATTGGGAGGGCCTGAAGTCACTGACTGGGAGAGCAAGACCAATGCCAGAAGCTCACCTGTTCCCGGCCAATGCACCAAATGTTAGGAAAGCACTGCACACTGCACACAAAGGAGGCTCACGAGAGTTATCTCATGTCCAGAAGTTTACTAAACAGTCTGGCTGGCTGAGAGAAAATGGCACAGCAGCTTCTCTCGGCAGGTCTGGCCTTAAGTAGCATTTGGGAGAAAGCAAGGGCTAGGGACTAACAGAGAGTGGCAGGAGATAAGGGACAGTGGGGCTTTGTTCTGCAAGGGATGAGACCAGCTGCTGAAGCAAGGTCGAGGGGCGGGCAAAGGAAGGTGGTGGGAGATAAGGAACAGTGGGCTTTATTCTGCAAGCAGTGAAACCAGCTGTGGCTCAGGCTGCAGAAGAGGCAGTTCTTATCAGTGCTCAACTATTATTCCATTCCTACTTCTGAAAGTGTATAATCAAAATTGACTAATGTTGTTAAGTAGGACTCCAGTTCAGAAATCACTCCCTTATTTTTTTTTTTGTTACAGTCTTCCATTTTTTCAAGCTTGCACATTATGGCTTCACTGGAGATCTTATTGCCTTCTATTCCATCAGAGCAGTCAGTTTATTACACTATAAGAACATGCTCTGTTTTGTACTATTGCAAAATTTTTAGTATGCTTAGATCTAAGCATACTAAACAACTAAGAGATGCTCTTAGTTGAGTTGGAAACTACAATTTTCCTGTAAGCTGCAATAGAAAATGTTTTCATTCTAATTGCTGGTTAGTTTAATACAACTATACTCTCAAAAAGATACATAGTCACAAAGTCTAATGGGAAGCTATCTGTGAAATAATAAATGGGTTAGATATTTATGGACAAATGGATTTCCACATATATAAAAATGTTCTATATGTTTCTCTAATTTTGAAGTTTCCATAGTCAATGCAGAATGAAAATGTTTTCCTTCTACATATTACAAAAGGAAAAAATTCTAAATTTTAAATTTTTTTAGAATTTTTGTTCTAAAATTTTCTTTCACCAAACTTTTGAAAACACCATGTTTGCAATTTTAATCCATTTTATTGGGACTTGAACCAACAAAAAGCTATAGAGTTAAGGCATGCAGCATGATGAGTTGGAGATAAGTACACACTCATGAAGCCATCACTAAATGAGTATAATTCAATAGCTGTTGAGAAACAATAATGTGCTATTCATTCTTAACAGCAAAAACTTACCTAAATTCTGTTATTTAAGCTCTTTTATTACACATTGCCTACATTTTTAAAGAAAGTCAATGGAGAGAATTAGTTATATGACAAATAACCCCATAATAATTGTTATTTGGTCTGATACATTGTTTCATACCAAACTTACAGATGTAAACCCCTTTCGTCCTAGAAGTTCCATTACAAAACTAGACCCCAAAGAAGACTTGCAGCTAATGTTTCCAAAAAACATTCAGCTTTTCACGTTTCTGGCCAGTTGATTAACGCACACTTGCAACCATAAATTTTGTATGGACATGTTTATCAAAACTCTGTAATATGATTCATTTCATTTATCTTTTATAGAAATTATTTTTCTGCCATAAGTTTATAAAAATATTTACCTGTTGTTTTCTTCTATTGTGAGTTTATTGCTTTTTTAACCATTCACCTTTAAACATACCTGAAGTTTATCTTTATATATAATGTAAAGCAGATAAATGGGATTTTTCTCTTGAATACAGCATTTACTACCAAACTGTTAAAGGAATACTCCATTCTTTCAACATTTTTAGAATGATTTTATCATAACTTATGTACTAATGTGTACTTTTCTCTCCCTGGAGAGATTTATAACTTTTATTGCTGTTTTAAAATTTATTTCATTATCTGATATATCCAAAATATTACTCTTGCTTTATGCCTTGCTAATGGGACTTCTTTTGCATCATTTAAAATAATGTCAGCATTTGTGTTCTGAAAGATTCTTTTACTTTTCCTATCCTGATAAAATTATTATTTTGTTTTCTATCAAAATTAATTTTTTTGTTTTGATTTTTTGATGTTGAATTTTGCCATTAGTAAATTTCCTGATATTAAACTGTCTTTGCGTGCCAGGCCATTATTTATTATTCATATGAAAACAGAAGTAACTATGACTATAAAATGAATAAATTATATCTTTAACTTTTGGTGTTATACAGAATATATTTTATATAGCTTTCAAAATTACCATTTTTCAGAGACAATTATATAAAGAATTGATTAAATCACAAAATTTTCTAAAGGTATTTATGGAACATTTATCACAGAGGAATATTTGTGACTTTGAATAGCTAGGTATTTTAAATGTCAATTTTATAATTGTTAACCTATCTTAATCATTTTTGTGAACATTCTGTTCTGATTGTCCATATCTATGAAGTTCCTAAGAACTCAAAGTTCAAATAAGAAAAGAGAAGACAAGCTATGATTATTTATTCTGCAATGTGAGTGGAAAGTGCAGCACCCTGGGCATTCCTTTTTGGGAAACATTAGGCTAACTAAGCAGGCCCCTTTCTGTTCAAAAGGGAAAAGTTGGATTCATAGAACAATACTCTAAGACAGACAAGAAAGCCACAAATGGTTCAGCACTCATGAAGTTGTGTCTTCACTCTTGTTCTTTAGTATTTTCCTGAAAAATTTAATCATAGGAAAATAACTGAAATTTCTCATCTTTAAGAAAAAAATCTGATTTTTTTTTCAGATTTTCTGAAAACAGTTTAGAAACTACTTTATATTGTTATTGTTGCTGAAGATCTTGCTTTTTTTAAGAAATGGAGATACATTCCACAAAGATTTATACTCTGCAAAGTGCTGAAGAAAAAGGGTTCAATCTTTTAGCTATAGTCACACACTCAATCATTACATAGTAGCTATACTTCTAATATAGAGTTACTATGTAGTTAGTACTTATTTATCAAAACTAAAATATGAAACTTCTTACATTTATTTAACAATGACGATGTGCCAGGAAACTCACCATCACTGTATGTATATTAAATTGTTTAGCCCTTACAGAATCCTATTGTTATTCCCCTTAGGCAGAAAGGAATTTGAGGAACTGATATATTGAATAAGTGCCCTAGGCTACCTAGTTGTTAAATGATAGAACTGTGATTTGAGTAGAGTACAGCCATGTGTTATACTTTATGTCTAGCTCCTTATAACTCAGAATGTTACGGTGCAGTGAGATTAATATAACTTCTAGAAATGACTATTAAATTTAGAAATTTGTGTAATATATTTTGGGGGCAGAATAAGGAGGAAATCATCTTCTATTAATGAACTTGCTTTGATCCATTTTCTGTAGTGAATTTGAGCTACAATAAAATTCCCACTAGATTATAATTCAAAGAAACTTGTCTTTTTTAAAATAAAACATTCATCACAGAATGTGAGATTCCTGTCTAGATAAAAAATTTATTGTTGAGCATAAAAAAGTAAGATTTAAATTCAAGACTTCAGGAGAGATTGGGAATTATTTCTTCTTCAGCTTTCCAAAAGCTGTTAGATTGTCTCAGAGGACAGACTGAAAGAAATACTGCTTCTCCCTACTCCCCAGCAGTGTCATCAGTGTTGTCATGGTGGAACATTTGAACTATACTCTTACACTACAGCAGTTATGAGGGAGGAGACCAGACATGTATTGTGAAATTTTCTATTTCAATTTAAAAGATTTTAGCATATGCTTTGTTATGACTTGGAATGGTGATTCATACCTAGAATCCCAGCAACTGGGGTGACAGAAGTAGGAGGATTGCTCTCTAGGGCCACCTTTGACAAAGTTTGCATGAGAGCCTATCTGAAAAAAAAAAAGAAAAAGAAAAACTAACTAAAAGAAAGTCAAAAAGACTGTGACGTGGTACAAGTGGTAGAGTTCTTGCCTAGTAGACGCAAGGCCTGAGTTTGATCCCCAGTACTGCAAAAAAATAAGTTTAAAAAAAAAGCTTTGATTCAACTAGTGCTAACATTTACAACCTAATAACACAGTTAGAAAGGAAATAACTGAGCATAGAAGAGGAAGGCCAGATTTGTGCAGTAACAAACTTGCAATTAGCACTTAGTACTTTGTCAAAACCTTTCCACTCATGTATGGTCTTCACTACTGTCCCAATTTCTTCTCAAAGTTTATAGAATTTAAAGAAGATCTTAACTTAAAACTATTCCTGATTCATCTCAAATGTAGTGGATTATAGATATCTTACCAGGATTATTAGTAGTTTGCTGATCTCTATGTGTCATTGTGTAGCTTGCTTTCTTAAACACTGCATCAGGGAAAACCAAAGTTCCAGCATGTCTTCCCACGGATGAATGCATTTTAGTCCTTGTAGGACTTACGTATGAAAGAATTGGAAATAAATCTAAATACCAAATAAAGAGTATACGTATTCTAAACATAAGCATCCATTTATTCATTTCATTATATAGCCAAGTCTAGCACATGAAGTGACCTCTTAAGAAAGTGGTAAGTAGGATTTGAAATTTAGTATAAAATGAGAATATTATGTTTTCCTTTAAGAAACCAGGAGAAAGGGTATGGACATGGAGAAAAAGATTATAAAGGAGAAAGAATATCTTTTTTTACATCAAGGCTGTGAGCAAAAAACAGAGGGAAGGCGCACCTCGTATGCAGGATTACAGCTCCTCACTAATCTCTGGTTGAGCCCATGTCCTGGAATCCTCACACCTGGAACACTGAACAACACTACAACTTTAGATCTGGCGACAGAATTTTGTGAACTACTTTGACTGGAAGGTATCACTAACTCAGATTGGATCAGTGGCATTGTCTGAATTGTGCACTGTATAAAAAAGAGAATAGCGCAGTATTGCCAAGTATATGTTATACTAAAATTAATTACTTAAAAATTCACAATTTTGTTTACTGCCACAGTTTTAAGTAAGCATTCTGTTAATGGTATGAAATAGTTATTTTTAAATACCTTAAAGCAATATATTTTCTTAAGTAAGCCAAATAGTAACATCCTCTCTTGAAGTTTCTCAGTACCCTGTACACATTTACCAAAGCAACTTCTCATTCAGAGACAAATAAAGAAATTCAGAGAAAATCATCATTAATTTCTAAAAGTTTTTTAAAAATATTAAACTTAAAATTGCAAAAATATTAATAAGAGGAAAATATTAAATAAAAAATTCAAAGTAATGTTAAGTGCAAATTCAATATAGTAACAGTGGATAATCAGACGTAGGCTTCAAGTACCTCTCATTTCAAATCCCTAGGATGAGGGCGGAAACATTTCCTACCCTCAGCTGCTCAGTGAATGATAACACATTGTCGAGTTCCCGAAGACGTGGGCAAAGACCAAGTGCAGCTGTCTACCCTGGGGCTCATCAGTTTGTTGCCCAGAAACAATGTTGTCTGCAGCTAGCAACAGCTATAGAGAGCAAAACGCCCAACATCATTGTTAGAAGAAAGGAAGCACAAAAGAAAACAAAGGAATGGGAAAATAATTGTAGTAAGAATGCAAAGTTATGAAGGACAAGAAATGAAGGGGACTGTAAGAAATTCCTTGAGAACAAGGATAGAGTCATGAATGAGTGAAAACCCAGCGGAACCATTGAGTAACTTGGAGGTGCTGAGGACAAGGCAATCAGCCCTTACAGGTTATAGGAGGACGTGGGATGTCACCATGCTGCACTGAGGAGTCAGCACCAACAGATTGCATCAGAGAGGTTTGGAGCATGGCATCACACACAGGACTGTCTTAAGCTCTCCATTCAGTGCGTGATTCACAGAGGTGTCCTAAGATTTAACTTGTATTCTGAATGCTTGGTTCAAGAAAATACGAATACGCCCAACATAACTTGCAAACATTTATCTCATAAGTTGAAGCATAACTATGTTAAAGCTGAAGGAGTTAATTTCCAGTTTTGGTTTACTCTTGTTCTTAAATTTGAAAATGGATTTTATATTATTTTTTTTTCTGTATTCACCCACAGTGTTCCTATTTTGCAGATGGTAAATACACTTAATAAATAGATCTTGAAATAGTTTGTTAACTAAAAACAACATACATTGTGATCACCACATAGAGTTTGACATTCCTCCAATTCAAAAGACATATCAATATAATAATTAGAGAATATGTAAAAAAAAATCTCTGTCAGTATCTTATGTCCTCAGTAGTTCTTTTTACTGTGCATTGTTATGGATATAAATGAAATTATATTTCTACTTCAGACAATGAATTCAGATATCTCTTAAATTTCTTCCTGTAGTCTTATGTGAACTCTTTATGCTCTCAAATATAGCCACATTTTAGTTGTTTGATTTTGGCCAAGTCATTTTATTCTCCAGTATCTCAATGTTCTCATGTGAAAAATAGCTCACTTCTACCTCACAGAAGTTGTATAAGGATTAAATGAGTTAGTATTTGGAAAGACTTAAACAAGTGACTGCTACATAGTCAGTGGTAGGTAAGTCCTCTATGACTAAAACTTGGGTTAATTTCTAAAGAAGCATTTCCTGTTGTCTCCTTTTTCTAGATAATTACATGAAAGTTTAGGCATTGCATTTAGCTTTTAGTATAGCCTGAGCAATGTCCAACAAATCAGATACCTTTTCCATATTTACATCACATCTGGCTGAAATGAAAGTCACGGGATGGCTTGATACCCCCTCCCCAAATTTAAGAATTTGGAAGGAATAGCATCTGTCTTCTCCATCTGTTTAATGAGTATTTCTTAATTATCTGTGAAAACATCTCTGGTCTGAATCACTCACTGTTCAGCTTAATGAACTGTAGATGTGTCACATCCATTCAAACCTTGTGCATTCATTAAGATTATCTTCCATTGGTTATTTTCTACCAAGCCAAGGAAAGCTAAAAATGACCTGTATCTGACCTACATACTTATGACTTTGATGAGAATGATTAAAACTCTTGCTCCTCTAGTGTTTTGTTGGGGTATTTGTTATCTCCTGTTTTTGTCATAGGCACTCATGTTTGTACAATCAAGCCACTGTCACTAATTGTTCCCTCCAGTGATGCCTGTCTGCTGCTGCTATTCTAAAGCAATTGAAGTCGATGTTACACTGGTTCACATTATACTTCAGTTTGCCCTTGAAGCTTTTTGGCTGTCCATCTTTGCTTGATTGCATCCCTCACCTCATCATGTAACAGCTGTCTTGGCATTCTTTTATAAAATTTTTCATTTGTTTCACTTGCTGAAATGTAAGAACTTGACTTCATTGTCAATAGTTTAATAGTGTTCAGAACTATCTTCATTGATTTTAATATTGATGCTATTTGATAATGAATGACAATGAATCTTGTCCTCCAGCTGAAAATGCTTTTAAAAATGAATCTGAATCTCTTGCCATTAGAACTCCTTGGGAGGCCCTCATCTCACAAGCCTACTGTGTAGTTTGAAGCTGGAGGCTTCTTGTGCTCCAATTTTTTAGGTTTCCTAATGCGGTGCTGTGCCATGGACATTTTTCTTCAGTTTGAAGTCATGACATGCGTGTGATAATTTAATAGGTGAATGGACTCATTTATAATTTTACTTAGGATGAAGAAGTAACTCCCATTTCTCAGGAAAGCCCTGGTTTGTTTAAAAAAAATGTGTAGTTGTTAATTATAGTATATTTCATATGAAAATGAAATGTGAAAGGCAATACTTTTTTTGATGTTGTTACTGTTTGAGACAGATTCTTTCTGTGTCTCAAATTTGTGATCCTCCTGCTTCTGACTCCTGACTATAGGCATGCACCATTGTGCACAGCTTTAGAAAACTTTTTTAAAAGTTGACTTTATATTTGAAAAAGCATTTTCCCTAAACCCCTATTGTACTTTATTTTTAATAATCTTTCTTTTTTTGTGTGATTCTTTCCTCCTAGTAGCCTACACCAACCAGAAGAATGATTTGTCATTAATCCTGGCACTTTCCAAAGCAGAAACCCAGGGTGCTACCCTAGGTTAACTGCCTGCTGCTGCTGGTTAACTACCTGTTTGTTCTTATTGTGAACACACACACACACACACAGAGAGAGAGAGAGAGAGAGAGAGAGAGAGAGAGAGAGAGAGAGATTAAGATCTACTCACCTCTATGTTATGTTTCTTGTGTTAAACATGTGAAAATTATTACAGAAACATACTTTGAGCCCACAATAAAAATATCTTCTTACATAAACTAATGATATGGACTATATAAGAGAATCATTAAAAAATAACTTAAGCCAGTAATATGATTGTTATGCATTGATTTTTCTCTAATCATTTAAAACATATATCTGAAAGGACCATTACTTGGAAGCATTGTTAGGTCAATTTGAAAAAGAAAAATGGATGAAATGAAATATTTTGAGCACAGGTAACTTAAGCCTATCTTTTACATGTTCAATAACTTGATAACTGAGACTGCTCTGTTATTCAACCTGGCCTCTCCTCATACATCATGAACACCTACAGTCTGGCGACTTCTGGATCACTCAGTGTTTGTTGAGTTCAGTGCTGCGTTCCGTAGTGCTCATCTAAATTACCAAACCAGACACCAGGCATAATTGGAGACCTCACTAGTCTACTTCTCAAAGTGCTTCTGAAGAGTAAATGAACAGTGTGTGTAAAAAGTAGACTTCTAGACATAAATGCTACTCATATTTGGGATTCATTATTGAAGCACATGAGGTATAAACTAAATGTTAAGGTTACTACTTTCACTTGATAAGAAAATATTCTTTCTAACTCACTCCTTTTCATCTTGTTTTGATTTTCTAACTACAAACTCAGTAAGTAGGCTTCTAGTTTTATGCTCAGAAATATCAACATTTAAACACACTAAATGGCTTCATCAATGAACCGCTTACTTGGTAGGATTGAGGTTGCACACTGAGTGTACAATAGCAAATGTATTTCGAAATATTTTCTGGTGAGACTCTAAATACTACAGTTCACTTGGCCATACATACAGAAATTATGCTCAATACGCATATATTTAGCTTTTCTTGCATGTTATTTTTATTTGCCAGTAACTAATACAGCAAAAGAGTTATCAACTTTTCAAAAATTTAGTTGTTTTCTTTTTTCATTCTATTAAGAAGGAATAACTGTATGAGTAGGGGGACATTTAATATTTGAAAAGAGAGAAATTTGGAACACTAGGGCTCAGGGCAGAATGGAAGAAAAAAGAGAGAGAAGTGACTAATTTTCTTTCAGTGTCTACTCTGTATCCATGGTCATTTGGTGAGTGTTTGTACATGGCAGAGGGACAACATGGTGACATGGGGAAGCCAAGAAGCAGTATTGATGCCACTGAGCATGAAAAGGCAGATAAGAATGTAAAGAGAAAACTTGAAAAGACTAAAGGAAAACCTTCCCAATGTCACAATTTTACAATGGCTAAGTCTCTTAAGTTTCAATAATGTGGACTTTTCTTGCCTATAAAAAGATATGACCTCCTAGTTTATTTGTTTTTAATTTATATTTTTGGCTTTCCAAAGGTTTTTGACAATACCACAGTTTAAATTGAGGGCCTAGCACTCACTAGACAGATGTTGTGCAATTTGAGCCATACCACCAGCCCTTTTTTGCTTTAGCTAATTTTCAGATTAGTCTCATGTTTTTGCCCCAGGTCAGACTGCGACTGTCATCTTCCTACCTATTTTTAAATATACATTGTGGAGGATCCCAGATGATGGATAGCTGATGAACCTTGGACCTTGACCTGCATGATTTAAAACAATTACTCCAGATTTTCATGGCAGCAAGGATGGGTAATACTGCTTTTTGTGCCAACCAAGATACTGCCAACACAGAGGAAGCACATAATATTCATTGACCAACCCTTAAACTAACTTTTTAAAGTGCATAACAGCCCAGAGCAGGATCAGGCAGCTGTTGTTGGCCTGCCTGTCTGTTCAAGGGCTGGGAATATCTGGAAGCAGGGTCAGATAGCCCCAGCTGATCTGCTGCCTTTTTTCTTCCTTTTTTTCTTTCTCTCTCTTTCTTTCTTTCTTTTCTTCTCTCTCTCTCTCTCTCTCTCTCTCTCTCTCTCTCTCTCTCTCTCTCAATTCTCTCTTGCTTCCATCAGTAAAGGTAAAACACAATGCAGAGAATGGCAGAGATCTGTAAGTATTTGGGAGTACCTGGACCTGCCATAATACATGTGGACACAGAACCTCCAACTGCCAACTGCCTCTTGCCTACGCAGATCTCTCTCTGCCTTAGTGTGTCTGCAACCTCACCAATAATAATGCAGTACAGACAACCACAGAGAGATAGCTGCTGCAAGCATCTGGGAAGACCAGGATCCACCAAACACAAGTAGACACAAAACCTCTGTCTGCTGCCTGCCTGCACTACCCTGTGGTTGATCCACTTACAACCAAGTAAATCTACTAATCTGCCAGGTGAGCACAGCACAGTTTGGGAGGGAACCACATATTCTAGTACAGCTGGGGAGCTGATTGCACCCCCTCTGGACAAAAATGGTGGCCAAATACATGGAGGGAATATTTCCCCTTGGCCTGGGGAAGGGGGTTGCAGAATGCAGAGCTGAAAAAGCCCATGTGGGGGGCAGGTGACTCAGCAGCTACTGTGGAGAAAGTCAGGCACTGCACTGCCTTGGAGAAACCAGGATCAAGCTGAAACTGAGTCTCACCAAGAGAAAAGCCCATCTCAAATTCACAGGCTTGCCCTGTGAATGGAAGAGGCTGGCAACTGCTCATTTACCAACCCTTCATGGGACTACTTCTGAGAACCTGGCTGCTCCAGAGGCCCCACTCCAGAAGGAAGCCCAGGCTGAAACACAGAGAGTTGAGCTCCTCTAAAGCTGCCTGATAGGGAAGAGCAACACTCATTGCCACGCAACCCAATATACCAACCTTAAGAAGGGACAGTCTTGGCCAAAGCCCCTAAAAAATAGAAGAGTGTCACAACCTCAACCTGAAATCAGAGGAAAGAGTCCAGAATATTCATTGAACTTAGTTAATATATATATATATATATGTACAATAGATGCATATATATTTTAATTTTTATTTTACTTTACTATTATTTCATTTTTTCTACATTTTTTTTTAATTTTTAATTTTAACTTTTATTATCTTCTATTTTACTGTTACTCTGTTTTCCATTCTGTCCTAACACTAACTCACTCAGCCCTCTATTGGCACACTTTCCTTTCTCTACCCCAATTTTTTCTTTCTCATGTCTTCCATCTTCTCCCCCTTTCTTCCCCCACCTCACCTTCCTCTCCTCCCCCTTGCTTTCCTGCCACTACCTTGACCTCCTCAAAATGCACCACTGACTAAATAGTCTATTATACCAAATTTACACATTACCCTATCCTTCCTCTCTCTCAGCAACCCTGACAATAGCACCCTCTTACACAACAACTGAGCTACACCTCAACACACACTAGGGACTTAGTAACCTAGAACTCCCATGCCTCACACTCCTTCCCCATTGCCCCATTCCACCTTTCTGCCCCTTCCCCCAGCACCAACTATTTCACTACCTCTATCCAATAATCTGTTATTCCCCCAATCTCTGCAGCTTATAAATAATATCACCAAGGAGCTGACTACGTATTCTATAAATAACTGGTCCAGCATTGAATCACTGAATTTGTTATTGCTAATTTATATCACTTAATCAGGGAACAGAAATAGTCCATCAACCTAGCTAATGAATAAGGCAATAGCACCGTAATTGTGTCAAGGGAAAGATAACAGGTGATTAAAATCCCTAATTAGTTATTCAAAATCATAGGAGCACAGCACATTACAGAAGCATGGGGAGAAGAAAGAGGCCAGGAAATCCTCCCCTCCAAAGACCAACAATTCAATAGAAGATTTAGTGGGAAATGAAGAAAATTAATGCTCAGTTCCTGACCCCAACAGAACAATGATATCACCAATGATCTCAGTGATGCCTACAAAAACTCTCTCAAAGAGGAAATTAAGGACAAGATCACTGAGAAACACATGAAGAAGCTACAAGACAAGGTTAACCAGAAAGTATAAGATGCACTCAAGAAATATCAAGACAACACAAATAAAAATCTTGAGAAGACACAAAAACAACTAGATGAACTCAGAAAGGACTTTGACAAACTCCAAAGTAAAACAAAGGAGACTATAAAAAAAAAAGACATATGAAATAAAGAAGACAACACAAGATATGAAACAGGCATTTAACAAAGATATGGAAAACCTCAGGAGAAAAAGAATTAAACAGAAACTCTGGAAATAAAAGTTTCCTTAAATCAAATAAAAAATACTTAGGAAAGTCATTCCAGTGGACTAGAACAAGTGGAAGACAGAATTTCAGGTCTTGAAGACAAAATAGATATTAAAGAAAAAAAACAGAAGAACTCTTAGGCAAATTACTCAAAAGCTGCAAAAGGAATATGCAAGAACACAACAACTCCATGAAAAGAGCAAACCTGTGAAGTATGGACATCAAAGAAGGAAAAGAGGTGTAAGCCAAAGGGATACATAATAAATTTAACAAAATAATAAAAAATTTCCCAAATCTTGAGAAAGAATTATCTATTCAGGTACAGGAAGCCTCTAGGATACCAAAAAAGCTTGACCAAAATAGAACCTCTCCATGGCATATTTTCATTAAAACAACTAGCACAGAGAACAGAGAAAGAATATTGAAGATTGTAAGAGAGAAAAAACAAAGAATATATAAAGGTAAACCCATCAAAATAACAGCAGACTTCTCAACTGAAACCTTAAAAGCAAGAAGGACATGGAATGAGGTATTTTAAGCACTGAAAGAAAATAATTTCAGTCCTAGGATACTCTACCAAGCAAAACAATCATTCAAAATCAATGGAGGAATAAAAGTCTTCCAAGGTAAACAGAAACTAAAACATATGTGACCACCAAGCCACCACTACAGAAGATTCTGCAATGAATTCTACACATACAAGATGAAAACAAACATAACCACAAGAGGACAGGAAGTACTAAGCCTCATGAGAAGAACAGACAAGCACTCAGAGAGTAGCATTGATTCACCTGCACACACTCAAATCCTTAAACAACAGAAACAACCAAATGGCAGGATTCACCACGTACCTCTCAATACCAACAGTGAATGTTAATGGACTCAACTCCCCCATCAAAAGACACTGTTTGGTGAACTGGTGAACTGGATTAAAAAGGAAGATCCAACAATCTGTTTTTTACAAGAGACCCACCTAATTGAGAAAAACAAACCCTGGCTTAGGGTGAAAGGCTGGAAGATGATTTACTAAGCTAATGTCCCCTCCAACACAGGCAGAAGTAGCAATACTTATATCAGATAAGGTCAAATTCAAACCTAAATCACTCAAAGCAGATAAAGAATATCACTTCATACTAATAAAAGAAGCAAAACATCCAGAGGAAATAGCAATTATCAATTTATATGTACTCAGTGTCAGTGCACCCGACTTCATTAAACATACACTAAAAGACTTAAAACCACATATAGATCCAACACAGTGGTAGTGGGAGATTTAATACCCCTCTATCAACAATAGATAGGTCATCCAGACCCCCCCCAAAAAAAACCCAAAGAAATCCTAGACCTAAATGACACCATAGATCAAATGAAATTAACTGACATCTACAGAATATGTCATCCAGCAGCAGCACAATATACATTTTTCTCAGCAGTCCATATAACTTTCTCCAAAATAGACCATACCTTAGGGCACAAAGCAAGTCTCAACAAATATAAGAACATTGAAATAACACACTGCATACTATTGATCACAATGCAATAAAACTAGAACTCAACAAAAGCAGCAGCAAAAAATCATCAATTCAAGGATGAAGAACACATTGATGAGTGATCAGTGGGACATAGAAAATAAAAAGAAGGAAATAAAAAAGTTCCTGGAATTTAATGAAAATGAAAACATAACCTATTAGAACCTATAGAACACACCAAAGGTAGTCCTAAGAGGAAAGTTTGTAGCCAGCAGTGCATATATTAAAAAACACAGAAAGATCTCAAATAAATGACCTAATGCTACATCTCAGACTCCAAGAAAAACAAGAACAAGCTAAATCCAAAGGAAGCAGAAGGAGAGAAGTAATAAAAATAAGGGCCAAAATCAATGGAGACAAAAAAAAAAAAAAGAATCAACAAAACAAAAAGCTGGTTCTTTAAAAATAACCAAGATTGACAAGCCCCTGGCATATCTGACTAAAATGAAGAGGGAAAAGACCCAATAATAAAATCAAAAATGAAAAAGAAGAGATAACAACAAACACCAAGGAAATCATCATATACTACTTTAAGAACCTATATTAAAATAAATTAGAAATTCTAGAAGAAATGAACAAATTTCTAGATACATATGACCATCCAAATCTGAGCCAAGAAGATATTAATCACCTAAACAGATCTATAATATGCAATAAAATTGAAGCATCAATAGTCTCCTTAAAAAGTCAAGGATCTGATGAATTCTCTGCTGAATTCTACCAGGACTTTAAAGAACTAACACCAACACTCCTTAAGCTTTTCACAAAATAGAAAGGGATGGAATACTACCTAACTCATTCTATGAAGCCAATATTACATCTCCAAACCAGACAAGGGCACATCCAAAAAAGAGAACTATAGGCCAATCTTCTTAATGAATACCAATGCAAAAATCCTCAATGAAATAATGGCAAACCAAATCCAATAACATATCCTAAAGATCATTCACTAAGACCAAGTTGGCTTCATCCCAGGAATACAGAGATGGTTGAACATTTGGAAATCATTAAATATAATATTAAAACTACCTGATCATCTCAATAGATGCAATAGATGCAGAAAAAGCCTTTGATAAAATTCAACACTATTTCATGATAAAAGCTCTGATGAAACTAGGAATAGAAGGATTGTACCTCAACATAATAAAGACTATATATGACAAACCTATAGTCAACATCACACTTAATGGGGAAAAACTGAAACCATTTTCCCTAAAGTCAGGAATGAGACAAAGGTACCCACTATTCCCACTCCTATTCAACATAGTCTTAGAATTCCTAGCCAGAGCAATAAGACAGAAAGAAGAAACAAAAGGACTAGAAATAGATAAAGAAGAAGTCAAATTATCCCTATTCACAGATGACATAATCTTATATTTAAAAGATCCAAAAAACTCTTTGACATCATAAACAGTTTCATCAAAGTATCAGGATATAAAATCAACTTAGAAACATCAGTAGCCTTTCTATACACCAACAATGAATAGATTGAAAAAGAATATAGGAAAGCAATTCCATTTACAATAACCTCAAAAAAATTAAATACCTAAGAATAACCTTAACAAAGGATGTAAATTACCTCTATAAGTAAAACTACAAACCACTGAAGTAATAAACCAAAGATTACAGAAGAGGGAAAGATCTCCCATGCTCACAGATTGGCAGAATCACCATAGTAAAAATGGCTATACTACCAAACAATCTACATGTTCAATGCAATTCCCATCAAAATCCCAATGACTTTCATCACAGAGTTTGAAAAATCAAACCTAAAGTTCATGGAAACACAAAAGACCATGAATAGCCAAAATAATACTAAGCAAAAAGATCAACACTGGAGGGATCACAATACCTGACTTCAAAATATACTATTGAGCCATAGCAATAAAATAGCAAGGTACTGGCACAAAAACAGATATGAAAGCAGTTGGAACAGAATAGATGACCTGATTGTGAATCCACACAGCTACATCCACCTAATTTTTGAGAAAGGTGCCAAAGACACACGATGGAGAAAAGACAGCCTCTTTAACAAATGTTGCTGGGAAAACTGGATATCTGCCTGCAGAAAACTGAAACTAGATCCATGTTTGTCATCCTGTACAAATAACAACTTTAAGTGGATATAGACCTTAATATTAGACCTGAAACTTTGAAGCTAGTAGAGGAAAAAGCAGAGAATATAATGGAACCAGTAGGCATAGGCAAGGACTTCCTCTGTAGAACACAAGCAGCTCAGCAATTAAGGGAAAGGATCAACAAATGGGACTAGGTCAAATTAAAAGGCTTCTGCACAACAAAAGAAATGGTCTCTAAATTGAAGAGGCCACTTACAGAATGGGAGAAAATCCTTGCTAGCTATACATCAGACAAAGTACCGATACCAGAATATACAGGGAGCTCAAAATCTAAACTCCCTCAAAATCAATGACCTAATAAAGAAATGGGCAACTGAACTGAACAGAACTTTTTCAAAAGAAGAAGTCCAAATGACTAAAAATCACATGAAAAAAATGCTCACCATCCCTGGCCATAAAGGAAATGCAAATCAAAACCACACTAAGATTCCACCTCACCCCTGTTAGAATACCTACCATCAAGAACATCACCAATTACAAATGTTGGAGAAGATGCAGGGGAAAAAGAACCCTCATACACTGCTGGTGAAAATGTAAGCTAGTACAACCACTATGGAAAACAGTATGGAGGCTTGTTAAAAAACAAGATCTAGAAACAGATCTGCCATATGATCCAGTAACATCACTGGTAAGGTTATATCCAAAGGAATGCAACTCAGGTTATTACAAAGGCACTTGCACACCCATGTTTATTGCAGCACTGTTCACAATAGCCAAGCTATTGAAACAGCCAAGATGCCCCACTATTGATGAGTGGATTAAGAAAATGTGGTAATTATACACAATGGAATTTTATTTAGCCACAAAAAAGAATGAAATTTTTACATCTGTAAGTAAGTGAATGGAACTGGAGGAATCACCTTAAGTGAAGTTACCCAGTCTCAGAAGAGCAAAAAACACATGCTCTCCCTCATATGTGGATTGTAGACCTAAAACAAATGCAGCAATATTATGGGAACATGGGTCACACTAAAGGGAGGCTGTGCAAGGGAGGGATAAGGCAAGAGAAGGAAACAAAAAACTTGAATGAGGTTGATGTGCTCATTGTACAGGAATAAATATAGGAATTTTAAGGTGGCTGGGGCCACCATGGGAACCAGACCAGGGAAGAGTGGAAGACTGGAAGAGGTGAATCAATTGGGGCTGTAAATACACGTATGCATGGAAACAATACAAGAAATCTCCCTGTGTAGCTATTTTTATCTCAAACTAGCAAAACATCATGTTTTAGTGTTTTATCTTTCATGATTTTTCTTCTACAAAATCAGAGAACAGGAGGGTGGAACAGGTTTTGCCTGGGGAGGGGAGGGTGTTGATACCAGTGGGAGGGGGAGGTGGCAGGGAAAGGGGTAGGAAGATGAATATGGTGCACAACAATGTATGCACATGTATGTAAATGCAAAAATGATACCTGTTGAAACTGTTCCAGGAATCAGGGGAGGGAGGATGGGAGAGAGAAATGGAGGCAGGGAATTTGAATATGATATATTTAATACATTGTAAGAATCATTATAAATGCTACAGTGTACTCGTACCCAGCACAATTAAAAAAAAAACTTGAAAAAAAAGTAAAATATAAAATGAGCTTCTGACCTAGAGGAAGTATTTGTTAAACAGTTATCTGATAAATGCTTGTACCCAAGTTATGAAAAGAATATGCTAAAATATACACCTCCTTCCCCCAAAAAATACATTTTGACAAAATTAGCATATCTTCTTTAAACACTAATGTCAAATTTAGTCCACTTCCCAAAAGTTCTCATATTGTTTGTTCTTTGACTAGAACACTAGTTTCTACACACTTACTGTGCTTGTTTCCTAGTCCTGCCATAAATAAACTACAAAATGAACAGCTTAAACAAAATTTTATTATCTCACAGTTCTGGAGGCTGGAAGTCCCAAATCAGAATGTTGCTGGCCTGGCCCTTGCTTCCTGTGAAGACAGTTGTTTTCCTGACTCCTTTCCTAGCTTCTGGCAGCCTCAGGCACTTCTTAACTTCTAGGAAGTCATCTTCTTTCTTTGACTTCTCTAATAGTCTTCACTAAGTGTGTGTTTGTCCAAATTTCTCTGTTGTATAAGGCTACTTGTATTGGATTAGGATCCACCCTAATGACTTCACTTTATCTTCATCATCTTGAAAAGATCCTATTTCCAAATAAGATCTAACTCAGGTCCTAGGGATAGGGCTGCATAGTATCTTTATGGGGGAACACAATTCAGTTTATAACACCTACATACATGTTTTCATATGGAACTAAATAGTATTGTTTGGGATGTACATGAGTCTGCGTGTGTGTGTGTGTGTGTGTGCTTTTAACATAATAATATTCTGCTTCTGTACTTGATTTTTTAACTAATTGATATGTTTTGAAGAGTTTTCCAGTTAGTATGTATAGCTTTAATGTATTTTCTCCACTCATACATAGTATTAAAATAATGTAGGGTATGATTATCAATAAGGAATTTTCCTATCTATAAAATTTTAAAATTTTTCATTTCACCCTACTTTAATAAATAATGATGTACCAAAGTTCATTTTACCTCCTTTGTGAACATTACAAGTCTTTCTGTAGAGAGGAAGGGATAATACTGTTTGTTTATGGACATATTTTCTATTTCAATGTTTATTTTAAGGCTAGCTATTACTTCTTCCACTAGCATTTCCTGAGTGTGTTATTTCCTTGTTAGTATATTTGAAAAATTTGGAAACTTAAGATTTTAAAGGTTGTCATTCTTTTTAGTGAAAAAATCTCCATTTTTAAATTTCCACTTTTCCTTTTATGTTTCATTTGTTTGAATGGCTTCAAGAAAATTTAAAAAAAGAAATATATTTCTTTGGGGAATAAAATTTATTTAAATGCAAAATAATCATGCTATATATATATATATATATATATATATATATATATTTCTTCTGGGTGTACATAGTAATTCTCAGAAGAGAGTTCTGTTGACAGAATAAAGTGGTTCATGCTAGATAGCATCATCTTTTACTTTACCAGTTCGTTTTCTTCATTCGTAAGACTTTATAAATTGTGAATAAATCCAATGTTTTAATTAATCTTTAGTCAACAATGAAAGCTGTACACATAAAATAAGCAATATAACATGGAAACTGTTATTGTGATAATAATCATAAGCAATACCACTCATTAAGAAGCAAATATAATCTTTGTATGCCTTTGTTATAGCCCAAGGGTTCCAGATGTGATTTTTAATGTTTTTTCTTTATTCATTTATTTCTATGTGCATGCATTGTTTGGGCCATTTCTTCCCCCCTGCCCCCTGTCCCCTCCCCACTCCTCCCACCCCCACTTCCAGGCAGAATCTGTTCTGCCCTTTTCTCCAGTTTTGTTGAAGAGAAGACATAAGCAATAATAAGAAAGACATGGCGTTTTTGCTAGTTGAGATAATGATAGCTATACAAAGAAATTCCTAGCATATGTTTGTATGTCTTTGTTATAGCCCAAGGGTTTCAGATGTGATTTAAAAAAAAGTACCAAATGATGATCTTTCAGTTGCTGGTGTAGCAATTCACCATGAATTGTTTTCTTTGGACATAAAGTCATTTAACCTTATGCAAAATGTTCTTTTTTTTTTATCATTCATTTGTGGAATCCATTTTCAGTCTCTTCAAACACTTCAATCTGATTTTTGAAACATTTGAAATTTTCTGAAAACAGGGTTTACAAATATGATATAGCCTTTTAATGTATACAAAGACTTTAATGAGCCTGATCACTAGTGGGAGTGGCGAAAGAGTATTCTGCTTTCTTTTAGCTTAATTAAACTTCTTCAGACAAAAGCTTATAGTCATAGTCACAGTAAAAAGAAAGGATCTATCCAGAAAATTAACATGAATAGCTTCAGATAGAGAAAATGGTGAGTGAGCTGAGAAATATTGAATATTGGGTGTTATAAAGTATTTCCTGATATATTAAGAAAGCTTTCATAATCATTCATTCTTTCATTAAGCAAATACTTAATGAGCATCTTCTACATACCAGCCATTGTAAGATTGTGGTATAGCAATGAATGTACACAGAAATCCCTGTCATCATGAAGCTTACTTTCTAAACTTCTGCTCTAAGTCTAGTGTATGTTGCTGTATATTTGGTAAGTATCATTTGTAGCCTTTAGTAGATCAGCTTGTGCTTCCTCTCTGTCATTAAATTACTGACCTGCTTAACACCCATCCTGCTATACATTGTCCTGCTAAACACCTCTAAGTTGAGCACTATATTAATCACTTATCTCCTGGTTTTATGCTTTGAAATTCTGGCTTTCATAACCTTCTCTCTAGAATGACACTTCTGTGAAGGCAATAGCATGGAGATTAGAGTAATTCTTTTAAAACCCAAACAAAATAGAGCCAAGGTTCCTTATAGGTAGAATGGTTACAGTTAATGCAGTAATTCAAAATGATCAATTTAATTTTTTTCTGAACTAAAAGACCTGGCCAGTTGTTACCAGTTTTGTCAAAAGGATTTTTATTTTATATGTCAATTGATCCTTTTCCTTTTCTTATAATTGATTGAAACATGATATTTATTTTGGTATAAATTGTAATGATTCAAAATGAGTAAGACATGCATCTTTCATTATAAGTGTAAATTACACTAAAAGGAATGAAATGCTTTCCAAAGCATGTTAGGTTTTCCAGTTTCCATGAGTTTCCATAAAAGATGTGTAGTTGTTTCACTGGCCTTAGTAAAATATAGTAAAATTATCTAATATGGTAAGGTCTCCACTGCTTACATAATTAAGAGCATGAAGGTGGAGTAAACTTTTGTTGTTAAAAAGTCAAAATAACTTTATGTGAATTGTATGTGTTGCATAATCTCTGTTGAGGAAAACATACAATGCAGTGTTCAGGGATTCTTGTCAAAAAAATAAAGACCAAAACACACAAAATGTAAATATCTTACTTAGAAGTTGATGCAAGTTATTCTCTGTTTAATCATATTATGATTGCCAGAAAAGAGAGATTCATATTAATATGCACTTTATTTAAGAAGATAAAAGCTTAGGTATGGCTGCAGAGAAATAGACATATATGTGTGAATACAAAGAAATATAAAATACTCTTTGCAATGACATACTAAGTTTTAGTATGCCTCTGGGGATGGGGAAGAGAGTGAAACAAAGGATTGAAGAAAATTCTAAATTTATGTATGATTTTCCAATGTTTACTTATGAAACTAAACAACTATGATAAACTGTGATTCTGAGCAATAGATGATATTTTCATACTCTTCTCAATTTTATAAACATTTAAAGAAATAAACACACATGTATGTGGTATGAATGTGTATTTCTTATTACACATGCAACACTAAAAATACCACAGAAATATCCTTTACCATGTCTCATGAACTTCCAATTTTATTTTGTACTTGAAGTTTTACAAACATAGGAAAATATATTTGAGATCAGGGTATAATAATTGTAAGTTCCATGCCTGCTGCTGCCTTTATTTACCTTGGTAACATCATGGCAGCCTCTCTAAAACCTTGGCAATAGGTTTTCATATCAATTTCAGCCAGGCTTTTTGTCTGGGCCTAGAACATAGAAAAAATGGAAAAGCTTTTGCATCTCTATGCATGAGTGAATTATGTGTATTCCTTGGTTGAAGAATCTGGACTAAGCTGAGTTGCTTCACCAGAGTTGATGCAGTGAAGGAATGAGTGATCAAGCATTCAGCCCATGAAGAACAATTGTCACACACTTTAAGAACCTTGCTCTCATCTTTACACTCTGGAACGTCACAAGAACTTGTTTTCTAGTCTTGAAATATTTATCTAAAGCCTTTCATAAAATCCTTCTCCTGAAGTGTCTGAGCTCTGTTGTACAGTAGAGATGCTTAGAAATGGCTTCATTTTCTTCCTAAAAGAGACTTGATTTATATTTGGCTAAAATGGGCTCTTCTTTTAGTATATTCAGTTCACATGTGCTCTCCTCTTATATTTTAGCCAATAAAAAAATCTGAAAATATCTTTAGCTTTTAGAGGCCATTTTCAGAGAGAAGGACCCATATGGGTCACAGGGATGATGATGATGGGGTAGCACCTTCTATTTTGTGGCTTAGGTGACTAATGGACTTTTTAAATAGGCATTTTAAAAGTAAAGTAGCACTCTTTAAAACTTGGAATAAATGGATTGGTGCTTTCCCTCCCTGTCATCTGAAAGCCATTAGTTCAAAGACTTTTTTGTCCTAAAAAAATAACACTAACCACTTGCATTGCCACTTGCATTGTGAAGGATTTCACCCATATGCAGGACAACCATACCGTGCTGTAAATCAGTATTATCTGCATGATCTTGGATGGGGTGGCTCTGAGAGACACACTGGGGAGTCTGTGGGCACTGAGGCAGCTGTGAGGGGAGAGTGGTGAGGATGACCTGGGCGCACTCCTTCCAGACACTCTACTAATAAGGAAAAGTTAAATATAGAGGTGAAATGCTAGCAAGAGAAGAGGAAATGGTCATTAAAACAAGAAATGGATAGTAGAAGGTTAAAAAGTGAAATAGAAAAGCAAAAGGAAAAGAATAGAATATACCTAAAAATAAAACTGTTTTTTTAAATGTTTGATGGACTAGATTTTAATTTCAGGTCTTCACACTTGCAAAGCAGGCATTCTACCATGAACCTCAAGATTTAGTTTATTATTTTTTTCTAAACATTTTATTTATTTATGTATTCCCAAAATACTGGAGATTGAATTCAGTGTCTGGGGAATGCTAGGCAAATAATCTACAGTCCCAGCCCTTTTGTTTTCAAGATGGGGATCTTGCTAAATTTGCCTGAGTTGGTCTCAAAGTTGAGATCCTCCTGACTTCATCTCCTGAGTTAGCTGGGGTTAAAGGCCTATGCCACCAACCTGGCTAAAATACATTACAACTTAAAAACAAATAAGCCTTAACAAAACAAGCAGTATTCAAAATGAAACAAGTAAGTGTATGAAAATAGAGATGGTAATTAAAGTAGATAATGTAACAAAGTAAGATGTAAATAATAGGGCTAAAGTGGAATACTTTAAAAACAATGAAATGGAATTGTTTCCTTTTATATTATTGTGCTGGGAAGTTTTTCTTTAAAAACAGTAAGTACAAAGATTCATTGCTTTTGAAAAACTTGCATAGGAATAGAAAATCTAAAGATAAAAATGATAGTAGGTAAATTCAATTGGTAATTAAAAACTAGCACATATTAGAGCAATGAAAATCTGTGTATGCAATACTGAAATAGCTTTGTTATAAGAATCAGGATGTTCCCATAATGAAACAGGGAAACTAAAATAGCCAATTAGGAGAAACAAAAAAATAATAATAATATATAACTATAACCTTATGATGCCAATGGAGTAAGTCCTTAATATATAGCTCCATAGTCATGCTTCTCTTTTTGTTAAAAAAAAAAAAAAAGACAAGTCTCTGAAAGGCAGGAAGAATTCTCAAAGCTAGAAAGTTCCCTGGGTAACAAAATTCCTCCTGTGGCCTTATAGGAGGATAAGCAAAGGAGTCAAAACTTTCTGTAGTTATTTATGAAATTTTGTGTTTCTCAGCTGGTTCCATGGTTTTCTCCGGCCTGTCCTGATATTTTATTCACTGGCTCTGCCTAGCTGCTTGTACAAGGGGGCATTTCCCACCATGGGACTCCTCATCTCCATCTGGTTGATTAGACTCCCTCCTGGTCAGTAGATATAATTAGAGTCCGCACTGATTCATACATTGCGGCATTATAATTTAAAACTGATCAAAAAACTAAAGGAAATCTAAACTTCTGCCTGCCTCTTCTATCTTTGTCTGTCTGTCTCTCCATTACTCTTTCTCTCTTCCTCTCCCTTTCTTTCTCAGTCTCTCCCTCCCTTTTTCTCTCTCTTCCTCCTTCTGTTTCTCCCTCTCTTAACCATCCAGACTTGACCTGACCTGTACATTCCTTTCCCACTAACCCCAAAACTGTCAATGACTTCCCTAAGAATTCAAAGTATTATTCTTGGAAACATGGTAACACAAGTAAGGTTAAATTCAGCTTCTACCATACATTCAATAGTCACACACACACACACACACACACACATCCCGAGGGTACACACTAAAGTGATGAGATGTTTTAACCAGGGTGCAGTGGAATCTTGCTACCTTAGTATAAGATGCTCCAGGCGGAACCTTAAAATGTAATTAAACTACACTCTTGGGTTACATTTTAAATACCCTTTACTGTTCATGTATCTGGGTATCATTGATGTAGACCCCAGCTAATTCAAGATGAGGGATAGTCTAGACATTCATCTGAATTTCTGATTCCTGAGGTGTGCATTCCCTGTGTATCTGGCATTGTGTACTCTCTCTGTCTTGATCCATGTTTTTCTTGGTATACAACTTAGCCCTTCAACATTTGATTGCAATACCACTGACTTTTCAGGCTTCATTTTCAAAAGTACTACTCTAAATACCATACACTCTTCAGCCATCTTGTAGAGGCCCAGAATTGGCAATAGAATCTTCTACCCTTCTGATTTGCAAAGAGTTTCATGAATGCTCCTTTATCTACTGCTAGTTCATAGGAAAATATACCCTGAAGGACAAGCTTGGGTCAAGGGGTGGTAAGGATACCATATCCTCGAGGTTTGAGAGCTCTAATCACTTCCTATCAGAAATGGATGAGTTTTGGTGAGGACTGAGCAGTCAGGAATATATTCCCTACAGCCATAAAGAACTTGTGGGAAAATCATCTTGAGGCTACTTTGTCTCTACTTACATGATTTTCAAAAATGAATTTGAAAAACTTATTCATAAACAAAAACTATAAAAAACCTACCTGAACACTAGATGAGTCAAATTGGTACATACCTTCAAATTGAGCACATTTTTCTATCAGATAGTACATTAAGCACACACACATAACTTGTTATTCATCTTATAAAGGTATTACTATTGCAATCACTATACCATGGTTGAGAAAACTGAGGTTTAGATAATATAACTTATCTAACATCACAGAATGACACTGATGAAAAAATTCATCTTTAAACTCAGACCTTTCTGGTTCATCAAAAAAAGAAAAAGAACAACAAAAGTAAAGCAAAGCTAATAGAATTACAAATAAACAACTTCAATAAAGCAGTAAAAATCCTGTCTTATTAATTCTATGTCAGTAGTCTAGTCCTCTAAAAGAACTGACCAGTATTAAGTATCAGATTATTTGTTAGTATGTTTAATTCATAAATTTCCCCTTTCCCATGGTCAGTTCTAGATATCAGCTATAGCACTGCTCATGAAATTCTTTATCTTAGAGTTACTGCAAAGGGAGGATAAGTAAAAGAGAAAGGGTTTTGTTTGTAGCTTTCTTTCTTTTCTTCTTCTCTTTTTGCCCCTAGGGCAGGGTCTCACTATATAGCCCATCTTGAGTTGATCCTCCTGCCTTACCCCCCTGAGTGCTGGGGTTGCAGTTGTATGCCACCAAGTCCAGGGGATAGATTTATTGAATTATCAAGATCACATAATTTTCAATATTTTATTCTAAGCCTTCCTAGCAGGTTGAAGTCGAGAACTTTTATCTCTGTCTAGACTGAGAGAATTCTTTTAATATTCCTATTAAACCCAAGTCATCTCAGAAAATAACTCCACTAAGTATAAGATTTAAATTGTAGTTTTTTGAACTGTCATCATTAATAATTTTACATTGAAAGAAATCTTTGTACACCAGCTGTCAACTTCTGAGTTGTATGTGTTTATCCCATATCACAATATATCCTGTGAAGAAATTCTATTTACTAGTTAATTTTACAGATAAAGGACACTAACTGTGAATCTGGAATTTAGTAGGACTTTTTGAAACTGTCATGTTTATTGAGACAATTATAGACTCATATGCAGTTTTAAGAAACCTTGTTCACTTTACCCAGCTTTCCTCAATGATAGAATTTAAAAAAAAAAACTATAGTATAATATTGTAACCAGATAGCAATGTTAATGTGAATCCATCAATAATATTCAAGTTTTTTAAATTTTCTTATTCATCTATGGGTATTTTTGTGTGCCATTAAACTATACACAATTTTACCACTTAAGTTGGTTTGTGTATCCACTACCACAGTCAAGATAAGGAGTACTCACCACATTGCAAGGATCTCTTGTGTTTTCTATTCTTATCACAACACCTAACTCCTGCCCTCCCTTCATTCTGTCAGCAACCCCTGGAACTACAAGCACCATCCTATTCTCCATTTCTAAAATTTTATTTCAAAACTATTATATGGATGGGGGGGTTGGGGTTGTAGCTCAAGCAGTCAAATGCCTAGCAAGCATGAGTTCAAACAAATACCACCAAAAATGTATAAATGGAATCATACAGCACCTACAGTGTGTACCATTTGGGAATTAGCTTTTATTACTTAGCATAAATCCCTTTCAATTCACCTAAGTTATTGCATAGATCAATACTTTGTTACTTTAAAAACATTTTGTCACCTTTTATTGCTAAATAGCTCATCACCTATTGAAACTTACTACATAGTTATGGTAACCAAGACTATGTGGTATTATTGAAGGGATACACATAGATCAATAGAACAAAAAATAATCCAGAATTAGACCCACACATATATGTTTGACTGACTTTGCAAAAGTATAAAACCAATCCAACTAACTCACTTATCAAACGACACATAAGCTGATTTCAGTTTGGGGTTATTACAAATAAAGTATGTGCAATTTTTAGATGAACATAACTTATTATCACTTTAGAATAAACATCTGCACATGTGAGTGCTGAGTTGTACAGTAATTTCTTGTTTAGTTCTAAAACAAACTACCAAAGTATGTTCCAGACTGGCTGTTCTAGCTTTCAGTGATGTAAATTTTTTTATTCACTTACTATTTTTATTTAGGTAATGTTACTGTACATAACAACACCATGAACCAAAATTTATTTAGCCAAGTACTACTCTAAACACTTACTGTACATTAATCTCTGTGACAATATTTTGGGAAAGGGATTCTTAATATCCTCACTTTAGCAAGAAGATACAAAGAGGTAAAATAACTTACTCCGGGCTACATGTATAATGGAGCTGGTGTTTAAACTCTTAACTACTATGCCACTCAGCAGGACAGTGGAAGTACATCTCTGAAGTTTTGAAGTGAACATGAGCCATCCCAGAAGCATTATTTTCTAAATGCAGTTTCCCCAGACCTACTACCAGAGATTCTGATTTAGTAGCCTGGGTTAGGGCTTAGAAATCTCTATTTATTAAAACATTATTCTTAAAGCAGGTGTTTCACAGGCCACTTTGATAAACATGGATGCTTAAAGAAAACTCCAATTTTTTTAGTTCTTTTATAAGGTAAAAATGTTGGACTGAAATTCTAAAATGGTTTTCTAGGTTCAAAAATCATTACTATGTGCAAACCCATTTTTTTCTTGATACAATCAAAACTTGTATTGCCCAGATTAACTATGATTTAATTCAAAATAAAGAATTTCTGAATAAATGACTACCATAGGTATGTACACTGGTTAGTTAAGATTTTCCTTCAATTCTAGAATTCAGTGTTCTCATCCATGGTATATTGTGACAGTTATTTAGAGTAAATCAAACTTGTGGTCCTGATGTATAGTTGATCCACTTTCTACCCAGCCTCCCTGCCGTTGGTGGTATCACCATTTTTATTTTTAGCTATTCTGATAGGTGTACAGTGATAGCTGGTTGTGGTCTAAAGTTGTGTACTCCTGATGGCTAATGAGGAGGAGAATCTTCTTTATGTGATTATTGCCATCTGTATAACTTTTATGGTGAAATGGATGTTAACGACTTTTGCACATTTTCTTATTAGATTTTTTTTTCACTGGTTTCTCTGGAGCATTCTTCACTAGTTCTTTGTTAGATATGTGATTTGCAAATATTTTCTCTTCAGTTTGTAGCTTGCCTTTTCTTTTTTTTGATAGGGGCTTACAAAGAGCAAAAGTTTTTAATTTCCATAAGGTATATGTAATACATTTTGCTTTTATGAATTTGTCCATTTGATGGCAAGACTAAGGATTCTTTTGTCCAAAGACTTCCTTCTGAAAGTTTTTTTATGCTTTGTTTGTGTGTATGATTCACTCCAAGTTTATAATTTAATGATACACATTTACATCCAGACCTTTTTTTGTCTACAAATATATAATTGCTTCAGAATAATTTGTTAAAACATTATTCTTCTTCCATTCAATTGCTTTTGTATCATCATCAAAAGTCAGTGGATGTTTCAATTAATTCTGGGTTCTCTGTTCTATGCATTCAGAAATGCATCCCTTCACTGCTACCACATGGTCTCAGTTGCTTAATACTCTATACTGTTCTACCTAGTAGATATACTGGGTGTTGAGTTGGAGTTCTTGAAGTTTTCAATGATAGTTATGAATTTGTCTCTCTCTTTTCAGTTTTATCCATTTTATTCATATATCTTGAGGCTGTGTTGATAATGCAAACAGATTTAAGATCATTATTTCTTCCTGGTAGAATAATCCTCATTATTCTGTAATAGCCACCTTTGTCTCTATGTAGCAAATTTTTGCACCAAAGATTGTTTAGTTGGATATTAATGCACTGCTCCTACATTTTCATACCAAATTTTTCATGGCATATCTTTTTCCATCCTTTTCTTTTACCTACCTATGTTCCTAAATTTGAAATGGTTTCCTCATAAGCTGCATATAGCTAGTTTGTATGCCAATTCTTGATTTTTGATTTTGTATTTATATTTAACATAACTATTGATATGCTAACATTGAATGTACTTACTCCTTATTTTTTCTATTTGTATTTTGTTAGTTTGTTTTCTTTTTGTTTCTCTTTCTTGCCTTCCTCTGGTTACTTGAACATTTTAAGTAATTTCATCTCAATTTATTTATAGTGTCTTTGAACTTATCTCTTTATATAGTTATCACAGTGGTTGCTCTGAGTATTCCAATATACACAAGTGATTTAACAGCCCATGGGTATCAACATTTTACTATTTTCAGTTGAGTGTGGAAACTTCACTTTCACTAAGCTCCCATCACTTGCCCCACTTGCAAATAATATCTTTTCAATCATGTAGTACTCTAATTTTTGTTTTGATTTTGTTTCCTAATCAAATATTAGTAAATAAAGTAAAAATAAATTCATGAGCAAAAAGGTGGCATATTGTATACAACCATATTTCTAATTTTCTTATTCCTTTCTCATTTTAGATATTCTATACTTCTTGCTTTTATCATTATCTTTCTGTTTGAAGAAACTATATTACTGAGTGATCAGTGAGGAATCAATTTTTTTGTTTTCTTTCATCTGAGGATGTGTCTATTTCCTCTTCTTTCTGAAATGTAAACTAATTGGATATAAAACTTGTGATTTTTTTTTCTTTTACCTCTTGAAAAAGATTATGGTACTTGGTTTTGGTCCCTGTGGGTTCAACTGAGAAATATACTGCAATTTGAATTGCTGTCTCCTATAAGTAATGTGGGGTTTTTTCTTTGTCTTCAGTTTTCAAGATTTTAATTACAACTTTTCAACATGAATTTCATTGGATTATTCCTGCTTGGAGTTAACTTAGTTTCTTGGATCTATAGGATTTTGCTTTCATCAAATTCTGAGAGTTTTTAGCAAGTTTTCAGCCACTATTTATTTTAATACCCATTCAGTCTCTCTCCCACTCTTTTCCCTTTGAGGCTGATGATAACAATTATTGGTCATTTCTTGTTGTGCCACACATCTCAGGGTCTGTTCTCTCTATTTTTCTCTCCAGTTTCAGTTTTCTCTGTTGTTGAAGATGGATGAATTCTTTTATTCTGTTCTCATGTTCCCTAATTCTATCCTCTCTTACCTCCACTCTACTGGTAAACCCCTCCAGGGAGTTTTTATATTTCTGTTATTTTATTTTTCAAGTCAATACTTTCCACTGACACTTTTGTATAATTTCTTAGCTAACATGCAATATATTTTTTCATTCATTTCAGCATAATTTATAATTTGTAATTGTACTTTCCACTGATTCATTTTTATAAATTCTTTGATTTTTATTATATATATATGTTTTAAAATAATTTGTTATTGACTGACATTTATGATGCTGCTTCAAATGTGAATAACTGCTTCATGTTATTGTTAATGCTTTTTTTTTGCAGTACTGGGGTTTGAACTCAGGGCCTACACCTTGAGCCACTCACCAGGTCTTTTTTTGTGATGGGTTTTTTGAGATAGGCTCTCTTTCCCCAGGATGGCTTTGAAATTTGGTCTTCCTGATCTCTGTCTCTTGAGTAGCTAGGATTATAGGTGTGAGCCACCATTCCCAAGCTAGTGTTAACACCTTTGATTGTACTTTTAGTGAAGGTGTGAAATTCTTTGCTCTTGATATGATAGGTATCCCAGATATTTTGCCTATTATGTAAGCAGACTCTGAATACTCTTATTGTAGCTGAAAGATACTCTGTGTAGGTCTTGCACATGTATCTGGACCTACTTTGTGGACTGTGGTTCACATTTCAAAGTCTTTGTGGTATTACTGTGATCTATTTAGTTTATCTTGTGCTACTGGAATCCTTACTCATTGTTGCCATTGCTGACCAAGGGAATTCTCTCAGTGGATAGTATGGTGGGATCACCTTAACAGAACTTTCCCCTAACCCTCAACCTCTGCCCTGATGTCTCTGTGTAGGTAAGAATAGCCTCAGGCCCCTGGGGACAAAACATTTCCTAGATTAAGTTGTTTTCTATGACTGGGTCTCTTTCCTCCTCAGTTTACTTGTCCCAAGAGAACTTTTTTTTTTTTTCAAAATTTTCTTTCTTTCTTTCTTTCTTTCTTTTTTTTCTTTGCCAAGCAGTTTATTTATTTATTTATTCATATGTGCATACAATGTTTGGGTCATTTCTCCCCCCTACCCCCTGCCCTCTCCCTCTCCCCCCTACCCCCTCACTTCCAGGCAGAAACTGTTCTGCCCTTATCTCTAATTTTGTTGAGAAGAGAGTATAAACAATAATAAGAAGGACAAAGCATTTTTGCTAGTTGAGATAAGGATAGCTATACAGGGAGATTCCTAGCATTGCTTCCATGTACAAATGTGTTACATGCTAAGTTGAGTCTTCTCGAACTGACCTTTCCTCTAGTTCCTGATCCCCTTCTCCTATTGGCCTCTGCTGCTTTAAAGTTTCTGCATTAGTTCCTTTGCATTGAGGACATCAAATACTATCATGTTTCATTTGCAAGTAAATGGATAGAACTGGAGAACATCATCCTGAGCGAGGTTAGCCAGGCTCAGAAGACCAATAATGGTATGTTCTCCCTCATATGCAGACTTTAGATCAAGGGCAAATGTAGCAACCTGATTGGACTTTGGTCACATGATAAGGCAAGAGCACACAAGGGAGGTATGAAGATAGGTAAGAAAACTTGTAGAACTCTTGATTAGGTCCTCTGTAATCAGTACATGTGTTTGTATCTGCTTAGTTTCAGAAATATAGCACTCTTGCTCTCTTGAATATAGGACTTTTAGTCACATAGCACAATTTAGGATGCTTCAGAGAAACCAGGGAAGGCTCAGAAATGATAATAAAGGTAAAGTTGATGTTGAAAAACTGAAGTTACCTTGGATGAAATGGAATTTAGCAAAAATTCCATTCACTTGTAAATATGTAACCTTGAACAATTCCTTATTTAATCAAATGTGTGATGCCTTTGGTTTTCTATACCTGTGTGGATATGAATGTGTTGGGGTGGGGCCAAGGGGAACACAAAAATCTTAGGTAAGGAGAAAGGGGACATAATATTACAATTACAGAAAAATGCTTATATGTAATGTTTTATGTAGTAGTCTAGTGGCTTGAATCAAGAATGCTTTTCCTTTAAATATGAATGTGTTGATTTCAAAAGCCAGAAAGTATTTTCAAGGCTGACCAATTGTTACATAAATCAAGGTCTTGAGCAAAACACAATGGATGGTATTTGAAATAGATAAATAAGTAAAAAGGAGATTTGACTTAGTAATTTTAACTGCATTTTTGTGGGTATTTAGCATTTTCATGCATATAGTCGTATTTAATTATACCAAAAATATGAAGGTGACAGAATATATCAATAGATTTATTTTTATAAGTTAAAATAAAATTCAAAGACGTCAGATAGTTGTACAATATTTCTAAATCATCAAATGTTAATGACAGGAATATGTCTTTAAGTCTTACTTTGGGCTATTAGAAGTAATAGAATCCAATTTCCTAAGAATTGCTTTAGGTACAAATAAATTACCTTTTTTGGACAGAGACTGAAAGACATAATGATAAGTGCTACAGATCTCTTTAACTTCTTTTAGTTTATGTATTTACCTGTCCTAAGAATTCACTAGAGAACAGACAGCTTGCTTGACTTTATTTTAATCTAAATTTAAAAATAAAGCAGGAGAAGTCCTTTTTTTTTCAGTACTGAAGTTTGACCTCAGGGACTAGTGCTTGCTAGGCAGGTGCTCTACCACTTGAGCCATACTCCCAGCCCTTGCAGGGTCAGTCTTAAGATATAATACTGAAGTAATGGAACTTATTTTTATTTCTTATATTTATTTTCTGATGGAACACACACTTTCCTTGATAACCAAACACTAACTTTCTGAGGGTCAGCATAATTGCAGTCAGCATTTAAATGTTCTTTCCGATATGGCAGCCAATTCCTCCACCATGAGCCCTGCATGAGATAGCTGAGTCAGTGAGCAAACCCTGCCTGGTGTCACCTTGAAGATAAAGTCATGTCTCCCCGGATGCATTGTCAACAGGCCTGATGTGAAACAGTGTTGGGGCTTTGACTCTGTCTCTAGTTGTGCTTTGACTATTAAGACTATTGGGATATTCTTTCTAATCTGAAGAAATCACAGCTTCTGGCTATTCTGTACTGTTTAAATAGTTAAACAAGCTCGACTGTCAGAGCTCAACTACTCAGACAATCTATAGATGTCTGAAATGACCTTGAATGTTATTTTAATACCTTTTGTATTTGTCTCTAGGTTTAAAGGAGGGTTATAGATATTTTTGCACATTTAAATGTGGAAGTTTCTTCTTTTGGCTGGAAGGTAAAATTGAAACTTGCAAGTTATTCTTCCCCTTAATGTTGAATATAGAGAGTGAGCATTCCTGACTTAAAGAATGATCTCTTTGGAATTCAGATCCTTGCACATGCTACACAAGCACACTCCACCAAGGTATGTTCCCAGCTCAGGTGTAATCTCATGACAGAACGAGGCTCACAACAAAACCACACCAAGGTGTCTATTTAGTCCCATCATCAGTCACTCTGGGTTTGTTGATGATTTTCATCAACAAACTGACAGTCTAATTCTTTCTAGGAACAGAAGTCTACTTTTGACTCTTTTACCCTGTTCTATTTCTGTCAACTTCAATATTAGGGCCAGGATTTTCTATTCTTCAGAAAATGTTTAAAGTAATATCTGTTAATCTTGAAAGTACTTGGTCTATTTTTTTCTCTTAAGGGTTTTAATAAAACATAAAAGGCTTTAGAAGTTGAGAACTCTTAGATCAAACATGCCTTTTGGAAAGTTAATCAGTACTGTGAATGAGAGGATTTTTGGATGCTTTCCTTGATTTTCATCTCAAATATTTTTCTGTTTTTCTTAATGTTGAAGTTGTACAGAGTAAACACTGCACTACAAATGACTTACTGAGGATAGATGCTCCTCTACTCTTCTTAGTCCTGATTGCTGATGGAGATTATTGTGGGGGATGAGATTTATAACACAGCAGGTTATTCATTAGGAAATCCAGGATACAAACTCAACACAAAATCATTCTAATCTAATGAAGTGTTTAATTCTGAGTCTATAATGCATATATAATATTTTAAATGCTTAGATACTCTGTATACTTTTACTTCATTAATTCAAACCATGCCTATAAAACCTAGTACACATAGTATTATTATACAACTCTTTTGAATACTATTGTCTATCTATAATGGATATTACAAAATTGTATTCTTTATATGAGAAAGGTGCTTTAAATATATGTATGAGCATTTTTGTCTCTAGTAATTTCTTTGCATACTCTCTGCAATTTTACCTTCTAAAAACAATTAAGTTTTTACATGGACATATGTTTATAGGTTTCTATGCAAGCATGGTCATATATACACACATACACATATTTTTTATATGAAGACTCAGCATTTTATTTATAAGAGTCACAAACTGTGAATCTCAAGTGTGTTAATAAAATATCTTTCAAAATAGGAAGTTAACTCTATTGAAATCATGTTCTAAAATGTTTATATTTCTGACAGTTGGTTTTTATCAGTATAACCAGTTTTCTCACAAAAAGAACAAGGAATTAGTAGCCACATTATTTTGACAGGCACAATGATTGTTTCATTTGAAACAGATATATAGGTAACAATAGGTAGATGGTAGCTGGATAGATGAAAGATAGATAGATAGATAGATAGATAGATAGATAGATAATCTGGTTTGGGAAACCAAAAACGTCATGGAAATGGCAGACACACTATTTGAAAGACTACAGTTGTCTGGGGAATGTTTCAATTAAGGCACTGATTCAAACAATGGTATTGTTCAGTAATTTTGTTTGGGGGTTCTGTGTTCTGACAAATATCACTAAGTTTGTTTCTTTAAATGTAGGGACATTTAAAATGTACACTTCAAATACTACTAGAAAATAAGGGAAAACATAAAATTTGTGGTCATAGGGATCGGCAGCGAAAACTCCCACACCTTGATGGTTTATAGTTAATTTTTCAACTTCTTCCCCTTGCAGTTCTTTTCTCTTGAGACACATTCCAAGTTGCTGAGTATCCATTTCCTCAACTTTAAAATGGAGGCATTAATAGAACCTATCTCACAGTGTGCACAGGAAGATGAAATAAAGCATGTAGAAGTGCTAAGCACCCTAAGCACTAACCGTGGCATATTGCAGAACCTAACAAAATTACTTAGTTGGCATTATTATGCAGTTTTCAAGACTCTGCTCCTAATCCTAGACTTCCAAAAATTTAAAACTCAGCTCCTATGTGCTGCTCTTGTCCACTGGATTCTCACCGTGGAATTGCTCATGAATCTCAACATTTGAGTTGCTCTCTCAGCCATACATTATCGGGTACTCAGGGTAGTCCCCAGGAATAACAAGTCTATGGGAACTGATTTCCCTGGCTGAACAAGGTTTGGACAGGCAGATGGCAAACTCCAATCCCCCAGCCCATGTCTTCTGGATATGTGTAAGCAGTGTCTGGACATCTCATTATTACAGAAATTTCTGAACTGTCAGAGATCCTGAGCTAAATGACCTCTATGACACCTTCTGCAATGACTATTCTGAAGCAAGTTCCAGAAACCCAGGACTTTCACAAAGCTGCATTTGGAAGTCCACCAATAGAGAGAATATTTTCAAAGTAATTTCTGCTTGACTGACCACCATTTCCAAAATTATCGCTCAATTAAGATTTCCCGAAATGAGGCAACGCTGTCTGTGCATGCTTCAAGTCATCCACGTCTTATTTTGCATTACTGATGCTCTGAGCTTTGTGAAGAGTTTATGAAAATCCAAAGATTTATTTTTAGTAGTCTCGCAAGCATGAAGAGTTGCTAAATGTGTTTTTTGCTACAAAGATAGTGATGCTTCATTTATTCTTCAGCAGTAGTGCCTTCTTTCCATCTTCAATTTGTACATGACTTTATCTTATATGCTGTCATGTTGCAAAAAAGAAGGCAGCATTCTTGAAAAGGGGAACCACATTTCAATGAAAACAAAATATAGGTAATTACTGTGATTTTGATTTACATATAGATTAATAATTTTGACCTATTTCCATATGCCTTGTAACCACGCAAGTTTGAATCATTGAGAACAGTAAAATAGTTGACATTTTTAATCACTCACTGCAGTGCCTTGTACTTTAAAATATTGAAGCTAAAGAAGAAAGGTTTAAGGAACATGTCAATCCATAAGTGCTTTGGCTTATGTGAGTTCTGTCCAGCACAGAGTGATCTGTGTTCTTCCTAAAGTGTCCATCTTTCACACTGAAGTGCTTTCAAAGTTTGGAAATACTCCATGAATTATAATAATTTTGTACATTTTCACAATACCAAAGCTTAATTTAATGTTTCAACCATTTTAACTAAAAATCTTTTTTTACCTACATTGATATATCTAATATAAAATAATAACTGATTTATACTAATTATGGGATTATGCTTAGAAAAGCTTATATCCTTCATGCTTTTTTGTGCGTGGACAAAGCATTCAGCAAAATATTCAGCTTTTCTTCTCAGCATGTTTTCATTGACGAAGTCCCTACATGTTAGCAAATGGAAAACTTGAAATCACTGTCTTGGAACAATTCTACAGGGTCTTCTGTTAAACTAACTATAAGCAATTAAATTTAATGAATGGAATTTTAACTTTAAGTAAGTTGTGATATATGTATAACAACACAAAGTGGAGCTACCTATAATATTTTGCTTGGTGATAAATCCTGATTAATTTAGTGGGAGACTTCAAAACTCTACAATATCTTAAATATCACTTATATACATTCAGATAGATTTTAACATTATTTAACTGTGTCAATAATTTAGTTTCTTTTTATATTGGAATATATTATGTCTTTGTTCTATACAACTTCTCTTAGTTTTAAAATCAAACCTACAGTTTTATTTTCAAATCTTGTATTTCCCAGAGTATGGAACTATTCTATAATAAAAGCTACCTAATAAAAATTGGGCTCCATAAAATCAATTTTTCTACAAATATTCTTAATGTATTCATTCTTTCAACTTGGTTTGCACATTTATTCTGTACAATCAACTGTGCATAAGGTTACAGATTTTCTTTATTTCCAGAGATTCTCTCTAAGGTACACTTTAACACTGAAATATATAACAGTAATTTCTTCATAGCAAACCAAAGTGTTCAGAACTCAATAGAAAACAAAGAGATACGGTTCTTATCTGAATTCAACATTTTAATGAGAAAAAAAGGACTGCTTAATCTCTATCCTGGTATCTCCCTCAAAACTAATCCTACTTTCAATTTATTTTTTGTTCAGACCATCTTCTTAAATATTTGTATAAGTCTTTGTCACTCAAAAAATTCAAAGGAAGATATATGTCAATGGTTCTTTCCCTTTCTTTTCCTTCAACTTGTATAATTAAAACAGAGCTGTTAGGTAGAAGAGGGACTGATGATGATTAACTAGGCAAAGTCCTAATTATTGTTTTCTCTTGGCAATTTTGTTCTTATATAAAATCAAATGTATTAAAAATTCTGTGTCACAAAATATGCTTGAAAGTTTGAAATAAAATCCATGGTTATTTAAGGATACATGTAAAACAGAGGGTGCATGAAGTTATAGACCAAGAACTGGGATTCTAAAATTCTAAGAATGCTAACAAATTCTAATTGTATCATTACTTGATATTTGATTGCATGTCCCTCGGGTTAATGTAAAGATTGAACTGGAATGTAAAGAATTCACAGGAACTCCAGCCTTTAAGGCTTTGGAGCTGTACACACTAGAGTAAGATACAGTTTGTTTTTTCTTAAATTTTGTTTCATGATTCCTCAAACTTCTGCAGTGGTCTCATTTGAGCCACGAGGAACATGAACCCCCAAAAGCATAATAGCTAGATATCATTTCATGTTTGACCTCAGAATCATCTACTATAGTTTAAATCTGAGTGAAGAAAACAGAATTTGATGAAAGTTTGTTTATGTCAGGAGCTGTGGTAGACTACGCATCTTTGGTCTTAAGCCTATAGCAATAGCCCCGTGAGGTAGGTGAGTACACTTACCTCACAGATGAGCACACAGACTTATAAGAGTAAGCCACTAGGCCAAGATCAGAGTGGGCAAATGATAGAGTTGAATAAAAAGCCAGGACTACTGACTCCAAAGCTCATGAAATTTCTCTGCACACCAACGAGGAAAGAATAAAACTTTAATATTAATACCATAAGCAGAAACGGGTAATATTCTTCATGAAAAGGATTGGTAAAATGTGGCATTAGGAGTACAGACAGTAGATCCATGATGTCCTGGGTTCAGTACCAAGCACTGCCACCATACGGTCATATGACATCACACACATTACTCAGTCTCCCTGGGCTCAGATTCCTTGTATATAAAATAAGGATAATAACAGCAGTTTACCACATAGGATTGTAAGAATTAAATAGTCAGGATTTAGCACATAGTAGTGCTTCCTATTATGATTATAAATAATTTTAATTAGGAAGAGCTATAGAGGTTATTTAACCCCCATTTTTTTTTAAGTAAGAAGCAAAGATCCTAAACTGTGGAATGACTTACCCAAGATTACAAAAAAAAGACAGAAACAAAATCCATTTTTCTTAATGTCCAAACTGTTCTTATTTTCGTAAGCAAAGATAGTATTCTGGCAGTAACGAATGCTGATGCTACATTAAGAATTTATTTGTATTACTTTATAAACCTCTATGCCTTTTCTACAATCTGCCTGCAACTACTGAGAAATATCACAAACTTACATGGATATGCTAATAAGAATGAATCAACAAATTATGAACATAATGCTATATTTTACAAGTCCATAAAATTTAAGGATTTTATGTACAAATAAAATATTACATAGAAAGCAGTGAATGAAAAATGATGATAAAAATAATTTTACTTAAATGTGAGAGAGAACTTTTTTAAGCTTAAGAATTTAAGATTTCTTGAAAGTATTTGTCAAGATTAATGATGTAGAACAGAGTTGCTGTTCTCTCCTGTTGTCGTAACTACTTTAGCTTCCTTTGCAGTGTACATTTTGTTCTAAAAGAGAAGAGAGCACAGTGATTAATGCACGTATATTTTATGCTGTTAAAGTTTCAAAAATGATAGAACTCTGTTTTCACGACAGATTAGAAATATTTTCGCTCTTCTGGAAAAAAGTAACTTGCTACATAAATACACAAATCAAAAGTGGCAATAATGATGAATGTTATGCTTTTCCTGAGAAGCTTTTTTCCCTGATGGCAAGAAGAAAAGTAGAAAACTGGTCTTTTTTATTTGTATGAACTCAAAAGAAAACAGTTTCTTGATTCCCCTTTCAAATTAATATTCAAAACACAAATTACTGACCATTTATCGTATGCAAAGTGATATTCTAGCTGCTGGAGACGCTGAAATTGATAAAAGATAGTCTTGACTCTCAAGCATTTGATAACTAGTTAACTTTTTTTTCTAATGTGTTGTTTAGCTACCCATACAAACAAAAATTATCTAATAGCTTTGAACATTTTGGTTAAAAAATACAATAGAATTTAGACAATGTCACAGCATGTATGTTTATTAAATGGTGTCCCATTATTACCATGCTCTAATTACATTAAATAGCACCAGAAATGCCATTAGTTTTCACTTTCAAAGGCCATTAAAATTTCTTTAATTTGTATAATTAAACTAGAAGAGTGGTAACACATTAAAACAGAGCCAATGCAAGATTGCTTAAATGACAGTATTTTGCCTTGGGGCAAATATTTCTAGAAAATAAAGCAATCTCCTAATTAGGTATTATTTATATTGTAGAAATATTTATTTATCATGTAATAAGATTGCATCATATTTTCATATTTATTTCTATCAAGTACACCATATTAATATCCTTTGCCTTGCCTTTTTATAGTAGAGTAAAAGATATACCAACTAACATTTTTTATATTGTTGTATTGGGTGTGGGTACATTGTAGCATTCTTTTTAATGAGATTTTACACAGCAATTTTCTCCTGATGATGTCTAAGGATAATTAATTGTCATCACATGATGATGACTAAATGATGCTAAGCGGTATTGAATCAGGAGATAATACAGCACTAACAATTTTACTTAAGATTTTTCTAAGATAAAATTTTGACAAGTTTAGTATTCAGTTATTTCCACACACACAAAATATACATAACATATTTCCAACTCAAGATAATATTCAAATGTTTCATGCTTTTATTTTTCATGTTCCTCAGATTTTTCCATTGAAATCTATCAGCAGGATAAGCAGAATATAGCTCAAAGGAATTCCTCAGTATCATTATGTTAAAGCTAAGGCAAGAGTCAGGTCTGCCCTCTGGGAAGACTGGACAGATAGAAATGCAGCAATGGAGCCCAAGGGTGAAGTGCAAGATAGAAAAGAAGTAAAGACCTGAACTCTAAGGAGCAGAGTAATCCATGTGCAAGATAAAATGAGAAGAGAAATTGATCCCTCAGTCTCAAGGAAGCTGTAGGGACAAGAAACACTATGATGGGGATAATCCCCAGTGTGGCAGAGGTGAAGAAGAAAAATAACACAGAAAGAATCATTGGATTATAGAACAGATAGGTTTAGTATTTTAAGCAGGATTGAGTAGGGAAAAACAAAATTCATGTACCGGTCATGAACTCAAATAATTTAATAAAGCTATAAAGAATTAAACATAGATTTGACAATGAGGTCATACTTTGTTTGGTTTTGTTTTAGTATGCTGTTTTATCCTTTTGCAAGATGTTTACATGATGGAAGGACATTCAGATATTTATTATTTAAACCAGCAAATATTTATGGAAAAGATTCTTTGTGAAATAAAATACGTTTTAAACCATGTTAGGACTAATGAAAGAGATAAAAATGAAGAAGCTGCCTAATCTAAGAAATGTGTGGATTGGTGAGGTCAATAATTGAGAAAAACTATTAAAGAGTCAAAGATAAACATATATAAATGTAAAATAAATGAAATTAATGACTGACACGGAGAGGCTAAGAAAAATTCGGTATAGACTCATGTTTTCAACTCATGTTCAAGGCTAGAAAGTTAAGATAGAAAAACTTACTGGATTTCTCTAGCACAGTGAGCTTTCATTTACAGAGTTAGACTCCTGCTCTTCCTACATTTGTTCTGAATGTACATCAGAAATTCATTAGAAGAAATGTTAACTAGTTAACAAGAGTAGACTATCCAAAGCATTTGTAAATGCATATGACTGTCTAGCAATACTTCTTTTTCATTTTCATTACTAGCTCCTTCTGAAATAAAGTTCAAGTTTATTTAGGGGGAGGAAAAATTGATAGAATCATGTCAGACATAGAAATGACACTATTTACAGAGAATCTTTAGAACCAATGACCCAGAATGTTAGAGTGTAAGAATCTCCTTGCTCACATAAAATCTCCTTTAACTGTATTTCTGTCACCACCACAGATGTGGATACAATGAGTGATCATCCATTATACTGGAAATACCCTTGCCCTCCAGGATAAACTGGAAAACTTACTCTCTCACAACGTTCTTGCAAGTCAGTATACATTTGTGTGAACCGATAGCTCTAAAAACACAAAAAGAGAGATCATGTCTACCTACACAGACCAGGCAAATTGTGAGACAGGGTTTACATAGCATCCTGATCTTAGGAAGAGGAAGAACACCAACAGGAATCAACTTGAGTTGCAGTAAAAACCCAGGGGTGTTGAGGGTTCAGCAAAACATAAGTTGAACATATTGCCAGGTACACAGACTTTGTTTAGAGGATTGCAGGATGAGAAAATTGGAGGACCGGCATGGTGGTGTAGTGCTATAATTCCAGCATTTGGGAGGCTGAGGCAAGAGAACCATGAATTCAAGGGAAGCCTGAACTACACAGTGAGACCCTGTCCTCAAAACCAAGGGCTTGGGATGTAATTCAGTGGTAGAATGTTTGCCTAGCATTGACAAGAGATTTGTCACATGGAAGACTGAAATAGAGAAAGACGAAACTCATGGCAAATCGTAATCGTCTTAAACTTAATGCTCTGAGAACACAACCTTAAAGTACACAGATTTTTCTACGAAGTAAATGTTCAATGGAAATTATATGAATGTTTGCAAGAACAATTAGAGAGAAAGCTACTTGTGTTAATAAGTGATTCCTTAATGATATTAGCAATATAAGTAGGCAGTGCTCTGAAGGAAGGAGTCTTTATAAGAAAATGAAAAACTTGGTGGTTCTTTCTAACTAGGTACAGAATGACAACTTAAGAAAATATATAGTGTTAAGTATTATTATCCATCAAAGAGGACAGAGACTGATTCATTTGATTCAAAGTAAGTTCACTCTTCCTTTGAATCTTACTAATTAAAGGTTCGAATAATTTTAAAAAGAGAAAAATGAAGAAATAGTTAACTTCTGAGCACTATAATAATGGGAACCATCAACAAATCATTTCACAATATTTTTATATTTTTCAACACCTCTTCGAGTCTTGAAATTTCTTATATAAGAATGGAAATAATGGATAAGGGGTGATTTTCTTGGCAAGGTGCTCACTAGTTCAAAATGAATGAAAATCTTGAACCCAGGTATACTTAAGATGCTAGTTATGACTATGTATACATATATATGTATACATATATTATGTCTGTGTATATATGCACATATGTATACATATTATATATATATGTGTGTGTGTGTATATGTATATACATATATAAATCTATTGCTATTATACCAAATCTTTAGAACCAAGAAGTGATTCAGCCTCAAAGTTTATCTTTAACTTAGACTCTTCTTTTTTCATAATTCTTGAGAATTTCTCAGTTCTCAACCTTAGGTAAATTTGGTTAATAGCATTTTTTTCTTTATGTCTCAAGAGAACATCAAAATCTGAAATTTACAACTTGACATACTCATAGGTTATTTGGTTCTACTGTTGACACGTGTTAATTTTTGAATGCTGTAACAAAGTCCTACACATTTAGTGGATTAAACAACAGAATTTATGGTCTGACATTTCCCAGTGCTAGAAGGCCAAAGTGTGAGGTGGATTGCCAACTTCTGAGGCATCTTAGAAGGAATCCATCCATGCCTGTTCTGGTAGTTTGCTGGTCAATTCTTTGGTATTGACAGTCTTTGACTTACAGAAGCATCACCCCAATCTCTTCCTTTTTCTTTTCCTAGACTTTCGTCTGTATTCACATTTCTCCTTTCAGTAAAGATGCTGGTCAGATTTGGTTGTGGCACACTATACTCAGTATAACCACATCATATACTGATTGCATCTGCAATGGTCCTATACCCAAATAAGATCACATTGCAAGGAATACAAATATAAGCAATACTATGAAAAACAGGTCACACTAAGGGGAGGTCACTAATGGGAGAAGGAGCATAAAAGAAGGAAGTTAAGAAGGTGAATATGAGTGATGTACTTTCTATACAAGAATGAATATAGAATTTTTAACCCTGTTGAAATCAGCGTAAGAAGGGGACTAAGGTAGAAAGGAGAAAAATAGAGGAGATGAACCAATTTGGGTTATAATACATGTGTACATGTAAATGTCGCAAGGAAACTCCTAGACCAGCAGTCTTAAACAAAAATGCCTTAAAAAGAAAAAACAAAAGTGGAGATCAGGAAAGCAACACAGGTCCTGTCTGGGGGTTGCTACCAGTGGGAAGGGAGAACATATAAAGAAAGGATGAAGGACGGTGAATGTAGTGGAAATATTATTTACTTATGTATGAAAATGGAAAAATAAGACATGTTGAAATTCTTCAAGGAATAGGGGGAAGGAGGATGAAAGAGAATGATGGAGAGGTTGAATTTAACTATGATACTCTGTAAGAACTTTTGTAAATGTCACAATGTACCACTAGTACAATAATAATATAATAAAAAAGAGGAATTGGTGGTTAAGACTTCAACATATGAATAGAGGGGGCAATTCAACCCTTGACAATATGTAATAATTAGATGGTCATGGTCGTTGTTGGAAGTCAACTTTCAGACTGTCTACTCATTTGAAATCTTTTGGCTCTTTAGTTATGGAGAGAAGTGAAAGATACCAAGGTGACTCATCAGAAGAGGATGAATTTACATTTGTACCCAAGCTCTACCATTGGAGATGACATCCTCATTGACATTCCTAACATCACCACTTAACCCTGCCCCAATTTGCTAATATGTTCACCCAAGAAAAATAACATTTTTTATCACCTCCTCCCCAGTAACCTTTAGTGACTGTCTTCTTCCTACACAGTGAAGTCCAAGTTCTTAAGTATACCATTTAGATTTTTCCACTCACCAAAGCTGACCCATCATTTGTATAGTCTTCATGGGTACAAATACATGTTCTAGTTAAGCTCAGCTATTACCTATCTTCTGAATACACAAAACTTTCTTGTTTTCAAACCTTCACTTATGAACATATATATAGTATATATATATATTGCAGTATAATACAGGGGTTAGAACTCAGGGCTTTGCACTTGCTAGGAAAGCACTTTATCACTTGAACCTTGTCCCCAGTCTTTGTTATTTTTCAGATAGAGTCCCTTGTTTTTTCCTGGGGCTAGACTCAGACCACTATCCTCCTATCTATGCCTCCCAAGCAGCCAGGATTACAAGCATCACCACCACACTTGTTTGTTGAGATGAGGTCTTGCTAACTTCTTGCCTGGGCCAACGTCTTGCCTGGGCCAACCTTTTACTGTGATCATCCTTGTCTCTTCCTCCCCAGTAGTTGAGATCGCAGGTGTGAGCTCACTATACCTGTCCCTATTTTGTTTGAGTTTTTTTTCTTTTCATTAGTGCAAATTAATTGTACAAAAGGGATTTCACTGTGATATTTCCATACATGCATATAAAGTACTTCAATCAAATTCACCCCTCTATTACTCTTTCTTAATTAATAGCCCCTCTTCTTCCCCTTTTTTTGTTAACAATTTCTAGTGGATTTCACTGTTATTTTCACGCATATATAATGTACTTTGATCACATTCACCCTTCTGTCTCCCTGTCCCCTCTCCCACTGTTTCCTTCCCCCCCCCATACTCCCCATTTTACAATCATGTCATATGATTATTTTTAGACCTAGAATCTGCATATGAGAAAAAACATGCAATATTTGTCTTCTTGAGTTTAGTGAGATGATATTCAGTCCTATTCATTTTTCTGCAAACAACATAATGTCATTCTTCTTTATAACTGAATACTTCTCCATTGTGTATATATATTTTCTTTATCCATTCATTGGTATAGTCACCTAGGCTGATTCTGTATTTTGGTTATTGTGAATAGTGGTGCAGACATTCTTTTGGATATATGCCCAGGAGTTGTATAGAAGGACCATATCATAGTTCTATTTTTAGTTTGTTGAGGACCTCAGTACTGATTTCCACAGTGGTTGCACTAACTTACTTTCCCACCAAAGTGTATAAGGATTCCGTTTTCCCTGCATTCTCACCAGCATTTGTTATTGCTTATTCTCTTGAGGGCTGCCATTTGATTTGTGTTTCCTTTATGGCTAGGGATGTTGAACATTTCTTCTTGCATTGATTTACCATTTATATTTCTTTTGATTATGTCCAATTCATTTTTACACTTATTAATTAGATTATTATTCTTTTGGCATTATTTTTAATCTCTTTATATATTCTGAATATTTTTCCTTTGTCTAATGAATAGCTTGCAAAATTTTTTCCCATTCTGTGGGTTTTGTCTTCATTCTCGTTTCCTTTGATGTGCAGAAGCTTTTTAAATTGATACATTCCCATCTGTCAATTCTTTCTCTTATTTTCTGAACAATTGGAGTCCTTCTCAAAAAAAGTTGCTTTTTCCTATAGCTTATACCTGTTTTCTTATTGAAAGATCATTTCTGTTCGCATCCTGTAAGCCTTGCTAAAATCCCACCTCTTCCGTGATCCCATTAATGTGCAGAAGTTGTTCTTGAGTCTCTTTTCTATAATTTTAATATTCTTATGAGTAATATTAATGTATTACTGTCTTTACTTCTCATGTTTATATTTTACTTCTGTAACTGCCTTATAAATATCTTGGGAGCAAACATATTCTTCCTTGTTATGCATGGAGTGCTATAGATTCTCAACCATTGACATAATTTATTTATCCTGAATTTTAATCAGAAAGTATATGGTGACTGTATTTTGTTTCACTCTGATTTGCTGTGTGCCCACAGTTGTATTCCCATTTAACAGAGAGGTACATTATCTCTTGCAAAATTAGGAGTCAAGGGATTTGGTCATCCTATTGGACTAGTTCATTTAGTCCTCAGAGCTTTACTTACCTATAAAAGCAGAAAGTAGTACTAATTTAATTTTAAGGGTAGTCTCTGATTAGCTTTCTACAATATATGGCCTGTACATTTTATCATCAAAAATATAATCTTTCAGTAAAGTTAGTCAGATATGGCAGGCATTATACAGATATATACATGAATGGATGGATGGAGGGATAGATGGATGGATGGAGGGATGGATCTACTGATTTGGTGGTGTTTTACTACCATTGCCAACAGTTTACTGTCCCTCAATTCTTTGCCTGATTGTATAATCTACACTCTGGCTATCTTGTAAATAGTTTTTAATGCCCTATTAAAAAATCAATTACAAAGTAAATTGAGGTAATTTCTATAATGCTATCTAAAGAGCTAGTAGCAGTGAGTAGCTATAGGGAGCAAGATTGAGGAAATGAAGGGTAGGAGAATTTTCACTTTAAAGTTGTTTTTACTGCATATGTATTACTTTCACAATTAAAAAAGGATGATCAGTCAGTTTGGTTGTCAATGTCACTTTAAAAAAAATGAGAACAGGCTAGTGAAAATCAATTTAAAAATAAGTATAAGTATTTCCTTCCTCCTTGATAGGTAATCTTAGATGAAATCTAAGAAAAATAATTCTAAGTTCATTGATTTATTAATGTTCTCTCATAATTCTCAAAGGGATCCCTCATAGTACTTGCTTTAGCAGTACATGTACTAAAATTGGAAAATTGAGATGATACAGAGAAGGTGATGAATATGTTTATTTCCTTGATTGTGGTTGCTGCATCATGAGTGTATATGTATATATATACATATATATATATATATACCAAACTTTAGTTCACAGGCCCAAGAAAGCATGGGAATGGGTGTTAGAAGTTATCTAGTCTCCCACCTATGTCAAGATAATGTAGGGCTCCCAGCAGCTTATCTTAGTATTGAGTATGCTAGAGAAGCCCTTAGAAGTTCACATCATCTGCTCACTGGAAAATCAACTAAAGAGTTCAACTTGTTGGAAATTCAGCTTGTTTAGTACTGGCTTTAACTTGCTTAGGTTCGGCTTAAACACATCCCACACACACACACACACACACACACACACACACACACACACAGTTCCCCATCTTGATCCTTCTAAAAGAGGCACACTGCCCTTTAACCTGGAACGATGTTTTTATGATTCATTCCTTATCTAATGTAGAGAGATGTTTTCACTGGCAGGAATATGTCACCTCCACTTCTTTTGTTGTTGGGGCCTTGTTTACACAAGTTACTAATTTGATCAGAATTAACCAAGTGATTTTTCAATCCTCTTGCCCAATAAATACTCATTACATGAAGTATTGCTCTGATAGCTTGCTTCACTCGGTGGGTTCTTGTTTTCCAAAGATGACTTTATGCATGAGATCTTACATTTTCAAAATAGCTAAGGGATTCTTTGGAATCCAGGACAGGTACTAGTACTTTCTATGGAAAATAGAAAAAAATGAACATTTTAGGGATACAAACTTGGATCAGAGTTTAAGATAAATGGCTGTAGCTATTGAGTTGTGAATTCTATGAGACACTTCTGGACATTTACACACACACATATACATTCATGCATATATCCATAACCTCCTCTGGCTGTAAACACACACTCATGTAGGAAATTGATGCACAAACCTTGCTCAAAAAATCAATTCTATCAATAGGCAAATAATTAAAATGGAGGGAATTAACAGGAGGGAAAAGACAAAAGAAGAGATGATTGGGGGTAAATATGATCAGTATATATCCCATGCATGTATGCAAATAGAACAATGAAACTCATTCAAATTGTCTTACAAAAAGGATGGGGAAGGGGAGATGAGAAAGAGTAATAGAAGGGGTGAATAAGACCAAAGTACATTAGATGCATGTATGGAAACATCACAATGAATCCCTTTGGTACAATTGATGGCACACTAATAAAGAAGAGGAACTGGCAGACAATTGTTATAAAAATACTACTCTAAAAAGTGTAAAAGAACTTGACAACAGATGAGCGTTTACAAGAAAAATGTTGTTACTAAGCTGACATGAAATTGTGACTAAAGTTTTTATTGTATATTTAAAATGTGAGGGCTGGTGGAATGGCTCAAGTGGAAGTGTTCTTGACTAGCAAGCAGGAAGCCTTGAGTTCAAATCTCAATACCACAAAATAAAATAAACTTAAAATGTGAATAAAGCTCTTACTTCTATGAAGGAAGACCAGGAATTATAAATGCAAAAACTCAGAAAGTGATGAGAGAGTGGGAGGAAATGGAGTTTCACTGGCAGAATTCAGTGAAGAAGAAACAAACCAAAACCATCACAGAAATAGGAAAGGAGTAGAAGCAGCAGATGTAGGAATACATTCTATAGAAAAGACACCCAAGTACACAGAGGACATAAATGATATGATGTAAGAAGGTAAAATAAAAGTGGAAGCTAAAAAGGACTCAGGAGAATTGATAAATAAACTGGAAAATCAGAGCCTATCAATGCATAATTGGGGTCCCTGAAGAAGAAAAAACAAAAACAATAGAACAGAACAAATATTTTTAAATATAACTTAAGAAAAATATGTGAACAGACAATAATAGCCCAACCTATTGAAAGGATATATCATGTGCCAGTGAAAATTGATGTAGTCAAAACTGCGACATGTCCTTTGGCTCCATAATCAAGACATAGGAGTTCAAACATATCCTAGTAAATTTGCTAGTTTTTACTGCTACAGAAAATAGAGGTTAGGGAATGGGGGTGGTTAGAAAAAGTAGAGATGGTGATCAGAGGGTACAAAGTTTCAGTTAGTCTGGAGAAGTAAGTTTTAGATATCTCTTATATTGCATAGTAAGGATAGTTAATAATACTATTTCAAGGTTGATAAAAGAATAAATTTTTAACATTCTAGCCACACAAAATGATAAATTGGTGCAATGATGGATATGTTAATTAGCTTTATTGAATCTTTCTACAGTGATACATAAATCAAAACATTATATCATATCCCATAAATATACACAATTATTGTTTGTCAGTTAAAAATAAATTTTAGAAAACATCTTTCAGACAACTAAGTGAAAAGATCACATTTATAGGAATAAAAACTTAAGATGGTTTTAGATTTCTCCATAGAAGTAGTCAACACTAAAGACCAATGGAGAAAAACGTCTGAGATACTCAGGGAAAGAAAATGTAATCCAAGGATTCTATGCCCAGCCAAGAATTTTGTTAAATATAAAGGTTCCAAATAATATTGAATGTGTCACAATTTAAGAAATACTGCTCAACTACCAAAGGTTGAGCTTCAGCCAATCGAGGGATATCAGGGCAAACTTTACCAAAATAAACATTTAATAATGTTTGGTGGTAAACAAAGCACAGCTAAAAGTAAAAAAAAAAAAAAAAATACATGGACTAGAATGAAAAACACAACACAAATTTTATATGCGCTGACAATTTAAAAATATACAAGAAACAAAAATTGAGAGTAAGGAAGAAAGAATTTTGGCAATGTCTCAAAAAACTAAATGTCCAACTACCACGTATAAAATACCACAGATGTAGTGTCACTGATAGATCACTTCATCTGTAATAGCATGGAGTCAAAGGATATCACTGATAATCAGCTGATCAATCAAATAATGAATCATAACTTGCCATGGCTATATCTCCTAATACTACAAAGATAGCAAGTAAAAATTATTTTTAGAAAACAAAAACAGTTGCCAAATAGCTAAAATTAGGAATGCTAAACAATTTGCAATTTCTAAGTTAATTATTAAAAAAATTGTATGTTTAAAAATCGAGTAGTCCTTTGGACAGAATAATGAAGTGAATGTATCTTTTTTTCCTCCTGAGGAAGTACTCTTGAATTTTAATTTATAATAAAATGTAGCTATAAAATAAGAATCACCGCTTTTCCTTGTACTTGTTTTCTAGAAAATTTAGTATACTACATGAAATCATCGTTAGACTGATGGGTACAGGTATAAAGGAAATCATAAGTACTACAAAAAGAATTTTGGCAGCCAGAGCACACTTCAGTGGTTATAGGATTGGTATCTTTTGCTTGGCTCTGAATGCTGCTGTAATCAGGGCAGCACTGTTCTTTAGCAGAAAGTAGAGGGTTCCCCATGGCTTGATAAGAAAGTCTCCTCTCCCATAGAACTAGTGAAAATGTCTCTGATCACCTATGTTGGTTGACACCTGGCTCTTTAATCTTAAGTAAACAAGAATATGTTACAACATGAAACACAGGTTACAACATAATTTGGAGTCTCAAATAGTTTTGAGAATTTGGAGAGAGCAATAGAAACTTTGTCCAGGAAAAATGCACTCCTCACATTTTGTCTGTAATTGTATGGGATTCAGAACCCCTGATTCACATATGAAGAGACCCACTCTCTGGGTTTATGGACTCCAGGTTAAAGACTCTAGTTTAAAAAGTTCTCTGAAATTTAGTCAGAATCCATTGTTGATCTTGCTAGTCAAAACTACAAGTGTTACTTGATGTTCTGAAAGAAGAAAACCTGCTCAAACAGCTTTGACAGCCCATCTTAGCCATCTCTCTCATTTATTCTGAAGTTGTAAGAGTGGCAGTTTTCAAAGTCTGGTCTCTGGATCACCTGCATCAGAATCGCGTGGTAAACACCACACAATTAAATATTTTGTGGACATTTCTATACCTGTCTAGGGTTTAACTTTATATGAAGATAAAGAAAATTGGGAAGAGGAGATACAGCATAAGTCAGCAGCATAGGAAGAGATGTACCCAGACTTGATGGAATCTGAGGAACTGGCTCAAATTTGAGATCAAGATTGTGTCAGTCCTTTTTGGTACACTTAAAGGTCATGACTTTAATTTGCAAATTTTGATGCTAATTTGCCTTAGCCAACTGATTCTGGTCAAAAAAAAAACGAAGGAAAGAAAAAGAAAAATAGAGATTCATTTGTTTTTAAACCACACATTAGTCTAGAAAAGGCAAAAGCAACTGCAACATCAGAGCTGGGTCTCTGCCTCCTTAAACTCTGCCGGACAGCAATAAATAAATAACCCTTCAAGCCCCATGGCCTCCTAAACAGAAACATGCCAGAGCTCCAGTTTTCAAGGGGAATAATTAATCATTATGAATTCAAGAGGTTTTTTTAAATTCTATTTTAAAATGACTAACATTTCACGAATACTTACCACATGCCAAGACTTCATTGCAGTTCAGTCATTGCTTGTCCTAAAAATAGGTAGGAGACATTCCTGGGTCACTAGCCTGGCTCCTTTGCAGGCAGATCAGTGTGGTGGGGATGCTGAGGTGAGCACAGTGGATGTCTGACTATTATGCACACAGCACATCACAATTCAGGATTCAATTACCCATGTGGCTGCTAGGTAGGATGCAGTTTTGCATTCTGTCATTAAGGTAGAGATTAGAGCAAGCTTTATGAATGATCATTGTTCTATCTAGTTATTCCTGTGGACATTGTGGTTCATTTTCAGATCAGAGAGCAATTAGCCCAACAGATTTTCATCACAGGATTCTTTCAAGAGGTGATCTAACAAGTATCTAAGGTAAATTAGTGTCAACATACACAGATTAGTCATCACCTTTTATTTTATCAAGCAAGACTGATATAATCTCAAATTTGAACCAGCTTCTCAGATTGCATCAAGTCTGGGTGCATCTCTTCCTGTACTGCTGACTTATGCTTTATCTCCTTCTCTTTGCAATTTTCTTTATCTTCATGTGAAGTGAAACCTTGGACATGTATAGAAATGTGCACGAAATATTTAACTGGAAGGGCCAATGCAGCAGAGTCTCATATGCTCCAATTTGTTATTGCTCTTCTGTAGAATTTACAATGAATTTCACAGTGGAATGCACAATATAAAATGCCCTCAATTTTACACATTTTAAAGTAAAAAGATCTCTTGAAATATTGTAAATTGAAAGACTGAGTGATCTAAATAGACTTTTGCTATTTCTCTAAAGAAGGAATTTAAATACTGGGGAAAACAAATAGGCTTTTCTGTTTTCAACTTCAGATTTAACTATGTTTTAGAAACTTTATTCTGTATATTTGAGCTTTACAACAGGATACTATTGTATACATATAGACAGTAAACCATTACTACAGTGAAGCAAATTAACATATCTGTCACCGCTCATGGTTACTTTTTTGTATTAAGAGCAGCTAAAATCTACTTAACAAAAATGAAATGTTATTAAAAAGATCCTCATGCTGTGAACTAATCTCTAAATTTATTCTTCCTACATGTTTGCTACTTAGTATCCTTTCACCTACATCTAATTTTCTCTGCCCATTTTACCTCCTGAACCCTGGCTACCATGTTTACCCAGCCTTAAAAAAGGAGACCTTGCCATTTGTCAAAACATTGACTGCCCTAATGGACATAATGCTAAGTGAAATAAGCCAGACACAGAAAGAAAATATTCCATGATCTCACTTACATATGAAAGCTTAAACAAAAGTCAAATATTCATATTTAATTACTAAAAGCCACTGTATCATGAAAAAAAATCAATCAATACACTGTTAACTCTTTCCTCTTAACCCACAACTTCAATTTCTGTCATTTCTGATTTTGTGAATACATTATAAATGAAATGGAAAGATCCTTCTTGGTTGTTTTTGTTGTTGTTTGTTTTTGAGTGGGGTCTTGCTATGTTGGTTAGACTAATCTCAAATTCATGGGCTAAAAGTGATCATCCAGCCTCAGCTTCCTGAGGACCTGTCCCTACAGGTGCATGCCATCATGATTGGCTTTCCTTACATAAAATTTTTATCTTCATATTGATCATTATTTAAATTGTATAAATCATAACAATAGTTAAACAAACCCAGATGATTTTGTCTTTATAAATAGCTCTACCAATAACATTTTATCATGCAATGCAACATACTAATGTTTAAGAACTTTGGCCTTAAAGTTGGGCAGACTAAGCCTGAAATGGCAAACCCCATTAATAGTTTTGTGACTTTGGACATGCTGTCTAACTTCCTTAAACTAGCTTCAAATTTCCCTTGTCCTAAATGAATACAAAATGCTATGTTCCTGTTGGGTCTATCCTGAGAATTAAATGAGATAATCTATGTAAGTCAATATATTGTAAATGTTCAGTAAATTGCTAGCTGTTTAGTATGATATAACATTAATGTTCTTTTCAATTAATCTGAGTTGATTTACAAAGAATGAAAATACTGTTCAAATGATGTTAAGACTCATCATTTACTTAATAAATTTGAATGTCCACTCTATGCTGTGTACTAAAAGAATGAGCACAACAATACAGGTATGGTCCCTAAATAAAAGATTTTTGTAGTTTGGAAGAGAAAACAGACATTACATTAAGTAATTATACTCAATTCAGTGTTGCAGATGCGACAATGCAAGGTACTAGACATTCATTGACTAAGGAGATATATGTTGCCTAATTAACTTCCAAGCTACTGAATCTTTCAAATAATATACAAGAGTAATATCCCTAGTTATCAAAATCTTCAATAGCTTTTAACTTATTTTCCTTTTTTTCAAACTTAATATTAGCATTTGATATAATTCTTCATTTGAAGTGTATTTGTAAATCATATGATTCTGGTGATTAAAATTTGTCAAAAAGATTTTTCTACCCTTTATTGAATAAGGATGTGACTGTGTTGTTAAGACAAAAAATTACCCTACCATATATTTTGGGTTCTCATTTATCCATTTTTATCTGTTTCTTTTTAAAATTATTTTTCTCATTGTAAGTTTTGTGGTTCTTATACTGAAGTTTTGTCATTTTATATTGTCGTGTATACCCTGCCTTTCCTTTATAATTTTTTCCATTGCTTCAGTATTTGTACTGTACATTTTCCAAGGATTTTTTTTCTCTTGACCTTGAGAGTTCTCTAGCTATATCCAAAACACCACTGATATCACAGCAGGAGTTTTTTTTCCTTTTCTGTACATAAACTGTGGGTACTGATGTTCACTCAAGCACTGTGTAAAGAAGCAAGAATGCAGCTTGAAATCACAACCTAAAAACTGTGCTCTGATAAAAATAAACTATGCTAAAGTTATTGTATATCTTCCCATTTTTTGTTAAGGGAAAGTGATTCATATTCTCAATTTTGTAAGAACTTAGAGAATATTTACATGATTTTGAGTGGAATTTCCCTCAAATATAAAGTGAACTTCACAAGGTACACTTATGTCTATATTATAAACCAAAGAAAAAAATTAATATGCTTGAGAAATTTCAACCTGAGTGTTAGCTTTATTGACTCTTCATATTCAAAAATCGTTCCTTTTGGACCTATTTAATGTTAAAGTAGCTAATGAAAATTGTAATTATGCAAGTCATACATGTATAATTGATTTATATTTATTAGAATAATCTAGTGGAGATGGATTGAGTTCTAGAATTTAATCTATCAACAGACTAATCATTAAAATTTCCCAACTTTGATGGGAAGCATGCTATAGTTGTCACTTTATATCTCCTGTACTGTAAAATGTCAACTTAGCTCTCTGAAATTTCAGGAGGAACATGGCTAAGGCAGAGATTGCAATACAACATTACTCTTTCTAAAAATATATCATCTTTCTGTAAAGACTACCCCCTTAGCATGTCTAGGTGTGGTTTTGTAGAAGGTCACCTGATGGTCTGAGAGGAATATTCAAATTGTTTAAGGATTTGCATAAGTGCATAGTTAGGGCCTTCTGCAGTACCAGATAATTTCTAGTGACTGGATTGTGGTGAAATCAAGCACAGTGACTGAAGCAGCTCAGGCAGTATTGATTTTCATCAGTGAAAGAATTTCTTCAGTATATTACCAAATAACCTAGTTGTCCCCTAACACAGTGAATGCATTCATCTTGCTCAAACCAGTGGCTTAAGGTAGAACACACTGACATTGGGCACTTTGTGATACCTTTACTATGGAGGAAAAAAAAACCCAAAACCTAAAAAGAACTAGATCTGGAAGGGGGTATTTCCAGTTATGGGGGCAAGTCTTTAATTGTAAAATAAACAAATCTCTCGGAGTGAAAGTGGTGTGAGCAAGTTAATTGAGATGATGGTTTACCTTATCTTTTATTGCCTCACTCATGAGGTCTTCCTGTCAAGATCACAGTTTATAGTTGCTATTGTGAACTAAAAAATATAAGAAATCCTCTAGTCATGATCTGTTCCTTGACACTGGGAGCGACCTTGCAGTTTGTTTCCAACAAAACCCTTTTGTAGGGGTTTTGGCTATTATGATCTAGCAATAAATTATTTTCCATGGATAGACTGCTGTGTAAGACTGAGACCTACCTTCTTGTATGGAATGTAAAGTGGTATGAGTCTCTTTGGAAATGTCTCAAATTCTACAATAATTCACTCTGAACATTTGCATTTGTGGAGCCTTAGTTTTAGGCATCTTCAACCCCAGGCTGGGATAGTAAATGTGGCTCAAAACTAACTTGAGATTCGGGTAACTGCTTTTAGAGAGTCACTTTCTCTGCAAGAGAAATATTTTGTTTTATTTTATTTTAGTCATGGGTGGTTTTGTTAAATAAAATGTCTCAAAAGTGCTTGCGGGTCAGATTGGAAAACAGATTCCCTATAAAATTATTAGCATCTCTATTTTTATACCATTACTTTTGGTTATTATTTTCTATCTTTTTACCTCATACTCTAAAACCTGAAGATGATTTTTTCATACAAATGAAAAAGGAAACATGGATCTACAATTAAGAAATATACAAAGATATACAGATCTCATCAAATAATTGAAGTCTTTTTCTCATTTTCAATATGCTAATGACAACTCCTACCTAACCCTAAGCATATTTCTGTATTTTGGTAGATCTTCATATATTTTTCTATATATTTTATATCATTTCTTGAATACCTCTGTGTACCTAAGATAAATTTTTGAAGAGATGTAAAAGAAATGCATAGTGCCTACTGTACTGTGAATTAGTAAAATTTGACAAAAGTAAAATTTTCCTTAGAAAGTATTATCTACAAAAGAAATTGAGACAAGATGTGAAAAATTCCCAAATGATGTATGAAAACCCACATTTTTATTTTTCAGCCTTTGAGAGGGGAAATAAACATTTCTCTGTTCTGTGATTCCTAACCATGTCCACTGACATTATCAATGAATAAATACTATGCTATACATTTGGATACCCATTATCTTGTGTAATATTCACACCCCAGTGAGGTTGCTAATATTAATTCTGTTTTATGGACAAAGAGATAGAACACTAAAGTTAAATAAGAAGTCAAATGCAGTAGCTGAAAGAATTCAGGTCTCTGAACTTTATGTCCTTCCCTCCGTTCAATGTCACTGTGTTCAATGCCAAGGTGTTTATGAGACACATGGACCAAATGGATGAATAAGGTAAGAAATTAGATAACAAATCTATTTTATTATCTACTCATAATAAGGATTTATCATCCTTAAATCCACATTACTGAAATTCTCTTGAAGGGAAAAGTTTCTCCCCTATGAAGAAAATGTATCCACAGGATACTAAAATAAATAATTTTTAAAGTTGATTGCTCATAAAATTCTTAGAATATATATATACTGGGGATCAAATTCAGGACTTTTGCTTTCTAGGAAACTACTCTACCAATTGAGTTATACCCCCAGTACAAATATATTATCTGTTTTGAAGTATTTTTTAAATTTTATTAGTGTCAATTAATTATATAAAGTGGTGTCATTGTTATATTTACATACACACACCATATACTTTGATCAAACTCATCACCTGTATTACTTTTTCATAACCTCCTTCCTTCCTCCACTTTCTTAACTTTTCAAAAGTTTTTAATAAGTTTTATTATGCTATTTTGATACTACATATAATGTACTTCAATCATAAATACTGCCTACTACACTCTCCTAACTTCTCTCCCCTCTCCTACTGGTTACAATCATGTCATATTAATTTTGGGGTGGTTAGATTTTACATATGAAAGAGAACATAATATATTTATCTTCAAGCTTAGCTTTTCTCACTTGATATGATGATCTCCAGTTTAATCATTTTTTCTGCAAACAACATAATTTCATTTTCCTTTATGGCTGTATAATACTCCATTTCATTATTCATTCATTGGTTGGTAGGCACATAGGCTGATTCCATAACTTGTCTATTGTGAATGGTACTATACTAAACATGGGTGTGCAAGTATCTTTATTGTATGTTGATTTATATCCTTCAGGTAAATGCCCAGAATGGTGTATAGCAGAATCCTAAAGTACTTTCTTTTTTTTTTTTTTTTTCATTTTTCTTTTATTATTCATATGTGCATACAAGGCTTGGTTTGTTTCTCCCCCCTGCCCCCACCCCCTCCCTTACCACCCACTCCACCCCCTCCCGCTCCCCCCCTCAATACCCAGCAGAAACTATTTTGCCCTTATCTCTAATTTTGTTGTAGAGAGAGTATAAGCAATAATAGGAAGGAACAAGGGGTTTTGCTGGTTGAGATAAGGATAGCTATACAGGGCATTGACTCACATTGATTTCCTGTGCGTGGGTGTTACCTTCTAGGTTAATTCTTTTTAATCTAACCTTTTCTCTAGTTCCTGGTCTCCTTTTCCTATTGGCCTCAGTTGCTTTAAGGTATCTGCTTTAGTTTCTCTGCATTAAGGGCAACAAATGCTAGCTAGTTTTTTAGGTGTCTTACCTATCCTCACCCCTCCCTTGTGTGCTCTCGCTTTTATCATGTGCTCATAGTCCAATCCCCTTGTTGTGTTTGCCCTTGATCTAATGTCCACATATGAGGGAGAACATACGATTTTTGGTCTTTTGAGCCAGGCTAACCTCACTCAGAATGATACAGGGAACTTAAAAAACTAAATTCTCCCAAAACTAATGAACCAATAAAGAAATGGGCAGGTGAACTAAACAGAACTTTCTCAAAAGAAGAAATTCAAATGGCCAGAAAACACATGAAAAAATGCTCACCATCTCTAGCAATAAAGGAAATGCAAATTAAAACCACACTAAGATTCCACCTCACCCCTGTTAGAATAGCCATCATCAGCAACACCACCAACAACAGGTGTTGGCGAGGATGCGGGGAAAAAGGAACCCTCTTACACTGTTGGTGGGAATGTAGACTAGTACAACCACTCTGGAAAAAAATTTGGAGGCTACTTAAAAAGCTAGACATCGATCTACCATTTGATCCAGCAATACCACTCTTGGGGATATACCCAAAAGACTGTTACTCCAGAGGCACCTGCACATCCATGTTTATTGCGGCACTATTCACAATAGCCAAGTTATGGAAACAGCCAAGATGCCCCAGCACTGACGAATGGATTAAGAAAATGTGGTATCTATACACAATGGAATTTTATGCAGCCATGAAGAAGAACGAAATGTTATCATTCGCTGGTAAATGGATGGAAGTACTTTCATTTTTAGTTTTTTGAGGAACCTCCATACTGATGTCTATAGTGGCTACACTAATTTCCCACCAACAGTATATATGGGTTCTTTGCCCATGCATCCTCACCAGCATGTGTTTTTATTTATTTACTTGATAATAGCTATTCCGTCCAGGTGAGATGGAAGCTCAATGTTTTGATTTCAGTTTCCTTTGTGGCTAACAATGCTGATCATTTCTGCATGTATTTAATGACCATTTGAACTTCTTTTGAGGACTGTCCCATTTTTTGTGCATTTATTAATTGGATCATTTCTTTTGGCTTTTAGTTTTTGAGCTTGTTATATAATTTGGATATTAATGTTGTTTAATAAATAGTTGGCAAGGATTTTCTGCCATTGTGTAGGTTCTCTTCATTCTTGTAGTTGTTCCCTTTGGTGTACAGATGTTTTTTAATTTGATGAAATCTCATTTGTCAATTCTTGCTCTTATTTTCTGGGCAATTGGAGTCCTATTTAAAAGTCATTGCCTATGTTTATTTCTTCAAATGATTTCCCTAACTATTCCCGTAGAAATTTCAAACTTTTGGATCTTACATTAAGATCATTGATCCATTTTGAATTGATTTTTTATAGAGTCAAAGATAGTGGTCTAGTTTCAGTCTTCTACATGTAGATAAACAGTTTTCCCAGCACCATTTGTTGTGGAAGCTGCCATTTCTTCAATTTTGTTTTTGTCTCCTTTGTCAAAAGTCAGATAACTGTAATTTTATGGGCTTTTTGTGGGTCATCTATCCTATTCCATTGGTCTACATGTCTCTTTGTGTCTGCACCATGCTGTTTTTGTTATGATAACTTAGTGTAATTTGAAGTCAGTTGTGTGATACCTCAGCATTGCTCTTTTTTGCTCTTTATGCTTTGCAGTACTTTGGCTATTCAGGGTCATTTTTACTTTCATATAAATTTCAGGATTGAGTTTTCTATTTCTGGGATTTTGATGGAGATTGCATTGAATCAATAGATAGCTTTCAGTAGTATAGCCATTTTCATAATATTAATTTTGCTGATTCATGAACAAGGGAGGTCTTTCCACCTTCTAGCATTTTTTTCAATTTATTTCTTTAATGTATTTAGGTTTTGTTGTAGATATCATTCACATCTTTAGTTAGGTTTCTTCCTAGCTTCTTTCTTTTATAGAAAAGCTAACACCAGGTGTGGTGGCACATGTCTGTAATTCAGCTATGTGGGAGATAGATATAGGGGGATCAAGGCATGAGGCTATCCCCAGGCAAAATAAACCAAAACACAAGACCTTATCGGAAAAATAAACTAAAGCAAAATGGGCTAGAGGCATGGCTCAAAGTGGTTGAGCTGTTGCCTACCAAGTAAAAGGCTCTGAATTCAAAAACCAGCACTGCCACACCAAAAAAAAAAAAAAGAAAAAAGAAAAATATAGAAATCTGATGATTTATGTATGCTATTTTTCCACAAGTGTTATTTATCAGAGCTAAAAGTTTTTTAGTGGAGTCTTTAGGGTCCTTTAATATAAAATCATATTATCTGCAATAGGATTAATTTGGCTTTTCTATTTGTTTCTGTTTTGTTTCTTTCTCTTTTCTTATGTTCTGGCTAGGAATTGAATCACTATAATGAACAGGAGTGGAGAGAGAGAACATCCTTTCTTTTTCCTGAAAATGATTTCATTTTCCTCCATCGATTAATATACATTTGCTGATAGGTTTGTTGTATATAGGCTTTAGTATGTTGAAGTGTGTTTCCTCTATTCCTAGTTTCTTCACAGAGCTTTCACCATGAAGGGCTGTTGAATTTTGTCAAAGGTTTATTTCTGCATCTATTGAGATTATCATGTGATTTTTGTCCATTGGTCTGTTTATGTGCATTATTACATATATCAACTTTTGTATGTTGAACCATTATTGCATCTCTGATAAAAGAACAACTTGATCATGGTGTCTGATCCTTTTAATATGTTGTTGAATGTGGTTTTCAGTATTTCATTGAGAACTTGTGTTTTCAAGGAGTATGTTCAACAAAGATATTAGTCAATAATTTTCTTTTTCTGACATGTCTTTGTCTGGGTTTGGTACCACAGTAATACAAGAAATACCAGTAATATCAGCTTCATAGAAAGACTTTGGTAGCATTCCTTCCCTTTGTAATTTTTGGAATTATTTGAGGATCGTTGCTGTTAGTTCTTTCTTAAAGATCTGGTAGAATTTAGCAGTGTTTCATTATGGTCCTGGGCTCTTTTTGTTAGGAGATGCTTTATTAATACTTCAATCTCATTTTTCATTATAGAGCTGTTTAACTGGTTGATATTCTCTTGATTCAACTTTGGTAAGTCATTTGCATCAAGAAAGGTATCCATTTTTCAAGGTCTTCCAGTTTATTGGAATATAAATTTTTGAAGTAATTCCTAATGATCCTCTGAATTTCATTGTTATTTGTGTTGATAGCCCCTTTTTCATCTCTAATTTTATTAATTTGGGACTTCTGTCTTTTGGTTAGTTTTGCTAAGGATTTGTCAATCTTCTTTATCTTTCCAAAGAACCAACTTTATGTTTCATCCATTCTTTTCATTATTTTAGTCTCCATTTTGTTCATTTCTGCCTTGATCTTCATTATTTCTACTTACTAATGTGAGATTTGTCTTATTCTAGTTTTTCTAAGAATTTCAAGTGCATCGTTGTTATTTATTTGTGATCTCCCTGATTTTTTAATGTAGGCACTCATATCTATAAACTTTCTTCTCAGGACTGCATTTGCTGTGAGCCAAAGGTTCTGATAAGTTCTGTTTACATTTTCTTTTGATTCTACCAATTCCCTCCCCCACTTATTTCTTCAGTGACCCTCTGAATCACTCAATAGTGTATTTTTCTGTCTCCTTGTGTTTGAATATTTTTGGTAATTTGTTTGCTTTTGCTTTCTAGTTTTTATACCATTATGATCTGATAAAATACAGATAGTTATTTCAGCTTTTTTTGTAATGAATAGGATCTACTTTATATCCTAAAATATACTCTATTTTGAAGAAGATTCTAAGGGCTACCTAGAAGAATGTGTGTTTTGCAGTAGTTGGGTTGAATATTCTATAGATACCTATAAAGTCCATTTGACCTATCATTTCATTTAATTCTGAAATTTCTTTTTGATTATTTTTTTGTCTGGATGACTTTTCTAATGTTGAAAGTAGAGTATTAAAGTCACCCACTATTTTTTTGAAATCTGTGATTTTATGTCTAGTACTATTTGTTTTATGAAATTGCATGTAACAACTTTCAGCATGTATATGTTTATAATTGTCATATCATCTTGATTTATTTTTCCCTTCTTTGTGTTTTCTGAATAATTTTCATTTGAAGTCAGCTTTGTCAGATATGAGTGTAGCTACTCTTGGGCTAGTGGAGTGGCACAAGTGGTAGAGTGCCTGCCTACAAGTATGAGGCAGTGAGTTCAAACCCCCGTACTACCAAAATCAAATGTGAGTATAGCACTCTTGCTTGCTTTGTGGCTCTATTTTCTTACAATATCTTTTCTCATCCTCTCATTTTAAGCCAGTTTGTTTTTTTTGGTGGGGGTGTGTTTCTTGTAGGCAATAAATAGTTGGATCTTGTTTTTTCAATCCAACCCACTCATCTATCTTTGGAGGGAGAATTAATTTTCAGTTATTGTTGAAAAGTATGTATTAATTCCCATAATTATTTTGTTTTTATAATGTTTGATTCGTTCTTAATCCTTATTTGTTTATATACTCATTTGTTTATAATCTCAGCTAGTGAGATTATTCTTTCCTGTATTTTCGGTATGCATTTATCTTCATCTCTGTGTAGGACTTTTTTAAGTGTCTTTTGCAGCAGTGCTGGCTTAGTGGTCATAAGTTGGTTTAATTTTTGTTTATCATGAAAGGTGTTATTTCTTCTTTAATGGTAGTTTTGCTGGATGCAGGAGTCTGGATTGGTAATTATTTTTTTAAGGGCTTGAAATTCAACATTCCATGACTTCCTTGCTTTTAGAGAAATATACTGTTATTCTAATGGGTTTAGAATAAAAACCATTTTTTTGTGTGTGTGACTTGGTGTTTCCCCCTTGATGCTTTTAATATTCTTTCCTTGTTCTATATAATTAATATTTTAACTACAATAAGTATTGGGAATGTTACCTTTCTGGACTTACTGCTTGGTGTCCTAAAAACCTCAGGTACCTCTCAAGATTTGGGAAATTTTCTGCTATTCAGAGGCATTGAATATGCTTTTAATGCCTTTATCTAATACTTCTCCTTTTTCTATGTCCATGATTAATAGGTTTGGACTTTTTGAACTCAGCTTCGGGCTTGCTAGGCAGGTGCTCTACTGTGTGAGCAACACTCCTAGCCCTTTTGTTCTGATTATTTTTGAGATGAAGTCATGCTTTTTGCCCAGGTCAGCCTGGACTGTGATCCTCCTGTTTTAGGCTTCCCACCAAAGCTGGGGTGACAAATGCACACCAGCATGCCTAGTTTTTTTTTCTGGTGAAATGTGGTCTCATGAACTTTTTTGTTTGCCTTGGCTGTCTTGGAGCCACAGTTCTCTCAAACTCAGCCTCTCATGTAGCTGGATGACAGGCATGAGCCACCAGTGCCTGGCTAGTGGGTTTGGTCTTTTAATGGTGTCCCAAAGGTCTTACATGTTTCATATGTACTTTCATTTTATTTTTTAATCTTTTCATGAATGTTCTAGTTCATCTACCTTATCTTCAAGCCCTGATAGTCTATATTCAATTAGACAGTATATTATGAGGTTTTCAAATGAAATTTTATTTGTAATGCTGAGTTTTTCATTTCCAGAATTTCAATTTCCTTCTTTTTTGTTTCTTGGTACTGAGGTTTGAACTCAGGGCCTCACACTTCCTAGGCAAGTGCTCTACCACTTAAGCCACTCTGCCAGCCTATTTTGTGTTTGGATATTTTTGGTATAGGATCTTGCAAACTATTTATTTGAGCTACTTGGAACTATAATCCTCTTGATCTCAGCCTCCTGAGTAGCTAGGATTACAGGCATGTGTCACTGGCACCCAGCTTTTCAGAATTGCAATTTTTATGTTTTTTTTTTATTGTCGTGCTGAGTGTGTATACATTGTGGCATTTATAAAAAGTTCTTACAGTATATCATACTCGAATTTACCTCCTCAACCATCTCTCCCTTCCCCACATTCTTGGAATAGTTTCAACAGATACCATTTTTTTCATTTACATACAAGTGTATACACTATTTGGACCACATTGAATTCCTGTTTTATATCCTTCATTCTCTTCCATAGTTCATTCAGCTGATAATTTGCAATGTCTTGGAATTCATTCAGGTTTTTATTTGTGGCTTCTTTCATTGATCATTCTTATAATCATTAACTTAAATTCCTTGTCTGGGATTTTACCCACTTCACTTTCATTGGAGTTCATTGTTGTTTAGTTGTTGACTTTAGTGCTCATGGTGCCTTTTAGAAAAATATTGCTTGTGTTTCTACATTGGAAAATATTTATCTGAGGCCAAGACTTTGGTTGGAGGTTCTAATTTCCTGTGTCCTTTCAGTTGCAGTATTCACAATGCTTATGCACTACTGGGTAGTGGCCAGATTATACTGTAGTTTCTTGCCACTGGACAAGGAATATAGCTTAGTCATCAAACATTCTAAAGGCACTGTGTTGAACCTCCTGCACCCCCTCCACACAAGGAGAAGACTAGCTAAAAGAGTAGTTGGTGGGATGATGCTGTTGGTTACTTCCCTGGAACTTCTAGAGTTGGGTTCTTAACCAGAACCTCTTGGACAGCTATTTTTAAAAATAGTGTGGCTCAAGTGGTAGAGAGCTTGCCTATCATGCTCAAGCCTATGAGTTCAATTTCTAGTACTGCAAAGAAAAATTATATTTGTTTCTTTCACTATACACGTTAGTATTATTATTTTCTGTTAATTGATATTTATGTATTTTAACTTCATTGTCTTTTATATTTTTATATCAAGTGAAAATGTTTTCAAAATGACTCTCATTAAAAATTAAACAGTAAAATCACTTCTATGCCTACATCAAAAAAAAATTTTTTTTTTAAGGAAAAATATTTTTGCTTTTTTTAATTCAGTAAATTTTATTGAACACTTACATGTAGGGTTCTGTAGGCAAAAGTAAAGACAACAAATTCCTACCATCTTGAAGCTTATCCTTTTTTGTTTTTGTCAATTTAATCACAGTTTTATTTTGCCTGTAATAATGGTTTTTTTTTTTGGCACTGGGGTGTGAACTCAGGGCCTCATACTTGCTAGGCAAGCACCCTACCACTTGAGCCACTCCACCAGTACTCTTTTTGTGTTGAGTATAAGGTAACACCCACACACAGGAAATGAATGTGAGTCAATGCCCTGTATAGCTATCCTTATCTCAACCAGCAAATACCCTTGTCCCTTCCTGTTATTGCTTATACTCTCTCTACAACAAAATTAGAAATAAGGGCAAAATAGTTTCTGCTGGGTATTGGGGGGGGAGAGGGAGGGGGCAGAGTGGGTGGTAAGGGAGGGGGTGGGGGCAGGGGGGAGAAATGAACCAAGACTTGTATGCACATATGAAAAATAAAAGAAAAAAAAAGAAAATACATCAAAAATTTAAATGGATTTGAGTATCATGTTTTATGACTCTGGTTTATTAACTCAGGGAATTAGTGAGCATTATTTAATAATCTGAATACATTTCATGTTTCCCAAATGTGCTTTTCTTTCTCTAAACAATTTCTTATTTAAAATGGAAACATTTCAGTGGTCCCAAGCTCCATGTCAGCCTTATTTTTTCAAACTAAAGAAAGAATAGTCCCATTTGGTTTTTATTTTTTTGTTGTTATTGTTTTGTTTTCTGTTTTTGTTTTTGTTTGATTCGGTTCACTTTGATGTTTTCAGACAGGGTCTCTGTACTTCAAGCTGCCCTTGAACTTGACATCATTCTCCCTTACCCTCACAAGTGCTGGGATTACAGACATCTTCCACTATGCCCAGCTCAAAAGTCCAATTTTTAATCTTAAAAGGACTTCTTTGCCAAAGAGCTAGAAAACTTATAATTCCTGTCACAGACTCAGCTGAACTTATGATATAGGAAAGACTTACTGAATATGTTCCCTCCTGATACCAAGTTCTAAAAAAATCTACCCTTGCAAGGTCCTAAGAAATTTACCTCACACAGAATAGTTTTATTACATGGTGCTTCTTAGATGTGAAACAAAGGTGCTGATAAGGAGAACTTGGAAATATAGGCGATATTCCTAATGAACATCTTAAAAAGTACAATCATATTACATTTGTAAAAGCGTTTTAAAACTTTTAAATAAATTTTTGTGAAGAAGGGATCCTAAAGATTGAAAAAGTTCTGGGCTAAAAGCATCCATATAAAAAATATATAGTCAGTAATTTTATATATATAGACTTTGTAATATGAAGCACCATTCTGATGAAAATGCAACTGTAAAGAAATATAACTGTGGTTTAGAAGTCAATGTATATAAATATCCAGAGGAAATCCCTTTCAACCTAATCAAGATAGATCAGAATTCAATGTATTCACAAGAAATAAAATTGGCAGAAGGATATACTTATTCATCAAGAAGGGAAGTACTGGCATGAAAATATATATGATTACAAGCATGTGTACCATGCAATATTATCTAACATAAAAGAAGAGAGGAGTGCAATATTATCTGGTCAAGTGTTGGGTGTAGATATTTCTTAATGAACTCAGACTACAGTAAAATTTCAGTCAGGAAACAGTTGAAAGTGTCATCTATTCAGATATACATTAATATTTTTGAATGAATATTTGTTGGTGCATATTTATTATATATCAATATACTATTAACTTATAACATATTGACATCCTGTATCAATGTTAACATTAATGATATATCAATATTATAATGTATTGTTTATCTTTTCTATATTCATCAAGCAATGGTAAGAGAGCTCAATGGGCCCTTAGCTCTTTAAAAAATAAAGTCCTTTATATTTTATACCCTTACTTATGGATAATTTCAAGTCTGTATGAGAACTAATAAGTAATAACTTCTATCTATTAAGCACCATTTTAAAAATATGCATAAAAACTAAAGGAATTAATTTACTTTTTTTTGCAATGACTCTGTATTATAAATAAGTAAACTGAGACACAGTGAGCTTAAGTAGCTTGACTACTGTCAAGAAACTATTGAGTGACTGAGCAAGACTTTGACTCTAAGAATGGTAGTTACAGAGTACGTGCAACACCTTACTCACAATTCCTAAAGGAAGGCAAAACACTTGGCTTAATTGTGATTGATGACTAATTTCTAATAGAAGTATTAATATTACATGAAGGAAAATATAAATTTCTAAAAATTTATAATATTCTCCCCCAAAGTATGCTAGGTATGGTCATATTAATATTCAAGAAGTTATAAATGAAACATATAATTTTACAACACATATAGATATGATTCAAAGCCAGAAAAATATGGCACTTCTGGCTTCAGAAAAGTGAGTGATGTTGCTAAAGAAGTGATTCTAATACAAAAGAAAACAGGATGGTACTTGGAAGAAATACAACAGAGGTCTAACAGAAGGTATATACTAAAGAACATGTTAAGAAGGAAGATGTATCACGATAAAAAAACTTTCAGTTCAGGCAAGAAATACAAAGTTTGTGTATATGTGGCCACTGTGCTTAGAGGGAATGGTGGTCCAAAAAGGGATGCGAGGATGCTAGGTGAAACCTGCAGTGTAAAATGAGTTTGGGACTCTACACTCATGTAAACCATCATTCAAGTAATTGAAAGAACTAGCAATTTATTTAAGAAACATTTGCTAACATATTGAGCAAAACTTTTCACTAAGTAATCTATTATGTTTAATCGTCACAACTCTTCTTCGAAGATTTGTATTAAGACTGTTGCCATTTTCAGATAAGGATACTGACTCTTGAGAGGTTAAATACTGAATCTAGGTTGAGACAACCATGGGATTTAGAGGGAGGATTTGATTGCACATACGTTCCAACTCAAAAACTGTGGTTCTAAAACACTAATACCAGTGTCCAAAATTAAAACAAAAAAGCAATAGATGTCAGAGCTTGACTTCAATATGCAACAAAATTCTAAATCCTTATACAATTACTTAATGAGAAGCTACAAAATAATCCATAAAAATAAATCCAGATACTTTAAGATTTTTCGTATTCTCTTAGTTGAAGAGGATATTATATGTATGCAATATTCAGTATGTGAATTTTAGAAGCTCAGTTACAGCCAGGCTTTGTGTAATCCCAGCACTCGGGTGGTGGAGGTAAAAGGATCATGAGCTCAAAGCCAGCTTGATTTGCATAGGAAACACTACCTCACAAAAGGCTTCATTTGGAGTCATTATTGTTAAAACAATAAAAATGAGCAGTGAGAAAAGATCTGAATTTGCATCAACAGGTAAATTCATCAGTAGCTTAGCAGTAATTGTGGGAAAGTGGGCAGCAGTTGGCTGGACCAGTGCTATTGTGACAAATCACAGATCTTTTGTGAGCTAGGATGGCTCATTTTAATTTTTTCAAATAAAATTTTGGAATAGTGATATAATCAGTTAGGTTTTCATGTTTGTGTGCACCACACACTGGGGAAGAGAGTTAACTTTCTAATGTTTACTTCACACCATTTGCATTCCAAAGGATGATGAATGAGTTTACTCACAAAAAAAAAAGAAAAGAAATTTGAAAGTGAAGAAAATAAAATCAAAACTTCAGTCCCAAAACAATAACTGTTTAAACAGAAGAGAATGGATATCAGACTTTTGAAATGTTGATATATAAGTAAAATACTCGGAATTGCAGTAGGTTGCAAGAATATAAAAAATTCATATGTGACTTATGTCCCCCACCCACAAAGTAGTGATGTACTTATCTATCCAGTGTGTTTTGTTTGAAAGAAAGAAGCTAGTATTTCTGATGTGCTCTGTGCTTATAAAATTCTACCAAAAGTCCTCTGACTTATTTTTACTCTGCACTGAAAGGAAATCTGAAATCCATTCAAAAAAGGGCATAGGAATGATAAATGGTCTTAAACTCTTGAGCTGTGAAACTATTGAAAGAATGGAAAGCACTTTGCCTGAAAAGAAAGACAGAACACATTCTCTACCTACTAAGTGTCTGGAGAGCTATCAGGGACAAAGGAAATAGCTTGAATTATTAAAATTATCTGGATAATTTTAAGGAGTGAAAATGACTGAATGCTAGATTGCATTTCTATTTTAGGAGGACCCATTAATAAGAATTGACTCTTTACCTCTTGGAATAGCAAGCTTTACATCATGCACCATACTTCATGTTGAGAACCTTGTATATCTGATTATGCAACTGAACCTCTCAGAGCCTCAGCAGGAATGGTAATGGCATCTGTCTTATGGAGAATGTATGAGCATTAAAGGAGATAAGTGTGGCTTGTTTAATGCAGTCCTGGCACATGTGAAGTGCTCAAAAATGGTATCTACTTTTATAATTAAATGGACAGTTTCCAAAGAAGGTATGTTAGAAAAGAGACTTTTATCTTATAGAAATGGAACTAGAAAACTCTCCAAGTTGACCTCCAAATGGTGAAATAAATAAAAAGTTATGTGACACAAACATTATGAAGCTAATAATTGCATTTTCACAGTTTTCCTAAGAACACTTACATCATAATGATGAAGACCTACAGGTGGGAATGAGTGGGAAGTAATGTATATAAAGAACTAGTTACATATAGTTCCCAAGTAACTATATATTCCTTAAATGCCTGTACTGGTACCTTAGTTAGCAATGACATGCATGAGTGTTTTTAGTGTCATTTCAAATGAAACTTATAAGTACTACTAATATCAGAGGTTGTCAGTTTTCCTGAAATAATACACAGAATACATAAAGATGCATATATGTGTATATATATGAAACTTTGCATATTATAGAATCATTAACAATACCCCACAACATATAAATGACTTGAACCAAACAGTAATGCCTTTAAATGTATTTCTCATTGTTCTCTGTCAAAGACTGTAAAAGAAATGGATAGTACCTTTCAACAAGTGGAATTATCTTTCACCTTGAAGCTCAAGTACACATACTCATATCCTCTAGACCTAGTGACAAACCCTTCCTAGTTAAAAATAAGGCAAATTCTCCATACTATCACTAAGAAATAATTAAAAAATGAATTACTGTCAGAGTTGTATTCACTTCAGAGTAAATTGACAAGAAGAGATACTTAAATAGTAACATCAAATAAAATAAGTTTGAAGTAGCCTTCAGTCATCATTTGAAGTAAAGATTTATTATACATATGAATTAAAATAAAGATTAATAATAGCAATCTTTATTACCTGTGTACTATGCACTAGATGCCATGCTAAAATTATATTTTATATTTATATCTATACAAGGTATTATATATAGTATGTATGATTTAATACAACAATTTTTTGAAGTCAATATGATTCCCCCTTCATATATGAGAAAACTGAAACTCAAAGAAGCCAAGTAATTCACTGGAAACAATACAGGCAGTAAAAGAATAGTGAGGCATAGAATGATGGGCTAACATCTATACCCATAACTATTGTTGACTGTTATATACTGAAAGCCACAAAGAGATTGACATCAGGTAAGAAAGTAATCCCAATATAAATTGATCCACACTTTTAAACAGCACTACATGCAGCTTATTTGTTGATAATTTGTCACAGTTGGGTAAGAAGTGCTTAGTCATGACATTTAATTTGTTTCATTTCTTTCTGTTTGAATGAGGTCTAGTCTTTAATAGAACACTATTTTTGGGGTACACACTAAAACCCACCTATCAGGATGGTATTTCAGTAGCTTTGGATACTTTTATAATTCCAAATTTGGCAGCTGTCAGGCTTTGCATCAATTTGATCTTTTGAAAAAAAGAAGCATCTATCTCTAGAATGACTGGATAGGAATTCAGAACTATTGAGAGATTATTTTCTGGTTTTTGGTTCAGTGTATTGCTACTAACTAAAGGGTAAAAGAGCTGCCAATGCATAAATCCTATTAATAATTAATGTAAGGCTCTTCCATTTAACAATCTACAGTAACATGAAAAGAGTAAAAATAATGCTTTGTGTTTACATAGCATATGTCTCCATGGAGCCCAGAGGATTTAGTTGACAGGATCTAAAAATTGCTTTGTCAGGGAGAGCAGGAAACTAATATCATAATTATTTTGCAGGTATTGCAACTGACATTAAGTATATATATGTCTTTACTACTGTGCATATTTATGCAGTGAAAATGATAAGGATGGCTTCACAGCCATCTCCATGATCAATAGTGACCATACTAAACTACTTATACATAGGGTTTTTATATTTTTTGCTTGCAGAGACAAAAATGTGTGACAAAGCAATGGTTTGAAGACAATGATATGCTAATTAGAAGTAGTATGGTAATATTTTGTATTAATTTGCTTTGGGCAAAAATTGAAATATTATACATATATACTTTCTTTTAGTTAATAGCTTTATTGCAAAAAGTCATGTGTCAGAGAATTGCAATTCTAAATATGTTTGGAAAAGCTGTAATTTTTATCTTTAAAATCAGCTGTTTTGTACTGTGAAAAAGCAAGCACTGTAATGTTACTGTGTCATGAATTGAGATTTTTTTAAAATACATGATTCCCTAAGGACATTGATCTGAATCAATGATGAAATGGGGAATCTCAGTCTGTAAGTTTTTTCCCTCTGCCTTCTCTGTAAATCAAGTATCCTAGATAATGTGTCAAACCAGTGTATGTGCATGTGTGTGCATGTATGATGCATGTATGCATGTGTGTGATCCACGGTAGGGAGAAGAGCCCCAGGTTGTATCAGTGATTGTGAAACTTATCATCCATTGCATCTTGAGGACTTTTTAAAAATAGATTGCTGTACCCCATTCTATTGTTTCTGACTCAGTAGATCTAAAGTGGAACTCAAGAATTTATATTTCTACAAGTTCTTAGATAACGCTTATGTTGCTGAGCCATCAGCTCCATCAGCAACAGTTTGAGAACTAGTGACTCAGCCAGTTAGACTTCACTTTTATGTTTGAAAACAGAGGATTTCATGCAGCAGAGATAAAGAAATTATCCCTGGATCCATGATGCTGAATTTGCAGTTGATGGTACTTTGTTTTAATGTACCAATGCTTTTAATTTTAGTAGATATTTCTTTTGACTTTAATTTTACATACATTATTTTTTCTCTTTCTAATCTAAGCAAATAATTGCCAGTTATAAATATTTTCTCATTGTTATTGCTTCTGTGTCAGAACCTGAAGAAGGTGACAAAGATGCTCCTGAATATTGATCGGGACCCTGACAGCAAGGGGTCTTTGGACTGAAAGCCATTCCTTAATCTGGCAAGAAAGATAAATACAGCACAGGTATTTTTGTGAAGTTGGGTTATGGAAACTTATTGAAAAAGTACTCAAATTTATTGTTGGAATTTGTATGGACTTAATTATTAATAATATAACTGGCGTATCTTACTCATCATGTTGGAAATTTTTCTTAAAACATGAGTAGCTGGTTATGTAAATATGTATTAAAATGGCAACTTTCATATACTAATCATGAGAATTATACTGGAATATAATTTGACAACATGCATTAAGAGTCTTAAAAATATGCCTGGACTTTTTGAACCAAAATCTTCATATGATCAATATATAGAAATTTAAAGATGTACACAATAAATATACATTGCTATTTATCATAGTATTGATTTAAATAGCAAAATATTGAAGATATAGCTTAAATGTCTCAGAGGAGAGTTAGTTAAATAAATTATGGTATTTTCTAAAATTTTATGTCACTTAATCATTGAAATTATAATTTACAAGATAATTTAATGATATAACTAAATATGACATGTTTTTAAAGTACAAAATTCAGAGTTTTTAAAATTTTTTCTAACTCTAAATGGGCAAAGTGCTTGGGATGAAATATAATAACCACTAACTGTGGATCTTTCTGCATTATAAGTTATTTTTTATCTTTGCATTTTATTATATTTTCTAAAGTTCCATCAAAAGAGTGTGCTGTTTATACTACTAACATAGAAATGTGTGTGTGTGTGTACACATGTGTGTATACAGGCATATGTGCACGACTTCCTTCATGGAGTATCTTCTTAAGCACCATATAAAGACACATCAGGATTTCTTACTGACAGCTGTGGCTTGGTTTTGCTTCATTACATAGCCATAATCATGTCATTATTCTATTTTGCTATACATATGATTGTCAGTGTTCCTAGATAATTCATAACTCATTCTAAGTGACAGTCTTTCTCTTCAAAGACACAAAAGACCTCATGCCTGAGAGGAACCTATGTGTCTTGATGGACCCATACGTTCTGAGCAAGCAACTACTGCCACTCAGAAAGAAACACATCATCTTCTCTGTGAACATTTCTCACAAAGAGACTGTAACAAAATATTTCTAAGAGAAGAGTTTACATGCGACTCATATATATGTCCTTGGGTAAATCTTCAAAATAATAACAGAAAACACTCTTCAGGTATTTACCAGGTGGTTAGGAGCTAAAATATTAATCCTACCTACTATTTTTGAGGTAGCCACTCTTACTCTCCTCATTTTACAGACAAAAACCTGAGCCTGCACCTAGACTTTAATTCAAATCTAATCACAAAGTTAGGTTTATACCCCCTTGGCAAGTTACCACAGACTGCACTTTTTCTCAATATCATGATATTTCTTTCTTAGTTTTATTTATCTGATTTCAAGTTCTGACAACATGGAAAGGAAAGACACTCAACTCATGACTGTGTTTTTACAGTGAAAACCCATTCTTTTTTCTTTGCCTGTCATACTTCCAGCAGTTGAGTGTAAACTCAGCAAGCCCCATGAATTGTTAAGGTCTTACCATTCCTCATCTCCATGAGCAAATGAGGACTTCCTGACACAAGAAAGTTGCCATTCTGATTTTGAACATCTGCCACAGTAGCTAAATTCCCAGCTGCTCCATTTCATTAGTGGTCAGAGGACTTTTGCTTTTAAAAGTGGCCCTGTACTTTTTAGTAATTAAAGGAAAGCAGGATGTATAATATCTAAAAATGCACCACTGACACTGAACTCAATTTGCTGTGGGCAAATAATATTTTTAATAGAAGGTTTCCAAGGCAGAATATCACTACATAATTTATGCTTAAGGGAGTGCACCTTTCATAAGTCTTAAAAATATTTTTCTCCCTTTGTGAGATAGCACATAGTAATAATGAAACTTTAAAACATCAAGATAAAGGCTTGATTATCTGTTTTTCTTATGTAGTTTAAATTATAAGAGTTTTTAGAAAAGTGGAGACAAAATTCTATTTACAGGTTAATATAACTTGAACTAAGTTAAAAATCCTTCCTTCTATATTTTCCAGTTTTTTTCTTAAGAGGTCAAGTTTATAAAGTTAAGAATAAAGATTATGATTATTTGAAAACTCTTTGAGATAACCCTGTACACTTCACATAAAAAATCTAGAAGCAGTAGTTTACTAATTTTAGAGCCATAATTCTTTGCTCCTCTTGGTCGTTATGCTTTGCTCACCATCTTTGAACAAAGAACACAGCTTGGTTTCGTATTGTCTAGTAAATGTTACACATGCAGTGAGAAATTCAGCCTTTAAGAAACTGATTTCCAGCTGGGTGTGGTGGAGCATTCCTGTAATGTCAGCTACTTGGGAGCCAGAGATCAGAAGGATTACAGTGAGAGTCTGGCTTGTGCTAAAAGCATGAGACCTAATCTGAAAAATAATTAAAGCAAAGTGCTGGGGTATAGCTCAGATGGTAGAACTCCTGCCTAGCAAGAATGAGGCCCTGTACTGTAAAACAAATAAATAAACAAAATGTGATTTCCAGATGTGAGTGAATGAATGTTTCTGTGCACTTAAATATTTGGAGTTCTACGTTACTTATTCAGTGATTTTAGGGGAAGTTTTCACAATTGAAAGGAATAGCAGTTTGGGAAGACTGTCAAATATTCAATGTGTTGAAATGTGGAACTTGCCTAGAAGCAAGAGGGGTGGGGGGAGAGGGAGGGGGCTTGAGGGCAAGGGGGAGAGATGGCCCAAACAATGTATGCACCTATGAATAAATGAATTAAAAAAATTAAAATATAGAAAATTTTAAAAAAGAAATGTGGAACTCCCTATGCCCTAGAACTCAGTGTTGCTGAGTTATTATGTTGTGGACATATTACAACAGTGATAATAGCAGTATTGCTGGAATAATAGATGGGTAGCTTTTCTCTCAGACACAGACTTTAATGACCTTTAAAAATAATGCTTTCCTATGAAGTCATATTTAAAGAACCCCCCCCATTTTATATACGCACATGCAAACCATGAGCACAAACAAACAAAAAGTAAACTACCTGTTCCAAATTGATTTGCCCATGAAGTTGTCCAAACTCCAAATTCAAGGCAGAATTAATAATTGTTTTGTTTGTCTTCTCGCGATGTTTGGTGCTTTCTGCTGCTACATGCCTGCATTCTCCCTTAGAACGTAGATTACTGGAAGGAAGCAGCTGGCTCTATTTATCTCTATCCCTCATACTTAGCACAATGATTGACACATCTGTTAGGATTATAATAGAAACCTATTGTTAGTTTTGATTTTGGAAATACTAACAAAAATTCCTGGGAATGACACCCATAAAAACTTGAATCTTGTCAGTTTCTACAGAAATTTCACAGGCCCTCAAGAAGGGCATGCTTCATGAGCACGAGCAAAGGAAGACTAGTAACAACATGTGCTTTATGTCTAGGGGATGGTTTGACAGGAGGAGAGGGTTGGGGGCTGGCAGGGACTGGGGTCTGTGCTGGGGAAGTGAGCCTGGTCAAGGATGATAGATGGCTAGCACCCCACAGGAGCTAACTGGATGTTGAGAGAATGAGCAACATCTGACACTGCTGAGAATTAACACAATGCTGTTATGTTTTGTAATCAGGAAAGAAAGTTAAGAGTAATATTTTGTTTAGCTACAGAACTCCCAGAGAACAAACTATCCATACATATAAGAGACTATTTAAGAGGTTATGATAGAAATAGTGTGTAAGGTGAAAAATGTAAATTCCCATGTTTTACAAAAGTTGCCTAGAGCAGCATTTCTTTGTTTACTGAAAAGGAACTTTGTTGTACAATGAAAGACTAGTAGACATGTGTTGTGAAAATACTAAGGCTTTTAAGAATTAAAAAATTAAGGATCATTCCATTTGAAACTTGACTTCCTGAAAACAACATGTGCATATATGTATTTAAACACGTATGGATACATACATATATATGCACATATATACACATATTTGTACATGTATAAGACAACTAATGAAAAACCTAAATTTTATTGAAATCTTACTACACGATAAGAACAGATTTTGAGTGTGTTTTCTCATTTAATACTATAAATTTGTTACTGTTACCCTGGTTTTAGGCATGAACAACCATGGTTTGCTGTATAAGGATCTTTTCCAAATCACTTAGCTGAGGAAGTAATGGAGCTAGAATTCAATTCATGATGTCTCTTGTTTCCCAGGAGCATCCCTAGGAGGCCAAATATTCTGTTCCTGTGTATAAAACTGATCCCTGGTGGTTTAAGCAGGGTCTTCTTTACTAAGGGAAAGCTTAGTTTAACCCCATGTAACCTCTAGCTATCCAGAAATTATGATGTGTACTCCATTAGAAAACAAGGTTCCCAGAAACCTTAAAGCTGCTGTGGTCATCATTCATAATTTTCCACCTGAAACTGTACCAATAGGATTCTGCAATCCCTGCATTCCCATTCCATCTTACCCACCCTAAGCCCTTTTTCTATTGTGCCTATGTGAGTTTTCTTTAAGGCAAATCTTGTCATATCAGTTCTCCACTTAAATTTTTTGGTGGCTCCCCATTTTTTTCTGAATATTTTACACTCTTTAATGTGATTTATAAATTCTCTTCTGAACTCTACTTACTATTCCTATCTCCTTTTCACTTTCACACTCCACATCTAGCTCCACATTCATTCTCACTGGGCTTTGTACTTACTGTTTACCCTAACTAGACCCTAAGCAGAACTCCTCTTTCTGCCTCCCACACCAAGCTGCTCACACACTGGGGCACTTCCTGTAGGAATTTGTTCCTGTAGTCTCAAATTTAGATAATTGTCCCTATGTATCCTAATATCTTGCTCACCCAGCCTCCTGTCATAGAACATCATGCAATCTACATGTGTGAGCATTGACTATAGTCTCATTAAGGGGAAGAGAGGATGTAATGATTTTCTTCACTCTTGCATCCCAAATACTTCAGACATAGTAGAAGCTTAGAAATTTTGTTGCATTAATGAGTGTAAGCAGACATCATTCAAAATACAAATTGGTCACAATATAAAATTTTAGGTGTTCAACAAATAGGGCTGTTTAATCCACATGGGACTATTTTGCTCAATTCAAAGGAACACTGCTACACAGGGAGTTTAAGGAAGTGTTCAAATCACAGAGTAACAATATTAGGATTTGGTCCCGGACCATCTGACCTCAGAGCTTGGTCCCTTGACCCCTGCTGTGTTGCTTCTCTGAAGATTTAAGTTCAACAGATCTGTATTTCTAGGTGACAGCTGGCACCTAGGAGCATTGATGAACGTTTTGCTCCTTTCTCTGCTGCTGGCAATTACGTGATCTCTTTCTACCTTAGTTCAGTTAATCTGCAAAACTTAAAAGCTGCGGATAGAGTATTCTCAAAGGTCCTTGCTCTTGAAGATAGTGATAGGAGCCAATCATTTATTTATGCCACTCTGAGGAAGGCAAAGTATTCAAAAGAAATTACCAAATTATTCTGATCTAAAATAGGCACTCTGGCCCCATCTACAGACTTCATCTTCTTACCTCCACTATTTTAGAAGTTCATTATCTCATTCTGTTGCTCCTGATAGGGGAGTTGCACTTGAATAAGGCTCTAGATGGGTAAACTAAATAACCACCTTAGCACCACCTGACAGATTCATGTGAATCTCCACAGATACAGTTAATTTGGCATACAATTTCCAATAATAACAACTTAAATGAGGAATATAAGCCAATGCTTAGTCCAGTGGCTAGCACATTATAAGTCTCATAAGTATTGGGTAAGTATTGGCTCTCTAGTTTACTTTTTTAGGTTTTATTTTTCAAGTGAGTTTTCAGTTTTATCACCTTATCCCCAACACTCATTGAAAAAGAAGCACTAATAAGCATTCTAGCTAATTTGGTACATGTTCCTATTATGTAATCACCATGGTACCCGGGCTTTTAACTGAAAGCAAACAAATTTATTGGAAGGAAAATTTATCCTTTGCTCTCTCACTTTAGGTATGCTGCCATGGAAGCAGTGCCTCTGTGTCCTGTTTTGTCTTTCATCAGTAGATACTATTTTAATGTGTTCCATGGGAACATTAAGTGTGGTCAGGTCTACTTTGAGGGAATCAACACGTTTTATTAAATATTAGACAACTTCATCTTTCACTTTTCAGGAATACAGATACATGGCTATGTCTAAGGATTGAGTATTAAATGATATCAAGCATAAAATATTAATAAATTAACTTGTCACATTTCTTTTTTGCAATTTTCTTATAAAGACCAGTCTCATAGTGGTCAAGCACTGAAGGTAGATTCTCTCTGTGCAATGATAGATGAGTGAAATTCAAATGTATTTTTTAATGTAAATCCATTTTCACATATTAATGGTACTAAGTGTTTAAATGGATGTTGGAACATCTCACTTATTGCAAATAAATGAACAGGTTTAGCAATGCAGATGTATTAAGGACCACAGTACTGCATATCATTATCCAAATTATGTCCATCTATTGACCAAGATTCAATAACACCTAGAAAATATACCCACAGCAGTTGGTAACCTGCCCACAGAATGTGATTCTGAACAAGCTCTGTGTGTGGTATTTTAGTCCTTCTCTCAGCATGTTTCAAAGCAGCTTTTGTTGTAAGCACTTTTAGCCGCAGGAAAGCATTTGAGTGGGTTTTCTTCAATATTGAAAAGACTTGGGTCTGTGGTAACTCATTTTCTGAATTCATCAGTTCATTTGGCTTTGAAGTACAGAGTCCCCTATTTTATGGAATAACGAGTCCCCAACATATGACAGCCCAATATTTACCCTGCAATGTTTAGAATTTAAAACTATAGAGAATAAATAAAACAGTTCACTCAACGCAGCTTTCTAAATATTTTAGCAAAAGTGCCTACTGTTTTAAATCAAACATTATCTCCATCTATTATGCTACAAACTAAATTGTTTTTTCTTAAGATTAAGGCATAATTATTGATCATTTAAATCTCATAAGAATTGCTTAAACATGTAAATATAGGAAAGTGATTCTGTAAGCAAGCCAATAGAAAATTTCAACACAGAATAAAACATGTTTTGAAAATTGATGTGCTAAACCTATGACAGGTAAGATAGAGAAATACTGATACTACATAAAATTGTGTTAAAAGCTATGACTCAGAAAATGAAAATTTCACATCATTTTACTATATTGCTTTTTGTGACTTTAATTTTAGAATTGTTCTTAAATATTTTTGACCCACTTTATTAAAAATAAAGCAATTATATGAATATATTTTTTGTGCATGTGACTTGAATTTCAAGGGCTTTTAAAATTATTGCTCCATTGAGGGTACATTGTGACATTTGCTAAAGTTCTTACAATATACCATAGTTGAATTCACCCTCTCCATGATTCTCCTTTGTTCCCCTACCCCTATTTTCATGGTCTAGTTTCAACAGGTCTCATTTTTCCATTTACACACATGTATACATAAAATTTCCAACATATTCACCACCTCATAGCCTTTCTTTATATCCTCCCCCCTCCCACTGGTTCCAGCCCTTCAAACAGAATGTGTTTTGCCTTCCTGTTCTCTGTTTTTGTAAAAAATAAAATGACATTTTTGTTTATTTAAGATAGTTATACAGGGTATTTCATTGTGACATTTCCATGTATATGGGGAATGATGTTAGTATAAAGAACATTCTTTTAGTCCCTAAAACAATAAGAGATACAGATTTATTAAAGTAATTACTGTAAGGATGCATGGGGATTGTGACCTGATAATCATCCAGAACATGTAACAGTTTGAGTTGGGAATGCCTAAGAAACATCTGTGGATTTCCTCAGGAGATCAAAGTAAAGAAGAAAAAGACATATTAATTCTGTAACTTAACCTATACATTTAAAAATATAGTAAAGTTGAACTACCCCTGCATCCCCGGGATAAAGCTGACTTGGTCATGGTGAATGATCTTTCTGATGTGTTGTTGGATTCGGTTTGCCATTATTTTATTGAGGATTTTTGCATCAATATTCATTAAGGAAATTGGTCTGTAGTTCTCCTTTTTGGAGGTGTCTTTGTCTGATTTTGGGATGAGAGTAATATTGGCTTCATAAAATGAGTTAGGCAGTGTTCCTTCCTTTTCTATTTAGTGGAAAAGTTTAAGAAGAGTTGGTATTAGTTGTTCTTTAAATGTCTGATAGAATTCAGCAGTGAATCTGTCAGGTCCTGGACTTTTCTTTTTTGGGAGGCTCTTGATGGCAGCTTCAATTTCTTTTTGTGTTATAGATCTATTCAGGTGATTAATATCCTCTTGGTTCAGTTTTGGGTGATCGTAAGTTTCTAGAACTCTGTGCATTTCTTCAAAATTTTTAAATTTATTAGAGTATAGTCTCTCAAAGTACTCTGATGATTTCCTGGATTTCCGTGGTGTTTGTTGTTATCTCCCCTTTTGCATTTCTGATTTTACTGATTTGGATTCTCTCCTCATTTTAGTCAGGGTTGCCAAGGGTCTGTCAATCTTACGTATTTTTTCAAAGACCCAGCTTTTTGTTTCATTGATTCTTTGTATGGTGTTTTTTTGTTTGTTTCTATTTCATTGATTTCAGCCCTTATTTTAATTATTTCTTTCCTTCTGCTTGTTTTGGGACTTGCTTGTTCCTCTTTTTCTAGGAGTTTGAGCTGTAGTATTAGGTCATTGATTTGAGATCTATCTGTTCTTTTAATATATGCACTCATGGCTATAAACTTTCCTCTTAGGACTGCCTTTGCTGTGTCCCATAGGTTCTAGTAGGTCGTGTTTTCATTTTCATTAACTTCCAGGAATCTTTTAATTTCCTCTTTTATTTCATCAATGACCCATTCATCATTGAGCAATGTGTTGTTCAGCTTCCAATTGTTGCATGTTTTTTACTGTTATTTTTGTTGTTGATTTCTAGTTTTAATGCGTGTGGTCAGATAGAATGCATGGGATAATTTCTATTTTCTTATATTTGCTGAGGCTTGCTTTGTGCCCTAAGATATTATCAATTTTGGAGAAGGTTCCATGGGCTGCTGAGAAGAATGTATATTGTGTAGAAGTTGGATGAAATATTCTGTAGACATTAGCTAAGTCCATTTGATCTATGGTGTGATTTAGTTCTAGGATTTCTTTGTTGATTTTTTGTTTGTATGACCTATCTATTGGTGATATGGTGGTATTAAGGTCTCCCACTACCACCGTGTTGGAGTTTATATATGTTTTTATGTCCTTCAGGGTATGTTAGATGAAATTGGGTGCATTGATGTTGGGTGCATAGAGGTTGATAATTGTTATTTCCTTTTGGTGTATTTCCCCTTTTATTAGTATGGAGTGTCCTTCTTTATCTCATTTGATTAATATAAATTTGTAGTCTACTTTGTCTAAGATAAGTATTGCTACCCCTGCCTGTTTTGGGGCGCCATTGGCTTGGTAAATCTTCTTCCAGCCTTTCACTCTCAGGCAGTGCTTATTTCTGTCAATGAGATGGGTCTCCTGCAGGCAGCAGATTGTTGGATCTTCCTTTTTAATCCAGTTTGCCAATCAGTGTCTTTTGATGGAGGAATTTAGTCCATTAACATTCAGTGTTAATATTGATAGGTACGTGGTACATTTAGTTGTATTTGTTGTTTAAGGGTTCGATTGTGTGTAGCTGAATCTATATTACTCTCTATTGCCTTTTCTTCTCCTGTGATTTGGTATTTCCTGCCCTTTCATGGTTATGGAAACAACCAAGATGCCCCACTACTGATGAATGGATTAAGAAAATGTGGTACTTGTACACAATGGAATTTTACTCAGCCATGAAGAAAAATGAAATCTTTTCATTTGTAGGTAAATGGATAGAACTGGAGAATATCATTCTGAGAGAGGTTAGCCAGGCTCAGAAAACCAAAAATCATATGTTCTCCCTTATATATGGACTTTAGAACTAGGGCAAATGCAGCAGTGTGGTTGGACTTGGATCACATGACAAGGGGAGAGCACATACAGGAGATATAGGAATAGGTAGAAAACCCAAAACATTAAAGTGTTTGATGTCCCCACTTCAGAGGAACTAATACAGAAACCATAAAGTGACAGAGGTTAACATGAGAAGAGAATCAGTAACCTGTGTAAAGATCAGTTAGAGATGAATCAACATGGGTTGTAACACATGTGTACATGAAAGCAAAGCTAGGGATATTTCCGTATAACTATCCTTAACTCAACTAGCAAAAATGCTTTGTCTTCCTTATTATGCTTATGTCTTTTCTTCAACAAAATTAGAGATAAGGGGGAGAAAGGGTGGAAGAGGGGGGGAGGGGGATGAAATGACCCAAACAATGTATACACATGTGAATAAATGAATAATTAAAAAATAATAATAATAGGCACAGTGAGTTGTCCATGACAATCTTTTTCAATTTCAAATCTCATTTTATGTCTTATGCTATACTGTCTATAATTATAAAAGGTAAGAAATATTCTGTGTTCATGAGGAAAAAACTGAGGCAGTTAGTCATGAATGTACAAACTTCCCTTAAAATGGTATTACTGGTTTAATTTGCATACAACTGCTAACACATACCAAATACAACCAATAAGTTAAAAAAGCAAATACTGTAATTGCATTGACTACAACACATATGACAAATGTATGGTTAAATAGTAGAAGAGACATATTTTAAAAAGTGGAAAATGCCAGTAAATAAAGAAAAAAAACTTAAAATTAAAAAAAAATACATATATATATATATATATATATATAATAAAATAATTAGCCATGCCCTCTGCAAGTAAGAAACAAATACAACGTTAACAATCTGGGAAACATGGGACAATCCTATCTACTTGCTTGAAACTTGCAACTCTGGGCTCAAAGAAACATTTCATGGTATTTGTATCAGGTAGGCTTCAATTTCTTTTCATGTAGCAAGAAAATAAAAATAGAAATAGCTGAAAGTTAATTGTTTATTTCCCCCTCATATAAAAGGAACTCATAAGTAGGCTGCCTTGGGCTCCTATGGCAACACCACATATTTTCATGGCTCATATTTTCTGTTTTGTCATTGTCAGATTGCAGTTTCTAAATTCAAAGGTCAGCTGATGACTAGAATTTGACCTATAGTGTCGACATTCATGGCTATGTTAGACTTAATTACCTGACCATAGCCAACTATGGAAATGAGGCTGGGAGCCTTTCAGTTGAGCACATTAACCAGGATTAGACTACTATGGAAGAAGGGGAAATGGATATTGGAAGGTACTTAGTATGAAAAGCAAGTGTCTGACATACAGTCATGCCATGGAAATTGAATGGTTTTTATTGCATTGTAACTGCTGTCACACAAATATCCGTACGTATTAGTATTCTTCTTTGAGGAAACTTTATGAGACTATGTGTGAATGAAGGACAGATGGTGGCATCTATCCCAAACTTATCTGTGTATATATTATGAGAAGATGGCCAAATGCAGGAAATCCAAGAAAAAAAGTTGTGTAGATGTTCTGAACTTTGCCTCAAAAATCAGATACTGAGAAATAGTAATGTGAGTCTTAATTTTGGCTTTGAAGAGTGAATCTAAAATACAGAGGCAAAAAATCCAGAGGGTTTGTAAGCATCTTCTCCCAGTGCAGCATAGTTAATGTATGTTTATAATTTATATATCTAATAGGGGATAAAGGGACTGATAGTCACATAACTCTTGTTGTGACTCACTGAGAGAGTGTGCCTAGTGTTTGAAATGGAAATGACAGCAAGTAGAATTGAAGGTTGAAAACTACTTACTAAAAAAAAGCAGAAATATTGCAGCAAATTTGCTTAATTATTCTTTCAACATCACATGAAAAATGGTCTTTGTTTCCTTTGCAAAAGCACACATTGTACTAACAAAGTCTGAAAATTAGTATATGGTACAATGGAGAACATAAATACACAGGCATTTTTGTTTGCTTGACTCTGTAGTTTATAGCACATGACTAATATATTGTGTCTAAGAATTTGATAAATACAGACATTTACCTAGAATTTATGCTCCCTTTCCTTGGCTAGTACCATTGCTGTTAGTAGTCAAACTTATAGTATGAAATTATAGAATTCAAGAGAATGACCATTATTTCACTTTGAGATAGATGCAGTTCCACAAAAGGAAATCCATAGATAGATAGCATTTTTATGGCTTCCCTTTAGTTAATTTCTTTCAATTTACTTAAGTAGGCAAATAAAATATAACCCATTTGGCCAGTACCTCAGCGCCTACATACTTTTTTTTAGAAAGAAATGTTCCCTCAACCTGATGATTAGTAGGAAGTGGTATATGTGTCTGTGTGTATGTGTATATGTGTGTTTGTATGTATGTGTATGTGTGACATTTTACAAATGATATTTTAAATATGTGTCATAATGAATTTTTAGCAGTGGAATCTATAGGTATGACTTCATATTGTAGGTCTAGAAAGAATGAGTTTAGTATCCCACTGTATATAGATCACAGCTGAAGCTTTGCAATCCTCAAAAAGAAAAAAGTGAAAAGTTAGACACTAATGTTTGGAGGGAAGAGAAGAAGAACCTAAGCAGATTTAGTGTAATGGACTTCAGCTATAAAAGACCCAGCCAGGAATGAATTCATGAGGTTAAGAAAAACTGAAGAATTAAGAAAACAGTAAATTATTTGTTATACTGCCTAACTGAATTGGAAAGCTGCTGCCTGAAACCAGGTTTATGCCAATGTATTAATAAATGCAAAGGAGGATGAAACTCTGAATAAACATGACTCTCCCTGGAGTCTTTATGTCAAGGGAAAGAAATGAGGAAGTATTAGTTCTACTAGTAGAGTGTACTTGTCCTGACCAATACAGCAGCTGTTAACCACATGTGGCTACTGAATGCTTGAAACATGTCTAAATTGAGATGATCTATGAATGTAAAGTATATACTAGATTTTGAACAGTTGGTATGAAAACAGGATGTAAAGTATTCTCATGAAAGTTTTTTATACTGAGTGTATTTTGAAATGATAATTTTGATATTTCAGATGAAATATAATGTATTGTTAATATTAATTTCATCTGTATTTTAACTCTTTTGGTGTAATTACTAGCTTGCTAAATTTTTTTAAATGCATATGTGGGTCATATTATATTCTATTTGGCAATCAGTGCTAGCCTTTACTCTGACTCCAATTGGCCTCCTCAATTTTTTGACAATTATATATAATGGGAAATCAGAAGCCATTCTAAAAACTATAATTTTTTCCTACATTGACTTAGAAATGCAATTTGTTATAATATAAAGAATATGAGATCCTGGATTTACCTCTGCTGCTAACTAGCTTTGTCATCCCAGGCAAGTTATTTAACTTCTGTGAGCCTTGATATCCTCATCCATAAAACAAAAATAATAATACTCACTACACAGGGTAATTGTGAGGCTCAAATGTGAATATAAAAGGCTTTGCAGAGTGCCTGTGACATATTTTACACTTAATAAATATTAGTTAAGCTCTACCCTTGTTGTGTGACCTATAACTCTGTAAAACAAAAACAAGGAATTGATCTGATATAACAAATTGTCAAAAATCAGAGAAGGATGGACAAGATAAGAATATGAGTCAAGGTCCCTGACCCTCTGAACAAGAAAAACAAAATCCTCCAAGATTAAACAATGGCTGACAATTAACCTTAGCTTCTTTGAAAGGACAAAGAAAGAAAGCTTCTTTAAATGCAGCAATATATATGCATATATATAAGCATATATACATGTACTTTTATATATGTATATGTGTATACATAGATATGTAACTATATAATATATTCCTCATTCCAATGGATTCACATGTGAAGCTATTTTATAAACTAGAATGTGCTGATTCAAATATAAATACTGATTGTTATTACTCTTCTTGAAAGTGAAAATGTCGAAAAATAAAGAGTAACCCCAAAGAGGTAAAAACTAAAGACTTAAATGATGATGGAAGAACAAAATAGATATAGAGAATATGATTTCAAAATGAAATGCATGTTGAAATTTGATCCCTGTTATGAGATATTAAGAAGTGGGACCAGGTCAGAATTTCTAGGGGTTATTGGGGCTCTCCCCTCATGAATGGATTAGTCCCTTCATGCTATTAATGGGTTAATGTGTCAATGAGTTATCTTTAAGTTGAGTCTGCTATAAAAAGCTGTTCAAGTATCTCTTATAGTCCCTGTCTCTTGCCACATGATAATCTATGTGGATCTATATGGTCTTGGGACTTTGCTACCAGAAAGGCCATCACCAAATGTGGCCCATCAGTCTTGGAATAGATTCATGAACCCAAGTAAGCTTTTCTTTATAACTTATGCAGTCTAGAGCATTGTGTTATTAGGAACAGAAAAATTGATGAGGACAGAGGCATTAGAATTTTCCAGAAGTCTAATTGGAGACATACATCTCACTAACATAGACTGACCACATTTTTTTCTTTCCCAGCCTTGACAAGTATACCATGGAATGGTTCAAAATAGCTCCTTTCCCATTCTTTCCCAGTTATGGAATCTGTGATACCCATCTCTTGCTCATGGCAGCAATGAAAGTTCCCTATTACATTTCAAATATTTTATTACATTTCAGATACTCCCATGACTTCACCCTGCCTTGACTCTGCTTTTGTCCTCTTTCATTCCTCTTGGATTACTTGTACACAGAGTTACCTGACTCCATGTTCTACCACTGCTAACAATATTTTCTCTCTCACTTTCAATCTCAACACTTTCTTCTAGACAATTTGCTTAATTGCTTAAATTGCTTAATTGCTAAATGCTACCTAAATGCTGCTTCAAATTAAGAAATAGGCACAAGGATTTGTCACACATCTGAAGCACTTTGTCAGACAACCTGAACTCAGGAATAGACATCCAAATTTGATCATCAAATTACCTAACATTGTCTATCTTTTCTATGGAAATGTCATGGATCATATTTTTTCAAATGTGTCAAATCTACTAAACACACTGCTGTTATGAGCAAAGTTGTATTTTCAAATGATGTGCTTAACATTGCAAAGGCTAAGAATTCTATATTATTGAATAAACTTTGTGTTGTACATGACAGAAAATCCAGCTTAAACCAGCCTAACCAATAAAAAGAATTTTTAAAATTTCACTTAAGAGAACAGTTTAGGGATTAGCAAGGCTTTTTCCAAAGCTCCAGTGATGTAATTAGAGCCTAGTGTCTCTAATGTAAATTTTGTGTCTTCATGTAGGTTTCATTTGGGGGCACTTTTTCATGATCCCCAAATACTGCCAACAGGTTCCAAGGATAGGTTTTCTGATTCAAGTACAGAAGAGAAAAACAAGTTTTTCTTTCATAAGACCCAGTAAAAGTTACAGCATATCTTCTTGGCTCTGATTCAGTAATAAGAACATCTCTAAACCAATCACTGTACCCAGGAGAATAAGCCATGTTGGTTAGCTTGGGTAGACTTTATCACCAAAAATCAAAGACGAGGAATGGGAAAAAAGTTGATCTGCAAGAGGAAAACTAGAATGTGTTTAACAGAGAAGAGTGATAGGTAGTTTCTTAGGAACAAAAAAAAAAATGAACGTTCACTAAAATCCATCTCAGGAACAACGCTCTGAATCTGTAAGGCTTAATGCATCTGTGAAATGTGTAGTGTCCTGGTAGGCTGTTCGGGTTCTATGGATCAGAGAGCCATGTAAGTCACAGAACTTCTCTGTAAAATAAACAATGCATGGAAATTGTCTAGCAGTATGACTGGAACAAAGTGAGTATCAAAATTCATGTTATTAGTACAATGATTTGAAGAGTTTCAGAAATTGCAATTAATCTGTTAGTTCTCTTGTATAAATAAGACTTTTATAAGCAAATAGCACTGACACATCTTTATTCCAATTTTTGAAATCTTTCTTTTCTTATTAAAGTTTAAGTTGATCCTAATAATACCTTTTCAGCAACAATAGTAAAGTAGAATCAGGACTATCATGTATAGTTGCTGATTAATCATTTGTTTTAATTCACTTACGTAAGGGTGTGTGGTTCATTCATTCTATGTGCCAAACACTTTCTTAGTTTCTGAGACATAGCTGTGAAGTATAGAGGACTTGTAGATTTGGAGCCAGCCCCTAATTTTATTAAAACCAGTGTTAGAAATCTAATTACAACTGAAGTAGGTGTTTCAGAGAGAGGTTTGTCTCCTTTTCTATTTCTTTATTGCCATGTCAAATTTAACCACTTCTTGCAGCATGCTTGCATCCTAAGAAGTCGAAATATATTCAAAGATCCATATATTTTAATTAAGATGGGATTTAAGGTAGAAGGATGGGGAAGAAGAACGTCTATGATTGTGTTTTTTCATACATGTTTAAAATTTATTATCTAAAAAATATTCCATGTATTAAAAAAATGGTTATTTTACCAAAATTCTCTCAAGGCATTTTAAAATGTTGCTTTGTGAAAGGACTAGACATTGTGCATAAACCTGAAGGGAGGAAGAAACTAGAGGCTGGAGGACATTTCACAGTGCCACTGCATCTTGACCATTATTCCATCATTGGGGTACATTCCACTTTTTTGTTTTGGAAGTGCTGGGGTTGAACTGAGGGCTTCATATTAAAAGGAAGGTATTCTACCAATTGAGCCACACCTTCAGCTCCCCTTTCCACATTTTGATATTAATTGGGAATCTCTTCTACCAAGATTCAAAGAGATCTCAATAACTCTATTTTGACAGTTTCTTAGCACCATTCATTCATCTTTCAAAACTGTCTTGAATGTCTACTTTGTGCCAGATGTTTCTCTAGAGTACAATGGTTAGTAAGTGAGACAAATACATCTGCATTTAGGAATCTTGTATTGTGAGGGACATAGGGAAATGACAGGATTAACAAGCAAAATTTATATTATTTGTTACGGAATTTCATGATCTTGAACAGAAGAGTGACATGATTTGATCTTTGATTAAATAGAATCACTCTGTCTGCCTTGAAATAGTAGATCTAAATGATATAGACTGGCATTTTAGCAGTAGAGGTGGTGAAATAGGTGTATATTTTTAGAGTAAAGCCAAAAGCATTCACAAATGGACCAGGTATGAGATGTGATTTTTTAAAAAACAAAACTAAGAATGACTTCAAATATTTTTGTCTGAGTAACTTGAAGTATAGAGGTGCCAGTTACTGAGGGAGGAAAGGCAGATTAGGAAAGAGGAATGCAGATGATTAGGAATTTGCTTCTGAAAATGTTAAATTCAAGGTGTTTACTAGCAATGAAGAGGAACTATAGACAATATGAGTCTGGAGTCCATAGGAGATGATCTGGGCTGAAGATGCACTTTGGTAGTCATCTGCATATGGATGGTATGCAAAATTATGAGGATGGATGAAACAGTGAAGGGAGATTAGGACAGATAGTGGTACCAGGGGAAGGAAAGGTGCAGGAAGATAAGAAGCAAAGAAGCCTTAGAAGAAATGATGGCTTTGATGCACTGAATGACAACCAATGAGGATATTGAATATAGAAGTGTGACATAGGTCAAATAACTGTACTGGGTCATATGAGATGAGGACTGACAAGTGACCATTGGTTTTAGCTACATAGGATCTTTTTATGAGCAATTTTGATGGAGAATTGAAAATCCTGATTGGAGAGAGGTGAAGAAAATATGGAAGTAGAGACAATTTAAGGGATTTATTAAGGCAGTAGCTGGTGGGAAGTGAAATGAGTTGTATGTGTTTTCTACTTTCAGGGTTTTATTATAATAAAGTGAGAAAGAGCTAAGAATACTTCATGATCGAGGTAATGAGAAGAAAACAAATAGATAAGCATGGTGGTATAGTAGAAAGGCAAGAATTTTTGGAATATTTAGTGGGTGAGAGAACATGAGATGGATGGGCTGGTCAAGTGGAGTGACTGGTCTCAGCCAGGGGCACAGTTTGCTCACAATAGTAAATTTTACTTAACATAAGGCCACAAATACAATTGAATGAGTACATGTTTTTGAAGATCTTTTGATATTTTCGTACTGGAGTTTGAATTCAGGCCTCTTGCTTGCTAATAGGCACTCTACCATTTGAGCCATGCCCCCAGCCCTTTCTTGCTTTAGTTATTTTTCAGATGGGGTCCAGTGCTTTTGCCTGGGCTGGCCCTGGACTCTGATTCTCCTATCTCTGCCTCACAAGTTGCTAGTATAGGGGCATGTACCATCATGACCAGCCCTGATAATTCTTTTCTTGTTGCTTAACCTTTCCCAGCTAAATAAGAAACAAATCATCAACTGTATTTGTTGATGATTTCCTTCCCATCTGAACTCTGCTTCACTGAGACCTTCTTTAATACTTATCCAATAATTATTTGCTTATCCTTGTAGATGCAAAGTATGATCCAAAATTATTCAAATGTATCAGAATTTACTGGAGTATTTGTTAAAATGTTGACCTTTAGGTTTCACCTCAAACCTATTGAAATATTTCTAGGTAGCGAAGATAGAAATTTGAATTCTTAGCAGAGATTCCTGGTGATTTGATGCACACTAAATTTGGAGCAATACCACCCTTTTCTTTTCTCCTTTGTTTGTTTCAATTTAAAATGCCATGTCTTCTTCCTTCCCCTGTGAGTTGTCACATCTTTAGAATACTTTCATTGGTATTTAGTGAAAAAAATTACATACATGAATACACTTGAATATTTAACACTGACAAAGTTTTCTAACCATAGTCTTCCCTGACAGCATTCAGAGACTTAAGAAAAATCATTTCCACAATTATGAACACAAGTATACTTAAGGGAATTTTTTATCTAGGTTCTAGATAAACATCATCATCAATGGAGTAACTGATAAGCTAAAATTTAAATCACATTTTAATCATATCATCAGCAGATTATATACTGTCTATAGTGAAACTTGTTTAGTATACTAAGGAGCTCAAATTTTCTAAAAAGGTTATGTCTTATGTATGCTGAGACCTTAACAAAAGTGTAATAGCAGCAAAATGAATTGAATCACTACATATTTTAATGTAACAACAAATCTCGAAATATCATACATACATTTTAAAATGTCACTGAAGACAATTTGAGGAAAATGAAGCCAAAGCTAAAGCCAAAACCAAAAAAGCAACTCTAAAAGTTTCTTTCTCTAACACAAATCTTAAAAATTTTGCCTATATGCATTGCCTTTTAGTCTTCTTTCATCCTACAAGCTTCTTTGGAATAATCAGAGTTTCTAACACACATATTGGGATTGTTATAAACTGAAAATAATCTACTAGAATTGAATAAAACAAGATAGGGCATAGAAAAGTATCTACAAAATGAAGGTGATTATTATAAGAAAATTGTGTGACAAGTAGTATGATATGTATTTGGGGTCACAACCTTGTGAATATTTGAGGCTGGAAGAATGTACAGGAGACAATAAGTAGGGTAAGCCATAATGAAGTAATTCTAACTGAAGCTTTGTTTTTCTTTGTCAATGAATAATTTGTTTTTTAACCAGGGAAAAAGATAAAAATGTTCAACTTTGAATTAATTCTGAGGTTATTAGTATTCTGGGAAATTCTCCTAGATAATTATAGAGAATTTTATTCTTACAGTGCTGCTACTACAATTTTCTGAATTTAATGTAACCCTTATTTTCTTCAGAAAAGAAATGATTATTAGTTTACAGTTGGCATGCTTAGCCTCTGCGAGTAACCCTATATAAACTTAGTAAATTCCCAACAGAAATGAGATCAGGCAGAAATGACTCAAATTTACTTACTAATTTCTTTAAGTAATGTTTCTCTTTGTATTAAAATTCCTAAAATATGTTTCCAAATTAAGTAATTAGTGACTTAGCTTTCAACTGTATCAATAGATGTGTTGTCCCTGTTCTTTTATTTGTTTCTATGTGAATACCTTTCTGCCAGTTGAAGTGGGATTTGAGATTGTAGCACCAGCAGGCAATTTCTTGGACAAATTATTATTTGGACCACTAAAGTGGGTGTAGGGGGAGAGAAGAATGTTTATCACACTATTGAACTGGCTCATGCATCTGTGGCCAAAGATTGCACAGGAGGCCACTGTGCTGGGAAACAGTCCAAGAGGAGCTGAGCACCTTCTGTTTTGAGTGACTCGTCTCTGCACTGAGAACAAATGTTAATGTTCAGAGAGAAAGAACAGAATCTATTTTATAAGAGCAATGGGAAAATGTAGCTATATGTGCTGGCAACATCAACATTTCCATAACAATATCTATATGAAATGCAGCATTTTGTCTATTTCCTTTTAAAATAAATTTAATATAAACATTACTTTTTGATCCATAAACAGAATAACAGGATTTCATTTCACATTTTGAAGTGGATTGGTTTTCTTTTAAAATTTTGATTGGTAGCCAGTTTCCCACACCAATTTCCCGAAGATAACATGCATGTTTTTAAATGAACTATTTAGCGATATTGTGCTATGGAAATGTGATATCAACTGAGAAATTTCCACGAAGGTTGAAGAGGTATTGATGGAAGTAGTTTTTGTTTGTTTTAAAGTAAGGCATCTTTTAAATCTCAATTTAAAACATAATATTCAAAAAGTTGTTCTCAAGAAGGTAAAATATTTATTTAGGAATTGAATGTATGATAGTTTGCTATTTTAAAAATATCCTAATACTCCTATTGGTTTGGAAGCCTCCTATAATGTAACATTCCACTCTAGGGCATATTTTTTAAATAAGACTTATGACAAGATAGGAATCTAAGATTCCAACACATACTTAAACTCTCACCCAAAAATCTGATCTCCAGGGTTCATGTCATATGTGTATTTCTTTCTGTAGATGATGAATGTAAAGAAGTCCAGTTACATTAGAGGACAGCCATTTTCCTATAGATTATGCATGCAGTGATGCAGAAAAGCTAGAGGTAGGAGATGTTAACTTCTCTCCAACCTGACACAATGTGCATTTCCAGAGAGAGCTTTCAGGGTGAAGACACTTATGAAATCCAGGTCCCAGCTGTCCCTGGAAATAACTTTTAGGTCTGGCCAACAACTCAAGAGTTCAGTTAGTCCATGACTCTTTGTGAAATGGATCTTAAAACTGTGTTCATCTGGGCCCACTATTAGCAGCTATAGTTTTATGTTATTGTGAAGACAAGTCTCAAAGCATCTATTTAAAAACTACCTTGAGTAAAGCACCCCATGGTATCACAGTCTCACAATCTCTTAAGTAATTTTTATTTTGATGCAAGGTAGATTGTAAAATCCCTAACACTCTCACTGCATGTTTTTGTGAGGTAATTTCACAAAGAATGGTCAGGGTAAATCTGTTCTAGCAGCCTCAAAATTCAGCATAGGACATAAACTCAAACTTCCTTTTCATAAATCAAAGAAAAGTATTCAAAGACTTACACATAGCTTCATTCTTATTACAGCTTTGAATACCTCACACCATCTCAGTGTTGGCATGAAAACTAAATGCTTAAGATGTCCCTGAGGTATCACGGTTCATTGCTTACATCAAACTGAATATTTAAGTTTCTAATCCTTCCACTATATAAGATATATGTGAAAAAGGAAAAAATAATGCTGTTCCATGACAAAGTCAAGTTCAACAGAGACAAGTTCAAGCTGATTCATTTAAGATCAAGTGAACTAAACAGAATTTTCTCAAAAGAAGAAATTCAAATGTCCAAAGAACACATGAAAAAAATGCTCACAATCTCTAGCCATAAAGGAAATGCAAATCAAAACCACAGTAAAATTCCACCTCACCCCTATTAGAATAGCCATCATCACAAACACCACCAACAACAGGTGTTGGCTAGGATGTGGGGAAAAAGGAACCTTCACTCACGGCTGGTGGGAATGCAAGCTAGTGCAACTACTCTGGATAAAAATATGGAGGCTTCTTAAAAATCCAAACATAGATCTGCCATATGATCCAGCAATCCCACTCTGGGGGATATACCCAAAGAATGCAACACAAGTTATTCCAGAGGCACCTGCACATCCATGTTTATTGCAGTGCTATTCACAATAGTCAAGTCATGGAAACAGCCAAGATGCCCCACTACTGACAAATGGATTAAGACAATGTGGTACTTATACACAATGGAATTTTACTCAGCCATGAAGAAGAATGAAATCTTATCATTCACAAGTAAATGGATGGAACTGGAGAACATCATTCTGAGAGAGGTTAGCCAGGCTCAGAAAACTAAAAAATCATATGTTCTTCCTCATATGCGGACTTTAGATCTAGGGCAAATACAGTAATGTTGTAGGACTTGGGTCACATGCTAAGGGGAGAACACATACAGGAGGTATGGGGATAGGTAGGAAACCCAAAACATGAAAGTGTTTGATGTCCCCACTGCAGAGGAATTAATACAGAAACCTTAAAGCAACAGAGGTCAACATGGGAAGGGGATCAGGAACTAGTGAAAAGGTCTGATAGAGATGAATCAACTTGGGTTGTAACACATTTGTACATGGAAGCAATGCTAGGAATCTCTCTGTATAGCTATCTTTATCTCAACCAGCAAAAATGCTTTATTTTTATTATTTATGTCTTCTCTTCAACAAAATTAGGGATAAGGACAGAACAGGTTCTGCCTAGAAGCCAAGGGGGTAGGGAGGAGGAATGGCTCAAATATTGTATGCACATGTGAATAAATGAATAAAAAAATTTTAAAAATCAAGTGCCCATCTATGCAACTATTACAGAAAGAATTTGAGAGTAAAAATGTGAATCTATGATTCAAATTAAAAATGCAACATTATACTACAGGAATATTTAATTCAATTTCTGAAGCATTTCATATAAGTCACCAAAGGAATGGTATATCCTGTTTAAAAAATAATCTTGTTTTAGAGTGGAAAGAAAGCTATATAAAATGATTAAAAATCAAAATAAGATGCAGAACAGTTTCACAGTCAAATTAGTTCTAAGATCAATATAGTAGTTTATATCAAAGAAGCACGTGTGCCTAGAAGTTATGGAGGATTTGGGTATTAATACATCAATATTCTCTCCCTGGAATCTTCATTAGTTAAACAGCATGTAAGTGTTACAGCCATTATTATTATTTCTCTCATTCCTTCTGGTTAAAACATGACAGAATCCAGAAAAGAATAGATTCTTTAATACAAGTTATCATGAAGAAAGTAAACAAACTCAGGAGATTTGTTGAAGGCACTAAGCTCATACTCTGGAAACTACACACACACATATATATATATATATATATATATATATATATATATATACATATATATGTGTGTATATATACATATGATTGTATATTTATGTGTATATATACATATGATTGTATATTTATGTATATATATACATATATATATACACACAATGATTTCTGCTCTATAAACTGACATCAATCCCTAAATTCTATCTCCAAGTACTGACAGCTCTTGACCAATATACTAAAAAAAGTTTTTTAAAGGATTATGTAGGAGAATTCTTTTTCTTTTGATAGACATGTCTGCATTTCCCTCTGTTACAACTTCCTCACCTGCATTTTTCCTCAGTAGTCTGCATCCATACAAAGGGAGTCATTTTCAATTGCTGTTTAGAGTTAAAGATCACTTAGTACTCAGAGCCTGATCAAGTGCTGGACTTCTTCATCACCCAGACCCATAAATATCATGATCTTTCTTGGGTGACACTATTAGATGTCTCCGGTCACATGACTCAGATGTGCAGAAATATGACTTTTTAATAAATTTCTCCTCCATATCATGAGGGCCCTAGGACTTATAAACCTTGTAATGGCTCTCGTTGATTTCTTTGGCATTTTCTCCAGTAGAAAATAGTCATGGGGCTTGAGAAGCAAGAAGGGAATTAGCGCTATTCCTTTACCAGGCCATCTTCCCAGCTTGACACTCAGTGCTTGGTAAAAGTATCTGGAAAACATAAAGGAAGGGATTTCTTCTTGGCCTTAGAACACCAGAAAAGAAAAAGCTGGACTCAAATTTTCACTGCCCTGAATTTAGAACACTGGAATGAAATATAATAAATAAAATGCTATTTAATGCTGAAGCTTGTCCAAGAATACAGACAAACTATCTTTCCTAGCAATTTAGTTCAGCATATTTCACCCTCTCTTTCCCCTCATCAAAATGCCTGAGAAATAAGAGACTGTAGAATAAGTGGCAATATTCACAAATGCCATGATTGTCAATATTAAACCAATACTTTGCCCACTCCGCCACCTCTCAGTTTGTATAGAGTAGGGTATTGAGTACTTTGAGTTATTTGGATGTTTGCATGTACTTTGAGTTATCTAACACAAAACCCCATAGGTAACTGCTATAACCTGTAGAAGCATACAAACACACACACACACACAAACACACACACACACACACAAAATTGGTGACTTAGAAATTCACCTGCAAGTCAAATTTTGTTAAAGATTTTATATTCTATAATTTTATCAGATTTTCTCTTGAATAAGAACTGGTGATGGCAATAAGAATGTATGAGTAAAGATTCTGTGACATTCCCAGTCTCTTTATTTATTAAGAGGGCCAATGTTCATCAACAATTTTTGGTAATTATATATGTATGCATATATATATGTGTGTATACACATGTGTACATATATATATATATATATATATATATAGGATGCAACACATATACTTGTGTACTTGTTCTCTAAGACTGAAGGCGACATGATCTAACCCTACACTAACCATGTGTTTCAGAGAGATTTTAAACGTAAAAAAAGAGAAGCTGACCTTAAATGTCATTGATAGTTATATTAGTCTATAAACACCATTGGGTCTTGTCTCTGGGCTATCAATTCATGTGTGGCATATTATTCTGTGGTAGTTACTCAGAGTCATTTTTTGTAGGGAGATTAAATATAGCAGACATGAATGGAGTGTGATCATGGATTCTCACCCAGCAGTTGCTTGTTTTGCTGTGCCCGGGATTGAGGTCTGAACTTCATGCACAGGGCAAACTCTACCACTCCCTATATACTCCCCGCCCACCACCTTTAAACTTTTCTGAGTGTGCTGCTAATATGAGCTTTAGAATCTTATTTACCAAAATTCACTTCACTATGGAAGTATGTTTTATGCCATATTTTTGGATAATGAGCTTAGAATTAATGAAAACACTTTGTTACTGACGATTATTTTCTGTAAACTCTCTAACTAAATTATAAGTACATGGTATCACTATTCAAATGTATATTAGTTTTATTTCCAAAAGTACTAGAATATTTGAAAACAGCAATCATTTTAAAATTTAAAAATGCATGCTTTCAAAAGAAAAAGTATTTAAAGGAAGTTATATAAAGTATTTGATATTTTAGACTGCAGAATTTAAAGTAGTACAACACACTGTTAAAGAGATAATTATAAATAAGAATCATACATTATTTCTCTGTGGGGCTCTTTCAAACTTTGCTAAATTTGGGGTTAATGTGCTCTGAAGAAATATTAGAAGTGTCTTTCTATCAGTTCATTAATATTTAAGTGGCATTTTGTATGTGTAATTGAAATGATACTGTTTAATGACTACAAGTCTATACTTTAATATCTTTATCAAGTATGCAGTATAACAAAGATAAATCTATTTTCCGGGGAAATTAATGTATGCTATTTTGCCTATAATGTGGTGCTTGATGCCATGGTACTCAGAAGAGTGTTACCAGTTTTCCATGATAAGCTCACACTGCTTCCACACTCCAGTGTTACTATTCTGCAACTTCCTAACTCTCACATCTAGCTCTCTGCTGATGACCCGAGCTCTGTTTCAAAAACCCCTTATTTGATCATCTTGGTTCTTAGATTACTAATCTGTATGGCTTCCCAATGCTTACAAGATAAATTTTACATTCTTTGATATCTCTTGTGAGAAGTTCAGATGAGAGAAACAACATTTAGGGAAGTTTGCTGATGGCATGTGTTATTCAACAACTTTTAATGTACTTTAAACTCTGTGCCTAAATCCACCCAGATTGCTAGAACACTGCTTCAACTCATCAGTTTTTCATTGCTGGAATCTATTGGGAAATTCCCTCACAATCAAGTTAAGACTTTGCTTTCACAGAAAGGAATAATGTGAAAAGAGATATCAAACCTGTTGCTATGTTAGGGACAACATGCTTCTGAAGAGTCCTCATTATGACATTCAGTTTCTCCATACACAATGTAAAGTGAAAATTGTTCTTCATAGTCAATGCAGAAGATACTTTGTGGACACTAAGAAACTGATACTCTAAGAAACTGAACTTCCTCCAATGTTCGCACGTCTTTCTGTTTGTGTCCTTATTCCAGAAAGATTAAGATTAAGCTAATTCACTGCAAATACACCAGTTCTTATGGTTACCAGATTTCACTGTTCCATTATCTTTGTTCCCCTTCTTTTTACTTAGTTTATATATCCATCAAAAATCCATTCAAGACAAGAATGATTTTTTTAGACTGTTAGCCCCATAAGCCTAGAATCTGTGTTTGTTTGCTAGGGCCACCACAACAAAGTACCACTAGGTAGCATCTCACAACAGAAAATTATTTCCTGCCTATTCGGGAGGCTGAGGGGACTGAGATCAAGGTGTTGGCAGAGTTGTTTTCTTCTGATGCTCTTTCTTGAGCTTCTAGATAGCTTCCATCTCCCTGTGTCTTCACAGTCTTCCCTGTGTGTCTGCATCCAAATCTCCTCTCCAAATACATGTAGCAGTCATAGAGAATTAGGCCTGTCTCTACTGACCTCATCCCAATAGAGCAACCTCCTTAAAAGACCCTACTTTCAAATATAGTCATATTCTAAGGTATTGGGGGTTAACACTTCAACATACGAATTTTGATGATGCAATTCAGTCCGTAATAGAGACCATGTTTATCTTTTTAACCTAATCTGAAGAGCCAAGTTCTTCCATATAGAAGAAAAGTGGTATATTAATGAAAGTATAATTTTTACTACTTATAATGTGATATTTAAAAATACTTTCCTCAGCAATTCGTAGTAACACACTAGCATGTTTTTTTGTATGCTACAAAGCAGCCATAACATTTTTTTTTCCTTAAAGAGTTTAGTTCCCAAGTCAGGAACTTTACAACAATTTTGTTATGCTGCCACCAAGCGACACTTAAATGAAACTGTCACCAAGTGTTCTGCAGTTCAAGCTTTTGCTTAGATTGAGTGAGGTGAATATCTCTTTAAAACCTCCAGAGACTTATAATTTTAGTATTTCTATATTTTAAAATTTAATTGCCCTTATTAAAACAAAAATGTAAGGAAATCTTGAAGAAATGGTGACAGGTAATCATGGACAGCAAATATTTTAAAAATAATAAGGAAATATTCATGGTTGTCTGATAAAATGCTGATATGCTAGATATCAAAAGCAAACCATAACTTACATTGAACTTTAATTTTGTTCACAAGCCTATCATGCACTAGGCAGATAGCCTCCGTTTGTGTAAATTTTATTACTTAATCGACATACAGCCAGAAAAGATACCAGCAGTTTTTCTAATGGGGAGACAGTTCCCCTTAAATTTGGAGTTGGAATGTAGCAAGGATTTCTGTTGGAGAAATAAACTTGCCTCCTCCCACTTGAGGAAAGTTAAGTGAAGGCTGTGCCAAGACAGTATATCTAATTTGTTCTTTCCACTCATTTATCCACCCATCCATTTGTACCTTCCATCAATAAATATTACCCACTAAAGAGGCCTTCCTTGACCACGTACTTAAAATACTTGACCAATTACTTAAAAAAAATAAAAAACCACCCATCCAGTTCAATTATTCTGTGCCAATAGCATCACAGAATGTATCACTCCCGATTTATCTTGTTTAATTGTTTTTTTTTTAACAAAATGGATTACCCCCATTAGAAGGTAAGCTCTGTTTTGTTTTGTTTTAGAGCTATTTTGGAGATTGAATTCAGGACCTGTTTCTTGCTAGACAAGAGTTTTACCACTTGAAACATGTCCTAGTTCTTTTGCTTTTTAGTTTGTTTTTCAGGTAGGGTCTCATGCTGACTTTGCCCAGTTGGCCTGGAACCATGTCTTTCCACTCTGCTTACAGACACTTTTGATTCATGATCAATTACTTATCAACTGGAAGAGTACTGTGTGTGCTGTAGGTTATTTTTTTTTCTTTTATTATTCATATGTGCATACAAGGCTTGGGTCATTTCTCCCCCCTGCCCCCACCCCCTCCCTTACCACCCACTCCGCCCCCTCCCTCTCCCCCCAACACCCTCAATACCCAGCAGAAACTATTTTGCCCTTATTTCTAATTTTGTTGTAGAGAGAGTATAAGCAATAATAGGAAGGAACAAGGGTTTTTGCTGGTTGAGATAAGGATAGCTATACAGGGCATTGACTCACATTGATTTCCTGTGTGTGTTACCTTCTAGGTTAATTCTTTTTGATCTAACCTTTTCTCTAGTTCCTGGTCCCCTTTTCCTATTGGCCTCAGTTGCTTTTAAGGTATCTGCTTTAGTTTCTCTGCGTTAAGGGCAACAAATGCTAGCTAATTTTTTAGGTGTCTTACCTATCCTCACCCCTCCCTTGTGTGCTCTTGCTTTTATCATGTGCTCAAAGTCCAATCCCCTTGTTGTGTTTGCCCTTGATCTAATGTCCACATATGAGGGAGAACATACGATTTTTGGTCTTTTGGGCCAAGCTAACCTCACTCAGAATGATGTTCTCCAATTCCATCCATTTACCAGCGAATGATAACATTTCGTTCTTCTTCATGGCTGCATAAAATTCCATTGTATATTTTCTTAATCCATTCGTCAGTGGTGGGGCATCTTGGCTGTTTCCATAACTTGGCTATTGTGAATAGTGCTGCAATAAACATGGGTATGCAGTGCCTCTGGAGTAACCTGTGTCACAGTCTTTTGAGTATACCCCAAGAGTGGTATTGCTGGATCAAATGGTAGATCAATGTCTAGCTTTTTAAGTAGCCTCCAAATTTTTTTCCAGAGTGGTTGTACTAGTTTACATTCCCACCAACAGTGTAAGAGGGTTCCTTTTTCCCGCATCCTCGCCAACACCTGTTGTTGGTGGTGTTGCTGATGATGGCTATTCTAACAGGGGTGAGGTGGAATCTTAGCATGGTTTTAATTTGCATTTCCTTTATTGCTAGAGATGGTGAGCATTTTTTCATGTGTTTTTTGGCCATTTGAATTTCTTCTTTTGAGAAAGTTCTGTTTAGTTCACTTGCCCATTTCTTTATTGGTTCATTAGTTTTGGGTGAATTGAGTTTTTTAAGTTCCCTGTATATTCTGGTTATCAGACCTTTGTCTGATGTATAGTTGGCAAATATTTTCTCCCACTCTGTGGGTGTTCTCTTCAGTTTAGAGACCATTTCTTTTGATGAACAGAAACTTTTTAGCTTTATGAGGGCCCATTTATCTATGCTATCTCTTAGTTGCTGTGCTGCTGGGGTTCCGTTGAGAAAGTTCTTACCTATACCTACTAACTCCAGAGTATTTCCTACTCTTTCCTGTATCAACTTTAGAGTTTGGGGTCTGATATTAAAATCCTTGATCCATTTTGAGTTAATCTTGGTATACGGTGATATACATGGATCTAGTTTCAGTTTTTTGCAGACTGCTAACCAGTTTTCCCAGCAGTTTTTGTTGAAGAGGCTGCTATTTCTCCATCACATATTTTTAGCTCCTTTGTCAAAGACAAGTTGGTTATAGTTGTGTGGCTTCATATCTGGGTCCTCTATTCTGTTCCACTGGTCTTCATGTCTGTTTTTGTTCCAGTACCATGTTGTTTTTATTGTTATTGCTTTGTAATATAGTTTGAAGTCAAGTATTGTGATACCTCCTGCATTGTTCTTTTGACTGAGTATTGCCTTGGCTATTTGTGGCCTCTTGTGTTTCCATATAAATTTAACAGTAGATTTTTCAATCTCTTTAATGAATGTCACTGGAATTTTGATGGGAATTGCATTAAACATATAGATTACTTTAGGGAGTATTGACATTTTTACTATGTTGATTCTACCAATCCATGAGCATGGGAGATCTCTCCACTTTCTGTAGTCTTATTCAATCTCTTACTTCAGAAGTGTATAGTTTTCTTTGCAGAGGTCTTTCACATCTTTTGTTAGGTTTACACCCAGGTATTTGATTTTTTTGAGGCTATTGTAAATGGAATTGTTTTCATACATTCTTTTTCAGTTTGTTCATTGTTAGTGTATAGAAATGCTGATGATTTTTCTATGTTGATTTTATATCCTGCTACCTTGCTATAGCTATTGATGATGTCTAGAAGCTTCTGAGTAGAGTTTTTTGGGTCTTTAAGGCATAGGATCATGTCGTCTGCAAATAGGGATATTTTGGCAGTTTCTTTACCTATTTGTATTCCTTTTATTCCTTCTTCTTGCCAAATTGCTCTGGCTAGGAATTCCACTACTATGTTGAATAGGAGTGGAGATTGTGGACATCCTTGTCTGGTTCCTGATTTTAGAGGGAATGGTTTCAGTTTTTCTCCATTAAGTATAATGCTGGCTGTAGGTTTGTCATATATAGCTTTTATAATGTCGAGGTACTTTCCTTCTATTCCTAGTTTTCTTAGAGTTTTTATCATGAAATGATGTTGGATCTTATCAAAGGCTTTTTCTGCATCTATTGAGATGATCAAGTGGTTTTTGTCTTTGCTTCTGTTAATGTGGTTTATTACATTTATTGATTTTCATATGTTGAACCACCCCTTCATCCCTGGGATGAAGCCTACTTGGTCATGGTGAATAATCTTTTTGGTGTGTTGTTGAATTCGGTTCACCATTATTTGTTGAGGATTTTTGCATCAATGTTCATTAAGGAGATTGGCCTATAGTTGGCTCCTTTTTGGAGGTGTCTTTGCCTGGTTTTGGGATAAGTGTAATACTGGCTTCATAAAATGTGTTTGGCAGTTTTCCTTCCCTTTCTATTTCATGGAACAGTTTAAGGAGGGTTGGTATCAGTTCTTCTTTAAAGGTCTGATAGAATTCAGCAGAGAATTCATCAGGTCCTGGACTTTTCTTTTTGGGGAGACTCTTGATTGCTGCTTCAATTTCATTTTGTGTTATAAATCTATTCAGGTGATTAATTTCCTCTTGGTTCAGTTTTGGATGATCATATGTATCCAGAAATCTGTTCATTTCTTTAAGATTTTCAAATTTATTTGAATATAGATTCTCAAAGTAGTCTCTGATGATTTCCTGGACTTCCATCGTGTTTGTTGTTATCTCCCCTTTTGCATTCCTGATTCTACTAATTTAGGTTTTTTCTCTCCTCATTTTAGTCAGGTTTGCCAGGGGTCTATCGATCTTATTTATTTTTTCAAAGAACCAACTTTTTGTTTCATTAATTCTTTGTATGGTTTTTTTGGTTTCTATTTGTTGATTTCAGCTCTTATTTTTATTATGTCTCTCCTTCTATTTGTTTTGGGATTTGCTTGTTCTTGTTTTTCTAGGAGTATAAGATGTATCATTGGGTCATTGATTTGGGATCTTTCAGTCTTTTTAATATAGGCACTCATGGCTATAAACTTTCCTCTCAGGACTGCCTTAGCTGTGTCCCATAGGTTCCGGTAGGTTGTGTTTTCATTTTCATTGACATCCAGGAACTTTTTAATTTCCTCTTTTCTTTCATCGATGATCCATTCTTCATTAAGTAATGAGTTATTTAGTTTCCAGCTGTTTTCATGTTTTTTGTCTTTACTTTTGTTGTTGAGTTCTACTTTTACTGCATTCTGATCAGATAGTATGCATGGTATAATTTCTATTTTCTTATATTTGCTGAGACTTGCTTTGTGCCCTAGGATATGATCTATTTTGGAGAAGTTTCCATGGGCTGCTGAGAAGAATGTATATTGTGTAGAAGTTGGATGAAATGTTCTGTAGACATCAACTATGTCCATTTGATCTATTGCATATTTTAGATCTTGGATTTCTTTATTGATTTTTTGTTTAGATGACCTAACTATTAATGATAATGGGGTGTTAAAGTCTTCCACAACCACTGTGTTGGCGTTTATATATGCTTTTAGGTCTTTCAGGGTATGTTTGATGAAATTGGGTGTGTTGACATTGGGTGCATACAGGTTGATGATTATTATTTCCTTTTGGTCTATTTCCCCTTTTATTAGTATGGAATGCCCTTCTTTATCTCGTTTGATCAGTGTAGGTTTGAAGTCTACTTTGTCAGAGATAAGTATTGCTACTGCTGCCTGTTTTTGGGGGCCATTGGCTTGGTAAATCTTCTTCCAGCCTTTCATCCTAAGCCTATGCTTATTTCTGTCAGTAAGATGGGTCTGCTGTAAGCAACAAATTGTTGGATCTTCCTTTTTAATCCATTTCATCAAGCAGTGCCTTTTGATGGGTGAATTAAGTCCATTAACATTAAGCGTTAGTACTGATAGGTATGTGGTGATTCCTGTCATTTAGTTGTCTTAGTTGTTTGAAGGTTTGATTGTGTGTACCTAAGTTGAGGTTACTCTCTACTGTCTTGCTTTTTCTTTTCCTGTGATTTGGTGCTACCTGTCTTTTCATGGTTAAGTTGGGTTTCACTTTCTGTGTGCAGAATCCCTTGAAGAATCTTTTGTAGTAGTGGCTTTGTGGTCACATATTGTTTTAGTTTCTGCTTATCATGGAAGACTTTTATTGCTTCATCTGTTTTTTCTGAGGTTTTCCATATCCTGGATGGTTTCCTCTTTAATGTTGTCTATTTTTGTCCTGAGTTCATTTATCCATTTATTCATTGTGTTCTCTTTCACTTTGGTGTTTATACAGTGCTTCTATGGTTTCTTTTATTTCTTCTTTTGCTTTTTCAAATTCTCTGTTTTTGTTGTCTTGTAATTTCTTGAGTGCCTCCTGTACATTTTGGTTGACCCTATCCAGTATCATCTCTATAAAATTCTCATTGAGTACCTGTAGTATGCCTTCTTTTAAATTATTCTTGTGGGCTTCATTGGGTCCTTTGGCATAGTTTATCTTCATTTTGTTAGAGTCTGGTTCTGAGTTTCTGTTTTCTTCATTCCCCTCTGGTTCCTGTACTAATTTTTTGCTGTGGGGAAACTGATTTCCCTGTTTTTTGTGTCTTCCCGTCATTGTCTTTGGTGTTGTTACTGTCCCTGTACTGTGTGCAATTAAGTATTTTCTAGCTTGTAATGATAACAATGGTAATATTTAGAATGGAAGGGTGAACTGAGATGGAAAGCAAGAAGTTAAAGAAAAGGGGAAAACAAATACACAGACAAGAAGGAGAAAGCAGAACAAGGTTTCAGACAAGAAAGTTTCAAAGGTATAAACAGGGAGTGTTAGTGTATTAATTGACAGTAAGCTGAACAGACATTAGAGAGACAGAGAGAGGATTGAAAATCAAAAATAAAAAACGATAAGAATAAAAAAAAATAAGTAAATGAAAGGAATATCTATATATAAAAGTGAATTAAAATAAAATGGAAAATAGAAAATTTAAAAAAAAAAACCAAAAAACCAAAAAACCTCCAAGTTCAAATGCAATGAAGTTTCAGTCTTAATAATTTGGGTGTCCATCTCAGTCTCCAATCCTGGAGATGGTGCCTCAGATGTTGTTCTGTAGTTGCCTCATCAAAGGGGACGCATAAAGTAGAACAAAACTTCACACACACACACACACACACACACACACACACAAAACCCCACCAAGTTTCCCAAGTTCAAATGCAAAACAGTTTCAGTAAGTTTTTCCACTTGCTGGTGTAATTCAGTTGTTCTCTCATCAATGGTAGGGAGAAAAAGAAAAAAAAGAGTCTGGAGACAGTTCTGAGAATGGTATCTGCAGCTGTGGCTTGCCTGCCCACTGCTGTCAACCTGCTGTTGCTGGAGGCTTTGCTTATGCAGATCTCTGGGGTGAGCTTAGCACTCACCTGGCCCTGCAAGCTTTGTTTGTTCAGAGTTCTCCTGTGCAGGAGCCTCTGCTACAGTCTTTCCCCTTTCCAAGCACTGGGAAAGGTGACACTGCACCCGCATTGTCAGGCCTGCATGTTTATTTACAGTTCATGTGGGAGGTGGGTCTTCCCCACTCTCCTGTAGAGTTTTCCTCCCACCGCCACTTTCACAAGCTTTCCTGCTCCTGATTACTGGGCTGTGCTGCTGCTCCTGCCAGCCACCATGTTTGTTTACAGTTCACGTGGGAAGTGCGTCTTCCCTCCTCTCCTGTGGAGTTTTCCTCCCTCCGCCACTCTCACAAGCTTTCCCGCTCCTGGTTGCTGGGCACGTGCCCCATCCCTGCTCCTGCCAGAGGCGCTCTGGTCCGCATGGCTTGTTTATTAACAGTCCCGGGAAGGATTCCCTTCCCCCAATCTTTGGCACTCAGTGCGCCCCACCCTCTTTCCCATGTGTCTTTATTGTTCTTATTGGTTATTACTCAGTTTCTCTTTTTTCCCTGGGTGGAGGTCAATCTGTCCAGGGGGCTATGCTGCTCTGGCCCAGGCTTGTCTGTGGGAGTATCGCAGTACCGCAAAGCTCACCTGGTCCGCGTCTTCCCAAGCCATCTGGGCGCAGGTGACTGGCGGCCCCGGGGCCCTCCTGGTTTCTCCGTTTAACGTGAAGTGGAGATTCTCTGCACTGGCTGGAGGTGTGGAGGGGTCAAAGTTATGCCTCTTCTCAGTGATTATGCCTGCAAAGTGTTTCTCCAGTGTCTCTCCAATATTTCACTATAGGAGGCTCGCTTTCTGCTTCCTCCCTCTAGCCGCCATCTTGGAATCCCCTGCTGTAGGTTATTAATGAATATAAATCAAATGAATAATATTTCACTTACTAGAATATGTTAAAGTTTAGCAAAGGCCAGTAGGCAGCTCCTTCCTGATGACAGTTCTCACACAGGAAGAACTATAAATAAGAGTGACTTTTTTCAAACTCTACTGGGAAGGGCATGCAAGAAGAAGGCACTAGGAAGACGCTTTGTGTATTTGCTCCACATAAAACATGCCATCATCATCTATCTTTTGTGTCTTCCTCTTGACACTTCTGTTATTTTAATATATTCGAATATATATATTCAAATATGAATATTTGAAAAATGTAATTTAGCATTTCTAAAATTGGGATGCATCTGTCTATGGATGGAAAATTGGAGCACTGTTAGTCAGGTAGTGGTTTTGATGTGTGTGAACATCCTTGCATACACATGGGCTGGCTTGATTACTAGTGCTGGTGGTATGATAGAGAGATTTCACTTTCTTGCTGTTCCAATAGATTACTTAAGGACTAAACAGTTTCTACCTGGAAGCAAGGGGATGGGGGGGGGAAGGAAGGGGGCAGGAGAAGGGGGGAGAAATGACCCAAACATTGTATGCACATATGAATAAAAGATTTTTTTAAAAGATTACTAAGGACTATGGAGAAGAGGATATGATTTCTGATGGTACAATCTAAAAACGTTCTCTTAAACCTTTTGATGAGACCAAGGAACCATCAAAAGTAAAAATTACATTATAAATGGGAGCAACTTAGAAGAAAAAGCACAGAAACAAAATTAAGCATTATTTTTAGAAATGCCACATTATCAAATCTCTTATGACACACAGGGTAATATTGTATTGAAAAACAATATCAAACACTGAGTCAAAATGTGGTTAAGAAAGATGAAGTCTGAACATGAAGATTTTTTTAGGAATACTTCACCTTCTGTTCTTGATTTTCATCTATTTTTATTTTTCACTAGAGTGGCATAGAATGAATCTATGTCAAAACAATTCTAAAATAAAATAATTTTAATTTAAAATTTAAAATAATGAATAATTTGTCATCCATCATCAGTATGTTTTCTTCATGATCACATTTAAAATTATGATATGTCTAATGAGCACTATCATCTTAGTATCTGTGAAATATAATATTGCATGCCTACCAAGTACCAAGTACTGTGATAGGCATTGAAGGTACAGGAGTGAAAAGGGAATACAGTTCCTGCTGTCATAAAGCTAGCTTGGTCTCCCAAACCACATTACATCTCCGATAGACAAAGTCATCATGTACGCCATTATTTAAACTTGTCCAGACAGACATATTAAATAATTCTGGTAAACATAGATTTATTAATCATATTATACTGGCTATATCTTGCCTGAAGGAGTTTTTAAAGAGAAAATTGGAAAGTGATTATATGTTTAGCAAGCATAACCTGCTATGGATGTTGTATATACTGTAACAAGAAAATCTCTAAGTTGTATTATTTATTATTTTTCCCTTTGGACTTATTGCAAGTGATAGGCTGATAGTTTTATATTCAATAACTCCTTGTCTTGATTTTATACTAAAGTGAAGTAATGTATTCAGCAATCTTTGTCTTTTTCTTCATTCTCTAACTCTATTCTTAAATTATATAATGCTTCTTTTGGCATCAGACATACAAAATTAACTTTCAAGTTTCTAACTAATGGATTTCCAATTAAGCTTGTCACTTGCTCTTTTTTATTTCTTAAAGTTTAAAGTTTTTAATTTTTCTGGAAAGTTAGAATTATTATTAGAGTATGTGGCAAAATAAAACTACATCAAAAAGATATTCTCTTTACCCAGAGAACTTTATTAATTTTAACCAATAAGAGCTATCTCAATAATCAGATAGACTATTATTATTATCTGAGGTCATAATCTTGATCTCATTGTGTATGTTGAACTATAAAAGAATTAAATTATATAATGACTTGATCAGTCTGCTATCTCTGCTATCACCTAATGTGTTCAAAGAGAATAAGAATAAACTCCAGACAGGATATCTAAGACTATCTATCAAGCAATTTCACCATGTATTTCCTTTATCATTTCTTTATTACCATGCATATTCTTAGCACCTTTAGGACATTAGGTTTTGTGTGTACAGCACTCAATGTAGTGCCTACAACACAAAAGGCCCTTGAACAAAAGGGTAGCCATAGAGGACTCACGAGTACAGACTTTGGAGCCACCTACATGAATCTGATTATTGACTCTGTTACTTGACCAATGACATTAAGTTACTCATCATCTTAAAATACAAATTCTTCATCAGTATACTGGGGAAAATGATTGAACATATCTATAAAGTTATTATTGAATATTAATATAGATCTTGCATGTAAAGTGCTTACCTGCAAGGCCTAACACATAAATACTGGTTGAATATTATGTGCTGTTGTTATTATACTTATTACTATTATTAGCACTTAAGTAATTATATAGAAGATAGAAAATCATACATTCAGTTAGCATGCTTACTGAATACAAACTGTGTGTCAAGAACTGTTCAAGATACTGAATTCTATGTTCCAGGTAAGAAACTAAACAATGAAGAAACATCGGTGGTATGTTTGCATATACTTAGAATTACTATGAAGAAATTAAAATAGGGCAAAATGAAAGAAACCAACTAGAGGATGAAGGGAGTTGGGGTTTTGCAACATGGGGTGGTACACTTAGCAAGGCATCTTGAGTAAGATTGTTACTAGGACTTAAATAATTTTATTAGACAGCTTCCAATTACTATGGCTGACATAATCAACTTGAAAAGAGTAAAGGTTTATTTTGGTTTACGGTTTCAGTCCATGGTCTCTTGGCCCCATCACCTTTGGGATTATGGCAAAGCTACACATCAATGACAGGTAGTCAGATGGTAGTCACAAAAGCAAAGAGAGACAGAATGAGAGAGACTGAAGACAGAGAAAGAGAGTCAAGAAGGAATGTTGGTCCTAATATCCCCTCCAAGGGCATGCCCCCAATGCCCTAACTTGCATCCACAGAGCCCTACTTCTTAAAAATTCCACCATTCCCAATAGTACTATGGACTGGGCACCAAGCCTTTGGGAGACCTTCCACATCCAAGTTATACCCAATGATAAATAAGTAAGAAAATATAGATAAATTGAGCTTAAATTTTTTAAATGTTTTTATTCAAATACCACTAGCAGCAAAATGAAATGAAAACTCAAAATATGGATAAAAATATTTTCAAATCATTTATCTAATTATGGACTTAAATTGAGAATACATAAAAAACTACAATACAACAATACAAAGATAACACAGTTAAAAATGGGTAAAGGATCTAAATAGACATTTCTCCAATAACAGCATACAAATGACCAAGAAGTACATTAAATGATGCTCAATATCATTAATAATTCTAGAAGTGCAAATTCAAAGCACAATGTGATACCACTTTACACTAATTTAAATGGCTCTAAAATGAAAAAAAAGTTTTGGTGATCATATGAGGAAATTGGGATTCTGATAAATTACTGATAGGATTATAAAATGGTACCATCATTTCAGAAAAGAGTTTAACATTTCCTGAAAATGGTGATCAGAGAGTACTTTATGACCTAGTAATTCCACTACTATGTATATACTAAAGAAAAGACACCATGGGAAATTGAAAACGTGTCTACACAGAAACTGGAGCACATAACTTGGCTATTGTGAATAGTGCTGCAATAAACATGGGTGTGCAGGTGCCTCTGGAGTAACCTGTGTCACAGTCTTTTGGGTATATCCCCAAGAGTGGTATTGCTGGATCAAATAGTAGATCAATGTTTAGCTTTTTAAGTAGCCTCCAAATTTTTTTCCAGAGTGGTTGTACTAGTCTACATTCCCACCAACAGTGTAAGAGGGTTCCTTTTTCCCCGCATCCTCGCCAACACCTGTTGTTGGTGGTGTTGCTGATGATGGCTATTCTAACAGGGGTGATTTGGAATCTTAGCGTGGTTTTAATTTGCATTTCCTTTATTGCTAGAGATGGTGAGCATTTTTTCATGTGTTTTTTGAATTTCTTCTTTTGAGAAAGTTCTGTTTAGTTCACTTGCCTATTTCTTTATTGGTTCATTAGTTTTGGGAGAATTTAGTTTTTTAAGTTCCCTATACTCTCTCTTCAACAAAATTAGAGATAAGGGCAAAATAGTTTCTGCCAGGTATTGAGAGTGGGGGGGGAGGGAGGGGCAGAGTGGGTGGTAAGGGAGGGGGTGGGGACAGGGGAGAGAAATGACCCAAGCCTTGTACACACATATGAATAATAAAACAATAAAAAAATCATTAAAAAAAAAAACTGGAGCACAAATGTTTACACAAGCATTCATAATTGCCAAATGATATAACCAATCCAAATGTGCATCAGTAGATGAATAAATAAATAAATTATGAATAATAGACAATGGAATATTATTAATCAACAAAAGGACTGACCTCCTGACATAGATGAGCATAGATGAACTTGAACTTCTTTCATTATGTTATATAAAAGAAAGCACACACAAGAGGCCACTTACTGTGTGATTCATAGAGACAGAAAGTAGATTAATGTTTGTCAAGAGCTGTAAAAGGGAAGCATAAGGAGTGACTATATAAGCACAGGATTTTCTTCAGATGCAACGTAAGTGTTTTATAATGAATCATAATGATGGTTTCACAACTCTGTGAATAACTAAAAACCACTGAATTGCATATTGTAAGTGCTACCTTCATAGCATTTGTGTTATATCTGCAAAGCTATTATTAAATAGCAGGGGATTATATTTGAAAGATATTTTTCGAAAGATTCTTCTGAGTTTTGTGTTTATTTCTGAGGATGAAATAGTTGTCAGGATGAGGGTATTTAAAGTGTTTTATTCACTTATGTACCTTCAGCATCTAGAACCATATCTTTGAAAAAATTAAACATTTGAGGAATTAGTTCATGAATAGATATTTGAAATGAAGAGGAATGAATTTAATGAAGTAGATAATGGAATCATTAATTAAAGCAGGAAAATGTGAGCAAAAGCAAGTTTTGGGTGAACATGTAGTAATGTTAACTTTCAGTACTAATGGATTTATAGGTGGATATGACCCAGAGTCACTGGAAAAGTTCCAATTTGTAGCAAAAAAAGTAAATGAAACTCAATAATTGCACATTTATATATGTAATCTGACCACTCAATAAAGAACAATTGAAAATAAATGTTTTTCTACAATTTCCTTAACTATATTAATATAGCTAAAATGACTGAAGCTTGGTTAAAAAGGACATGGTGAGTTTAGCATTTGATATGCTATTTTTGAGGGGTTTATGTGGTATAAGAATACGAGTTCCATGAGCATAGGAAGTACATTTTGCTTGTCATTATGACCAATAATAACAATAAAAATATCCTTAGAAGTCATTGAATATACTTGTTGAATTAATAATATTCTTCAAAGTATGTAATAGATAGTTAATATTTTATTTTAGTACTCTAGAGTTGGGTTGGAGCTACATGTATAGTTTTTATATTGTGAATATAAAAAGAAATGATAAAAAAACCTTTAAGATTTTTATATCATATCATATCAGTGTAGTGGAAACAAAATAGACAAAGCTGGAATACAGCCCATTGCTTAAGGAATAGCTAAATGAACATAAACAATAACCTAAATTGGTTTTCAGTATTATTTTCTATTCTTTTCTAAATTTGAAGTATTCTCAATTCTGAAAAAGAAATTCCCTTATGCAAAGATAGAAATGAAAGAGAGAAGTAAAATGTGGACTTGTGTGTTATGGTTCTAGAAAAGACACTAAATATATAAATTAAATATAAATTAAAAGTGATGATGTGGAATCATCACTTAAATCAACGTTTCTCTGATCTAGTCATGAGGACTAGATCAACGTCCTATCTTAGGCTATGGTGACTGAGGTTGAGAGATTCACCTATATCCTTATTCTCCTTTACCACTAAAAATAACAGACTTGTATCTGTGTCTAATAAAACTAGGTGATCTACATTGAAGGATAACTCTTACCTCTTGTATTAGTAGTCATCAATGATAGTCCATCAGAGAGGATTATATGAATGTTTGATCTGTTACTTAATTGATTTCACTCTCTCAGTAATATGAGGTACATATTAAATCTCATGACCTTGCCTCAAAGACGTTAGCAAATATTAAGCACCCATTCCATTGAGATATGATCTTCCAATATAGCAAATTTCACACCTCTGCGAGCTATCAGGAATGTGACCATTGCTGCCCTCCAGTGTCATTTTTGGTGGTGATAATTTCACATTTAGTAGTTATGAGAGAGTGAAGTCAAGGGTGAAGCAAGCTCAATGAGAGCTGATCCCTGCATGGAGACAGGAGAAGGCGCCTGGACAGTGAGGAGTCTCAACAAATGGAAGTGCAGGTGGGTGTGCAACTCTCCACTCTGCAGAGGAGCAGAGGCTGCAGAGCATGTGGACTGGAGTGGCTTTAGAAACAGTATACTGGGCTCTGCAAGAGACGTATGCACGGTGCTTGAATTGACAAGGTTCTTTAAGTTTGATTTCAGTTTCAGTTGGTTCCAAAAGCCATGACTTTGCTGTTCAGAGAAGATCTCTGTGCCATAGAGAAGTTCATGTCTAGGAGCTCACATGGTATTAACACTGTACCAAACTAGAAAAAGTACCAACCTAGTACTTCAAACTCATTCTCTTTATGCTTGTTTTCATGCCTGGCTCCAGCAAAAAGTCATCATCTTTTCCTCTCTAAGTCACATCTGTAGTGCAGCCACTGTATTACAGGATATAATGTTGCCATTCAATCTTTCTTTACTTCTTCTTTTCTGTCTCTGGACATTTTCCTCTAAGAAGTCTAAAGTCCTCAACTTTCCCAAGATCACCAGCAGATCAGAATGTCCCTAGTTCCTACATCAAATCTTACCAATATGCCAAAACTGATAAAATGCTACCTTTGTCTACTATAAAATTCTAATTCTAGGAATGCATCCTAAAGGAAGATACGTGTAGAAGTCCATATGCAATGTATTATTTGTTATGACAAGTAAAAGCAATGCAGTTTTCTAAGAAACTCATACTATATGACATACGGTATAATAGTAGGCAATTTTTAAAAAATACTAGACTATCTTATGTCTTAATAGATGTTCATAATATAGAGCTAATAATCAAAATTGATAATTTTCTAGAACTTCCTATATGCCAAATATTGTTATGTTTTAGAGAGTCTCTTATTCAATCCTCAAAGAACCCTACAGAGTGGACACTAGTATTATTCCAACTTTATAGGTGAAAGAGTTGAAGCATGGCAAGGCAAAGTGTTTTAGCCAGGACCATACATCTTCTTAGGGGTAGAACTCCAGATTTAACATAAGCTCCAATGTCTGTGATTTTAGTGCTATGTTAAATGCCTTGTTTAGCTGAACAGAGCAAGTTAGAAAGCACTTCATACAGTACAATATGTTTGCATTTATAAATGTATAATTCAGTGATTAAACATAAGCAAGATAACCCTAAAATATTAATAGTTCTTATCTCTGAGTGGTAGAATTAAGTAATTTTTATTTTCATTTTGTGATGTTTTGAAATTTTCAAAATGTTCTGCAATTCATACACATTTCTATAATCAAGGAAAAAAGGCAATGAAAAAATTTGGTACAGTATTATTTTCTATTTGAGCTTAAATCTCAACATGTAATAAAGAATAATAACAGGTTAATCATATAAATAAATTTCTGCAATTCTATAAGCTATTTGCATAATAGCAATCTGCTACATTTTAACCTTTATTCCCCTTATTATAGATAAAAGACCAAAGTGAAAGCTTAATCGAGAGCTTCTGTGTGCTGCCCACATAGAAGCTTGTACAATTCTTACAAAGCAGATATAATATTATCATCTGCAATTTACTACCATGGATAAGACTACACAGCTACTCAAAGAAAAAGTTGAACTTCAAATTCAAATTTATACATACATAAAACCCTTATGCAAATGCTTCTACATTTCTAAAATCTATTTCCCAGGTTTAGTCCTATAATTTGTTTGATCTCCCTGGTCCTTAATCTTGCAAAATATATGTGACTCTTAAGAATGGGGTCACCTAAAGTGGAAATATATTTGAACAATGCTGCTTTCTACACCCCACTGTGAGAGAGGCTCAGTGACTGTTAGCATAATATCATTAACAACATAGTAATATTAATATAGGAATATAGAAGTTTTGCCAAAGAAAATTTAATATTTACTAGTCTAGAGTAGCATTACTATTCTAAACCATTGCTTCTCAAACTTGGAAGTGCTTAAGAAATATAAGGATTTTGCTAAAAAATATGTATATATATATATATATATATATATATATATATATTCATTCTGATTCAGTGGGTCTGGGGTGAGATCTGAGGTTCCACATTTCTAGTAAACTTCCAGGTTCTACAGGCCAAGGTCAGGAAAGTGCTTCCCCATTGCTTGTTGCCAGCCATGTATAAGGAGTGACCAGTTTCAAGGAGCCATTCCTAGAAATCCCTCCTGGGTAATCTCAAAACAATACCCTGAGATCTGCAAGAGTTCCTTTGGTTTGAAGGATTGGTTAGAAAAGCTAGTAGAAGGGATTGGTACAATTGAGACATGGTTCCCTGGATTGATCTTCACCAGAAGTGAAGACTGGCTGAATTCCTGGGGACAAAATAAGCCAAAGGTTGTTTTTAGCCTTCAGCAAAGGCTCGACATAATTCCCTTTCAACCTTGTAAATAAAGCAAATATTCAGCAAAAAGAAGTGACCATAATTGTGTAGCCTAAGGTACAAAGTACTAACTTTATGAGCAGATAAATTACATAGTGCAATTTATGAAGATGAATAAAAAATGTCTTCCTGTTGCACAAATATCTCTAGCTAATGAGAAAAACATGCTTTTGATTTATATCATTGGTTGATTTCTGTTGTCTATCTTCTTTCCTCCATTCTTTCTTGGAATAGTAAGAATTATACTTAGTGAAGACAGAAAAAGCCCTGGAGAGTTGTTTACCTGAGTTAAATACTGTTTTTGCTGCTTACCAGCTAATAAACCTTGATCTCTCTGAACCTAAATCTTGTTTTCTATTAAATGAGGGTGCTGTCCAATTCATTAAGGTTGGTTGTAAGGATGGATTGAGCCAATGAATATGTAAAATTTCTGGCACAAAGTAAATACTTTATATGTATTAGTGTTGTTTTCTCTTCCATTTAATGTTCAATGTAATCTACATCTGAAAAAAACTGCATATACTTCCCTATTTTGTATCTGCTGGTATCCAGATAATGGAAAATCCTTCTGGAAGCCTTAACTTATTCCTCTTTATCTCATTCCAGTCAAGTTAGCTATTGGCAACAAATGTATTCAGATCACATAGGTTTTGCTTGATTGACCCTCTTTCCTTCTATATAGCCTTAAATGAAAAGACCCAATATGTTCTAGTCATTTTTTAATTTTCACTTCCTAACATGCAGTAGGTGTTTGGTAAATATTTCTGGATTGATTTAGTATGTACATTAACTACTTAACTTATCCCCATTTTGTGGCTCTTAGCTTTACTATTATGACTAGAAAAACCAAGTTGAGAAGTAGAAAGAACCCTCTCAGAAGTAGACGGAACCTTCTTTGTGGCAAATAGTAGTTCTGAGTATCATTGCTCATCTTCAATGTTGTTTCTGCCCTTAATTATAAAAGAAAAGCTCACAGAAACTAGTGAGTGAGTATGCTCTCTGATATCTGTAAAATGCAGACCTATCCACCTAAAGCTATGGACTCAAGGTTTTAGTGTTCTAGTCCTCCAAAGATAAGAAAGGAGAGGCATTGCACTTGAGAGAAAGCAAGTTCCCCTGCAGCCCTGTTAGAAACTTGTTGCCTAAAGCAGTACACTGGCAGAACTGACAAGGTATGTGAAGACTGTTTTAAATCAAAGATAAACATCATACTACGAACAGAGTATCTTTTTCTCAGGCACCCTGGAGTCTTGAAGAAAGGGTGTTAAAAATTAGATGTGTACAATAATAGCAGAATTCACTATCAGTATGAGCACTTTCTCCAACAAAAGTCAGACTTCAGAACTTGAGATAAAAAGGTTAAAAAAATCTTTGGTTGCCATATTTAAACTTAAGTAATGTTATTTTTATTATTATTAAAAACAAAAATGCTATAATATTGATAATGGAAGTTTAAACTGGTCACATAATTTAACTCAATTAGTAATAGGTCACCTTGTAAAATTTGCAGCTAAAAGTAATTCAGCTTATAAATATTTTAGATGTAGTATAATCTTCTGACATAGGTAGAACTCATCTTATTAAGTTATTATTTTCCTACTTTTACAGCATTTAATTTTTTTTCAGCTACTTTTTCTGGACAAATCCATTACCAATCCTATGGTTAGGAAATTTAAAACAAAAGGTCTAAAGAGAGGACTCGTTTAAACATAAGATCATGTTACCATGTGCACTAGAAGATAGAGTTGTTTAAATCACTGATGGTTGTTAGTTGAGTAACAGGATGTATTTGGAAATAGTTTAACTTTTCCTCATGGTACAAGTTTAAAGATGCAGGGATTTGATTCATGCTATGAGTGTAATCTTTCTCTGACTGGTTTATACCACATCCTACCTTATTTTATTTTACTGCTTCAACGTAAATATTTTTTAATTAAAGGGAAAATGAAAAAAATTTAATATTACATTACACAAGGGTAGACTAAACCCACAAAAGTCAAGAACTTTGGCAGAACTTTGTCTCATTCTCTTTGCCTTCTATCACAATGCAGGTTAATTTGATTAATTGTTTTTGGTATTTAAACTCTCCAATGTGGCAGATTTTAAAGTCTAATAAAATACAATTTCATAAAATTAAAGTAAAGGGATTGTACTTTTTATTGTTCTGATCATGTTTTACATATACTCTTAGTTCCCATGTCCAATGTCTCATACAATATGCTCAAAAAGTTCTGTTATGACAGTAGCAGAAAGTCTTACCATAATAGGACTTTTCATCTCAGCTTCTTACCCTGTTCTGATCCCTGATTAAATCTGATTACTCTCAATAGAAATAGCCCTTTAATTATTATTTAATCCTCTCATTGCCTATATTAGCAGCTTTCTATTGAGAGAAAGAGAGAGTCAGAAAAATAAAGGGAAGTAAGTGGTGAGTAGGAGGATGAGAAATTGGAAAAGACCAGAGAGACACTGCTAAATATGACCTAGTTCAGTGCTCAGGGTCATATTGAATCATTTGGGGTTCCATAGTGGGTACTACATAAAAGAACAGAGGCTATACTTAATGGATTTCTGTTTGTAAGTGTTTAATAAAGTGAATAGTTAGGCTCTGTAGACTCTGTCTACCATATTAGGAAGTAGATAAAGGTTAACCTGGCTTACATCAACCTACTACTTCCCTTAGGACTAATTCTACAATAAGATATAAAAGCTTGGAAACAAATTATAGCAGTTATGTTTTGAGCTACAATTAGCTACAAAAAAGGCAATAGAAGTGATCTAAACAAGGTGGATATTTATTAATACACAGCACAACTACAAAAGTAGATAGCTCTACTAAGAACTCAAATCATTCCTGTATGTATAGTAGTCCATCTTTATCTGTAGTTTCCCTGTTCACAGTGTCAGTGAACCACAATCAATCACAGTCTGAAAATACTAAGTGGACAATTCTAAAAACAAGCCATTTGTAAGTTTTAATTGCATGCCTTCCTAAGTAGTATGATGTAGTTTTGCATCACTCTGTTCTGTAAATTGTACCTTTGTCCAGAGTGTCCAAATGGTATACACAAACTATCCTTCAGTCAACTGTAGCTGTCTCAGTTATCATATCAACTCTGGCAATTTCACAGTGTGTATGCTCAAGTAACCCTTATTTTAATAAATCATAGTCCGGAGGGACCAGTATAAAACATGAAAGATTAATTCTGGTACTATATGTCCACACTGCAGGTCACATAGGAAATTACATAGTATAAATAGGGTTTAGTACTGTCCAAGGAGGGGATAATACTGGATCTCTTCAAAAGCAAAGAGTTTTTTCCCAGACTTCAGAGTAGACTTCCTCTTCCATAATACTAGCCATAATTACACCATAGGTTTGACCTGGGCCAGTCATTAGCTAATGAAATTTAGCCACCATGATTGGAATTGATCAGTCATAACTGGTGCTGGGGACTTCCTCCCTGAAGGATAAGGATAGAAAACAAAAATTCAGATGCTGTTAACGATAGAGAGGATGGAATGGCAGTGGTAGTTGCTGTTAGGCAGATAGCAAAAAATGTGGTTTACACTTAAATAAGTTATAATCATGTCTTGGGCTCTCTAAGGAGCCTTTCTGCTTTATTATTATTTGAGAAATTAAAATTTGAGGATTTATCATTAAAATAACTTCAATGTTTGATGCATTTATATGTTCTCCTTGACATTTACACCTCCAAATGACTTTTAAAATCTGTGGATTAGAAAGAGTTTAAAGTAAAGCCTTATCCTATTGGATTATTAAAATTTCTGAACCCTGAGAGATACATAATCCTACAGACTTCTAGGCTTCAAGATTCAAAAGCAAAACCACACACAATTATATTTAAGAGGCTGCATTTCACTAGGATTACAAAAATTGGTAGCACAGTTAAGCTTCATGTTACAGAAAATAGAACACGAGCAGCCATTTGATCACATCTGGTATTCTTTCAAGCATATGTTCCTTACAGTGCAGTGACCTATGAACCCATTTTGTCCTTCCCAACTTCAGACCTCTTTACTACTAATAATAATAATAATTTAGAGCCAGAAGTTTGGGGAAAATTTTTATCCTACCACTTAACTAGCTGCTAAATTTCTGAAATTCACTTAAATTTTTCAGAAACTTGATTCCCTCAATTTTTCCCGAAATACTTCTGGTTTTGAAAGAAAGTTGAAATAAAACCTTACTCATTTTTGTGAAAGCCCCAGGGCTCTAAGACACCTTGCCCAATGATTCTCTCACACCCAACAGACCCTTCTAATGAGCAGAGCAGGGGTTGTATTTTTTTATCTTTTTTTCCTATATTATCTTATTTTTTTTATGTGTCTTGGCCTAGCAAATGTAGCATATACATTAATTTGAAAGCTACTGTACAAACCACCTTTAGAATATATTCTTACACTTCATTAAAGCTAATCTTAAACTTGCTTTTTCTTGTGTTGAAAAAAAAAATGACAGGATAAAAATCAGCATCCTTTCTTCTCCATACTCAGCAGTAGTTATTTGCCCAAGGATGTGGGTGAGAAACTGTTCTAAAACCATTGCAATACTTTGTAGACCTCACCTGGAGGCTATAAGCACAAGCAAGACCACAGAGCTGCTGACAGTCTCACTTTGAAGGTTCTGCCACCAGAGGGAACTGGAGTTAAAAGATTTTACTGTGCCTCACAGGTGCTGTATATTACTACTAAAATACGGGTTGCTTAACAAAACTGGTGATATTAAGCTTGGAAATTATCACATAAAATTTTCTGAGAAATTAATTGTATTAATTTAGAGCTGTTATTAGTCATTTTATTATAATGAAAAAGATCTCTTTAGTGGTCCCTTTCTCCTCGTAGATTCCTAAATTTCTGCAATGATAAAATTCACCCATAAAAAGGTTTAGAGTAGAAAATAATTGGGAGAAATCATGAAAAAATTGAGATCTCACAGGAATAATAAAAATGATAAAAATTATATATATAGTAAAATCTTCAATTGAACATGGGAACATTAATTTTTAAATATTCACTTAAGATTTAAATAGAGAACTCTCTAACTCTGTTTTATTTAACAGAGTGAAGAAGTTATTTAGTATATAAAACTTTCAGAGAATTTAAGTAGTCTAAGTGACACTGCCTTGGATCTTTTGAAGAGACTTATATTTGGAAAACATCAAACATCCTATACTGCACAACAACAATGACAAACCTGCTTTTTCTAAAATTTCTTTTTACCCAGGATACTTTTAAAAGATGTCTACAGAAAAATGACCCACCTCTTAATCAGCAGTGACGACATGGCAGTCATTTCATGCTGTATTTTTAGCTTTCTTATTATTGAAAACTTTTGCCATCTTTCTTTAAGTCTTTTTGTCTTATGATGTATAATTGTATCACATAGGTATAGCATGACAGAAAAAAATATGTTTATCACTTCTCAAATATCAGAGCATCCTAAAGTTGTGCAACAAATCAGCTTTTTTCTGATTTTAGATGTCTCTCTCAGTATGTATCCTGCTATGGTCTCACAATCACAGCAGCAAAATCAGACTTCAATATTCAAATCTCTAGCTTCAACCCTGGACCTATTTACTTTGAATGATAAACATACATTCCTCAAGTAGTTCTCATGCAATGCACTATCCTAGAAGATGTGGAAAGTCCCTAGTCATCTAACTTCTTGGACTCTCCGTTGTTACCTGTTTTGTGTCTAGCACTCATTGACTTTTGTCAGTTCATGCATTTTATTGCATGTTTTGTCAGCTGTATTTGGATGGCTCCCATGTATACATCTCTAGATAGACATGTTAACTATGAAAAATTTCATTTAGAATATATTCTACTGGAAATACATTCTACATCCAAACCTTATCTTATTCTTCTTTCTGTCTTGAATTGCCCTTTAGCACCAGTGATTGTGTTAAAAATCATAGCTCCCCAATGTTGGTTCTATTGCTGAATCAACTTCTCAACAAATGTTCTTCCCCCCTTCCCCTCTTACTGCAACTCATTCCATATGGAAAAATCTTCCTAAAAAATGTCTCTCCACTATTATTTCCCTTTGCAGGAATTTTTTGATACATCTTTCAGTCTAGATTCCATTGGTCATAGAAAGGCATCTTTATATCTTCTCTAACTCTTCTGAAACATAATCTTAATCCCATGCCCTGATTTTGAATTTACTCTTTAATCAACATACTTTCCTTTTCCCATTATTACTTTTGCTTTGCTCTCCCATTCTCATTTACAAATATCTGACCATGTCTCCACAAAGATAAGGTAAAGCTCTTATGCTCTTGATAAACATCCTCCAACTCATCTCTCTAGGTCAGTATTTAAATGTTCACATGTGTATATTAATCCTCCACACTCTTCTTTGAATGCAAAGATCAAGGCTTATTCTGTTTGCTCCATCCTATATCATGTAGCTGTAAGGAACTGCCAAAGAAAGGCCATGCCACGTGTGGAAAAGAAAGATTTATTAGGAACCAGACCACAGGGCTGTGACTCTTAGGTTCAGAGTGCAGCAGCTTGGCTGAAATGGGTAGTGGGCTTTATAGGAGGGGCCTAGCCATGGGGGAGGGAGAGAGTCTCTAATCTCCGATTACGTGTGATCACCAAATGGAACAGGTTGACATGCCTGGCTGTTTGAGAAACTGGAAGTTCCTAAGGTTTTGCAAGCAGAGCAGGGAAACAAGCAGAGGAGTTTGGCAAGCAATCATAAATCAGGGGGTCTGGTTTCGGTGTTAGCCTTGGGACCTTCTGCCTGCCCCAGGAATGCCAGGAACCTAACATTCCAGCCTTCTGTTGGTATTATGGGTACCAATAGATCTAGCTGCTTTGTGCAGAGTGGGGGCATCATTAAGGGGTGTTCGGCTGGAATTTGAAAATTTGTGAGGTCCCCAGGAGCAGAGGCTGACGGTTTTTCCCAGGCTTCATCTGCAGATAAGGCCAATTGTTGGTAAATTCACCTGTGGCAGAAAATTGAGAGCTAGATGAGGACTGAGAACTTATGTAAGAGAGGAAGAGGGAGAGAGTTTGCAGGAGAGGTGTAGCCAAGTGGGACCCAGCAGTACGCAAGAGTACTCATCCTTTGCTGTAGTGGGAGAGTCTGAAGTTGGTGGGCAATGTTTTATCCTTGAAAGGTGCTGCCACTGGGGAATCCCATTGAGCTTGACAGTGGTAAGCATTGTGAGGATGACCAGATAAGGTCTGGTCCACTGAGGTCCCAATGGAGAAGGTCAAAGATCCTTGAGGAGAACAAGATCCCCTGGTTAACAGAAATTGTTACAGGGCCCTTTGAGGAGTGGGCGGGATCTGATCTGCATGCTTTCTGATAAGTTCCTAGAGGAGGTTAAGATAAGGTAAATAATCAGTCAGAAGACAGGGTCTGATGAAGGCAAATTTCCTAACAGAAATGGGCAGCCATACATTATTTCAAAGGGGCTCAAGAAGGAAGGGCTTCAGGGGGTGGTCTGGTGTGGTGGTTTTTGCCATGGATTCACGGGCCTTCTCAGGTGAACTGGTTTGGTTTGCACCTTTATTGGGAAGGTGAAACAATCTTGAGAGCATTTATTATGTAAGACCAAAATATGAATATTAGAAGGAGCATAAAAATATGTCTGCTAAAGGCTGCATATCTAGGGATCCAGATTCTGCAAAATCCTGCAACTCCCAAGAAAGTTCTCAGCTGTTTTATGGTATGGGGGAGAGAGAAATGGAGGATTGGGTTGATTCACTCATGACTCAGGGAGTGAGTTTGTCTCTTTAAGAACACACCTAGGTAGGTGACCTGTGGAAGGCATAATTGAGCCTTCTCCTTAGAGACTTTGTATCACCGGAGGCCAGAAAGTTTTTAAAAGGATGCAATTGCCCTGCAGATGAGGGGCTATCTTTAAAGCCTTGTGGCAAAACTGTCCAGGTTAGTTGCTATGAAGGGTTTGTGGAATCTTTAAAGGCAAACAGGGGCTGACTGTCAGGATGCAGGTTAATTGTAATACTTTTGGATAAAAGAGAGCTTTAGCTCATTATTTTACATAAACTGACACTTTTAATTTTGTAAATGTTTGTATCATATTTAGATAGAGTATAGACACAGAACACAGTTATAAGATGGTCATTTAAGAGACCTTTGCATGAGCAAATATGTAAATGAACTCTGATTTAGTAGTACTTAAAGCTTGCCAAGATCAACAGAAAACACAAGTTATTACTTTGATAAAATCTTTCCCTATAACAGTTTTTTTTGTAGATGTTACTCAGAGCAGAACAATATTAAGATAACCTCATTATTTTATAGACATAGAGAATTTGATTTTAGTTTGACATGAGCCTAAAAATCTTTTAGGCAACTCTTAGATTATTTAAAACTTACTCAGACCTTCATACAACATACTAAACCCTTTGTTGGTTTGTCCCTATCCCGCCTCTCCATATTTGAAACAATCTTTAGGACAAACCCTTCTTTACAAAATCCTTTCTCATCCAAATGACCATTCCTTTTTCCTTTAACTTCTCAAAAATACATTTAATACCTATCTACATCCTTTCCAATTGTTTACTTCATAACTTGTATTTTAAAATTAAACTTTATAAAAAGTTTTAAATTTAAATAAAACTGTCTTTCCTTTTTGGCTCATGGTGGGGACCGTTTACCCCCACCACAGATATCTGTGAGGGATAAAGCTTACCCAAGAAGTATGGTAGGTGATTGAGGCCTACCTGCTACTTGGATGACTACCCTGGGCTCCTCTGAGGTGATCTTGAAGGGAGCCAAGGTCCCAGGGCCACATCAGTCTTCTGCCGCCAGGCCCAAGAGGTCCGTGAGGCCTTCACTCTGTTGAGATGGGGAGTGGGAAACTGACCTACCTTGCAGAGACAAAGAGGGGCAGTCATCCTTCCAGTGTCCATTCTGGCCACATTGTGGACAGGGTCCTGGCTATGGGTGAGGTGAAGGGCAGTTTTTTGCCCAATGTCTTGTCTGGTTGCACTTGAAGCAGGACCCTGGAAGAGTGCTTTGTTGTCCAGCCCATCTAGAAATTGGAGGAGGTAGCCTCAGGGTAGCCATCAAGCACTGGGCCTTTCACTGGTCTCAAGCCTCATCTCAGTTATTAAATACCTTAAATGCCATTTTCACAAGATCTCCCTGGGGTAGGGGAGTTGAGGATCATCCTCTGCCTGTTTAAGTTTTCTTTGAATATCAGGGAAGGATTGGGAAATAAAATGAGAATAGAGAATTATTCCATCCTTGAAAGATGGGTCTCATGCCAAGTCATATCATATGCTCGGATTAGGTATTTAAATTTTTTAATATAGGAGGCTGAGTCATTAGAGAAGGAGTTAAGTCTCTTTTCAGTTTGAGAGAGGTTAGTCATGGAAAATGGCACATGAATTCTGATAATGCCGTCAGCTCCTGTTGACGGGGTACAGGTGGGCTGAGCATGTTTGGGAGGAGGTATGGGAGTGGGTATAGGATGCAGGTGGGGAGGAGAAGGGTGAGGGTGTAGTAGGAGCTGAGGTCAATGCTGGTGGTGTTGGTCCCTGAGGAGCCAATGGCTCAGGGTCAATTGTAGCTATTGTAGAAGGGGACTAGGGTGGCAGATGTTTGGGAGAGCCAGCAGGGGTGGAAGAAAGGGGTGTCTGAGTCATGGGAGGATGGGATGGGAGAAGAGATTTAAATAGAGGACCAGTGGGAGGAGTTAGGAGGTAGGCAGACAGAGCCCATGAGGTCACAAGAAAGAGAAGAGACTTCAGGACAGGGGTCAGGAGGCGTTTTGGACTTTGAGGGGGGTTTGTAGCTGGCAAGGAGGTTTTGAACAGCATTACAAGATTGGAGCAGGGAGGGTCAAAAGCAGTAAGGAAAGTTTGGACAAATGGAATCTTGGATCACTTGCCATTGCAATGGCAGACATTGTTAAGATCTAGGAGTGTGTGAAAATCAAAAGTACCATTTCCAGGACATTGTGAATGATTGTCTAGCTTGTACTGAGGCCAAATGGTGTTGCAGTAATAGGTCAGTCTCTTAGGTTTTATATCATCTTGGAGACCAAGGAGGAGGGTGCGGAGAAGGCATCCCAATGGACACGTCTAATGTAGAGTGTGTGGTCCCCATAATGTAGAAGGAGAGAAAGAGAGAGAGAGAGAGAGAGAGAGAGAGGCAGGTGCCTTGGTGAGTCTACTCTTCAGGCCAATATAGACCTAGGTCAAGATCTAGCCTCCCTTATGTGACTCAGGCAAGGAGAGCAGAACCATCCGGTTGCCATTTGGTCAAAGTAAACTGGAGGGGCTGTCGAGCTCTCACCCTGGGTGGAGGAAAGGAAAACAGGGAGGGAGAGCAAGAGAGAGAGAAGGGTAGGAGTGTCACCCAAATGGTTTCCCAAGGCCTGGATTGCCATCTGACAGAGAATGCCCCAGCCTATTAGTCAGGCGTCCCTGTGCTAAGCAGTGGGAGCCCCAGTGGGTGGGGAGAGGCATACATGGCATAGCGCTACAACTTCTGGACCAAGCAGAGCAGGTAGCCCCAGCAGGAGGGTGACACTTACCGAGTCTGAGGAGTAGGTCAGGTGGAGAGCAGTGGATGAGAGAGACTAATGATGGATGGGAAAGCCAGCAAGGCAGTAAGGTCCAAAATCCACAGTCCAGAGGCATGGGGGTCAATTCAGCAGTCTGGGTCCTGGAAAGGACAAGACATGAAGGCCAAGGGAGCAGCCCCAGGCCAGAGCGTCCTGTTAACCTGTCCCTAGTTTTGGCACCAGATGTAAGGAACTGCCAAAGAAAGACCAAGCCACGTGTGGAAAAGAAAGATTTATTAGGAACCAGACCGCAGGGCTGTTACTCTTGGGTTCAGAGTGCAGCAGTTTGGCTGAAATGGGTAGTAGGCTTTATAGGAGGGGCCAAGCCATGGGGGAGGGAGAGAGTCTTTGGTCTCCAATTATCTGTGAAGACCAGATAGAACAGGTTGACATGCCTGGCTATTTGAGAAACTGGAATTTCCTAAGGTTTTGCAAGCAGAGCAGGGAAACAAGCAGGGGAGTTTGGCAAGCAGTCATAAATCAGGGGGTCTGGTTTTGGTGTAAGCCTCAGGACCTTCCACCCACCCCAAGAATGCCAGGGACCTAACAGTAGCCAAGTACTAAATCCATAGAAACTGCTTCACACTAGTGGATTAATGTTAGGGATAAAATCAGTGGTGGTCCATTTTCAAGGCAAAACAGTTACTCTGAATGGAAAAATTACTGATAACTTGCTTATATAGCTACTTGCAGATGTAACAAAGCTCATGCATCTGGAAGGTCACAAACAAGGTGTTGGGAAGGAGTCATGATAAAATGAGGAAATGGATAAAAACTATGTGCATGCCAAAAAGGAGGTATCACAAGGAGGCCTTCCCACCACAAAGAGACAAAAGGAAGTGGAGACTTAAGTCTACTTCTAAATTTTACCAGTCCAAAGAGAGGCATATTTTTAAATAACCCAAAAGAAAATTCAGTAGACTTATTGGGAAAGAATGTACACTCCATAGTACTCAGCCAATGAGGAACTGGGGCAGGGACTTGGGCACTAGAAATATAATACTTGTGTAACCACTTTGGCTGTGTCTGCCAGCCAGATACCCAATCTTGCAAGCCTATCATTAAAGTCTCACTTTCACTGTACTTCATGTGTCTCTGAATCCATTCTTTGAGTTTGGACAGGTGAGAGTGTTTCTCACAATTAAATTATGTGATGATTTTAAAAAAATGACCTCCTCCTAATTTCCTTTATATTCCAAATTACAGATAGGCATATACCCATTTAACACTGAACAGTAGCATTTGTTTGATACCATTAGTGTACACCTACTGCCCTTTAGTAAAGCTTCACTCATTGTTTTCTAAGATTTCCTTGTTGAAATTAATTAAAATAAGCCCCAGACCTGGTAAATGTTATATTATAATAAATGTCAGTGTTATGTAATTCCAACTGAAGAGGTTAACTCATATGGGTTTCTTGGCATGAGAGGGTACTGATTTACTTAGTGAGACAAGCAGATGCCCTAGCAAAGCACAACAGTGTTCCAAAATAATCCACTTTTGAGCGATTCTGTCCTTTCAAAGGAGGAGTGGTTTGGTTTGCAGTCATACGCAGCAGTCTCCATATTCCCTCTGGGGCCCTGACTAAGTTGCAAATGTGATTCTCTTGTTCAGTGATGACAACATAGGGTATGATTGTCATTTGGGGTAATGGGTGGAAGTCAAGAAGCCCTAGGACTCCCGTTCATTCAGAAAGGAGCAGCTTAGCAGTGAATTATCCAGACCAATATAGTCCAATATGGGGCTACATCCAAGACACAGTGTGATTGGTTACCAATAAAAGTAAAAATATATGAGGAACAATTATTTTTTGTAAGGAGCTATGTGTGGAAACTCAGGAGAAGCCAAAGAATCAGTCTTCAGAAAGAATAAGAACAGTAGCAGAACAAGTCTTCAAGAGGATCTAGAACTGCAGAGGAATTATTCCTTCAGAGTGAAAAGAGATCGGACTGCAGAAGTGTTAAGGAATTCTCCAAAACTGCTGGAACTACATCTCCCTACCTTCGCTTAACCAACTCTTCCATGAGCAGGCTACTTGCTCATTACAGACTAACTCATTTCTCCCTGCTCTGTTTCTCTTCTTATTCAGAGTATGTTTGGAAAGCAGATTTTTGTGGTCTGTATTTTACAGATGAGGAGAAAAAAACATGATAAGAAATCAAATATTTTTCTCAAAGCCACCTAAGTAATAGGTAGTAGGACTGAGATTCTTGTAAAATCTAACTGGATCCTTAAGCAGTACTCTTTCCTTCAAAGCACACTGACTCTGAGCAGGGGGTGCTGTCCAAAATATTTAATTAATGTTAAATATTCATCAACAATATGTTGTACTAGAAAAGATTAACAATGTAGAGAGTAATATGAAGTTAGATTGTAAAAGAAAAACTATACCAAACCAAAGGAAGACTTTAACCAACACTATTACAAGAGAGACCAGTAGTACAACAGGAGAGAATGAATTCAGCTGTGCTGATACAAGAGCACTTTCAAAGGCTAGAGTGAGATAATAGAAAGGCACAGGGGACATTAGTGGGGAGGTTCATCAATGTGATTAACCCATTTGTGTTTGTTAATTGTCACCTATTAATGTTAGACTCCTACCCCTTCACTGAGACTAAGGAAAAGGCTCCTTATCTCCTCCATGGTTACATTTCAAAGGGATAATAGACAAAGTTTGAGAAAGATATTCCTGGATTGTAAACAATTTACATCTCAAGGGGGCAAACAAAGAATTTATAACTGCAAATTTTCTAAAGGCTATTTAGTCAAGCTGAGGTAAGCTGTTACAGTCTTGGTCGGTGTTCATTGTTAAATATTTTAATTACTAAACTATGAGTCATTTATGGGCAGCATAGTCTAATTCTTTTTTGTATCATTATCATACATAACTGTATACATATTTTAGATGGTTTACAAGTACATTGAATAAATAAATAAATAAATGAATACATTGTAGTTTCAACCTAATTCTATTAGATGAGAACAATAATTGAGAGAAATACTTTTTTCTCTTTGTAGCAAAAGGGATCCCTGTTTGTAATTATGCCATTTGAATGCTCTGTGAATCATGGTGGAATTTCGTAAATGTGTTCATGGCAGAAAACCATGTGTGTCTGGGAGGGCATGTTTCCATGGTCAGATGGGTTTGAAATATGCTGGGATAGCTTTCTCTTTGGGTTTCACTTTCTTTATTTGCATTTTAACGGCTTGGAGACATTTCATAATAATCATGCAATTTAGCTTTATAATGCCTCCAAAAAGCTATGGCTTTTGTTTCTTTTCTTTTTATAAAAAATAGCAACTCTGCCTTAATTTTTCTCATGTGAAAAAACAAATCCACTGCCTTACTATGTTTTTAGTGTTCTAAATAACAATCTGGAAAATATAAAACTTGAAACTCTTTCCTCCCTGGAGAAGTTCTTAGTTTTTCTTGAGCACTTACTTTGCACTTTGTTGAACACTCTGTCTTGTGTGTTGTTATTATTTATTTAATTAATATTGTTTATTCATTTATTCATATGTGCAAACATTGCTTGGGCCATCTCTCCCACCTGCCCCCCATCCCTTCCCTCTCTCCCCCACTCCCCTTACTTCCAGCCAGAACCTGTTCTGCCCTCTTCTTCAATTTTGTCAAAGAGAAGACATAAGAGATAATAAGAAAGACATAACATGTTTTCTAGCTTGGGATAAAGGTAGCTATACAGAGTTTCCTAACATTGCTTCCATGCACATGTGTATTACAACCTGAATTGGTTCATGTATACCACAATTCTTCATTACTTCCAGATCACCTTCACATAGTGGTTTCTGTCAGTTTAAGATTGCTATATTTGCTCCTCTACAGTGGGCACATCAAACACTTTCAAGTTTTGGGTTTCCTACCTTTCTCTATTCCTCCTGTACACATTCTCCCCTTAGTGTGTGGTCCAAGTCCAATAATATTACTGCATTTGTTTTAGGTCTAAAGTCCACATATGAAGCAGAACAAGTGATTTTTGACCTTCTGAGCCTGGCTAACTTTGCTTAAGATAATATTCTCCAGTTCCATCCATTTACTTACAAATGAAAAAATTTCATTCTTCTTTGTGGCTGAATTAAATTCCATTGTGTATAAATACTACATTTTCTTAACCCCTTTCTTGGTAGTAGGGCATTTTGGCTGTTTCCATAACTTGGCTATTGTGAATAGTGCTGCAATAAACATGGGTGTGCAGGTGCCTTTGGAATAATTTGAGTCGCATTCCTTTGGGATATCCCTAGGAGTGGTATTGCTGGATCATATGGCAGATCTATGTTTAGTTTTTTAAGAAGCCTCCATATTGTTTTCCAAAGTGATTGTACTAGTTTACATTCCCACCAGCAATGTATGAGGGTTCCTTTTTTCCCCACATCCTCACCAACATTTGTTGGTGGTGGTGTTTTTGATGATAGCTATTCTAACAGGAGTGAGGTGGAATCTTAGTGTGGTTTTGATTTGCATTTCCTTTATGGCCAGGGATAATGAGCATTTTTTCATGTGTGTTTTTTTTTTTTGGGGGGGGGAGTGGGGAGCATTTGGATTTCTTCCCTTGAAAAAGTTGTTTACTTCAGTTGCCCACTTCTTTATTGGTTCATTGATTTGGGGGATTTTAGTTTTTTGAGCTCCCTGTGTACTCTAGTTAACAATCCTTCATCTGATGTATAGCCAGGGAATATTTTCTCCCACTCTGAGGGTGGTCTCTTCAGTTTAGAGACCATTGCTTTTGTTGTGCAGAAACTTTTTAATTTCATGTAGGCCCATTTGTCCATCCTTTCTTTTATTTGCTGGGCTGCTGGAGTTCTATTGGGGAAGTCTTTGCCTATACCTTTTGCTTCCAGAGTACTCCCTGTTCTTTCCTGTACTGACTTCAGAGTATCAGGTCTGATGTTAAGGTCCTTAATCCACTTTGAGTTCATGCTAGTACAGGGTGATAGACATGGATCTAGTTTCAGTTTTCTACAGGAAGATAGCTGTTTTTCCCAGCAACATTTGTTGAAGAGGCTGTCTAATCTCTACCATGTATTTTTGGTGCCTTTGTCAAAAATAAGGTGGGCATAACTGTTGGATTCATATCTGGTTCTTCTATTCTATTCCACTGGTCTTCATATCTGTTTTTGTATTAGTACCATGGTGTTCTTATTGCTATGGCTCTGTAGCATAGTCTGAAGTCAGGTATTGGGATACCTTTAACATTGCTCTTTTTTGCTGAGTATTGCCTTGGCTATTCACAGTCCCTTGTGTTTCCAAATGAACTTTAGGGTAGATTTTTCAATCTCTGTGATGAATGTCAGTGGGATTTTGATGGGAATTGCATTAAACATATGGATTGTTTTTGGTAGTATAGCCATTTTTACTATGTTGATTCTGCCAATCCATGACCACGGGAGATCGTTCCACCTTCTGTAGTCTTCCTAGATCTCTTTCTTCAGAGGTTTGTAGTTCTTCTTGTAGAGGTCATTCACATTCATTGTTAAATTCACTCATAGGTATTTGATTTTTTTTTGAGGCTATTGTAAATGGAATTGTCTTCATAGATTCTTTCTCAATTTGTTCATTGTTGGTATATAGAAAAGCTAATGATTTTTGTAAGTTTATTTTGTATCCTGCCATCTTGCTGTAGCTGTTTATGGTGTCTAGGAGTTTTTAGGTAGAGTATTTTGGGTCTTTGACGTATAGGATCATGTCATCTGCAAATAGGAATACTTTGACAGTGTCTTTACCTCCATGTATTCCTTTTATTTCTTCTTTTTGCCTTGTTGCTCTGACTGGGATTTCCAGGTCTATGTTGAACAGGAATGGGGAGAGTGGGCACCTTTGTCTCATTCTTGATTTTAAGGGAAATAGTTTCAGTTTTTCTCCATTGAGCATTATGTTGACTATAGGTTTGTCATATATAGCCTTTACAATGTTGAGGTACATTCCTTCTATTCCTAGTTTTCTTAGAGCTTTTATCATGAAGTGGTGTTGAATCTTATCAAAGGTTTTTTCTGCATCTATTGAGATGACCAAGTGGTTTTTCTCTTCCCTTCTATTAATGTGCTCTATTACATTAATTGATTTGCATATGTTGAACCACCCCTCCATCCCTGGAAGCTGATTTGGTCATGGTGAATGGTCTTTCTGGTATGTTGTTAGATTTAGTTTGCCATTATTTTATTGAGGATTTTTGCATCGAGGTTCATTAAGGAGATTGGCCTATAGGTCGCCTTTTTGGATGTTTCTTTGGCTGGTTTTAGGATGAGTATAATACTGGCTTCATAGAATGAGTTAGGCAGTATTCCTTCCCTTTCTATTTAGTAGGAAAGTTTAAGGAGAGTTGGTGTTAGTTCTTTAAACATCTGAGAATTCAGCAGAGAATCTGTCAGGTCTCAGACTTTTCTTTTTTAGAAGACTCTACTGCTGCTTCAATTCATTTTGTGTTTTAGATCTATTCAGGAGATTAATATAATCTTTGTTCAATTTTGGGTCATCATAAGTATCTATAAATTTGTCCATTTCTTCAAGATTTTCAAGATTTTTTGAATATAGGTTCTCAAAGTGATGATTCCCTGGATTTCCTTGTTTTTTGTTGTTATCTTCCCTTTTGCATTTCTGATTTTATTCATTTGAGTCTTTTCCCTCCTCATTTTAATCAGGGTTGTCAATCTTGTTTATTTTTTCAAAGAACCAGCTTTTTGTTTCATTGATTTTTGTTTGTTTTTTTTTTGGTCTCTATTTCATTAATTTCAGCCTTTATTATTACTATTTTTATCCTTCCGATTGATTTTGGAGTTGCTTGTTCTTATTTTCTTAGGAGTTTGAGATGTAGTATTAGGTTGTTTATTTGAGATCTTTCTGGCCTTTTAATATATGCACTCATGCCTATAAACTTTCCTCTTAGTACTGCCTTTGCTGTGTCCCATAGGTTCTGGTAGGTCATGTTTTCATTTTCATTAACATCCAGGAACCTTTTAATTTCCTCTTTTATTTCATCAATGACCCATTCATCATTGAGCAATGTGTTGGTCAGTTTCCAATTGTGTGCATGATTTTTACTACTGTTTTTGTTGTTGATTTCTAGTTCTAATGCATTGTGGTCAGACAGAATGCATGGGATTATCTCTGTTTTCTAGTGTTTGCTGGGGCTTGCTTTGTGCCCTAAGATGTTATCAATTTTGGAGAAGGTTCCATGGGCTGCTGAGAAGAATGTATATTGTGCAGAAGTTGGATGAAATATTCTGTAGACATCAGCTAGGTCAATTTGATCTATGGTGTGATTTAGTTCTAGAATTTCTTTATTGATTTTTTGTTTGACATATCTGTTGGTGATAAGTAGTATTAAAGTCTTCCACTACCACTGTGTTGGAGTCCATATATGCTTTTAAGTCCTTTAGAGTATATTTGATGAAATTGTGTGCACTGACATTGGGTACATATAGATTAACAAGTGTTATTTCCGTTTGGTGTATTTCCACTTTTGTTAGTATGGAGTGTCCTTCTTTATCTCATTTGATCAATGTAAGTTTGAAGTCTACTTTGTCTGAGATAAGTATTGCTACCCTGCCTGTTTTCAAGGGCCATTGGCTTCCAGCCTTTCATCCTAACCGAGTGTTTCCTTCTGTCAATGAGATGGAGCTCCTGTAAACAACAGATTGTTGAATCTTCCTTTTTAATCCAGTTTGCCAAACAGTGTCTTTTGATGAGGAAGTTGAGTCTGTTGACATTCAGTGTTAGTGAATGTATGTGGTGATTCCTGCCATTTAGTAGTTTTTGTTGTTTAAGGATTTGATTATGTGCAGCTGAATAAATGCTACTCTCTGATTCTTGTCTTTTCTTCTCCTGTGATTTGACACTTCCAGTCTTCTTGTGGTTTTGTTTGCTTTCATCTTCTGTGTATAGAATTCCTTGCAGAATCTTTTATAGTGTTGGCTTGGTTGTCATACATTGTTTTAGTTTCTGCTTATTGTGGAAGATTTTTATTGCTCCATCCATCTTGAATGATAGTTTTGCTGGGTAGAGTATTCTAGGGTTGAAGTTATTTTCATTCAGTGCCCAGAATACTTTACTCCATGTCCTTCTTGCTTTTCGGTTTCTGTTGAGAAATCTGCTATAATTTTGATAGGCTTACCTTTACATGTTGTTTGTTTTTTCTTTCTTACAGCCTTCAATATTCTTTATTTTCTGTGCTTGTTGGTTTAATGATAATATGCAGTGCGGAGATTCTATTTTGATCTTGTCTGTTTGGTGCCCTGGAGGCTTCTTGTACCTAAATGGACAAAATTATCTCAAGATTTGGGAAATTTTCTGTTATTATTTTATTTAATATATTATGTATCCCTTTTGCTTAGACCTCATCTCCTTCTTCAGTGCCCATGATTCTCAAGTTTGGTCTTTTGATGGAATCAGTGAGTTCTTGCACATTCCTTTCACAGGTCTTGAGTTGTTTAACTAACAGTTCTTCAGTTTTTTCTTTAATTTCTATTTTATCTTCGAGTTCTGAGATTCTATCTTCCACTTGTTCTAGTCTGCTAGAGTGACCTTCCACTGTGTTTTGTATTTCTGTTTGATTCATTTTTCTGAGGTTTTCCATACCATGGGTCACTTCCTCTTTAATATTTTTTATTTTCATCTTTAATTCATTTATCTCTCTATTTAAAGTGTTCTCTGTTTCACTGTGGTGTTTATTTAGGACTCCTCTGTGTTCATTTATTTGTTTCTGTGTCTTCTCATATTCTCTATTTTTGGTGTCTTAAAATTTCTTGAGTGTGTCTTGCACATTTTGGTTAACCACGTTTAGTATCCTCTCCATGAAATTCACAGTGTTTACTTGCAAGATTTCTTCTTTTAGGAGGCTTTTGTGGGCATTGCTGGGTTACTTGGTGTCACTTATCTTTGTTTTGTTGGGGTCAGGAACTGGGTATCCATTGTCTTCATTTCCCTGTGAATCCTTACTAAATTATTTTTCTAAGAAAAGTGGTTTCCATCCCTTCTTCTTCTTCCTATCACTCCACTTGGAACTGTGCAACTATGTTCTTGATAGGCTAGTTGGTGGTTTTAGTCACCTGTTTTCTTTCCCTTGATTTAATTTTTATGCTTTGGCTGTTCTGGGTTTTTAGCTAGGTTGGTGTGCTATTTCTGTCTCTGGTCTGGAGGTGTAATTTAGCAATAACTAATTCACAGGTTCAATACCTAACCAGTAGTTTATATATTATATAGAAGACACATTGTTGGTAATATCTTTAAGCAGTGGGAGTTGGGGGGTTAACTTTTATTAGGCTAGCTATAGAAATTCGGGGAGTTGGATAGGATGGCACTGAAAGGGGAGCTGGGAAGTGGGGTGGGTGAGTAGGGGGAGTTGTGCAGGAGCTACTGGGTTTCATGGCCCTTGTGGATGTTTTGGTGTATTTCTGTTGTTATAGTGTATGGTGCTTGTGTCAGGAATTGCAATGGGTTGGGGTTGTGTAAAGTTGGTATAGCAGGTTGGTCAGCAGGTGGTGAGTGTGTAGTAGGGAGGGGTAGTCTGGTGACAGGTTGGGGAGCATGGGGAGGGAAGGTGTGGGCAGGGTGAGAGAATGGGTAAGAAGTGGTAGAAAGAGTGGTTGGGAAGTAGAGCAATGAATTTTGGCACAGGAGAAGGAGGCAAGAGTGGGGATGAGAAGATGATGATGGTAAAGTTGAAAGTATAGAAAGAAAAAAGAAAATAAGAATAAAAATAAAAATTTTAAAACCCACAATAATAAGACAAACAATCAAACAAACCAAAAAATAAAAAAAATCAACAACAGGAAAAAAAAAACAGTTAAAAAAAGAAAACAAAAAAAATCATGAAGTTCAGGAACAATAGAATTTCAGTCTTAGCTTAAGTTCTGGAGTTACTCCTCCAGCATCCAGTCCTGGTGTTGGCATATAAGCAGAAGCTCTGATGTGGTCTCACCAGGTGACTGGCTTGTGTGTAGTGTTTTGTTCTTCTGTCTACCAGTTTAATTGAAATTGTGAGGTGAGGTAAGTTTGCCAGATCGTGCAGGGTGGTCAGAGCTATTGATTTCCCTAGCTGATAGCTGTGTTAACCTTCAGCTGCAGCTGTTTGGTCAGCTCTTCTCCCAGTGAGGTGGGGCATTTCAGTTTTGATTGCTGCCTTATGGTTTAGGAGATCAGCTCTGCAATCCACTACCTGCTCTTTTTGGAGGTGGCTTGTCACTGTGTTTGTTTACTGGGATTTCTGAGCTGGGGGTTTTATTTCTTTGCCCCATCCCCATCTCTAGGGCAGGTTCAGCATTTCACCCACCCTGAACAGACACCTCTGCTGTTGTTTGTTTTTCAGTTTTGCAGGGCAGTTTGATTTTGGATGCTTCTCTCTGGCTTAGGAGATGATCTCTGTGATCCACTACCTTCCCTGCTTCAGGGAGTGGCTTATCACCCACTTGCTGTCAGTCTTTACTGCCTTTCCTGTGTTTGTTTACTGATAGTTTGGCACTGAGACCAGCTCCTTGACCCTCCCCCTTTCTCTGGTGCACTTTCAGAGTTCCACCCACACTCTCCACTGTCCATACTAATTACAGTTCACAGTTTGTTATTCAATTTTGTTGGGAGGGGATCAGTCTGCCCAGGGTCTGTGCTGTTTTTTGTTCCCCAGGGGTGGATAGGGGAGTTCTGCATGGTTCATGGTACTTGCCTGTTTGTCTGTCAATTGATGCATAGGCAGGTTTGAAGCTGGCAGCAGCAGAGGTGGCAGCAGCAGTAGTGAGAAACAGTGCCAAATTTTGTCAATATAATGTGGTATGGGGAGGTTTTCCACAGGCTAAGGATTCAGGATGTTGAAAGTTTGATTCTGGATGGTGCTTTATTTCCACTTAATGGAAGAAGGAGAAGAGAAGGATAGAAAAAAGAAAAAAAAGGACCATGGGGAAGGAGGTTTTCCTCAGGGCTGGACCTGCCTTTCTGACTGTGCAACAGGGGTTGCAGCTGTTAGGTGTAATTAAAGGCTGATTTATGGCTTAGTCTTTCAATTTTTTCCTGCACCTCATTTGATGGCAGTTATTATTTTGGTAGAAGCAGTCAGAATTACCCAAGTGTGGCTCCAACATCTCAAGGAGGTTTTGGAGTCACAGAGCTTAGACTATCTGCTTCTGCACCCTAGTCACTATCTTGGATCTTCTTATTATGTGTTGTTACTAACAGCATTAATATTTGCCTTCCTTCAATGGAGAAACTGAGGTACATTGTGCTGTAGTAAATGATGCAGGTTACACAGCATTAGGCAGAGACTGCATTCAAACTATCTCCTAAGCTTAAGTTTCTAAGCATTATGCACTGTGGCATTCAAAAGTACAGTATCTGTATAAGCAGCATTAGCATCACCCAAGGACCTCTTAGAAAAGTCTTGGCCCACACTCTACTGAATTAGAACTCAAATAGGGGCACCAATGATCTTGTATATTGGGATTGCCAGATAAAATGGAGGATCCCCAATTAAATTTGAATGTCAGGCAAATTCAAATGGTTTTAATGTAATATATCCCAGATATCTCATGGAACATACTTATATTCTAAAAGTTATTCATTGTTTATTTAACACTTAAATTTGACTTATTATCTTGTGCTTTTATTGGCTAAATCTGGTAATCCTCCCTCCAGATGAGTTCCTGTTCATTCAAGTTGAGAACCATTGTACCTAGAATTATGACTTTTTTGTGCTACATTTACTCTTACATTTAATAGATTGAACCATGAAGATTATTTTAATAATACCACCATTCTCAAGAGAAGATAGTAATGAGCAAATGAGGGAACACATTTCCCAAGAGGAACACGTTTCAAAATGGCTAGTAAAGCATTGCACAGCAGAACACTAAGGCCATGTCTGGTTGTGGAGCACAGAAGAACAGGAATTTTAGGCAAGGAGATAAAGTGAGTCAGAGTACAGCAAAAGTTCCATAAAATGGAGAAAATTCCCCACCATTTATATTGCATTTATTTTAGAAGAAAGAGCAGTTTTAGAAACAACTCTGCCAACAAAACAGCCAGGTTTAGGCTGATAAATGAAAACTCACATAAACTTCATGCTTGGCTACCACTCAACTTTGACTCCTTGAATAAGTTGCACAAAACCCCCCAAAACAAGAGAAATTTTAAACATTTTTATCTTATTTCCTCTTGAACTTTTTTAGACAAAAACAAACATGTCTGTAGGCTGAGAATATTGTTTCTCAGAATATAGGAACCTCATATGAAGACAATGAAGCCAGCACCATGACTGGAATCAGAGATTCAATAACAATTTTCTGGGCCTAATTGGTTCAATGTCTGCAAAGAAGTATTTCAGGACTAAAACTTTCTTTTTGGTACACTATCTCAAGGCAAATTTAAAAGCAAAACAATAAAATGAAACAAAACAAAAAAGAGTCATATCCATATATTTGACTCCATTATTTTCATATCACTTTAATTTTTCCTAGAGAATAAGAGATTTGTTGAACTGAATTAAGCCAAAAGCTTTTGTTGAATTGGATTGCCTGGGCTAAGTGTCATAGTAATAGCTGTTACTTAGTATCTTATCAAAACAAAAACTTAAGAAATGTGGAGAAACAACTCTAATATAGAGATCACCACTACAGGAACAGAGCCAGACCTGACTTAGTACTACTTACTATTTCTTTTGCTGTTTGGTGAAAGCAAATCTCCTGGAAGGCTACCTCGGTGCTTATTATCATTGCTCTTGAATTCAAGTGCTACTCTTTGGAAAGAAAGTTTAAGGCAGGGGACCAGGAAGAAACTGAATTAACTCTTTTTTTGTTTTGGGTTTTTTTCTTTTGGTGGTGGTGGTGGTACTGGGGTTTTGAACTCAGGGCTTGAGCTCTATTGCTTGAGTGGCACCTCCAGTCCATTTTGCTCTAGTTATTTTGGAAATGTGGTCTTGCTACCTATTTTCCTAGGTGGGCCTCAAGCCTCCTGATCTCAGCCTCCTAAGTAATTAGGATTATGATGTGAGCCATCTACACCTGGCCTGAATTAACTCTTAATTAGCCAAATCACATTATACAACAAAGCCCATATATTTTCTCTTTTATATGCATATATTAATTACACAAAGGAAAAGCCATATTTTAAATATAGTAGGGGATTAAATTAGCATAGGCCTTTACTTAAACTATAAGAAACTTAAAAATCATTTATAAACATAGAATGTATTTCAATTTAGCATAAAAATTATTTCTCACAATTACATTCATTTGATATTGCTGCAAAGGGAGATCAGTGGACTGTATTGTTTCTGCTGTGAAAACAATATTGTCATTAATAAAATACTAGCTGCAGATATTAAATGGATGCAAGTTCACCAATCTAATTAAGGATTAATGCAGAAAATCTTTATTGTGGCATTAAATCAATCCATAGTTTTAGAATTCATTATGCTAAGCATTCTTATAATTAAGAGCATTTAAATGAAACACATGTGGATAAATTAATGCTGAGCTTCACAAGCTGCATTTATAATGGCATCTTGATTGAGATATACATAAAATATATTCCGCTGCAGGACATGCAATTTAGTTGCCAGTTTGATACAGAAATTACTAGTGCCACCTATTGGCCAAAGGTAGAACTCCAAGCTCTATTTAATAACAGGTATTAATTAGAACTTTTACTAGAAATAAGTTTCATAAAGTGAATCCACGAGTGTTATTCTCTTGCTGTTTAGATTACACTTAAATTTAAAATAAACAATGAAATATTTTCTTTCTTTAAAGTCCAGGTATAATAATTTCTAACAGTGATTTTTACACATACAACTTTAAACCACAATTCACTTAGTATTTTTTGTGCAATTTACTATCTAGTAAACCCAGCTGTTTTAATCCCATGTGGTTCTCCTTAAAATATCCTTCATAGCTTTTTAAAGCAACATTCTAACATCATGACTTTACCCCAGGTCAATTAAATCAGAAATCTTTGAGGTGTGGTAGAGGAGGTAAGTTGGTGAGGGGACAGCCATCAGCATTTTCTGTAAGTTCCCTAGACAGTTAGTGTGAGTCAAGATTGTGAACAGGTTTTTGAAAAAACTTAATTTAGAAGTCTGGTTTCTCTTCAACAAAAGTGGGGAGGGGGAGATGATAACTTCTAGAATCACACACAGCAGCTGCCCTACAACAGTACTTTTTCTCTATAAGCTCTAGCATAGGGAAAATAAATCACCCATATTTTAAAAATCTTTAAGTCATGAAAAAAACATTAAAAGTATTTCTTACGGTTATGTAAACAAACATAGCTTGCTGAAACCTTAACTGTTTTTGAAAGGCTGCCATCAAGATTTTATAAAGGCAGAACACAACACAGTTGTGTCGAGGTGCCAGATTTACAGTCTCAGAGGCTTAAGTCCATCACCAACCAAACAATTTACTGATGGAGTTCTATGGTGTCTTATTCACTACATGCTAGACATAAAATGGCAATAGAAAACATCGTCTCTAGACTGCAGAAACTGAAAGTCCACAAGGGGTGATAAGTTTGACATCATATAATGCAATGAATGCTGTATAGTTGAGTTTTCTATGTGTAGTCTTGTCAGTACATGCTGTACTGAGGTGGAGAAGTTGGCAATCAGTTGGGGGTATGTCAAATCAAAGGGTCTAAGGAAGAAAGTTAAAAGAGATGAGCACAGAGGTGTTAGAAGATCTAGTAAACATTTCAAGGGAGAAATTCCAGAGACCAGAATCAAAGAGAACTAGGAATGAGTGTTGAGATAGGTGAAGACAGAGAGAAAGCAGTAAACAGAAGCATCATTAGAAGAAGATGGAGAAAACAAACAACAAGGGAGTGTCATGTTATAGAAACAAATCCAAGGACAGTAGTTTCCAAAAAAAGCAGCTTGCCAATAATATTAAATGTGTCCGAAATCCAAGGGAAAATGATAAAAAGGCAGAGAATGAAGGAAAGAAATGTTATAGGGCAGAATATCGTAGAATAATAGAGGGTAATGATAACAAAGGCTACTAATTCTTTTCAGGTAGAAAAACTAAACCTTAGAGATGTAGATTTTCCCCAAATCACACAGCTAGTCAATATTAGAGATCCTGACACATTGCAAAAATTAGTGTCAAAATAAAGATGTATACATGTATATATCATGTGTATAATATTTGCAATAATTCTTCTGAAAGATCATCCTACAGGATCTTGTCTCACTCTTTTTTTATACCCTATGGTGTTTAAAAGGGAAGTGAGTAATCAATATGAATGATATAGTAAATGATGGAGAGAAGTCATAATCAAAGTTGATGATTACAAATTGTGCATGATTTTCTTGAATGACTTGGGTAGGAAATTGATCACCTAAATAAGATCAATTATATTTAATCAATACTATCATTATAATCAATATACCCAGTACCAAATGCATTTTCATGAACTTGCATTGAGTAGCATCAGTTTTGTACTTCACCCCAAATGATTTTCAGTTTGAAAAGAATATAAAATTGAAATATGTTTTGCATTTTGTTAGCAACTTTGTTTTTTTCGAAACATTGAGCTCTTATGGTGTGTTACTTATCTGTGAACACTGAGGTCACAGACAAGAGTACACCAAGAAACCTGCATCTGAGAAATTCTGAGCCTGGCAATGAAGTCAGACATTTCAGTCTTCCAAGCTGTTATTCTGAGCAATCTATATTTCATCAAAATGTGAGAAATGAGCAGCTATATGAGAATCCAATTTTGTTACCTAGCCATAATAATTCTTGGTTATTGCTCTCTTGTTTAAGAGTTAGTTCCACTAGGAATTGAATTGCTCCATTAAATGCCTTTAAAATGTGGTTAGCTAAGTGATCCTTTCTATCTTGGTAGGACTTCAATTAAGCTATTCTGAAAAGGGAAGAGAACTGCTAACAATGCCTCACTTTGGTATATTTACCTTCTGCTTTCTTGTATTGTAAATTCATCTCCCAGCTGGGGATTCAGCTTCCAATAAAATGTTACTGAAATTTACTTTTCCTCCCCTCTCTCATAGACTCCAACATTTTCCTTGATTATAGGATTGATGCAGGTAGAGCATTTTGAAAACAATGTGAACCATGTCTAAGTGCCTTTTAAACAAGGCATTATTTCATGTGAAGTTGAAACGCTTTGGGAGCTGACATAGGGAATAAAGACCTTCTCCTGTCATCATCTGACCTGTGCCCTGTGTCACAGAGTGGAGACTGAAGCCAATACAGCAACCCCCTGTGAAACCAACTAGTAGGTTATTTCATCTGTCTGACAAAATATAAAATCACCCACCAGGACTAACCTCAGCCACATGCTACACAGAAATGCACAGACCCAAACAGGCTACAAATACTGAGCTGATTCACTGAGATTAAAGGAGAACACAGAGATAATCAGAAAGAAGCTAAAGTGACACTATTATAACTCCCTTTCAGAGTTCTGTTTTGAAACCTAAAGAAGTCCCAAATTAACATTGTTTCAATGTCATGTCTGTGTGGGAAAATTGTCATGAGTAATCTGCCTTTGAGGGCTGGCTTGAAAAATGCCAAAGGTTAACATTTCTGCTTCTTGGAAAGCCACATATTGATAAAAGACAGCTAAGAGGATTCTTATTTATATTGCCAATGCCTTAAACTCTTTAAAATAAAACAATGTAGGACTGGATGTATTGTTCAAGCAGGAACAATTGCCTACTTTGAGAAAGCTTGCTTTGCAAATGTAAAGCCCTGGGTTCAAACCCAAGTCACATACACACACACACACACACACACAAAAACAATGAAATAAAAAAGATATTAATTTATAATAGTGGTTTGTATTGTGTTTATGATACTGGTCAGTGAACAAACCTGAGTTGTCTATAATTGTTTTGTTTTATTTTCCTGCATGTCATTTCTACATAAAATCAACCTCAATTTTCTGTTTAGGTAAAAGAGCATTGCCTCAGCTTAGTGACTGAACTGCATTGTAAACTACTGGCAACACAGACTAGCACTGTCGTAAGCTTTCCTGGCTAACCAGATAGGGCAACCCAGTGACAGCACATTACCATTCTCCTACCAGCCTTTCTGGTATTGGATCATTAGCCCACTTAGATTTCCTTGCAAATACTTGTATTATTTGCACACAGACACCTGTAAATGGGTAGAAGCTGCATCAGAAAGGCACCTTTTCCTAGTACACATGGACTTGGGCAAGCCTGTCTCTGATTTGCTGGAAGATCTTTTGAACAAAGATTTAAAGAGCCTTTCAACATGGGATGGTGACATTTTAAACAGTCTTTGATGACTAGTAAAGAAAAATATTTCAATATCATATGGAAAGCTTCACTGTTATGGAAAGCTTCACTGTTATAGAAAGCTTCACTGTTATGGAAAGCAATGAGGTAAGTCAAGGAGAAGACTTCTTTCCATTTATCTCCAGTTCCATCTCTTGGGCAGCTGCTATTTTAGCTATCCAAACCCAGTCTCCCCCTTCTCCCCTTAGAGGGGAAATCAGCTGTGGAGATGAGGGAAACACTTTCATTTAACTGCTTGTAATCAGATAATCTTCTCTGGGTAATCAGAAGTTGGTTATAAAGTCATTTGGGAACAAATGACTCTGGTGGCTTGGAGAATCAAGGCATCTTTAGCTCATGATAAATTTAGCTCCCACAGTGTCTAATAGGAGCAAGAAATCACATCTGTAAAGATATGAAGAGACAATAAAGGAGCATAGAGTGTGAGCTGGACTGGGAGAGATATGATGCTTATGTCACTTAAGTCCATATTCCACTGTGCATTACCTGGGATAGGAATCTTGGCTACTGAAGCAAATTAGAGACCAACTCTATGTCACTCCATCTCCCTACACCAGAAATGTACTCTTTGTTACTACATAGATACCTGTAGTAAGAAGAGTTAAAGATTTTTTGTGTTAATGAACAAATAAGCAAGTAAATTTAAAAAAACAAAAGGTTGGGAGAGTAGCTCAAATGGTAGAGCTCTTGCCTACCAAGTACAAGGCCCTTAGTTCAAACTCTAGTTCCATTGTCACCATCCCCATACCATCACTATCCTTCATTCTCTACTTTGTTAAATTCTCTATAGGATTATTAATAAGTACAATTACCACAATATATTTGAGGAAGCTTATAAAACAGCAAAAATAGGAAATAATTACAATTTAAAATTAAGTCAGAATAAAATTAGTAAAGAAAAGCAAAATATTACTATGAACTGATACTGGGTTAGAATTAAATTTTCAGCTGCACAGTAATGTCTATTTTAGTGCCTATCTCTTCTATAATCCTGTGCCCAGGTAGCAACCACCATCAGAAATTCCTTAATTTTTAAAAATAAAATTCAAAATTTTCTTGAAGCATAAAATAGCATTAAGTATTTAATGTTAAAGCAGCTTTCAAAACTATGGTCTTGTAAGTGATTTTAGGCTGCAGGCCCAAACTCCTGTGTTTCACAGGTTAGATCCAGACATTCACCCAACATATTAAATAAAGAAACAAATAATGGTGATGGGCAGAGAAAGGGTGATTACTCAGCCCACACTACTGTGAGAAGAGACAAGAGAGCATTTTGACCCATCTTCTCCATACAGACGTTGCTTTAGGTTTAAAAGAGAGGAACAATGGAGGGCAGGGGGAGAGGTATGCGTAATTATTAAGTAGTCTGTCACACAAGTGTGTTACAGTGGTGGTCAGAGCTAGTCTGGTTGTATCTTGAAGCACTTAGTCTCAGAATTAGTTAGGTGGGGACTAACCAATTACAGTAAGTCATTTCTGTCTGGCAGGTGGTCTTTGTCTCCTGTCAGGTCCTTCCTGGATTCCAAGATAGCTGCAAAGTAACTGCCAGAGAGGAAGGCTCAGAGCAAAGGAGGCAGATACAAAATGGAGGCTGAGGTACTTAGCTTTTACCTGCTTTCTGACAGTTTTTAAGTACCTGTTACAGTCTTGTATTCCTGTGGATACACACATACACACATATATATGAACATACATACATACATACATACACATTTATACCAACTTACATACGCTACATAACACAAAAAAAAGAAAGTGTCAGAATATATACTCATGAATGTTCACATGTGCAAATACTAAAACTGTAATGTACTGTGAGGAAATCTGGCACACCACATATCATGATTTGCCTTGGATAGAGGTGGATGGGTGTCATATCCTTTTTTCAAATGACTTTTGTATGTTCTATAGTGATTATTTAATGGGAAGAGGAAGTTCAATACAGTAGATTAGAGGAGTGGTTCTTAAATGTTAGAGTGCTTTCAAATCACCTGGGAGACTTGTTAAAACACTGATTTCTAGACTCAGGGCCCACCCTGAGAACCCTGCTTCAGAAGATTTGGAATGACAATGAGAATTCTCATTTTTAACAAGTTCCCAAGTGGTAGTGATGCTGCTAATCCTGAAACCAAATGTTGAGAACCATTGGTTAACAGCATGTGTTTTGCATTTAATTGGGGGAAATTTGGTAAGTAATCTAACTTCTCTTAGTTATTAAATCTCTTTTTATATAAGTAAAATAGTAAAATATCTGCCCCAGAGAGATGTTGGGAAATTAATTAAAATGTGGCCTGTAAAATCTCTACATAATATATAGTAGGTTATACTTATTAGGCAATATAATTTCTTCAATGCCTGCTTAATAAGCATATAACAACAAATATTATTTTTTTTAAAAAAAGCAGTCAAAAAATTTACCTTTGTTCTGCTGCCTAGAATCTTCACAAAGTAACTCATTTTCTACCCATAAAACAAATTTGAGTTGATTGTTGACTAAATTTACTGTCATTACCACATATCATATAATAGCTGTTCTCCAACCAAAAGTACTTTGTTCCTTAAAAACTGTATTAGAAGTCAGGCACCCATGGCTCACACCTGTAGTCATAGCTACTTGAGAGGCTGAGATCAGGAGGATTGTGGTTCAAAGCCAGCCCAGGCAAAAATGTTTGTGAGACACCATCTCAACAGAAAAAAAGCTGTGCATGGTAGTGCGCCTGTCATCCCAGTTGCTGCAGGAAGCAATAAACAAAATTAAAGGATTGCTGTACAGGCCACCCTGGGCAAAAAGTAAGACCCTATCTCCAAAACAACCAGAGAAAAAAGACTGGGGGATTAGCACAAGCAGTAGAATTCCTGCCTCACAAATTTGAGGTCCTGAGTTCAAACACTAGTACCACAAAAAAAATCCTGTCTTAGAATTTATAGAATATAGATGTGCACACTGTCCAAAACAATAGAACCACATATGGCTATTGAATATTTGTTGTGAGTGGTGCATCTGGAATGTATAAAGTACACACAGATTTCAAAGATTAAGTATAAAAAATAGAACAAACTCTCATCTCAATGATTAGGTATAAGTGAGGTTTTATTTTTACTTTTTAAAAATGTATCTACTAGAAAATGTTAACTTGCATATGTGGATCTCATTATATTTCTGCTATATACCATGAACATAAAAAATGAATTGTAGTTTAAGGTCACTATTTTATAAACACTCCTAAAGATTTTTGTGTAGTTGTTTCTTCATATTTTTTCTAAACTAAATCAGCAAATCTTTATATATATACATATATATATATATGGTTACTATATTATTAATTTTCATTCATTGTCCAGATGTAATAACTATTCAATTTACCCTCATGGATTCAATGAATAAGGAGGAAACATATATTTTTCTCTGGCATTTCACCCAAGAGTTCAATGCATTTGTCATCTTATGTCTCAGAGATCTTAAATCACTATTCCTAAGTTCAAGAATTATTTATACTCTAACCAAAAGTGTTATGATTGCAAAAAGTATGTAGAAATCGTGCTACAATTAGAATTTTTCTTAAGGAATATCTGTATTTGGGAGGGTAAAGGAATTATTGAATTTAAATTTCAGTAATACCTTGTAAAAACTAACCTGAGGCAGGGTGTGGTAGGTAGCTCAAGCTGTAAATCACAGATACTTGAGAGGTAGAGATCAGCAGGATTAAGGTTTAAGTCTAGCCCTGGCAAAAAAGTTGGCAAGACCCCATCTCAAAAAAACAATCTTAGTGTTGCAGTACATGCTTGTCATCCCAGCTATAGGAGAAGCCCAAGTAGGAGGATAGTGGTCCAGACCAGCTCAGACAAAAAAATGGGAGACCCTATATCCATATATGTCAGTTTCCATTAGTATAAAATTACCTGAGATAATCAAACTGTAATGAGAAGGTTTCTTTCAACTAAGAGTTCAGGAGATTGTATGTAGTCTATGGTCAGTTAACCCTGTTGCTTTTAGGCCTGTGGTGAGGCAGCACAGGATGGCTAAAAGGTGTGGCAGAGAAAACTGCTAACTTCATAGGCAGGGATAAAACAGAGAGACAGAGAAAGAGAGAGGTCTCAGCCCCTCTATGGACATGTTCCCATCTACCTAAAATACTCCCACTAGGCCCTACCTCCTCAAGTCTCCACCACCTTTCAAGAGCACCAAGTTGGGACCCAAGCCCATACCATATGGATTTTGAGTGGACACTTAGGATTCAAATCATAGTACCATTTTAGAAGGCTGATTTTGAGGATAAGGATTACATGATAAATTTTAAACTTCTAGCATGATGACTTGTCATATATAATAGGCCTTCCATACAACTTAGTAATGATTAGGTATTAGAGGGGCTCATAGGAGATATGTGGTTGTTAAGTTGTTGTCATTATTTTTGTTAGTTTTTTTTTTATGTGAATGCTACCTAAATCATGTGGCTGTCTCCTTTTGAACATCCTTGGAAATGGCTAACAGATGATAAACATATAAGCCAAACATAGTAGTACTTGAGAACTCTTAAAATGGTACATTAGTCACAGATACAGATCACAAAACACTTATGACTTGAACTTAACAAAAACAGACTAGTATGAACTTAACTTTTGAAGAGACATTTCTCAAATCTTAATAAAACACACTAGTGTACTAGTATAGTAATATGATTTTTAACTTTTAAAAGAATTTTATAAGTTCACTGTACGTTATTAATATGCTAACTTCATTTAACTGTTTTTTTCTGACCTAAAACTGTATGTTGTACCCAAAATTCTGTTGTGTATGTCTCATGACTCATAGGAGGTGAGTCAAACCATTTACATATCCTACCCAGGCACAGCACTTCATTTTGTGATCTATTGTTTTGTTTCATGTATCATACAAAAAAAAAATCCATTTGACATCTTGTTACACTTTTGTTTTCCCCATTGTGATTTTAACCACATTCATAAGTATGTGATACACTGTCCCTCTAAATAAATGAATGAGTTAGAAGAGATTACAGACCTCAAAACATAACCGTAGTTTCATTTCTGTCTTCCCACAGTCACTGGAGATGCACACACAGCTAAAAAGAAGTAGCAAAACATTCTAAACTTTTAGTTGTGTGTAGTTATATACAAATTCAAGAAGAAAAAAAAATCCATGATTCATCCTGAACTTTGACTCAAGTATTTCACCTCTCTCTCTGATTCAGAGTCCCCTAAAATGCCACCAAAATAACGTTACATAAAGCCAAGCTGAGGTTCTTGGCTTTTACAATATGGGAATTCACTTCCTCAACAGTCTCAGTAACACTTTGGAGGGAGGAGGGCAAAGACAAGACAAAGGTTTAGGGGTCTGAGTTAAAGGCAGGTGGGGGATTGATAAGAATATGGTGTAGTTTTGATTGGTAGACACCATTAGGAGAAAAATTTCTATTTGATGCTATACATTGCAAGTTAAGTAGTCTCCAGTTTGTTCACATGGAATTTCATGATGGTTCTGAAATAAACAACAAAGATTTTTTGCAACGTCTATCATTTGGAGTGAGAGTTTCTCAGAATAGTAAAATCATGTTAATAAAGACAGTGTAATAGTAAAGTCATGGTGTAGACAATGTTGCAGGTGTAGATGCCTTGTTTTTTACATGTAATAATATGCAATATAAATGTAATAAGGTACAGGTTTTTTTATTACTTTCTTTTCAAAGGTTTCAGGCTTAACTTGGAAAATATTCATTGTTTCATTGATCTGATATTTAGGAAATTTGATACAAAGGATAGAAACAAAGCAATTAAAAGGAATAGAAGAATGGAAATTGTATATTTGCATGTTTGTTTGTATCTGAGGGGAGCTAGAAATACGTAAGATGGTCAGAAGAAAGGCCTCACTGATTATATGGCATTTTTACAATTTGAAACAAATATCCTTCTATGAGGCCTTCCTGTGAGGATGATTTGATCTCCTACCTTCAGATTTGGCCATGTGACTTGCTTTGGACAACGAATGTGTAAGCAAAGATTTTGATGACATTTTTTACTGCAGCAAAACAGATTAAACCAATATAGGATAAGGGCTTTCCAGACAGTTGACATAGGCAGTGCCAGGGGCCTCCAATGGGGACACCCCTGTCATACTGGAAGAATATCAAGAGTCAGTAAACCTGAATCAACATGAATGAAAAGGAGAGTGATATGTAAGAGAAATGGGAGTATAATAGCTGTTGGGAATAAGTTCTTTTTTTGGTTGTCTAGTAACCTCTGTGATTTTGACAGATCTATGGTGAAATATGACCACATTTAGAGTATTTAGGCTACAAAACACTTGATTGATTGATTGTTTGAGTGAGTGATTGCAAATGGGTACATAAGCACCCATTTTAATGCTTATGACTCCTCTTGAGTTGTTTAATTCTCTCATTATTTCACTTCTACATGTTTATTGTATGTTTTCCATTTTAAAGTAGAAACACCTTATGGACAGGGAAATATGTTGTCCATCTTTGAGTCTTGAATAAAGCCTGGTAAAATGAATACCAAACATCCAGTTAGAATTAATGGAATTAATGTGCTCATTATGGACAGAAGCATTAATTTCTTTGATAATAGGAAAATAGATTATCTCTTCTTCCATCAAACTTTATTATCAAATATAAAGTTCTTAGCTATGTCATGAACCTATTATACTTTAAAATAATTCTTCAAATTTTCAGGTTTGAATATTTTTCTGTTGTCAATATGATATTCACTTACATTACCCTATCTATAATCAAACACATTAAATTCTATACAATGTGACTCACATAGTTAAGAAAAACACATCCCACTTGAGTGCCATGCAGCATTATAAGATTTTTTATGCTATAAAATATGTATTTTAAAGATTATCTTTCCATGACTTTGTATAACACATGCCAAAGAATAAATATTGAAGTACTATTTCAGTTTTCAACAATATATTGACGTTATATCCCAAATGGATAAAAACAAAAAGTAAAGGCAACTTTATTTTTTTGTTTTTCTTCTTTTCACTTTTTAAAACAGGGTCTCACTGTCTAGTCCAAATTGGCCTGCAACTTGAGTTCCTTCTGCTCAGCCTCCTGAGTGCTAGGATTATAGGCATGTACCACCACATTCAGCTCTCTTAATGGCAACTTTTAATGAAAAATATTAATATCAAACTCTTAGCATCATCCCTAAATTAGAATGTAAACATACAAATTATCTTAATTATTTAATACTAAATCTATCATCTACATAATAAAAACATTGCAGTTTATAGAATATATAAAGAAAATGCACATATATGATCATAGATTTCATTGACTCTATAGCAAAATAAAAAGAAAGTAACTATGGAATTATTATCACAAGTATTTTTCCTTTCACATTTATTGCTTGCTAGAAGAAAAATTTTAACAAAAAACCTCAGCTCATGATTTCCTGAATCACATATTTAGAAAAGAACTAAACAAATATTTGACTTGGTCATAGTAATAGGATAACTCAGTCAATTTGCTGGAAAGAACTGAAGGTCTAGAGTGTTTTTTTAATAATTCATGTACAAATTATTTCTTAACACTTTGATTCAAACAGAGTTCCCTCTTTATAGTAATTGATATTTCAACTCAACATGGCATAGCCACATTGTAGATAGGAAATAATTTTGTGAAATAAACCCGATCTTCAGCCAGACATGGGGGCACATGCCTATTTTTCCAGTTACATGGAAGGTAGAGGCAGGAAGTGTGTGAGTTCAAAGCCAGACTAGGAAAAGTTATTGAGACCCCATCTCAGAAACAAAATACAAACCAAAAGATTGGAGGCATCACTCAAGAGGTAGAGCACTTGTCCAAAAAGTGCAAAGACCTGGGTTCAATTTCCGGTATAACAAAAATTAACAAAAATGAATAGTGCTGATGGCATGGCTGAAGTGGTAGAGCACCTGCCTTACAAGCACAAGACCCTAAGTTGAAACCTTAGTAACACCATAAATAAATAAATACATCCAATCTTGATACAGCAAATGAAAATTACACATATGTGATTTGTGACTGATTGCCCCTGAGATCTGTAAGTTGTCCAGTTGTAAAATTTTTGAACAATGACAAAAAGTATGTTAATTTTCTACCCACTATTTTGCATAAACTTTATTAGGACCTTACTGACTTTAAATTTTTCCATCTAAGCAACTAAAATATAACTGTGATTAAGATAAAGTGGTGGAGGGGAGGATCCAAGATGGCAATTACAGTACAGAAGCAGACAGCATGAGCTCCATGAATCAAAAAACTTGCTGAGATGCTGGAACTACACTTGGCAGAAGTAAAGCACAAAGGAGAATCGAAACTTTGACACCCTGGATCCTTAGCCTATAGAAAGCTTCTCTATGCCATGTTACACTGAGCAAACAGGAGGGCTGTGGCCACTGCCAGCTGCTGGCTCCAAACCTGCATGGGAGACATTTGGCAGACCAAACAGGTGAGAACCAAGTGTCACATGGTTATTCCCACAGCCACCCATGGGATAAACCAGCATAGCCCCTGGGCAGACTGACCCCCCCCCACAAAAAAAAGCTGAACAATAAACAAGGAACTGAAAACTAACACACAACAGAAAGGGCAGACACTGAAAGCACACCAGAGGAGGGGGAAGAGCAAGGAGATGATCTCTGTGCGAACTATCAGCAAACAAATGCTGGAAAGGCAGGAGGGCCAACAGCAGGCAGTAATAAGCTGCCTGAAGTAGGGCAGGTAGCAGACCACAAAACTCATCTCCTGTACCAGTGAGCAACACCCAAAGTCAAATAGCCCTGCAAAATTGAAAAACAGTGAACCATCACAACACACTGACAGAAGGATCACTTTGTTGAGACAAAGGGGACAAGGCAAAGAAACAAGGCCTCAGTAAACAAGCACTGGGAAAACCCAACTCCAAAGCAGGACAGCTGGTGGACCACAGAGCTGATCTCTAGAGCCTGAGGACAACTTGCAAACTTAAATTGCCATGATTCACTGAGGGAGGAGCTGATCAAGCAGCTGCTGCTGAAAGACAGAAGAAAAAAAAACACTACCCAACCACCTTGCAAGACTACAACAGAGCTTCTGCTTAAATACCAACACCAGAACTGGATGCTGGAGGAGTAACACCAGAACTTTAAGACTGAAATTCTATTGTTCCTGAACCTGGAGGTTTTTGTTTGTTTCTTGTTTGTTTGCTCATCTCTCCCCATTGATTTCTTTGGTTTTTTTCTTTGGTTCTTGTTAGTTTTATTATTATGAATTAGTTAATACTAAATTACACCCAGACCAGGGTCATAAATAGCACACACACACACACACACACACACACTTAGCTACAAACCCAATACAGCCACAAAACAAAATTAAACCAAGGGAAAGAAAACATGACTGAAACCATCAACTAGCCTATCAAGAACATAGTTGCACAGTACCAAGTGGAGTGATGGGAAGAAGAAAAAGGGATGGAAACCATTCTCCCCCCTAAAATAATTTAATATATGATTCAGAGGCAAATGAAGAAAATGTATACCCAGTTCTGGACTCCAACAAAACAAAGATAAATGATACCAAGGAACCCAATGATGCCCACAAGAACAACCACAAAGAAGAAATCCTGCAAGTAAAAACTGAGAATTTCATGGAGATGTTATTAGACATGGTTAACAAAAATGTACGAGACACTCAAGAAATTTCAAGACACTAAAAATAAAGGCAAAAACAAATAAATGAACTCATAGGAGCCCCAAATAGACACCTCAGTGAAACAGAAAATACCATAAATAGAGAGAAATGAATTAAAGATGAAAATAGACAATATTAAAGAGGAAGTGACCAATGATATGGAAAACCTCAGAAAAAAGAATGAAACAGAAAAAAAACACAATGGAAGGCCACTCCAGCAGAGTAGAACAAGCAGAAGACAGAATCTCAGACCTTGAAGATAAAATGGAAATTAAAGGAAAAACTGAAGAGCTAATAGTCAAACAATTCAAGACCTGTGAAAGGAATATACAAGAACTCCCAATTCCATCAAAAGACCAAACCTGAGTATCATAGGCATTGAAGAAGAAGAGGTCCAAGCAAAAGGGATTCATAATATATTTAGCAAAATAAGAACAGAAAATTTCCCAGATCTAGAGAAAGTTATGCCCATTCAATTACAGGAAGCCTCCAGGACACCAAACAGACTTGACTAAAATAAAACTACACAACAACATGTTATCATTAAAACAACAAGCACAAAGAATAGAGAAAGAATATTGAAGGCTGTAGAGAGAAAGAACAAATAACATACAAAGGTAACCAATCAAAATCACAGCAGATTTCTCAGCAGAAACCTTAAAAGCAAGAAGGATCTGAATGAGGTCTTCTGGGCACTGAATGAAACTAACGTCAATGCTAGGATATTCTACCAGCAAAACTGTCATTCAAAATAGATGGAGCAATAAAAGTTTTCCACAATAAGCAGAAACTACTACAATGTATGTCAACCCAGCCACCACTACAAAAGATTCTTCAAGCAATTCTGCACACAGAAAATGAAAGCAAGCAAAACCATGAGAGGACAGACAGTACCAAACCACAGGAGAAGAAAAGACAAGGAAACAAAGAGTAACATTGATTCAGCTGCACACAATCAAACCCTTAAACAACAAAAACAACTAAATGACAGGAACCACCACATACCTATCAATATTAACACTGAATGTTAATGGACTGAACTTCCCCATCGAAAGACACCATTTGGAAAACTGGATTAAAAAGGACGATCCAACAATCTGTTGTTTACAGAAGGACACTCCATACTAATAAAGGAGAAATACACCAAAAGGAAATAACAGTTATCAACCAATATGCAGCCAATGTCAGTGCACCCAATTTCATCAAACATACTCTGAAGGACCTAAAAGCATATATAGACTCCAACACAGTGGTAGTGGGAGACTTTAATACCCCTCTATCACCAGTAGATAGATTATCCAAACAAAAAATTAAAAAGAAATTCAAGAACTAAATCATACCATATATCAAATGGACCTAGCTGATGTTTACAGAATATTTCATCCAACTTCTGCACAATATAGATTCTTCTCAGCAGCCCATGGAATTTTCTTCAAAATTGATCATATCTTAGGGCACAAAGCAAGTCTCAGCAAATATTAGAAAATCAAAATAATCCTATGCATTCTATCTGATCACAATGCATTAAAATTAGAGCAAAACAACAGCAGAAAATATGCAAACAATTGGAATCTGAACAACACATTGCTCAGTGATCAATGGGTCATTGATGAAATAAAAGAGGAAATTTAAAGGTCATGGAAGTTAATGAAAAAGAAAACATGACCTACCAGAACTTATGGGACACAGCAAAGGCAGTCCAAAAGGAAAGTTTATAGCCATGAGTCCATAAAGATCTCAAATCAATAACATAATGCTACATTTCAAACTCCTAGAAAAACAAGAACAAGCACAACCCAAAACAAGCAGAAGGAGAGAAATAATAAAAATAAGGGCCGAAATTAATTAAATAGAAACAAAAAAAAAATACAAAGATCAACAAAACAAAAAGCTGGTTCTTTGAAAAAATAAACAAGATTAACAGACCCTTGGGAAACCTTACTAAAATGAGGACAGAAAAACCCAAATCAGTAAAATCAGAAAGGCAAAAGGGGAGATAGCAAGAAACACTATGGAAATCCAGGGAATCATCAGAGACTACTTTGAGAACATATATTCCAATAAACTTGAAAATCTGGAAGAATTGGACAAATTTCTGGATACTTATGACCACCTAAAATTGAACCAAGAGGATATTAATCACATCAGTAGACCTATAACACAAAATGAAATTGAAACAGCAATAAACAATCTCCCAAAAAAGAAAAGTCCAGGACCTGATTGATTCTCTGCTGAATTCTATCAGACCTTTAAAGAACTAATACCAACTCTCTTTAAATTTTTCCATGAAATAGAAAGGAAGGAACACTGCCTAACTCATTTTATGAAGCCAATATTACACTGATCTCAAAACCAAAGACAACTCCAAAAAGGAGAACTATAGGCCAATCTCCCTAATGAACACCAGTGCAAAAATCTTCAATAAAATAATGGCAAATTGAATCCAATAACATATCAGAAAGATCATAAAACATGACCAATTTGGCTTCATCCCAGGGATGCAGGGGTGGTTCAACACACACAAATCAATTAATGTAATACAGCACATTAATAGAAGCAAAGACAAAAAAAACTTGATTATCTCAATAGATCCAGAAAAAGCCTTTCATAAGATCCAACACCACTTCATGATCAAAGCTCTAAGAAAACTAGGAATAGAAGGAATATACCTCAACATTGTAAAGGCTGTATGCTGTATATGACAAACCTATAGCCAACATCATACTTAATGGAGAAAACTGAAACCATTGCCCCTAAAATCAGGAATGAGACAAGAGTGTCCACTATCCCCACTCCTATTCAACATAGTCCTGGAAATCCTAACCAGAGCAGTTATACAAGAAGAAGAATTAAAAGGAATACAAATAGGTAAAAAAAACTGTCAAAATATCCCTATTTGCAGATGACATGATCCCATATCTTTAAGACCTAAACACTCTACCTAAAAACTCCTAGACACCATAAACAGCTATAGCAAGATGGCAGGATACAAAATCAATTTACAAAAATCATTAGCTTTTCTATACACCAACAATAAACAAATCAAAAAAGAATATATGGAGACAATTCCATTTACAACAGCTTCAAAAAAAATTGAATACCTCGGAATAAACAAAGTATGTGAATGACTGCTACAAGGAGAACTACAAACCCCTGAAGAATGAGATCTAGGAAGACTACAGAAGATGAAAAGGTCTCCCATGCTCATGGATTAGTAGAATAAACATAGTAAAAATGGCTATACTACCAAAAACAATCTACATGTTTAGTGCAATTCCCATCAAAATCCCACTGACATTCATCACAGATATTGAAAAATCTACTCTAAAGTTCATTTGGAAACACAAAGGACTGTGAATAGCTGAGGCAATACTCAGCAAAAAGAGCAATGCTGGTGGTATCACAATACCAGACTTCAAACTTTATTACAAAGCAATAGCAATAAAAACAGCATGGTACTGGCACAAAAACAGATATGAAGACCAGTGGAACAGAACAGAGGACCCAGAAATAAAACTACACAGCTATGCCCATCTTATTTTTGACAAAGCATCAAAAACATATGATGGAGAAAAGACAGCCTCCTCAATAAACGTTGCTGGGAAAAGTGGTCATCTGCTTGCAAAAACTAAAACTAGATCCATGTTTATCACCCTGTAGTAGTATCAGTTTGAAATTGATCAAGGACCTTAATATCAGACCTGAAACTCTGAAGTTCATACAGCAAGAGGAGGGAATACTCTGGAAACAATAGGTATAGGCAATGACTTCCTCAATAGAACCCCAGAAGCTCAGCAACTAAGAGAAAGGATGGTCAAATGGGACTACAAAAAATTAAAAAGCTTCTGCACAACAAAAGAAATGGTCTCTAACCAGAAGAGACCACCCACAGAATGGAGAAAATATTTGACAGCTATACATTAGACAAAGGACTGATACCCAGAATATACAAGGAGCTCAAAAAACTAATCTCCCTGAAAATCAATGAACTAGTAAAGAAATGGGCAACTGAACTAAACAGAAATTTTTCAGAAGAAGAAATTCAAATGGCGAAAAAGCACATGAAAAATGCTCATCATCCCTGGCCATAAAGGAAATGCAAATCAAAACCACACTAAGATTCCACCTCACTCCTTTTAGAATAGCTATCATCAAAAATACCACTAACAACAAGTGTTGGCAAGGATGTGGGAAAAAGGAACACTCATATGGTGCTAGTGGGAATGCAAGTTAGTCCAACTGTAGCAGGAAGGAGAATCAGAAGAAAAAAACCATGGACTGACTTTGATAAGGTAGAAGGGAGGAAGGGATGGCATAGCAAAGAGATAAAACCTAAAGAATTCAAAGGTGAGGAAGGTCACATAGCACTAGGGATAGAAAGGCACTTAGCACTAGGCTGAAGTAGCCTATAGAATTGCATGTAACCATATATGGGTTAAACCTTGTTTTTTAATTTTATTGCCTCTGTAACCTGTCTCTCAAAGGTGAGACCCCTTTGTTCTCAGATCTCAGCCTTTGAACACGAATATGCTGGTTCTGTGCTGGCACAATAAAATGTTGCTTCCTGCTAATTGCCTCAGAGTCTCCTATTTCTGCCAACAATCTCCCAGAACATTTCTTGGGGGCTCATTTTCTGGGATTGCAGAGATGGTGAATTATCACCTCCCTTGTCACTGGGGTGCATCCCCCTGTACAGCCAGAAAGAGACCCCCCCAGCTGCCAATGGACAGTTTGATCCAAAGGGGGGATTCCTCCTTCTGGCGGATTGGGGTGAGGGCCTCAGATGCACAACGGAACCCAGTGAGGCACAGGAACCAGTGAGGGTAGGTGATCACTGCTCATCAGACTGGTAAGAACCAGGGTTCAAATTCAGGCCTGCCCTGGGAAGCAGAAGGGGAGCTTGATCACCTCCCAATTGGACACCCTGGTAACCACATTTCTGGGGGGTGAAACCACATCTCTCAAGTTCAGGGTGTGGTGTAGAAGTACTGTGCTCTTTTGTTTATTTAAATTCAGGTAGCAATTTAATGGGCAAACTAAGAAGAAATCAGAGTCTTTCAGTCTTGATGGGTAGCTTTGGTGCCCCAGTTTGCATATCTTCACCCAAAATGGGCATCCTGAAGGAGGACTGAGGCTCAGCACTAACTGAGCTCTTACAAAAATTAACACACGAAGGATGAACTTACACTGATACAAAAAAATCTGGCCTGACTTAAAAGAAAAGGAATGTTGCAGGACTGTGAATGCAGAGAGGAAAAAGTGGTAAGAATGGAAATAAAATTGGGATGAGGTTTTTTGAATGAAGTGAGGAGAGAGAGAGAGACAGAGAGAGGGGAGAAAGAGGAAAGAAAAATGTCATAAAATGTTGGAGACAAAAAAAGATGAAAGGTTTAATAAACTCCTCCAGTTGAGTTTTTATGTCTTAAAAATAAAAAATGAATAGAAAATAATTTAGGATTATTAAAATATGCCAGAAATGCTAAACTTGATGGCACCTTTACTTCTAAGGAGTATAAACAGGGAGAACCTACCTAAAAGGGTGAAAAAAAAAAAAGAGCAACTATGACTGTTGCTGTGAAAAAAAAAAAACAAAACTGTTCCAAAAGGTTGGTATAGTAGGTTTGGTCTGGTATTGAGACAGTCATGAGTTGCTTATGTTTCCCTTCTAATGGCTGGTCAGATTATGCATCCATCTAATGGTGCATTCACAGTGTGTGTGTATGTGTAAGTATCTTCAAAATGGTTCTTAAACTGCTGCTATAAGGTTAATATGATAATTAAGGTGACAAAAAAAAACAGGGTATTTGTTTTAAAGATCTCTGTTACTAAATGCTTAGGGTTTTTACACATAAATATGTAAACATCTTGAGAACAGTTCTTATTATAGAGTCAATGTAAAAAATTATTACTCTGTTTACTGCTACTTTAAGAAAAGCAATTTTCAAACTTATTTCAATCAGTTCTCACTAAGATGCAAGCATTCGGGGTTATACAAAATAAGTTGTCATAAAGATACAGAGTAAGTTGTCATAAAAAGATGGAGCTTATCAATGCTTATGTAAGTGATTGAGTTGACTAAAATCTAAGAGTTACATAAAGGTTTTGTAAGGTCAAATTTTAATTTACTGATGTTAAACTAAAACTTAATTCTCTAAGCTCATAACAATAACACTATCTTTAAAATATTGTATTGTTCTTGATAACATTTACAAAAAATTGTCTTAAAAATGGTTTTTGTTGTGTCAAGATAACTGTCAGGAACTTTTGATGCTATAGGTTAATCAACAAATTTGTCAAGACAACAAAGTATATTAAAACACAGAGAGAAAAGAGGAAGCTGAGCACAGGGAATGCTGCTGCACTGATATGAGGGTAAAGACGGATTTACTTATGTAAAGTCAAAGTACACTCTCCAGATAGGATAAATAAATTTAAAAAAAAACTCAAAAAGAAGCACTACACTGGAAGTCAAGACCTCCAGTTTTTATTGGACTCAACAGAGTGGAGATGTTAGTCCTACTCTTTCCACATGTTGGATGGTGGGAATTTTTGCCCTGGGATGTCCAGATTGAGCCTGTTATTTTAGGGGGGCTCCATTGACTACAGGTTGGTAGGATCCTGCTGTATGTCACGAGCCATATGTTAATGTCAACAATCTGGGATATAATCCCTTATCAACTCTAAGCCATGATTCTTGGCCGCTATGTTTCCTAATTCTACACTTAGTCCCCATAAACCTGTGTTCTCTGGTGATTTTTGTCAGGGTTTTAACTACTAAGATAACTGAGTCATGTTCATTTAAGAGTTGGTTTTTGTTGTGGTTAACAATGAAGACAGCCATGTTAGGACTAGACCCCTCCCCCTTGCAGATGTCTTACCTTTATCTTCCTGGATAGATGCCAAGGACAGTTGGGCAGACAGTGACCTAACTACAACTCATCCTTCTTAGTTGCCCAGCAACAATATACCTTAGTGACCTTCCTGGTAGTTTTCCAGTAGCCCCCTATATCTAGCCCAAGCCTGTGTATGGCAATGGGCTCTAGCTCTCTTGTTGGGGTCTCCCTCCACAGGGCTCCTGCCTAAACAATAAACCCTGTACTGGTGTTTGAGCCATCTCTCTGCCTCTTCCATGCCTGTTATTTTCTAACAGTTTATATAAAACTTTCTAGATGACCTAATGGTTAAACAACTGTTATCTTGGGTGATTCTAATACAGTTGGTACCCTGTATGTGTCTGTGACTGGGCTATTTGGGTTTACTAAAACTGTTCTTTCCCCCTACAACTGATAAAAATCTAAGGTTTTGCTTCAAGAACAGCTAAAGTAATATATATATATAACCTCTATAGAGCTGTGATGCTGTTGCTGGTTCTTATACATTAAATATATTTACATTTTTTGAGTATGTCAAGCCTCCTAAAATACAAAATTTAGATAAACATAGTAACAAAAAGTTAGTGGTACTGATATACTGTACTGTTAGTTGCTAAATTATCCATCAAAATTTTAACCATGACTCTTGTTAAGTTTTTGTCATTACAGTTCTGATGCTTCTGGGCATTTACAATCAAGTCCATTAAAAAATGACTCTAATAACTACTTATGTGTCAACCAGATTAGCCGTTTAGACATCTGCTTTTGTTAGATTTTGTTTTGTGTTGTCCTTGTCTAAAAGCCTAAGAGCCACTCCTTCTAAGCCTCTTTGTTGCTTAAATTTGGCCAAAAGGGTCTATTTGGCACTGACTCCCACTGATCTGTTCATTATTTCCCCTGCAACATGGGACCAAAACCAACCAAAGAAACAAAATCCAGAAAAGAGCAACCAATCAAGAAAGATCTTCAGTCTGAGGCCATATCACTCTAAATGTACCCAATCTCATCTGATCTTGAAATCTAAGCAGGGTCGAGCCTGGTTAGTACTTGTATGGAAGACAGATCTTCAGAACAGACTGCTCAGAGTCAAGCAGTTTGGAGATAAAGGGGGAATGCCATCAAAGTTCAAATGGAGTCACTAATGCCAGACCTCTCAAAAATAACCAAGGCGGACAGGATTAAAAAAATGGTTCTTATGCATGTGTGGCTATCTGATATTAAAGCCCTTCCAGACACAAACTCGTATTTTTAGACAGGGTCTTCTACTTAAATAGAGACAAAATAACTACTTTTACTGGCTCTAAACATGTTCTTTGATACATAAAGATGGTGGTTTTAACTTTTTTAAAACAATGTGTTTTCTTGGACATATATAATGATAATGTATCATTGCCATGGTAATTCTACTCAGTTTAAAAAAAAAAAAGACAATGTCTGGGTTAAAAAAAAATGTCCATCCATTAAAACCCCATTGGAAGGACCCTTTTGTTGTTATCTTGTCTACTACTCCCACTGCAGTTAAAGAAGTAGCAGAGATTGCACCTTGGATCCACCACAGTCAAGTCAAGGCAGCTTCTCTCCAGTGGAACTCCATCCCTGATCCAGCTTCACAGTGTAAGATCACCCTCCCAAACCTGAGTGCCTTCCCTCAGCAGGACTCTGATTCCCAGGAAACAACAGGGGATGAAAAATGACGGATGACAGCCCTGCACTAGTCACCAGAAAGCTGACTAGTCTACGCACAGCAGAAGCTTGAGGAGTCAACTCTCCAATGGAACAAACAGGTTGTTTTCCACACCAATTATCTCTCTGTAATGCATTGTCACCCTTTGTCTGTATCTGTTGCTGTAGTCTTCACCAGAGGCTTGGCAGAAACCGCCCCTGCTAATTGGTCTCACAGTGAAAGGTTTTTATTTGCTCTCTTCTATCTCTGTTGGGCAGGATGCATATTTACTATTTATTGTTATTTATTTGGGTTCCTTTCATGGCTGCAGAGCCCCCTCCTGAGACCTATGTATGCATACTACACAGGCAGGGAGTGTTGTTACTAAGACTTTACTTTTCCGTACTTACTATTCCTGTGCAGACTCTGTCATCAGCTCATGCACTCACAACCACACCACTTACCTAGTGTGCTTCCATGGTAATCAGCATATCTGCTTCAACCCCACTTACCACCCTCGGGAGCAATGATTAGAGATCAGGAGGCCTCCACAATCCTGGGAACCTCATCAGCTGCAGCCAGGTGTTTAGTCCTGATAAACCAGTATCAATGCTCTTTGATGCATGTGCAACCATAGACACAGGTGGGTGTGGAGGTACAAGCTGTGGCTGTGGGGACCTAGCTTTGGAAAGAGCCTATACATCAAATGATAAGTGCATGTTCCAGGGAGACATCTCTTGGCCATGTGATGATGTGGGTTCTTATTACTGTCCTTATTGGAGTTGTGTTTCATGGGCCACATGGCAGAGGGCATGCATGCAGCCCTCCTTCACAAGGGGAAAGCTGCCCCTGACTGCACCCATGGCACCTGTAACTCTGTAAATTTCACTGTACTTAAGCCATCTGATTGGATACAGGGAAAAGTAATTAATATAAAAATAAACAGAGTCTTGAGTATGACAGTCTGATACATCTCAAATAGTAACTGTTACCCATGAGAGTTCCTCATACTAAGTTTTTCACCCTTTTTATAAGGAGATGAGGTGTGAATTTTCCATCTCTGCCAAAGCTAAAAGCTTGTTACTCTCACTGGCTGAGTCTATAGCCCAGACACTGAATGTCACTTCATGCTATGTTTGTGGGGGGGTCACCATGGAGACCACTGGACTTGGGAAAAAGATGGCCGATGGCCTTCTGAGTAAATCATCCAGTACTATGGTCCTGCCACCTAGGCAGAAGACGGGTCCTAGGGCTATTGCACCCCTGTATATATATATATGCTCAACCACATCATCAGGCTGAAGGCTGTTGTTAAAATTATAAATAATGAAACTACAAGAGCCCTCAATTTGCTGACAAAACAAAGCACTAAGATGTGCAATGCCAGCTATCAGAACTGCTTGGCTTTAGACTATTTACTGGCCTCTGAGGGAGGAGTTTGTGGAAAATTTAACCTGAGCAACTTCTGCTTATAGATTGATGATGAAGGAAATGTCATAAAAGGAATCACAGACAGAATGAGAAAGCATGCCCATGTCCCTGTCCAGACTTGAAAAGGATGGGATCCCAATGACCTATTTAGAGGGTGGTTTTCTGCCTTAGGTGGATTCAAAACTTTGGTAGGGGCAATAAGGTAATCCTAGGAGCAGGCGGCCCTGCCTGGTTCCCTGGTACTGTGGTCTATCAGGACTATCATGGAGGCCATTATAGAAAGGAAAACGGCCTCACATATAATGATGCTATGGAAATACAAACCCCTAGATCAAGATCATGCTCTTTGACCCTAGGTGGGTCTGAGCATCAAAAAGGGGGATAATATAGCACGGAGGAGGATCAGAAGAAAACAAATGAGGCCTGAGTTCTCATAAGGTAGTGGGGGAAGGGATGGCATAGCAGAGAGATAAAACCTAGAGACTTCAAAGGTGAAGAAGGTCACATAACACTAGGGGTAGGAGGCACTTAGCACCAGGCTGAAGTAGTCTAAAGAATTGCATGTAACCATATATAGGTTAAACCTTGTTTTTTAATTTTATTGCCTCTGTAACTTGTTTGCAAGGGTGTATAAGGTGAGACCCCTTTGTTCTTGGGGCTCAGCCTTTGGACACGAGTCCGCTGGGTCTGTGTTGGCACAATAAAACGTTTCCTGCTAGTTGCCTCAGTCTCTTATCTCAGCTAGCAAACTCCCACAACACAACCACTATGGAAAACAATATGGAGGCTTCTTAAAAAACTAAACATAGATCTGCCATATGAACCAGAAATCCCATTCCGAGAGATATACCCAAAGGATGGAACTCAGGTTACTCCAGAGGCACCTGCACACCCATGTTTATTGCAGCACTATTCACACTAACCAAGTTATGGAAACAGCCAAGATGCCCCACTACTGACAAATGGATTAAGAAAATGTGGTATTTATACACAATGGAATTCTACTCAGCCATGAAGAAGAATGAAATGTTATCATTTGCAGGTAAATGGATGGAACTGGAGAACATCATTCTGAGTGAGGTCAGCCAGGCTCAGAAGACCAAAAATCGTATGTTCTCCCTCATATGCAGACTTTAGATCTAGGGCAAATGCAGCAATGTGACGGGACTTGTGTCACGCATTAAGGGGACAGCACATACAGGAGGAATGGGGATAGATAGGAAACCCAAAACTTGAAAGTGTTTGATGTCCCCCCTGCAGAGGAACTAATACAGAAACCTTAAAACGACAAAGTTCAATGTGGGAAGGTGATCGGGAAGTAGTGAAGATGTCAGGTAGAGATGAATCAACTCGGGTTGTCATACATGTGTGCATGGAAGCAGTGTTAGGAATCTCTCTGTATGGTTATCCTTATTTCAACTAGCAAAAACGCTTTGTCTTTCTTATTATTGCTCATGTCTACTCTTCAAAAAAATTGGAGAAAAGGGAAAAACAGGTTCTGCCTGAAAGCGAGGGGGGTGAAGGGAAGGGGAGAGGGGATGGGGGGAACAATTGTCCAAACAATGTATGCACATATGAATAAATGAATTTTTAAAAAAAGATAAAGTGGTGGTATTTTTTACTGTTTATGTCATATCATTTGATGAGTGCATCCTTTGGTCTCTAGACACTCAACACAACTCAGGATTTGATGTGCAGTCCTTACTTAGTGATTTTTTTCCATAGATAAAAGGCCTCAATGTTAACCATGCACATAAATACAAGGCCAGTGGTAGAGGCAACACTGTAGCAATTTTGTAGCAGCCAGTATAGAACTGTTTACACTAGAAGAATAAGTATGAGTGTGGAAATACTGCCTAAGGTTAAAGTGTGGGCTCCGGGGCTAGATGGCCCCAGTTTGAACTTCTATTCTTGACTGTATGATTAATTACTTAAGACCTTCCCATCCCAATTATTTCATCTGTCAAGCAGGGATTAAAACTAGTGAAGTTTTAGAGTTACTGTGAGAATGAAATGAGTTTATTCAGGCAGGTATCTTTAAAAACTATCTAGCCCAATGTAATCTCTCAATAACTTTGCTAATGTGAAGAGGAGAAGGCTCCCATAGGAAAGCTGGAGAAATGAAGAATGAAATTGTAGAGAATGGTCTGGTTACCTTTTTTTGGAGAAAAGTTTGTGTAGATTGAGATTTTGGAAGAACTATAATAAAATTACCCTATAATGGCAAGTTTATTCCCCCCTTGAATAGTTAAATGAGCACTATCTCAAAATGACAATTTTTTGTCTGGATTTTAGAAATGCCACCTGGACAAAGTGATGCTTTGTCTGTGATGCTTTGTATATGTTTCAGTTACATTTGTCACACAAGGAGAGAGTTGCTCACAGATTGTTCTCACTTGCTGGATGAGGAGCTCTTTAAGACAAGCTCTGTACATTTTGTTAATCTATATCCCTGACATACAACCCAATGTATTGTATCTGGCTTTAAAACAGACATGGACAGAACCAACTCAGTTATCTTTGATGTACAAAGACTATTAAAGCAAGATTTATGGTAATTGTGAATTTTTTTAAGAGACATAAGTTGAGGCAATATGCATGAATAAGGAACTGATTTATCTTAAACTTTCTTGCCAGTAAGCATACTATGAATATCTGACAGTTTAAGTTTCAGAAAGGACTATTATCTATCATAGAATTTGTGTTGGGATCAAGGGTGCTGCGTATAATAAATAACTGTGTGTCCCTCGTTCCTCTTTTCTCACTGTGAAGGGCATTGGCACCATCCAGCAAATAATATACTATTCATCATCATGTTCTGTACCATTCTCTTGGTAGTCTAGAGGCCAAATTTGTTTTTGGGTGGTCTAAAAAAATGCCCTCTATTAGTGACCACAGATGTTACCCTAACCCTGACCACCATTTCAAAAGTGGTGAAATGATATTTATTATAAAGACACCTGTGATGATTCACAAATTTTTTGTAATGCTGAACAGTAAAGTTGAGTGAGAACTATTCAAGCTGATGCATTAAGCCTGTGAGTTTAGGCATTTGGATCTACTAGATGCATATCAATGCATTTTCCATTTTCTCTAAGTCATAAACAGACTTTAAGACGAACTTTATTGACTAGATTTCATAAACCAATATATATTATTTTTGGCTTTTGCCACTCGAATTGTTTTTCAAAAGAATATCACTTGAAATTTGTAAGGCAATTTGCTTTGTTTTAATAAAACAAAATAATTAGGTAAATTTTATTTTATTATTTATTTTATATTACATGAAAGCAAAGTATAAAGCATAGACTTAGAATAATTTATGTATGGGATGGCAGCTCTTTCTAATTCCAGCTTGAGAAAATTTTATACATGTTAGTATTTAACATATGGAGTTTACTTTAATGAATTTTAGAGAACATTTAACTTATTAAATATATTTTAGGGGCATTTTCATTCTTCACTTTTTGTGTACATACACATTTATTAAGCCATAATTTAAAACTACAGGTATAATAATAAATCCATTAAAGTTATGGGAAATATATACATGAGAAACAGCATTTCCTTTGAATTTCAGCTCCTAGTTTATAGGAGAATGTCATGAGCAATGAACAGATGATTGACAAGAAGGAGGATGTTGCATCATTGAATACATTTAATTGCAATGTGTAAGACCCATAATGTATGGCTATTGTACCTGCTGCTTATAGTTGCACATTCACGGTGGATAAAGTGAGTTCCTGAAAGTAACAATTCATAGTAAGAATTTCACATAAAAATCCATCTTGAAAGGAAAATAAAAATCTATGATTTGTTTGTGTGAAAGTGGTCATCTGTAGTGATGTGAGGCATCTGAAAGTAATCCTCTGAGAGTAATAAAAGTGGGAACCATGCATTATTGTCTTTGGCTAGCAGTTAGCAATTCAAATGATTCTAGCACCTAATCTATATTCATTTTCAGTATTCTTTTATTGTGCATTATGTTTTCTAGATAAGTGATGCTGCATTGTGGTTCAAACTTTCACCCCATATTGAGATGTTTTAGATAGTTTACCTTTGAGTAAATTAGATGCTTTCTTCCATTAGTGTCATGTGACTAATCCCATTCAACTGAAAATGTCCAGATCCTTTATTCTAATTCAGTAGTTTGGGAAAATCCAATATAATCACTGTTAGTTCAGTTGCAGATGTATAAATTATAATATAATTGTCTAAACTTATAAGTTTTATAATTGACATGAGAATATGATAGAGTCCCACTTCTGTAAAGGGTCAGACTGCTTTATATAAGACCACTCCAGGTTGTGACTTACTGGATATTAACATTCTTCAATTTCTAAATCTTCTTTTATTTCTCTGTCAGAGTCCCAGAGTTGTTCACCTGTTACCTTGATTTAGTCTGGTACTATTTTCTAAATTTTTCTCATGTTTGCCTTCTTTTTCTCATTGTGGGAAGAGCAAGGAAATGTTGTGTTTTGTTTTCTGAATCATTGTGTAAAACACCATTATCTACATCCTTATTTTTTTTCATTAACTTTCTTGGATTTTTCACTTTTGATATAAGTTAGGTGTGTATTATGCTCATATGCTTAGTAGTGCTTGAGATACCTCGTGTTTAACACAGCGATAGATCTCATTAACATGCTGATGCCTGCCTCTGGCAGACAACTGCCTAGTTAATCAGTGGAAACTTTACTGTTCAATTGTGCATTGCTTTGGGAATTTATTTCAACATTAGAACAATCCCACTCAAGATTCTAATGAGTAAAATAAATAAACCATGACAAAGGATGTTGGAAGACAGGTTTGGTTTGTCTTCTACTATTATTCATGGACTATAAGATATTTATAGGTAAGCATAATAATGAAACTCTTCCAAGTTTATAAAAAAGTGAAAATTCGAGGGCTTAAAAAAAAACAGAATAAAAAGAAAAATCACAGAGAAACTTAGACCAGGAGTAATTTGAGAAGTATTGGAGTCTACGGACATATATTTGCTTATAGCTGTTAGCATGGCTCTGAAGAATGAGTTCTAGCATACTAGAGAGGAATCCTTTCTCATGCGCCTGCCTCCATGAACTACTGTGTAGTGCTAAATTAGTTTTGGAACCTCGCTGTCAGTTTCTTCATCTGTAAATTGAAGGAACTGAATTAGTTGCTCTCAACTGTCCCTTCAACAATCAGGTTTCTGATGTATTTACTGAATATTCTATATTAACAAGAGAATGCAGCCCCACTAGATATTAAAATATATTATACAATATCTATAATAATTAATGTGGCATAGCATTAGTACTAGAATGCAAAAATAAAGGAAAACAATAGAACTCCATAAATATATTTTGAGCGATTTAATATGTAATGAAGCTTGTATTTTTGCTCACTGGATTAGGATGGAAAGTATATTGTCTTAGAACAAGTACCTGATTACTTATGGAGGCAGAAAGCTGTGTTCTACCCACTCCTCACTGCAAACTGATTTGTGCATAGACTAAAGTTTTAAACATAAAAAAGAAAGAGAAGAGGAAGGAGAGAGGAAAAAAACAATGAAAACTTCAAAGAATATTTTCACTAAGATGGCCTTTGTACATATCTCAATTTAGAGATTGTGAAAGTAGACATAGACACATTTTATACTTAAAATTAAATATGCCTATAAAGTTGAAAGACATGAAACAAGGTGGAAAACTGTTTATAAAATATATGAAAGAGAATTAATTTTGTATAGCATTCTTATGAATTAAGAGCAAAAAATGAACAATCCTAGAGAAATCTAGACAAAAGGATATAGTTCATAGAAAGAGCAAAATAGAAAAGAACATTTGACGGGTTGCTAAGCCTTCTCATACAAAGTAACACTAAGATGCCACTTTTACCTATAAAATTAGGAAAAAATGGAAATATTTACTGTAACTCAATTTTGAAGGGAAAATGCATTTTCATATACTGTAGGTTGAATTTAAAAAACAATTGAACAATAGCTATCTAAATCTGTAATGTAATTATATTTAGGCTCAGAATTCCATTTCAACATACTTATCCTATAATCAACTGGCCAGGCTATATATATAAATGATTCATTTTTGTATATTTTTACTAACCTTTTGAATTTATGGTGTAAATTCTGCATACAAATGAGAAACGATTTATAGTGTTTACCTCTGAGAAAGGGAGATAGCAGTTTTAAAATTTTTACTTTATATCACCTTATATTTTTATCATATTTGATATTTTATATGATTATATAAACATTAACACTTTTAAATTGTGCTCTTAAGAGTGTCCTAAAATGCCTTTTTAACCTGATTATAGAAACAATGGTGTTGGAGCTAAAAATTACCTAAAAATTCAAGTTCATCTTCTATCCTAAATTGAAAACAATAGTTAAAAATATGTAGCAGTATATATGATCTTGTAGGAAGTAATATAAACACTTATAGCAAAAATGGCAGTTTTTGCAGTTTGTGGAAATTGTATGTTTTAACTACTAGTCCATTACTCTAAAGAGTATTCTGTAGAAAAGAAAATTGGATTGATATCCTCTATTCTATCATGAAGAACTCAAATGCTGTTTATTTTATGAATTTCTTCACACCTGAAGTGCTTTTAGATATGTTGGTTATTCAACAGTGGCATAACAAATGGTATCATTTACATGAACCTTGATTCTGAAAGTAAATTTCCCATGAATATGTTTTACCAACTCAGAGTATGTAGAAACTGCCACAGTACTTGTAACAATATTTTTGGCTTTGTGGTTGCTTGATGACTGAAAACCTTCTAATTTATATGCCTTTAAAAGTAAGAATTTTTCTCTTAATATCAACTAGTCAACCGATATGTTTTTATAATGAGATTTTTTTTTTTAGTAGCAGAAAACATTTTAGAGGTTCAAACAGACCTCATGGTCAGAAGAAACATCAAATAGTCAGAATCATTGCTTGCTTTTATCCGCTATTCTTTCCACTCAAGGCTGACTAAGAGCTATAGAGAGTGTCATATACACATACAGCCTCAGGGACAAGACTGGCATGGGGAAGGATTGCTATCTTTCTGAAGTGAGTTTTAAGAACCATAAATCTAGGAAATTAAGTCATGAGAATTAAACTAGCTGATTATTTCCAATTACCTAATATAAAATGTATTTGTTTTGGAGGGGAAAATTCATTATTGTTTGTAAATATATATATTCAGGAAATCACAAAAATTTTAGAAGACACTGTTTTAAGTTATGGACCTTAATGTCATAGGTAAAAGACCCAAACCAGCAACAGTAAGTCAGACATCCCTTAAATACCGCTCTCCCAAATGGCCCCAAACTGGATAAATGGAAATCCAGTTCCTTGGAACTAAAATTATTTTTTCAGCATTAAACTCATTTCCCTGGAGATTATAACTTTTACCCACTAATTTTCCCAGGTCACAGACCCCTATTCTTGGGTTTGGCACTTCACACTGGGGCGTTTCCCCCACTGTACCTGCACTTTTCCACTTCATGTGGTTAGAGCAAGCGTTGCTATCAGAAACATACATGGGGCAGCTAGTTCAGATTTTTTTAAATTGGCTGTAAGCAATCACACTTTGGAAAGACCTTGTAATAACTTGAGTACTGTTAAAGTAAAATGGTTCTAGTGCTCCTCGTGACTATAGCATGCCCTCATTGGTAGTTTGTGTGTCTTGTGTATGTGTCTGAATTGATCATGTGTGGGACATCTCAAAACACTCTAAATTTTTATTACCTTGCACTTGTCTTTTCAGAAATAAATATTTAATTTATAGTTTTTATTACAGTGTGTTTGCAAAGAACATGGCAACAGTTCCAAACATCTAGAACTTTGTGTCAAATATACTTCACTGTCTTAAAAAAACACATTTGGGAATGAATGTACTAAAAATGAGAATAATTAGAACTTAATAACAGCTTCAGTGCTATATCCTTTTAATTGCCAAAGTAAAGAAAAAGTAACCATATTTACTGCAAAAGAGGACAATTTCAGAAGTCTAAAACCATGACTAACGTATGGTCAATAAAAATAAAGACTAAAGCTTGAGATTAAATTCTTTTCATTTCCACTATACCTATGTACCATAAAATTGTGCTTAGATACATAAAAACATTTATCCACAGATAAAGCATATTACTAGTAGAAATTCTAAAACAGTATTTAAAGCTATATTAGTGAAAATAATGATAACAGTTATTCTTGGAGTCGAAAATGAAGTGGTATTGAAAATTCTCCCTAATATATTAAATGAGAACAGGTATACTCATGAAAATAATATGCCCACCACCTTAGTCTTTGCCTCAAAACAACCTGTTACAATCTTCTTTTATTAACATTTTTAATTAATAAAAATTATATGTATTTGAAATGTACAGTATGATATCTTTCATATATTATGCATTGTAAAATGATTAAATAAAGCTAATTAACATGTGGATTACCTCACATACTAATCACTTTTATAGTGAGAATACTTAAAATCTCTCTTAGCAATTTTCAAGTATATCATATTTTTTAAATTATTATTATTCATTTATTCAAATGTGCATACATTGTTGGGTTATTTCTCCCCCCTGTCCCCCACCTCCTCCCCACTTCCCCTCCTCATTGAAGAGCAGAAATAAGCAATAATAAAAAAGACATAACATTTTTGCTAGTTGAGATAAGGACAGCTATACAGAGAGATTCCTAGCATTGCTTTCATGTACAAATGTGTTACAACCCAAGTTGATTCATCTCTAACTGATCTTTACACTGGTTCCTGATTCCCTTCTCATGTTGACCTCTGTTGCTTTAAGGTTTCTGTATTAATTCCTCTGGAGTAGGGACATCAGATGCTTTCATGATTTGGGTTTTCTATCAACTTCATACCTCCCATGTATGTCCTCCCCTGGTCATGTGACCCAAGTCCTACAACATTGCTGTATTTGTCCTAGATCTAAAGAATGCATGTGAAGGCAATGGGGCTTAAGTGACCCATGTTTGGATGACTGCCACTGGTGAAATTAAAGCCTGTTGCCTGGATGGCATATGGGAGAGGAGGACAGTTCTCTGGCAAGAGCACCTTCTTGACATAAAGTAATAATGAGTTTCTCAGTCCTTTGGGATCACTTTCTTGTGGTTTTGATACATGAGATGTTGATATGGTGTTTTAATTTATTATTAATACCTGATTTTAACTTATGGGTTGTAAATAGTGCCTTTCCAATGACCACTTAAATCATGAAACTGAGCATCATGAATAATTTACTATAGAAATAATAAGTGATTTCTGGAGGGGATTGTGTGCTGGGCTTTGGTAATCAACCTGACATAAGCAGCTTTTTTTAATCTGTCAATTTGCTAAATTGTATGTATTGTTTGATTATAATGAATGTGTTAATGTCACTAGATTTCCTTTCTCTGACAGATCAGAAAAAAAAAACATTTGTTATGTTTTTCTATATTTACAATGCAGTTCATCCTTGAAATCAAAGGTACACTGGGTTTTGTCATTGGTAATGATGCCCAGAGGAGACACCTATGTCAAAGATACTCTTCACATGCATCATAATCAAATTAGAGATGATTTACTTGGCGGTCACATATAAAGGTGAGAGATTTTATTCAAAGTTCTTTATATGCTCTGCAATTATTTTTAATTAATTAGAATTCCACTCTTAATTTGATCATATCCATGAAATCGAGACTCCTTAGACTATGAAACTACCTGTGTTTCTATAGTTTGTGCAAGTGTATTTCTGTGCTGTTTACATGTCTACAAGATTTTGTTTTCCCTAAATATTCAGATAAATTTATCTTCTGAAATGATCTAGAGATGTAGCTCTCAGAGTGTGCTCCTTACACCAGCAGCATCACCTCTCCCACTGGGGAACTTGCTAGATATGCAAAATTTAAGACCATCACCAACTTGTGGATCACATCTTGGATGAGTGAAGCTCAGGTGAATCTGATGCATACCAAAGTCTGAGAACTGCTGGTGGACCAATGAGTTGTTTCATTTATGTTTTCTATATGATTAGTTCATATATTTAATTAATATAATCTGTGACATGGTAACCAGTCTGAGGAACTCACAAGAGATTAGTACAATGTTTCCCTTCAAGAAGAATATAATCTGTGCTACTAAATCACAGATGTAGAATTAAATAATATTATGAGTTTAACATATGTACAGTATAGTATATGATGAATTATCAAATTTGAAAGATGTTATAATGTTGTCCTTATTCTGTAGTAGTTAACAGTGAGTTTCCAGAATCAGACTTCCTTCATACTTGAGGATTACTGTGAAGCTAAGGAATCAGAATTGTGCCTGACACATGATGAAGATTATATGTGTTACCTACTATTAGTTTATGAACATTAAGTCATTACAATTCAAAGAAGTTTTTAGAAAAAGGAAATGAGATGACTTATAGAGAAGAGGAATTGTACCTGGGCCTTGATGTATATGAGCTTTTGTTGGTAGATAGGTAGCAAAGAGAATACTGACACACAAGACTGATCTCTTTCATAACACTGGTAAAGCACTGTTTTACGTGATTGATTTCCAAGGCAGCCATGGTCCTCATAGATTGTGGAAGTGATCTACCTGTCTTTGGGAAATAACCCATACAGTGCCTGGGCCATTATATCCTTGCCTTCCACATTGATTTGTGAAGCTTCAAAGCTTGTTTTTTTTTAACATCGCCACCTAATCATTTGGAACCCCTGCATGTTCCAAATGCCTCTCAAATTTCCATTGTGTCAAATGAAAACTCACTTTCCCATACTTTCAAATTTCCTTGCTCTTAACATTGTATATCTCATCAAATGCATTACTCCACTCAGTCATCATTCCATACCAGTGTACAGCATCACACTGAGTCCTGCTCATTTGTTTCCTTAGAGTGGAAATCTTATCAGTTTATTATCCAAGCAAAATTCTTCACTATCCTTCCTGTCCCTACAGAATAATTACTAAATAAGAGGTGATACAAATCCAGAGGAATGCACTGCCCTCTGGCCACAGGCCATTGAAAGCACACCTGTCATGGAACACATTGGGTTTATTACTCTTTGTGGTGAGGAATGACGTTAACCATGAGAAATCATGGGACTTTTCAGTATGTGGATGCTAGAAATGCTTGTAGGATACGGGCTTTGTTTGGGCAATTTGAAGGAGCATCTGAAAAAGTAGGTTTTTCTCTAAATTAGATGTTGCTAAAAAGTAGTTCCAAGATTAGGTATCTTGATACATCAAATCTATAGGGCAAGAAGACTAGGGTAAGGATAAAGTTACAGTTGGTAAAGAAGCAGCAACCACTCACTCTGCTTGACAGACAAGGAAGTCTACCTGCCATTTTGCAGGTAGTACAGTGATGGTGGTTTTAGTCTGTGTTTAGACAAAATCATGACATGGCCTTGTTTGGTTTTACTACATCCTGACCTTAGACTGTGCTTGTCTGGACTCGATATTCTGTGAGACTGTTCATATTTGAATGAATGTGGGCTTAAAGTGTCCGCCCATCATCCCATGTCAGAAGCTGCTCTCAGTTCCTTTTTCAAAAGTTAAACACTCCTTTCTTCCAAAGCTATTTCCAATGCCTCCCTGTATATGATGGCTACTGACCATATTCTAAATAAGCCAGTGCATGGCATGTCAGATCCAGTTAAAGTCTGATAAATGAATGAAAAGATGAGTTCTTGAACCATTGGTTGGAGACTTCTCGGATATAGTTCCTCTCTTCTTCATTAAAAACCATTTATTTTAAGACTTTTGAGAAAAATAAGAATATCTCTTTATAGGAGAACATTAGTGAACCATGGCATTTTGGCTTAGAAAGATGTAAGATTTGCAAGGTAATGTGAGTTTAATGCTTGTCACTTACATAGGTAGAATTTTACTAAATACATGTTTATTTTGCTCATATTCTATGCAAAAGGGTGCAGTTACAAGCACACTCACCACACATTAATGCTCTTTTGTTAATGTGAAACAAAAAACTACGAAGTAAAAACCTATATTTTTGTACAATTTGCCCATAAATAACCATTATATGTATGATAGATGTGTATCACTTTGTTTAAAGAGTATTTCTTAATGGCTGTAATATATGTCCTGAAACATCATTCCCTTTCCTCTCCCGGAGTCTGCTGTATCCTCAAGTTCTATTATCAGTTCCACTTTTTTCATTTATCAGAACCACTTGTCAAGGCCTAAAATCCCAGGTACTCAGGAGATGGAGATAAGGAAGATCACAGTTATAGTCCAAGAATAAAGTAAGAAAGACCCCCATGTCAATAAATAACCCAGGTGTGGTGGTACATTCCTATAATCCCAGTACATGGGAGGTATAGGTTAAAGGATCAAAGTCAAAGGCTGACTCCTGGCAAAAACACTAGACACTATGCAAAAAATAACTAAAAAGCAAAAAAAGGACTGGGAGTGTGGCTCAAGGGGTAGATTACTTGCCTAAAAACCAAGAAGCCCTAAGCACAAACCCTAGTACTGACAAAAAAAAAAAAAAAGAACAGTGGGAGTTACTATTACAAACTCTCATTAGAAACCAGGGTAAAGTATGAATTTCAAAGTGAGGACAGATGCCCACACGAGATTCCAAAGTTATTATCCAGAGTAGGCTGTCTTCTCAAATGACACTTTAGGGACTATGTATAGTGACTGCCATCATTAAAAATGAGTTGTTTCCTGTGTGCTGAATCCGCTCTCTTAAAACAAATGAGCAGTTTTGACTGAAGCTTCATCAATGCAGAGGAGGCTCTGAAATGGAAAAAAATTGCATATTCTTTCAATCTCCTGGCACACATGCCTTGCCATGATATTAGTTTATAAAGATGCTTTTCATTGCAGAGAGCCAAAGGTGAAGTGGAAAGGTGTGTTAGGAAGGAAAGGAAAACCATTGGAGGATAAGGAACGAGGAGCACATGAGAGTGTGGATTCTGGTAGAAAGAAAAGTACAGAGGTACAAAAGAAAGACATGTTTGTGTGATGGAGGCAAGAGCTTGTAACAGAAATAATCCTGGAAGTAAATGAAGATATGAATAACAAATACTAAGATGGAAAAATAGCAGGAATTGTAAATTTTAAAAGAAGAAAACTGGAGTGTGGCATGTGTTAAGTCAATATCCTTGCCAATAGAACATAACGGAATGCTTAGTCTGTACCCTTCTTATAAAATACTCACAAATATCCTAATTTCAAGAAACCTTATCCATTTAAGTACCTGGAAACCCATGCACATCAGGCTATTAATCAAGTTACTCTGGTGTTAGGTTTGAGGCTCTTCAGATTTAGCCACAAATTTTCCTTTTCTGTAATAGTCACCAGAAATCAATCCTAAGGAAATAGTCAATCAAAGACATGTGTACAAAGATATTTCATATAATATAATTGTGACAAATTAGAAAATACCAAAAGTCCAACAGCAGGGGAATGCTTAAGTACATCTTGACATATTTAAGAATAGATTGGTGATCGGAAATCAAAAAATCATGTTTATAAAAGATGTTCAGTGCTATGGTCAAATGTTCATGTTAAGTAAAGAAAGTTGGAGATCAGGTATAGTGATGCACACCTGTAATCCTGGCATTTGTGAGGCAGAGACAGGAAAACCTCAAGTTCAATGCCAGTCTGTGCTAAATAGTGAGACCCTGTCTCAAAAAGAAAAACAAAGAGAAAATCCATATGGAAGCCCAACAGTGAATGGAGGTAAGTGTCTGGGAAGAGAAAAAAGAGGAGGGGGTAGTAGGGAAGGCAAGGAGGAGAAAGCAAGATGGAGAGAGATTAAGATTAAAATGCTCATGGTGTTTTTCTGCATAGAGGGTTGTAGATTATTTCACATTTCCTTTATGCATGATTATGTGTGCGCAAATATGAATGATCTACCTTGGTTGGGTATTATTTTTCTAATCAGAAAATATTTTGAAATGTCTTTATAAGATCCACTTTTTGTATTATTAGTGCAAAGTCTGTAATTCTCATTTACTTTATCATGTTACTTACAGTTATAAGTGTGTTTTACATATATAGTTATAATAAAACTGTCATTGTTTGCACTTAGCATGTTAACAAAAACATTTAAGTGTTTGTTTTACTTTTTATGCTATCAAATCTGTGAATTTAAATGCTCTTTGACAAACCAGCTAAAAGACAAGAGATCATAAAATCTTATTGATGGAACAACCTTAGAGTCTATCTAGTTTAATACTTTCATTTTACAGTCTTGGAATGTGAGGTTGAAAGATACTAAATGTCTTGCCTGAGGTCATGTGGTTTTTGGCGGAGCTGAGATTGGTGGTCAGGGTTACTGGCTCCAGTTCTGTGCTACTTCTTCTCTCCAAACAGTAGCATATTTGATTATATTTGAATTGTTTTTCATGAAACTAACCCTGTCCATAATTATCAAGCATATAAGGACTGTTTTAAGTTCTCCAGTGCCTTACAGCAACCTTGGCTACCGCACAGTAATTTTCCACTAAACTTCAACAGACTTCTGTGCTAAGTCATCTGCCATTTCCCTCCACACACACACACACACACACACACACACACACACACACACACACACATACTTTAAACTTTTTCTCTTACAAAATGACTATGGGCAGGAAATAAACTAATTTCTAGTTTATAAATCTGTTAACATATTAATTCTCTCAGGTAACATATTACCTTAATACAGTTAGGTTATCCTTTAAGATTGCTGCTGAAGGCAAAAGTTTCAGGTAAGGCACAGGATAAGAAAATTAATTTTTAGAAAAGCATTTTTCTGATTTACATTCCCAGTGACTTCTTATTTGTAAGACTAACCATTTGCTAATGCAAACACTAAATAACATGACATAATCCAAATACCAGAAAACCCAGAGCCTTGTAGACAGGTATTGAAGACATGGATGGACTTTTTCATCTCCCAAAGTGAATAAAATACATACTTTCCCTTCTTTTATCATTTATTGAGTACCAGCTCTGTGTTCTGCAACTGCTAAGATGCTAAAAATACAGGAGTGATCAAAATGCACAAAGCTCTGATTACAAATCTTTTAAGAACTATGGCAATGGCTTAGAGTACTTTACAAATAAATTTTCCTGAACTAAATTAAACATATGAGAAGTCATGTGAACACATTGCAGGGAGGCAAATGAAAAGTCCTGTCATTGCCGCTCAGAAGCACATTCTTAGTAGGTGATATTAAACACTGATCTGTATCTGTCATCTTCCTAATATCAGATAATTTGTAGTTATGGAAATAACTCTCAAGCTACATTTTTCTTTGTGATTGTTATTCTAGGTTCTGGAATAGTAACTGATACCTTTTTTTGTGTAGTAGTAACTGAAGCCAATCTGAAATTTTATTTGATTCAGAACTTCCCCCTTCTGTGCTGATCCATTAGGTTATAGTAAGGCAGTGGACCCAAATGCTTCACTTTATTTTCACTGCTAATCACTCTGTCTGGTTCTCTTTATTTGGGGGAAGCAAATATGGATTTTTATTAATGACCTACTGGAGTCAGGAAAAAGGCAAAAGTTTTTGGTTTGATGATATATGGGATATTACATAAGACACAGGGAGTGGAGACATTCCTGAAGAAACTGAATAAGTCATAAAAACTATAAATGATGTGTTTAGTACTATTTTAGGAATCAAGTTTTATGTTTGGTTGAACAGAAATCATAGTTTTATGATCTCTTTAGAGTCTTACTTCAGACCTAGAACAAAATTTACAAGAAGTACTTATAACTCATCCTATTCTTCTTAATCCACATGGACTAATAAAATTAGCACTCATTGCCAAAGCTTTTACTAAAGACTTACTTATTGGTGGTGAATGGATGGTGAGGAACAGTGGCTTTAACCCATTATCTCTCTTCCTTCTCCAACAGTTAGTTCTAAAGCCAGGTCCTCAGGAGATCTGAGGCTCTTTCCTTCTGCTTAGCTCTAGAATGACCTGAGCAAGGTAAGAAAGGTCCTCTCAGACCTTGATATGGCCACCATTGGGTGCGTAACAAACTCTCTTGAATTTTAAGAACCCAAGAAGTCAAGTCAGTCCACCCAAACAAACACAACCACAAACAACCATACCAGACTGTTTTATGGTTATGAGCTAATCTTCTTTTGGTGTGTTTCTCCATTTTCATTTTTGAAGAGTGTGTTTGTGTCATATTGCATGTTGTCTCTCAAAACCAGGTACCATATTTGTCACTTGGTACATCTGTCTTAATAGACCAAACAAAACACCCTCTGAATGTTTTACAATAATAGTTATTGAAGCTCTCCAGATAAATTTTGTGTTCCTAAAATAGTACTCACAGTACATAAGCATACTTGCCATGGATTCTCTTTTCCTTATTTCCAAGAGAAAATAATCCAAATGTTGTTTTTAAATATCCCTGGTGACATTACACAGGCTCCTGCTCATTTCAGGGGTGCCAGTGCCTTTAAATATGATATCAAAACAGCATTTTGTCACAGAACCTAAGATATTAGAAGAATGAGAAAGATGACAAGAAGAGTAAATAGTGAGAGGCCAAGAAGAAAATTATCTTCTGAACTTTAGACTCTTACATTGAAAAAGCTTGTTGACAATTTGTTGTGGAGGGAAGTTCTATCAAAAATTAAAAGAAACCAAGATCTTTTCTTTCTAATTTACTTGTGATTTGGAAGCTAGTAGTTAAAAGCCATTGTTCAGATTCAGTATACAATTAAATGTTTATTTTCATCAAAACTGCAAATAGATGTATTCTTAAAAGAAAGAAGTGGTGATGTATTATATTTATTTATATTTTTCATCTCTGGAATGAGAGTACTGTGTGCCAAAGAAAGGTCTGTGTAAAGGTTGAAGAAAATAACAACACTGCGAATAATGCTAACTATGTAACAAATTGCTTACTGAGTTTTCCTTAGTGTGGGATATGATTTATTGTCATTGAGTGTTTGGCAGAAAGAATTAAATGTTTGCATTTTTATTATACCGTTAAATGTTCCTGCCATGAAATAAATTGAGAGTAGGACAACACACTGCAGAAGTCACATTACAGTGGCAGTACTATCCTTCATCCTTAGATGAGCCAGGCAAAACTGACCACTTTGCATGCATTCAATTTTTAATTTTATGACCGATTCAACTTTTTTGAGGTTTTGTCCACAATAGCTTAGTGATAAAAGACAGTTATTTACAGCTGCATGAAAGAAGCTCATACTGTTTATTGCTAAAGGTTTTTGGTAGCAGCCAGCTTGCATTTGAACCCTGAAATTGGATACTTAACCTACTGATTAAATATTGACCATTTAAGTGCAAAAATAAATGCTTCTTAAAATGTTTGCTTTACTTCAGTAGAATTTTACTTCCTCACATCTATATTAGCAACTTCAATATATTCTCAACATTGGTTAAGAAACTTAAAAACAAAATAAATAAGCCATAATTCAGCTAACAGTTAGTTGTATATTAAATTTTTGTTAATTCTGTAATTTATTTGTAATGATATTGAAAAGCAAGGTTATTATACATGCCTGATATAACCTGGGCATTTTATTCAAATAAATTTTTTAAAAGTATATGTTACTATATGTATTTTAAAACTAAAATGGAATTTCACTATAGTACTGTTATCTTGGAATGGATCTGAAGTGAAAGAAATTCTGTCTGTGGCTCTATCCACTCACCCTTTGGTTACTGAAATAGGAAGGAAGGAAGGAAGAGGTTGGGAAGGAAGTAAAGGAGGAAAGAAAAAAGGAAAGAAAAAGAAAGAAAACTCAGTGACTAGATAGCATAAGCAATCCTTTCAGTGTTTATTTTAGTCTTGTTTGGAAGTTCATTTTTGTTCCAAAATTTTAGCTCTCTCAGTAGCTTTCATTTTAAGAGCCAGTGTCCATACTATTTGTTATAGTTTTTGTAATTTATCAGTGCTCAGCATAAATTTGGGGATTATAGATTCTGGGAAATGAAATCATATAACTGTTTCAGTCACACAATATGATGGGATTGGAGTTCCTAAACAATGTTGCAATAGCTTCGGTCCCTATCCACCACTCTGTAATGGAAGGAGTAATGATAATGTGTATGATCACAACAATACAACCATTACAGAATCTATCTCTTCCTTCTGGTATGTGCAGTAAATTCTGAAAAGAATTGGCAAGATGAGATTGTTTTCTTTAATCCTTTACCCCAAAGTTAAGCATAGATTTTAGAAGTTCAATTCATAATCTTAACCCAACATGAATGTTTACTTTTGTCTTAATTTTTCTTATCATTGATTAACATGATTTCAGTGGCCTGATTCCTAAAAATAGAATGGGGTATGAATCAGAATATTAGCTCTGCTAGAAGAAAATCAGTATGGAAATCTCACCCCTCAGGTGACACTCTATAAAGCACAGACTAGTGCCTGAAATTCTGTGGGGATTTAATTATCCCATAATAACTATTTTCCCAACAGCACTGCATCACAATCAGGCCATAAAATGTGTTTTTGTGTCTCAGGAAAGAAGACAGAGTAAGCAATTTGGAATATTATAAAACAGGCTCAGTTGAGTAGTTTGATTTGCATGGATTCTCCCTATCCTCTAAATGTCTCATTGACCAATGAGAGTTCTTGGTTGCTTTAGTCCAGAGACCTTTATAGTTTTATATGCACACATTTGCATAAATTGAGATTAAAAGTTGATCAAAATATAATAAAGGCAAAAGAACTATTAAAATGTTAACTGCTGTTAATAATGTATTTTTATAACTTTTAAGATTTTTATTCTACTGCATTTACCATATACCTCACAAACATTTGCCACCCAAAAACATGCCAGATAAATTAGAATAAAACTGTGCTATAATTCTGTTTGTGCAAATGTTTTTAAAGATTATAATTAAACTGTGTAGTAGTAACTTTATCATACTATCACTAAAATATGAAAATAAACTTTTTACAATAATCAGTAGGCATGAACTCAACTAAATAAAATCTATAATTTTCTCACCTATTTTGGAAGAAAGCAAAATTCCAAAGATAATTTTACTCATATAGTAAGTATTTGTTGAATTGCTATATTACAGTGAGTCCCTAGAAATTGAAAGATGAGTAAGACTGTATTTCCCCTTAAGGAGTTTTTGGTGCAGTGTCAGGTACTGATATTATTATATTTCATGAGAGACAGAGCACAGGGTTAAAAAAGCCAGAGGAGGAGCCTATAGTGTAGGAGCTGAAATAATTTCTTGAAGATGACTAGTACTTAAGACTGAGGTCTAAAGAATGAGCCTACAAGTTCAAAAGTGAGAATATTATTCACAACATGAATAGAAAATTGGACAAAACTGAAAGAAGATATGTGACTTTTTAATATCAAATTTATTGATGTATAATTACAAACAGCAAAATCTATTCATTTTAGGTTTTCAGTTTCCTGAATTTAGAAAGCTACAATCATTCATGTGTGATTAATGCCACAATATAAGTATTAGAGTTTTCCATCACCCCCCCATGCTACTCTGGTGCCTCTTTGTAGTAATCAATTCCTTATCCCTACCTCAGTGTCTTGTGACCACTGATTTGTTTTCTGTCTCTATAAATTTGCCTTTTCCTGAATATCATATTAATAGACTAACATAGCATTCAGTCTTTGTGTCTCTCTCCTCTTCTGCTTAGCATAATGCACATGGGGGTCATCCATGTGAAGCATATGTCAGTAGTTAATGCCTTTATTACTGAGCAGTTTTATGTTGTATGGATGTAATCTTGTTAATTCATTCACCAGTTGATGGACATTTGGGGTATTAGGAATACCTTAGTTTGGGGAGATTATGAATCAAGTGGATATAATTTTATATACAGACTTTTTGTGGATACATGTTGTTTTCATTTGTCTTCGTTAAGTATGTAGGATTGGGACTTTTGGCTCATGTGTGTGATACAATATGAGCTACTCACAGTTTTCCATTGCTATAGCAATGGAGAAAGGAGGAAAAACAAAGAAGGGGCATGACTAGATAAGCAGCATGTATTCAGAAGTCAGTGCTTTTGTTTTCATGTTAAGCAACTTGGGTTGTTTTCCTGAAGCAATGGTATATGGGTGGACATTAAGCAGGTATGTCATGCAGTCATATATTTCTTTTTCATCTGAACTATCACCATGAAGCCTGAACAGGAGGAGATATCAGGCTGGAGTTTAAAAAGAACAGCTTAAGATTCTATTATTTATCCTGGATCCTAAAATGAGATAATATATGAAGAAAATGTAGAACACAGACACATTTCCTCCTCCTTTCTGAATTTCTTTCTCATGATCTGAATTATTGTAAAATCTTTCCATTATAATTAATAATGAGCCTGGGATGTTTACCTTGGCAAATAAAATCTTCTTTAAAGATAAGTTAAGGATATGTGAAGAATTGCCAACTCCACGGAAGAATAATCTTGCTTTATGTTTTTTCCAAGACCAGACTGAGCTACTGAGTGGATGTTGAGGGAGATGGTCTATGAAAAAGATTAAATGGACCTAATCATTAGAGTTGTCCAGTGAAAGAGACCAGTTCTCATTATGCAGCATATCTAACCATCTCTCAGGAGTGATTTCAAGTGTATTACATTGCAAGAAAAGGTTAAGTAGATGTCCTAACACAATGTCCTATAATACAGTAAATCGTTGTTGGCTCTTCCAACTCTGTGATTCATTCAAGAATTCCCTGTTCTTACTTCTTCATGCTTTCACATAGCATTGCTTCACTCAAAAACCATTCTTACCTTTCATACTATTGCATTCACATTTCTTGTGAAGTTCTGGATAAAGTTAACACTTTGTCTCCCAAAAAATCTTTTAGATACAAGTAAAGAGTTAATTGAATTCCCACTCATTTTTAAGACATAATTTACTTCATGCCATTATGCATCTTGTTATTCCTGATGAGATTATAAAAGTTGTTTCTTCTAAATAGTAGTCTATAAATAGTAGTCTGTGTGGTATGCATGTCTCCAAGTGAGCTATTTTTAAAATGTAACTGCAATTTTTTTTGCATGTAGTACTTGCTACCTTTGGCCATGTATTGCAGCACATAATAATCTCAGAAAAAGTGGGTGAGTTGTTATAAGTATGATAGCTGCTCTCATTCATAGAATTTGAAAACAAGATTGTTTTTGAGTTTGACTACTGGGAAGAAATGTAATTGGTTTAAAGCTTTTGGTATTTCTTACTTTTTCCCATACTTCCTAATGGCTTTTTTCCCTTCAAGTTATGTTGGTGTCTACTGTTCATGCCATTGGAAACTGAAAGGAACCTAGGGATGACTGCAGCTGTCCCCCTTCTAAAGATGAAAATGAAACATAACCCCAAAGAAACAGAGAATTCAACCTTTGAATTCAACTCAGGGTTCTCTTCCTCTATTTGCCTTCATTATTAAGGAATCATAAGCAGGTATATTTTCTGTCCTCAATATAATCTAATAGGTGATGTTTTATAACCCTGTTTTATTTTCCAAATTAAATTTTAGATTTGATTTTGATTTAATATTACTGGTATTTTTAGATTATTACATGCCATTATATTTGCCATGACACTTGAATATAGGCATGCAAATAAATGCATAATTTCCTAATTCAATTTAATATCTACTACTAGTGTCATAGAACTTGCTGTAGATAAACTTTAAACTCTTGGTAATTTAGTTTCCCAGACTGGCTTTACCTTGGAACTTGTTTTATAATGGTATAGTGCTATAATTTACTTTAAAACTTGCCTCTTTTAGCAAGTGACAATCTTAGGAAGAGACAGAGGGACAAATGTTTCTCTGTGAGTTAAATATAGGGCACTAAACCTAAACTAAATAAAGTTTTGTTTTCCTTTTTTGTCAAGGCACATTAGGTAGAAATTCTTTGAGGATCAAATGAAGGATGACATGACAAGCACAACACACATTTAGTCAAGGAAATTAATAATCAACCTGAGATGAAGCAGCCACTCAATGAAATTGGTATGCAGCTTTCCTGCAGGAAAGAACCTAAGGAGAGTACTGGTTAAAAACATAGTGCTGTGTTTGTATTGGCACTGTGTGTGTATGTGTATGCATGTGCACATGTTAGCTACATTTATGAAGAATAAGAATATATATTTTAAATAATAGAAAGACATGAGTTTCAGGAAACTAATCACAAAGATTTGCTATCTCCTTTCTATTCAGAAGAAATTTAATTTCAGAAAAATATATTTTACCTATCTTTCATAATCCTGAAAGATTATTAGAATGCTTTTCTTCATCTCCTGAATAGCACTTACTTTTACTTTTTCTCTTTTTTCTTACTTAGGTTCCCCATTTCCTTCTAATATTTACTTCAGTGCAATAAGGGAATATTAAAATTTAAAGAGTGCTTATGTAAGGAGTTTGAAAGTCTATGATCAAAGCTGCACTCAGTATCTCACTTTTTCTACTTTACATTTTAAGTGTGACCTTCATCATAAACATTCTTCACTATAATCAATTCCAGTTTCACTGAAGAAACTATAAAAATGATATTAAGTAATTTACTTCCTACTTTAAGTTGGCCCTGATGTAACATGACAAGACTGGCAGCACAAGTGACAGTTGTGCATTGTCCCACAAAACTGTCCTGTCCTTGGTCTCCATCTGAACAAATGTCCCATAGGTTGTTGTGAGCATTATGTGAAAAAACATAGCACAGGGCTTGGCAGGTGACAGGTGCTCCATAAATGTCAGCTCTCCCTGGGTGGAATTGTAGAGCACTGATTAACAATCCACATTTCTTATAAAAGGTAGCTCATAGAGATGATTTTCTAATTTATAAATCACAGTTAAATGCACTGTACTCCATGGGAAGTTATAGAGAACCGTTCTTGATTAAAAGCAGCTGTTTCATAATTTAGGAATAAATCATGAACCCACAATGTGGCTGCCTATATTTTTAATGCTTATGCAAATAATTACAATGGGAGAAGATTTTGCTTTTGTTCATTTCATCTTTATTCAGAAAAAAATCTCCACAAGCCAAAGAAAATTTATGAAATTGGTTTCTTTTTTATTTTGGAACTTATATCTAAAAAGAAATATCAAAAACATTTATTTTTTATTAGAAGGTAATAAAGTAATAGCTAAAAGAACATTTAATTTGAATGCTTAAGAATATCAAAACCTTGTGGTGATCTTGCTTTAATTGTGGTGCACACATCACTCCACAATATTGCTGAACTATCAAGCACACCTACAAAATCTAAATCCCTGATGTCTGCATTGAAAAAGGAAAAAGCATGAATTGTATGATATTAAATTAATTGTAAGTGCTCCAATCAAATCTAATATTGACCTTTATCAGATCTTCAAATCTAAAACCAACACTCATTCCTAGTGGGTGGCACACGGTGCTGGTTCCCAGTTCCTCATACCTCACATCCCTCATCAGAACGCCCCATTCCCTGTGAACGCACAGCTCCAGGACAACCTCAGGTTCTTCTTCTCTTCCATGCACTCAAATTTCAGGTCCCTGCAGATGAATCTTCTTCCTCAGGTGACTCTTAAAAGGAAAGCAATTTTATAATTCACATTGTCATGTGAGTTCATTTCCTCACTATGACCACAATTTTTTCGGGTACTTTAATGGGAGGGTGATTATGAACATACTTGAATTTGAACTTGATAAAATTTCAAATTGTGTTACAGAGTGAAGTGACTTCTTTAGGAAGCTTGGTAGAAACTGTTTTTGGGTCGTCAGAACTTACTTAGGCAGCTCTGAGCTTTGGCTTGAGATCAGCTCTCTATTTCTATTTTTCCTAGCTTTTCCTTTCTTTGATTTGCCAACCAATGTATTCTCTAAAACCTCCCATGGAGGTTCCCATGGGAGCAACATTGAGGATGCTGGGTTTCTAAATGTTTTCTATATATGTGTGAGGGATCAGGGGAGAAATAGAAGAGGTCATTGTGTTTGGATCATTAGAAATTTGAATAATGGTAAGTGAAGGACAGACCTTAAATATCATTGGCATTAAAGGAAAGATTGTTATCTGTTTCTGTCCAATTATTAGCTTTACTCAATAACGTATAATGTTGCCTTTCATTCATTGACTAAGGCAGTCTATGACTGACTGTACATTTGATGAGTCGTTCTCTTGCTGACTAAGGTAGTGAGTTATGAAAAAGATGTGTTCTCCTCCCTGCTGGCCACATCACTACCTGTAGAGGACAGGCTAGAGAAGAAAACCAACATGGGTTCCAGTTGGGTGCTGTTAATATCCTGGGTTTTGCTCAGTAGGAGTGCTGCTGAGATTCCCTGTTTGCCATTGGCATTGGAACCCCATGGAGAATAAACCGTACAATCAGATGCAGGGAGACACCCCTGGTGAGGCAGCACACTGCATTGCTTCTTTTTCCAATGCCTGTGAGTGTTATGAAGATAAGACAAAAAAGTTGTATGCATTATTTATTAAATATAACTCCCTATTAACCTCATCAATCACATAAAAGAATAAAGAGAAATTTTAAAAATAAGGACTAAAGGGTTTTAGTTAGAAAGTAAATGTTAATAAAAAAAAATTCAAGATTTCTGGTATTCAAATAGCCTATACAGTAGTTGAGATTGTCAAATACAGAGTGCAGGGAAAAATCTAAAAATATCTTGTATTAGGATTTGCAAATGTGAAGGCATTGAAATATAAAACATTCCAAAAATGAACACAAACAGATTCAATCTGTATCTCATTCATTTGTCATTCTTTTTCCCCTGAGGCATCTTAAAAGGTAAACACATGTCTTCACTTTTTATAAACAAATTCAAAATTTGCAATGAAGAAAAAATACTGACAAAACACAGAATGCAATCAATCAAGGACATACAAACCATTTTTCAACAATAATGTGTATTACTAATTGAAAGCCATTTTGTTATATTTTAAAAGTCTAAATTCTTTGAAGTGCAGGAAAACTAAATGACAAATATAGTGTCGTCAGAGGCAAATGGGATCATTTAAATAGACTCTTGGCGGAGTGAATAGCTTTTCCATTATATGATTACAATGCTTTGTGTTCCTTTTACCATTTTTTCCTATAGGAAAAAGCCTACCTTTATTTAGTTTTGTTCATGATCTTTCAATATAGCATAAAAAATTCTAAATGTGAGTAAACATTAACCACCTATGCTTTTTAACTGGGATCCTTCCTTTTGGAAGGAATAATGATGATAAACATTAAACATGGTATACAAGACACTGTTCTTAATATTATTTGTTATCATAGTACTAAAATTTTATTCCAAAGAGAATGCTATTGGTGATATTCTTTGTCAGAAGAAAATAGCATGTAAACACAAGAAAACTGAAAAAATTCCTAGAGTCCTCTACTTACAGTTGTCCATGGCAAAGGCTTCATTTTTCCTTTACCAAAGAGAGTCTTAAAATACAGGGAAATATCTCAAAAAAACTATTATTTATATAAATTTAACACACAGTAATATGTTACATGGAATAGCATAACGTCCCTCACATATGAAACCTATGTAGGTGTTTAAAATTTGATTTTATTTACTGACAGTCTCATCAATTAATAAACAGTATGCATTATATAAAATGTTATATCATATGTTCCTTATATTGACAACAGCATGCAGAAAACTGAATTTTTTGGCACCTAATATTTCATAGGATAGCATCTTGAAACTCTGAATGAGAAAATGCAGATGCTACTTCTACTCATGTGTATTCATTATAATTGGGGGGGGAGGAGAAAACCAAACAGAAGGAACACTCACTACACGTTAAATATAATGTTAAGCATTTTACATATATCATTTTCATTGATTTCTTCCCAGAGAAGGTCTTTCTCCTATCCTCAATCTACAGGAAAATAACTAAGTAAAACATGGTCTTAGATTATATAACTGATGAAGATTACATAGCTAGAGAGTGGTGAGTTGCTCTCCACACTGACAGCATCTGTCCCAAAACCTGTAGGCATGTTCTTAATGTCATGTGAATTTCATTGAATCCTTTCACTGGCTATGTGCTGCGCTTGGTGCAGGAAATAAAATCACTAATTGGATCTACCACCATGGGAATATTTTCAGTGTAATGTGTGAAACATAATAAAGTCATGAAATATAAAGTAAAATGGAATCCCAGAGGAATGACAGGTTTCAAGGGTATACTTAAAATTCAGCAATTGAAGTACTTCATATGCATGTATGAAAATAAAACAATGAAACCCATTAAAATTCATTTTAAAAGAGGGAATGGGACTTATAAAGAATAATAGAGAGGTTTAATTTTATCAAAGTACATTATGTGCAAATATGGAAATGTCACCATGTTATATGATCATAAAATATGTTAAAAATAAATCAAAGCATAATATTAAAAAAAAATTAAAAACTTAATGAGCAAGTGGGGCAAGGTAACGCATGTCTGTAATCCTAGCTTCAGGGGAGGTATAGGTAGGAGGATCAAAGTCCGAGGCCAGCTCTTAGCAAAAATTCAAGACCTTATCTGAAAAACAACTAAAGGAAAAAAGGCTTGGGGCATGGCTCAAGTGGTAGAGCCCCTATCTAGCAAGCACAGGACCTGAGTTCAAACCCCTACACCATGCCCCCTCACTAAAGGAAAATTCCACATTATAGCCATTCTCTTGACCCTACATATTAAGGCAGCTTTCTTTTTCTTAGACAGGTTACAGATCATAGTTCTAGTTTCTGCCAAAAGTTATGAAATCTTTTCAGTTGTAAGACTGAAAAAAAGACAGTATTGTTTTTCTAATTTTAAGCCTAATATTTATTCATGATGTTGATAGGAGAGCTGCTGAAAGCTGTTATAATACCGTCATTTTCACAGAGGAAAATTTGTCGTATTAGCAGAGGAGCTAACCCTAGCAATAAATAATAACTATCATTTTGCTGACTGTTCAGCATGGGCCAAGTACTGTTCTATCTGTTTTACATCCAAAGTTTTTTATCAGAGTACCCTGGGAGATGAGCATTATTATCCCTATTTTAGGATGGAAATTGAGGCACACAGAGGGTAATTTACTCAAAGGTAGCATATCGGTTGAAAACGGAGCCTGTTACAAACAAAAGACTAGATGACCTCATATGTGCACTAAAATTCTAAGTTAGCACTAAAACTGGTTTGCAATTCAGCTCTCTAGCTTATTTGCATTGTAACCATAGAAAAGCACTTCAGTTCCCCGTGCCTCAGTTTCCTCATCAGTAATGTAACAGTATAGTTAATAACTTCTTCACAAGGTTGGTTATAAGGATTAAAAGAGCATTAAAAGTCAGGCGTGGGGATTCATGCTTGTAATTCCAGTCATTTGGGAAGCTGAGGCAGGAGGATCTCAGGTTTGAGGCTAGCCCTGGGGAAAGGTAACAGCCACACTCTAGGTTCAATCCCCAGTGCTGGAAAAAAAAAAAAAAGTAGTTACATACCTCTGAACAATGCCTAAACTCAAAGAAAATGCTCAAAAAATGATCTGTTGTTGTTGGTATTGTTATTACTCCCTGCTAGAAGAGAAAAGGGAAACGAGTACATGATAGGGAATAATGCATAGGATTTATAGCATTTTTGTCTTATCACTATTCAGCATTTGAGCTGATGAGACCCCATTTCTGAGGTTAAGTGTTAAGGAATGCAACTCACTTCACAGAGTCCAAATTATACTAAGAAAATATTTGATCTTTATATTTTTACTTGGATGCATTTTGTTGGAAATAAAGCAATTTCGATTTTATTCCTTTCCTCAGATCTAAAACTCAGTGGCCAAAACAACAGACTTGAACTCCACTTTCAATGTGAAAAAGAATGAACTTTACTTCTGTGTGTTTCCTGGCACCAAGTTAAAGCTTTATACTGAAGAGAAAAGTTTATCATAAATTGTATAACACAAATTGGCCTTGCAGGTTTTTATTTATGAGCTATCAGTGATTTTAGAACAAATCAATATTAGCTAATACATTGTTAACATCAGGATAAGAAATTGACAACTAAATATAAGTACTAGACTGTCTCATATTCCTGTCATTGTTTATCTGTGGGTGAGGCAAAGTACCAAGATGCAGAATATGAACTGCTTCTTCTTCCATTCTACCTTTCTCTCCTGTCACTTGAATACAAATCCCATTTTTCAGTGGGAGACAGACCATGCTTCCAAGGGAGTGGAAAGAAGTAATGTGTGTGTGTGTGTGTGTGTAATGTGTGTGTGTGTGTTTGTGTGTAATGTGTGTGTGTAATGTGTGTGTGTAATGTGTGTGTGTGTGTGTAATGTGTGTGTGTAATGTGTGTGTGTAATGTGTGTGTGTGTGTGTGTAATGTGTGTGTGTGTAATGTGTGTGTGTGTGTAATGTGTGTGTGTGTAATGTGTGTGTGTGTGTGTAATGTGTGTGTGTGTAATGTGTGTGTGTGTGTGTGTAATGTGTGTGTGTGTAATGTGTGTGTGTGTGTAATGTGTGTGTGTGTAATGTGTGTGTGTGTGTGTGTAATGTGTGTGTGTGTAATGTGTGTGTGTAATGTGTGTGTGTGTAATGTGTGTGTGTGTGTAATGTGTGTGTGTGTAATGTGTGTGTGTGTAATGTGTGTGTGTGTAATGTGTGTGTGTGTAATGTGTGTGTGTAATGTGTGTGTGTGTAATGTGTGTGTGTGTGTGTAATGTGTGTGTGTGTGTGTAATGTGTGTGTGTGTGTAATGTGTGTGTGTGTAATGTGTGTGTGTGTGTGTGTGTGTGTGTGTGTGGAGAGAGAGAGAGAGACATAAGGAAGAAATATCACATCCTGGACTAAGGTGCTATCACAACCAAGTAAAACAATTTAAAATGGCAATGAACTTGCCCATCAAAAGATTAGTTCATGTCATGTAATGAAATGGGTAAGTATTAAACCAGAAACAAAATTATTGGGAGAACAATAAAATTGAGTTTGAAGTAACTTACTACCATGAATTATTTTATGGATATCTGCCCAGAGAATGTATTTAAACTATATTAAACTTCTTCATAAAACATTTACATTATACTTTGGGTCTTAAGAGTTAGAACTACAACACTATCTTTAATTGTACTGTTTTACATACAAAAATCTGATGTCCTTATAAAATTTAATTCAAATACCCCTATTTCTTCTTATCATTTTGGTCATCCTTATTAACTTTCTGTGGTAGACCTTGGAAAAGCAGGAAAAAATTTATGGAAGCTAAATAAGCTGCAAGAAGGACACGTGATATTCCCTGGGGAATACACTCTGGAAAGGGATTAACACATAGGGAAAGTTGATTGTGGATACAAAGGAAAAATGGTCAAATAGCAGCGGTTGTGTGTGGAAGCAATATAATGAGCAGGATCTGGAGTGGTGGAAACAGTCATAGTAAGGAATTTTTGTTTCAGAGACTACAATTGCATGTTCTGACACAAATATTTAATTTTTAAAACTTGAAAAAAAATGTGCTAAGAGACTTCTAGGGTGATATGTTGGAGGGGAGCCATATAATTAAATGGTATCTCCCAATTAAATAATAATCAAAAATAAATTTGTTAAACAGCAAAAGCACATTCTCTGCAGTAAAGGAGGGGGAATGACAAAAATCTCAAGTCATAATCCTTGCATAACTGAAGTCATGAAGACAAAGAATCCAGAAATGACCATGTGGTGTCTACTGTTCTGCCATTCATCCAAACCACAGCTACACCCCACAATCTGCCGTCAAGGCCTAGAAGAAGTATATTCTTGACAACTGCAGAGGTACAACCACTTCCCACTCATGATTTGAAATCAACATATATGCTAAGAAGGTATATCATAGCCCATTTGTAAAAAAAAAAAAATACTCAAAACCTCTTCTACAATGTCAACAGTTCCCCAAAGCCAGAAAGAGTTACCAGGGTCAGCATTTTGTTTTGTTAGGGTTTTATTTTTTAAGCTTAATGGTAAACTGGAAAAGAAAGGTAAAGTGTATATAACCAAGAAGAGTGAATTACTTCCTGTAATTAGTGGGGATTTGATAGAATGGAAGAGAAGACAGAAAATAAACTGCAACAGCTCCTCTGAAGAACAAATGACCCTGAGAGGGCCCACAAAATATCCCGGTTGCAGAATCCTTCTTCCAACCAATTAAAGGATAGATGACCAAAACTGAGAGTTACTGCTTAGCTTATCTTTTTCCTTTGAAATTAACAACAATTCAAAAGTTTTCATGGCTCAGAGTTGGCAGTGGTTTGGGGAAACTGTAACTCTCAAATCCTATTAGTAGAAAGGTAAATTTATGTAAACTTTTTGGAAATTGTTTTGTGATATTTATCAAAACATAGTCCATGATGAGAACTTCCACTCATAGGAATGTTACCTATGGTCCTGCTGGCAAAAACTATATTAGTCAGAATTTTTGTTTATTGTTATAAGTAACAATGAAGCACAATTATTCTTTTTATTCTTTTTTTCACTGGGATATATTTGTTGTACAGAGGGATTCATTGTGATAACTCCTAATACACTTATATTGTACATTGGTTAGATCACCCCCACCATTTCTCCCCTGCGACCCCCTCCACACTGCACTTGAAACAATTGCAAGAGGTTTCATTGTTCTATTTTGTATATGTATATGATGCCTATCAACCATATTCCCTCACCTTAGCCTCCTTCATTCACCTTCTCCCCTCCCACAAGTACCCCAACACACACTGTACTTATTTTACAGTCCTATCTTTTCTTATTAATTTCTGAGTCAATGTTGAAAGGGTTTTCTCTATATATCCTTGATATGAATATATTTTACCTTGGTCAGTTCAACCCCTTCCATTGTTCTCCCTTACCTCTTCCCTCCTACTCTACCACATTATTCAGCAGCTTTCAATAGATATTGTTACATCTTCAACCTGCACAGATGTGATGTATTTCGCTGTTGTTGATGCTATATCATTCTCTTTTTCTTTCCCTTCTCCCCCGAGTTCCATAGGATAATTCCACTGTTAAAACTGTGTTCTACATATAAGTTTGTAAATGATTATGTTTGGTTTTATGTATTTGTTTGTATTTTGGATCTATCTTCCACACATGAGAGAAAATATGTGGTCTAATGATTCTTAATGAGAAAATGACTCAATTATGTGAACCCAATGGAATACTCTACAGCAACTAAAAATAATGAGAGGTTTTTTTTTCTTATGTGACAATATTTCCATGCTATAATATTAGGTAAAAAAAAGTATAGAGTGGTAGTGTGACAAGTAAAATAAAAGATTTCCTAAATGATTTTTTCTTCTGGAATAATTTCTAAGAACACATGATTTCTTTTGTGAAGAAGACCAGAAGTTGGGAGCAGAGATAAAGAAATAACTTTTGCTTTCCACTTTAGATATTTTTGCTCTATTTGAATTTTTTTTCTCTTTTCCTTTTTTCTTTTTTTTTTTTTTTGTATTGTGCTGGGGTACATTGTGACATTTATAAAAGTTCTTCAATATATCATAGTTGAATTCACCCCCTATCAAGCACCATTATTTTTTGTGTGTGTTTGTTTTGTGTTTCTTTTTTTTCCAGTTGTTTGTTTCCAAGTGCTCACAAAACATTGCCATGTAAAAGAACAATTGCTGCCTCAAGTTCAACATGCTCAAAAGGTATCTGTATTGCCACCAATCTACCTCATTTCTTTGTTAAATGCTAAATAACAGCCCCACCATTCTTCTAGGAACCAAACCTCAAAACCTAAGATATTTTCAAAATCATTATTATCTATTCAAACACCAAAAAAAAAAAAATCATTCCAATTGCAGAAACCTTGGGGAGAATAACATATTTTAAGTAAGATAACTTCTAACAACATATTATTTCTTTTGGCAAGAAGACCAAAAGTTTGGAGCAGAACTAACTTTTGCTTTCCACTTTATATCTTCTGATAATTATCATTATTAATTGTTATTTTTTATTATTAGTTATTTTATTAATTTTTAGATCTAGAACATTTCTTATGCAAAGACTTCTATTCCAATCACTTCCTGATTTTCACTTATAAGATAGCCATTGCATCAAATCAAGACAGAATTCATTGGGTGTGGTGGAGCACATCTAGAATCTCAGCACTCAGGAGGTAGAGTACAGGAGATTGCCAGTTCAAGGCCAACCTGAACAACATAGTGATACCCTGTCTCACCTATAGGTGAGCATATCGAACTCTCATTAATCACTTTAGGCCTTAACATAAAAACATTTATCAAACTCGTTTATTTATAACTACATGCATAGAAACATATGGACGGTCCCTGACTTAGGATGGCTTGACATATGATGTTCAACTTTAGCATGGTGTGAAACAATAAGCATTGAATGAAAACTATATTTCAAATTTTGAATTTTCATCTTTTCCTTCTCTAGCAATATGCAGTTTAATACCTTCTTGTGATGCTGGGCAGTGGCAGTCAAGCCACAGGATTAAAAGGTGACCAACCAGGACTCCACAGTGGGCTGTTTTGCTAAGCTATTTGGTAGGTTAGGTATACCAAATGCATTTTTTACTTTCGATAGATTTATCCAGATATAATGCAATCGTAGTGGAAGTATGTATGTGTGTGATGTGTGTGTGTGTGTATGTGTGTGTTGTATAGTGTGTGCTTTACGGAAGGACTTGGAGAAATACATGAGAAATTACTCAGCAAGACAGGGCCTGTAGTGAGGATTTTGATGAGTCAAGGTGTCCGCAAAGTCCTGCATATCTCAGAGGTAGGAAACCTTACAATATGTATGGATATAACATTTATAGAAGCCTTCATATATTGATAACTAAATGATATAACATATTCAGTATTTATTAGTGAGAATCTGGCTCACCTTAGCCTAGCCTAAATAACTCTGATATAATTGACTACATCACATACACGCATCTTTTTATTCGGAGATATTTATTTAAAAGGAGCAGCTAGACACTCTATTCCAGTAGAAAATTTTAACATACACTTAACATAACATGAAATAAAAAATAAAAGGGATATGTAACTATGGTTTGTTTTCAAAATATGAAAACTAGCTGATTAGTATTTATATGGCTCATGTTTTCATTTGTCTTCTGTATTTCATTTTGTTTACCAATTATGCCCACAAAACTTAAGCAAAGGAAAATGTAAACTGCATGCTTAGACAATAAATAAAAGTAAAGCAGAGTTCAGCTCAGCAAACCTAGACACTTTCTCTGGATGAGGCACTGGGGTAAGCAGTGAGATACAAAGGTGAATCTGACATACTTTATGAAATCGGGAAGCTAAGGTTTGTTTAGAGGAGATAAGTTGTAAATAAATAAATAATTTGTAGGATGATAGCCAAAATAACAATATGCACAATGCACTTTCTTAGAAATGTGTTCTACATGGAATTGTGTTCACAACAGTATAGAGGAGAGAGTGGACTGGACAGTGGGGGTCACTGGGGAACAGAGTGCACAGCATGAGAAGCCTGGTGATTGGCTCTCCTGTGTGAGCTATGGAGGCAGAAGAATGAACAGCTCTCAAGGGCATGATAATGCTTTCAGAGGACCATGAGCATTTTGATGTTAGATTATGAAGTGTGAGGAAAAGAGGGACAGGAGACAATGAGTGGCATTATTACAAACAAAAAATAAGTGTGTGTTTTGGTAGCTTCATCATTTCATTAAGATTTTACAAAGTCTGTAAACCTTTTTGTAATATATATAACGTTGCAGTAATATTGAACTTAAAATCCTTTACATCTGACTGTTTTCACTGTATGTAGCATATTAAGAAAACAAATTTAAAATGCTGGTTATATATTTAGGAGATATTTTGTGTGCATATGCATATTACATTAGCAGCAGCTTAAAATTTTTTAAATGTATGTCAGTAGGTGGGCCTATTTTTTCAATTTTTTCTTCCCTTACTTTTTACTAAAATGAGAATGTCAAATACATAAACCCGGTACAAAACAATGTTCTACAGATGTTTTTAGGCATGAATACCTAATTGCTAAGAGTTATGTTTATGCAGTGGTTACTAAAACCACCACTGGTGCCATATCATAGTAAAAACAAGTGACAAGGAGTATTTTTCTTTGTGCTTCTCTATAATGGAGTTATCGCAATACTGACTCATTTTTGAACACTAGAGAAGAGGAAAGATAAAAGGTGAGTTAGGAAGGATAAGCAGGACTAGATGAAGCAGAGTTTTAAGGAAAGGAATTCAACTTTTCTACATTCTATGTGTTGCCACTGAGTTTGAAATAGAACAAAATGATCTCCCTTATGCTTTTGAAAGGTCACTCTGTTTCCAAAATGGAATATTACTTAAGAAATGAAAATGGAAAGGAAAACAAGAAGTTAGTGACCAATAGCCTGACCCCAATAGAAAAATAATAGTGGTATGGACCAGTGTAGATAATTGGAGACAATTGTTGAGGGTTTTCATTAGTTAGAGATGAGGCGAGGCAATAGGACACATTACAGGGTTAGGAAAATTTTGTGTGTTATGTACTAAAATGAAAAGATGTGAGGTGGAAAGTTTGGGGCCAGGATTGTTCTAAAGAATCAAGATTTCTGTTTTGGACCTGTTAAGTTTTAAATGTCTATTACATAGCCAAGAGAAGGTGTCAAGTAGATGGGTGGATTTGTGAGTCCACAGTGCAGGAAGCACTCAGAGCTGGAAAGCATGTTGGCAGCAATCAGTTTTTAGGTTTTAAAAACATGGATCTGGATGAAATTATGAGAGAGGATATCTACTTTTTTGGAAGACTTAGAACAGAAAGGACAGTAAGAGTAAGGTCTTTCATACATGAACCCAATTTGTAAAAAGAAAATGAAGATTTCAACTAAGTCTTTCCAGTCATTACTTGTATTTTCCAGGGAAATGCTTCTTTATTCACTTGTATATTGCCTGTGAATTTTTTATGTGTGAAAAACCACAATACAATATGTTTGCATAATTGTACATAATAATACAGTAAATGGGCTTTAAGTAAGTAGTCTGAATGTTAATCCATATTGACTAATGAAAACATTCTGAACTTTAATCATACCAAATGTATAATTTATACTAAATATATTATTTAAATGTATACATTTATGTTAAATGTATATATGGCTTATACTAAAACTATAAAAAAAAAGACAAATAGAAATAAAAAACCCTGACGAAAAGTCACATAACCAAGTTTACACGAAAACTTAAAGAAAAGCCAAGTATCAAAATCAAGTCTCTTCATTCCAACTGAATGATGTTTCACCACACTTTAATGGCAGCATCACAGTGTGACAATTCTTGACCAAAAACCACCTCCAGTCTAGGGAGATGATCACATTGTTTTAGAACTAAAATGCAGAAAAAGTCTTTGACAAGATCCAACACCATTTTATGATAAACGCTTTAAGAAAACTAGGAATAGAAGGAATGTACCTCAACATTGTAAAGGCTATATATGACAAACCTACAGCAAAATCATACTGAACAGTGAAAAACTGAAACCATTCCCCCTAAAATCAAGGGTGCCCACTATCCCCACTGCTATTCAACGTAGTACTGGAATTTCTAGCCAGAGCAATTAAGCAAGAAGAAGAAATAAAAGGAATACAAACAGGTAAAGAAGCTGTCAAAACATCCGTATTTGCAAACAATATGATCCTATACCTTAAAGATCCAAAAACTCTTAGATACTATAAACAGCTACAGTAAGGTGGCAGGATACAAAATCAACCTACAAAAATCATGAGCTTTTCTATACACCAACAGTGAACAAACTGAGAATGAATATATGGAAACAATTCTATTTACAGTAGCCTCAAAAAAAATCAAATACCTAGGAGTAAATTTAACAAAGGATGTGAATGACCTCTACAAGGAGAATTACAAACCCCTCAAGAAACAGATCGAGGAAGACTACAGAAGATGGAAAGATCTCCCATACTCATGGATTGGCAGAATCAACATAGTAAAAATGACTATACTACCGAAAGCAATCTACATATTTAATGCAATTCCCATCAAAATCCCAATGACTTTCATCACTGAGATTGAAAAATCTACTCTAAAGTTCATTTGGAAACACAAGAGACAGAGAATAGCCAAGGCAATACTCAGCAAAAAGAGCAATGCTGGAGGTATCACAATACCTGACTTCAAACTATATTACAAAGCAATAGCAATACAAAAAGCATGGTACTGGCACAAAAACAGATATGAAGACTAGTGGAACAGAATAGAAGACCCAGATATGAATCCACACAACTATACCCACCTCATTTTTGACAAAGGTGCCAAAAATAAATGATGGAGAAAAAAAAGCCTCTTCAACAAATGTTCCTGGGAAAAGTGGTTACCTGTGTGCAAGAAACTGAAACTAGATCCATGTCTATCACCCTATACTAGTATCAACTCAAAATGGATCAAAGACTTAAATATCAGACCTAAAACTCTGAAGTTACTACAGGAAAGAGCAGGAAACACTCTGGAACAAGTAGGTATAGGCAAAGACTTCCTCAATAGAACCCCAGCAGCCCAGCAACTAAGAGAAAGGATGGACAAATGATAAAACAGGTCCTGTTCAGGGGTGGGTACCAGTGGGGAGAGGGGAGGGTGGAAGGCAAAAGGAGAGAGTGAAGAAGGGCGAATATGGGGGATGTATTTAGTATTCATGTATGAAAACAGAGCAATGAAACCTGTTGAAATTGTTCTAAGTGGGAAAAGGGGAATAAGTGAGAGCAACAGAGGGTGTGAATCTAGTTAAGATATATTGTAAACACATATGTAAATGCCACAAGGCATTCAACATGTACAACTATTATATGCCAATAAAAAATTAAAACAAACAGGCAAAAAAAAAAAAAAAAAATAAAATAAAATTAAAAAGCTTCTGCACAACAAAAGAAATGGTCTCTAAACTAAAAAGACCACTCACAGAGTGGGAGAAAATATTTGCCGGCTATACATCAGACAAGGGACTGATAACCAGAATATACAGTGAACTTAAGAAACTAAAGTCTCCTAAAACCAATGAACCAATAAAGAAATGGGCAACTGAACTAAACAGAACTTTTTCAAAAGAAGAAATTCAGATAGCCAAAAAACACATGAAAAAATGCTCACCCTCTCTGGCCATAAAGGAAATGCAAATCAAAACCACACTAAGATTCCACCTCACCCCTGTTAAAGTAGCCATCATCCAAAACACCACCACCAACAAGTGCTGACGAGGATGTGGGAAAAAAGGCACCCTAATCCACTGTTGTTGGGAATGCAAGCTGGTACAACCATTCTGGAAAAAAATTTGGAGACCTCTTAAAAATCTAAACATAGACCTGCCATATGACCCAGCAATCCCACTCCTGGGGATATACCCAAAAGAATACAACACAGGTTACTCCAGAGGCACCTGCACACCCATGTTTATTGCAGTACTATTCACAATCGCCAAGTTATGGAAACAACCAAGATGCCCCACTACTGATGAATGGATCAAGAAAATGTGGTACTTGTACACAATAAAATTTTACTGAGCCGTGAAGGAGAATGAAATCTTATCATTTGCAGGCAAATGGATGGAACTGGAGAACATCATTCTGAGCGAGGTCAGCCAGGCCCAGAAGACCAAAAATTGTATGTTCTCCCTCATATGCAGACTTTAGATCTAGGGCAAATACAGCAATGTGGTTGGACTTGGATCACAAGACAAAGGGAAAGCACATACAGGAGATATAGGAATAGGAAGAAAACCCCAAACATGTAAGCGTTTGATGTCCCCACTCCAGAGGAACTAATACAGAAACCTTAAAATGACAGATTATCACTAGCAGGGGATCAGGAACCAATGTAAAGATCAGTGAGAGTTGAATCAACAAGGGTTGTAACACATGGGTACATGAAAGCAATAGTAGGAATCTCTCTGTATAGCTATCCTTAACTCAACTAGCAAAAACACTTTGTCTTTCTTATTATGCATATGTCCTTTCTTCAACAAAATCAGTGATAAGGGCAGAACAGGACCTGCCTGAAACTGAGGAGGGGATGGGGGCAGGGTGGAGAAATGACCCAAACAATGTATACACATGTGAATAAATAAACAAACAAAAAATAATAATAAAATAAAATAGAGCAAAATAGTTTTTCACTAATTATGGTAATGTATATCATTCAGAGACTACTCTATTTAGTGTTACCAGCATTCTTTCCTAATCCTTTATCTATGTAATGATTTCTTTTTAACTTCCAGACATGAATGAGATGAAAGTCTTAAGGATTAACCTGTATTTTCCATACAACACCAGTAGTATCACTATGCTATCAAAAGCAAGTTCAACTTCTACCTTTTTAAAAAAAAAAATATTAGCATATAATAGTTGTACATGTGGGATACGTTGTGACATTTACATATGTGCTTACAACATTTATTAATTAGACTCACTGCCTCCATCATTCTCCATCATCTCTTCTCCCCTGTTCTTAGAACAATTGTAACAAGTTTCATTCTTCAGTTTTCCTATAGGAATATAGAAAACATCCACCATGTTAACCCTGCTTCACCTTCTCTTTTACCCTTCTCCCTCCATTAGTACCCATCCCTGGACAGGACCTATTTTACCTTCCTGTCCTTCATTTTTTAAAGAATATATTGATTGTTCAAGGGAATTTCATAAACTTATCATCCTTAATCCTAAAGTTGATAAGAATAATTGAAGTAAAAAGAGCACTGAGCATTTTAGTTTTTAATATTGGGAATGGTAAAAAGCAGGCTATGAATCCTTAGATAATAAAAGTATTAACTGAAACAAAAGCAGAATTCCATATAAAGTCTCAAGTACAGATTGAACAGTCAGATGTCAGCTAAAGATGACAAAATTTTAAAGTGTTCTATTTTTATTATGCAGGTAGTACAATAAAACATCATTTTTCCAAAGCATTTCAGAGAATATTATTTTTAAAAATAGAGAAATTTTACGGGCAAGTAAATGTGGGAAACAGTGAGTTAAACAAGCTCAAACTTACCAGAATTTATAATGTACAATTGTACAGTGTCATTCTCAGGACTAAATATTAGCCAGCATTCCCCAAATTCCATGGGGTTTTCATTCTACTTCTTTTATAACAACCAGTAATGGGACATACTTGGATAATTCATCTCAAAAAAAGAGAGGATGAGATTGAAGGATGCAGAGACACATGCCCTAACACTCTAGGCTCAGTTAGACAAACTTTATTGTCTATGACCTTGAAAGTCATCATTTTCATGTTTCTTATAATTCACAAAAAAGTCTAATAAACTTCCAAGGTTGGGAAGGGCAAGTACTGTGTTTAAGGAAAATCAAAAGTGGCCCCAGGCAAATCTGCAAAGTAAGCAAAGTCTATTTTGGGCTTTTTACCTTCAGTGTCATCACACTTTCTCTTTCCACTACCCACAACTTTATTAGGTTATCATCTCTCATTACCACTCCAGGACCTTGTTCAAGAACCCTTTCCCAGGGTGTGTTTAACCATGGTGCATTATACATGTCTCCCTCTCTTCTTCTGAGGAAGCCACTCCCTGCTTAGGCTATACCACCAATGTGCGCACTTTGATTGCACTGTCTTGTTCACTGAAAGCTGTATCAAGGACCTTAAGAAATGTGCATCCTTGTGGCAAATTAGGCCTCATAACAAAGAAGTAAGGAGTGCTATTCTTGGGCAAAGGACTCCATTGGAAGCCTCTCAAATTATATATCATTGGTCACCTTCTCTTCTACTTACTGTTGACAACAATGTTGGAGAACATAATATCTCAGGAAAAGTAGAGGTAAATGAAGTTACAGAAGTAATTCTGCCATGAGGATGGAAAGGCCTGTAAGTTGGAGAGTCTCAAATCTTAATCTGATCTCAATTACCAGTTGGCTCTTCAACACTTGGTGTCACAGTACATTGGCACTTTCATTGGTCTGACAAGGACAGCCCTTTCACAAGACTATGAAGACTGCAAATGAGATATATCAATAGATTAAAAAAAAGTTTCAGTCAGCTGAAGAACAATATGATACTCTTTCAGCAACTTCATTATTACATATAAGGAAATTAGGCTTGGACTAAAACTTTTCCAAATGGCCTACTTGGTATATATTCTAGAAATGAATCATAAAATATTAGAACTCAAATTGGCCCTAAAGATTGTTAAGAATAATATTGGACACTCATATCCCAAAATTCTCACTCTTTTTTTGGTTTTTTAATTCATTTATTCATACGTGCATACATTGTTTGGGCCATTTCTCCCCCCTGTCCTCACTCTCTCCCTCTCCCCCCCCACCCCACCCCCACTTCCAGGCAGAACCTGTTCTGCCTTCTTCTCCAATTTTGTTGAAGAGAAAATATAAGCAATAATAAGAAAGACATAGCATTTTTGCTAGTTTGAGACAAGGATGGCCATAAGGAGAGATTCCTAGCATTGCTTCTATGCACATGTGTATTACAACCTGAATTGATTCATCTCTACCAGACCTCTTCACTACTTCCTGGTCACCTTCCCATAGTGACCTCTTCATTTTAAGGTTACTATACTAGCTCCTCTACAGTGGGCACATCAAACACTTTCAATTTTTCAAGTTTTGCTGTGCTTATTTACTGGGATTTTCCACGCTGGGGGCTTATTTCTTTGCCCTGCCCCTTTTCTCTGGAGCAGAGTCAGTGTTCTGTCAGCCCCCTTGCTGTCAGTGTGTTATGACAGTTTGCTGTTTGTTTTTCAATTTTGTGGGGCAGTTTGACTTTGGGTGCTGCTCACTGGCTCAGGAGATGAACTCTGTGAACTGCTACCTGCTTCAGGGAGTGGCTTAAGCTGGCCTGCTTTCAGCCTTCCTGCCTTTCCAGTATTTGTTTACTGATGGTTGGTGCTGAGATTAGCTCCTTGCTCTTCCCCCTTTCTCTGCACTTTCAGCATTCCCACCCCGTCTGCTGTTGTGCTAGATTGCAGTTCACTGTTTGTTGTCCAGGGTTTTTTTTTTGGAGGGGGGAGTTCAGTCTGCCCAGGGGTTGTGCTGGTTTATCCCAGGGGTGGCTAGGGGAATTCTGCCTGATGCATGGCACTCACCTGTTTGGTCTGTCAAATGTCTCGCAGGCAGGTTTGGAGCAGTGGCAGTGGCTGCAGTGGCAGGAGCAGCTCTCAAGTTTTTTCAGTGTAACATGTTGTGGGGACGCTTTCCACAGGCTAGGGGTTCAGGGTGTGGAAGATTTGATTCTAAGTGGTGCTTTATTTCCACTAAGTGTGGCTCCAGAATCTCAGGGAGGTTTTGGAGTCATGTCGGTTAGGCTTTCTGTTTCCATACCCTATTTGCCATCTTGGATCTCCCAGTTTTAACTCTTGACAAAGCCAGAACTAGAACTGAACAGTATGAATCTGGATCACAGATTTTCGTGCTGCGTCAGGACATTACTGGAGTGCACTGAGTAGTGCTACAATTGATGGCCACACAGAAGATAGGGCTAGAATCAGGGCTGGTCAAGAATCTCAGAGTTCTCTTTTTTCAGTCAGGTTACAAGAACTGTGATTCTATAGTCTAAGCATTAGTGATACTTTGGTTCCATAGTTTTGTAGAAAAGCTAGGGTGTTTGGCTTGGAAAACTTGCTGAAAAGTATTCATTTACCCTAGAAAAAGTGAGACTTTCTCTCTTCCAACAGATCTGGAATGAGTCCAAGGCTTCCTCATCTCTGCCTGGCTGCACTGGCAAAGATGTCCACTTCTGCCTTGTGTCTATTTGCCCAAAGCCTTTACAAAAGCTTTCTAGACACAGTAATAAGGAGAGATTTCACCCCCTAAACCATATTAAAATACTCCTGAATCCTACATTAAATATAATTTTGATGTTAAATGATTTGTAAAATATTTGCCTCTGCATAATTCATTCAATAACATGAATGAGATCGTGCACATAGGTCAATAAGCATGGGCTCTTAGAGACTCTCTAGATTTGAATTCCAGATCCACCATTTATCAGCCATATGACTAAGAAAAGTTGTGCAATCTCTGTGCCTCTGTGCCATGTTTCAACTGTGAGTTGGGGATGCTAAAAGGACTACTTTAGAAAGCCATCATGAAGAATAACCAAGCTCATAAAGACCTATAAAAATTCCTTAAAAAGTTAGCAGTTGTGTAATCTCAGTAGGAGTACACAGATATTTGCTGGACTATTCTTTCAACTTTTCTTGTGTTTTGACATTTTTCAAAATAAAAAGTGAGAAAGCCTCTTCCCCAACCCCAAGTGAAGCTTCTATCATTAATATTACCACTGTTGTTAGAATCATAATGTATATCTGGGAAGTAAAAAAAATTTCAACCTCTACCAGATATTTCAAATGTAATAAAAGTTGTATTTGAACTTAATAATTTATTAAATTATTCATTTAATTTGAAAATCAATGTTATATTTTCTAGATAAATAATTAATAATTTATTAGTTTGAAATTTTTAGCTATTATACTTTAGAGATAAGCTTTTTAATTTACTTTCTATTCTTTAATATGTACTTGAAAAGCTGGTAGCCTACATACATCTCATGTCTGAGGGATAAAGTTGTCATACATATATTTTACCTCTTATTTTTTATGCAAGAGATATTAAGCAAACAAAGTGAATGTGATTAAAATATTCAGTCCTCATTTCTGTTCCATAGGGTCCATCTCATAATAAAGAGGAAAGGACCATGCTCCAATGCCACAATGATGAGCAAATGAGAAGTGTAGTGGGAACAATGATGCTTACCAAAGAGCATATCATTGCTTATTGCTTCATGCTCCATTTATGGAGCAGAGATGTAATTGAGAGACCACCAAAAAGGACAGGCGAGTGAGACATTGCAAATGGCAGCATTGCACGAATGCGTGGCACAGGGCCCCTGCTGTGGCTTGAATGTTTATAACTCATCGAGGTCCATGTTGAACTTTAGTCTCCAATGCAACATTATTAAGAGGTAGGGCCTTTGGGGATGTGACTAAGTCATTAGAGCACTTCCCTCATGAACGGAATTTGGAGCCTTATAAAAGGGCTAGAAGGAGCAAACCCTTTTGCTGAGAAGGTGCCATCTATGAAGCACAGAGTAAACCCTAATTAGACACCTTGATCATGGACTTCCCAGCCTCTGAACTATAAGAAACAAGTTTCTGTTATATAGATTATCCATTCTAAGATATTTTTTTGTAGTAGCATAACAGAGTAGTAGCATAAACAGAGTAAGACCACCGCATTCTGAAATTCTAATTCAGACTGAAGAATTGACCTTAGGTGAGGTCCAACCAGCCAGATCTGTGCCAACATATCTATTTAGCAGGAGACCAAAGTAGTTAATTGACTTGGAGAACTTGCATTTCTAAGCAGAACGAGGCTTGGAACAAATACCAATTGTAATTTTCCTGAACAGAAGGTGAGGTACCACACTCTTAGTGATGGAGTGGTTAAATATCTTCTTATTCATTTTTAATTAGAAATTACTTTGGCTTACTTACTTAAGTTTACAGTCTTTATAGTTGTATTTCACTGACTTCTTATTTCAGGCATAGTTAGATCTGACATTATTACCTAACTCATTTAACTGGTGAGTCAGTGAAAAATCACATTTCTGGAAAGCAACAAAAGGAAGTCTAAGTGGATAATGGGTTAGTTGAACTATCAGGAGGTGATAGTACCTGTTAAATCTGGGCCAGGAAGGAAAGGATGCAGGAAAAAAGAGCAAATGAACCTATGATATAATAAGACTTCTGATGTTTGAAAAAAACCAAAACTCCACAAGCATAGGAGCATGCCATATATAACTCAACTTTAGGAAAAAATTATGAATTAGAATAAAGAAAACTCTGCAAATAAGGAAACAGGTGATAGGTTTATGAGAAAAGAAATATAATGATAATGATACTTGACTTTATACTGAACAATAGTCATGATGATGTAAAGGTTGCTTAAGCAAAGTGATGATTCCATTATGCCAGGAAGAGGGATGAAGGGAAGTAGACATGATCATCAAGCAAATGTGACAATATTAAGAAGGTAAATTTGCATAAGAAAAAGTCGTCAGGTAGTAGTAAAATAAACAAAATCAAACTTAGAATATTTTTTAAAAATATGAGGTAAATACTATAAGTTTGAAAACATTTTAAATAATTGGAACCATGAAACGGCAAGGTACCATTTGACTGCTCTTTTAAAAAGCCATGCACTTTATTAAATTATTTCAGTTTTAAAATTGACAATATTATTTTTATAACATGTTCAGTTTCATTTTCTGATCTCTTGCATTTAAGTGCTATAAATAAATGTCAAATCTTAAAATAAATTCTTAGTATCATGTTGGTGCTGATTGAGGAGACAGATACTAATTTAATATGCCTTTTGTAAAAAGAGGTGGGATAGGAGAAATTCACAGAAAGGCCACAGAATTAAGTAATGAGAATGTCCATAGCAGCAACTGTAAGGTTATGGTGTGATAATGTGTTGCTCAAGAGAAAGGCAGAGGACCCTCCATTGCAGCTCTAGCAGCTGGAGCTGGGAACAGCGAGGAACGGAGACAGAGGAAAAGGAGGCTGATTGTATTGAGTTCTAATTGTATCACTTCCTTTTTCATAATAGACATAATTGTAAATCATTTCTTTCCTCTTTCTTCTGTATTTTCAAGCGTTCTCAAAACATAATCTGATAGCTGTGATAAGGGAGTTGCATACAATGTGTAAGAAATACAGTTAATTGTCATTAAAAGCTCACTTGATGAAATGCACATCACAGATGTCAGGGTATGTGTACATCTGATTTCCATTTGTAAGGGATGCTTTCATTACCACCACATTAGTCGGGGATATTTGCTTAAATGTGTTGGTAGTTAGTTGATGCAGAACATCTGGCCACATTGTTTGATTCCTGAGTGACCATATATTCTCCAGTGTCCTCCAAGAGCAATGATAGCAAATCAGATTGCCAGTCATTAATTTTATCCTTTCAGGGACAGTGGTAATTGAATCATAAAATAAAAGAATTAGAAAGGATCAAAAAGGTCATTAAGTTCAAAGGCCTGCTAATATTTGACTCAATGTTGCTTATTGCCCAAGAGATTCTCCTAAATTAACTTTGGGTTTATTTACTTAAAATGTTATAACATCTTCATTTTAGTTAATGGCAAGGATTGATAATTTAGTATGATGTTTTCTCGTCAATGTCCCGTTAAAAGTTAATTTGATTTTCTCCATTAATTCTCATAACCTTTACCATAGCAAGCAGTCGCCAATAATGTAGGAGATTATTTTCCCTTTTCTGAAGAAGTCTTTACACCGAAAACATAAGAAAGCTATTTTTTTACATACTCTAATGTCCAGGAATGATTTCATTCAGATGCCGAAAGACTAAAGGTTGGATTTCTCTTTTAAAATTCCTATACTTTTTATTATGAAAAAATTAAATGTATGGGACACACAAGAATGTAAAGCCTTTAAACTTGATGGAATCTAGTAAAAGAACAGAAAATCCTGAGTTTAGAAATCATTAACACTTACATGAATGATTCAGTCCACTCCTATTGGAATTAGCTCTTCATGTTTACATTAAAATGCATGTTCTAAAACAGTTGTGACATTTATGATTGATCATGAGATAGTCCCTAAGTAAAGCTAGGGAAAAAAAAAAAAAGCTAGTTCCCACAACTTAGATCGTAACAAAATTGATGTTCCCTGGTAGAACAACAGGCTTCTCAAAAAATACACACATACCCCCTCAAAAAAGCAAAACAAAACAAGATCTGTTTATAGTTTTTTTCTTAGGCTTTTTATAGGATGGAAGGCTAGTGTATTTTTTTTAACTTTTCAATGACGTGTCAAAACTAGAATCCTCCAGAAAATTGTCCACATTTTGATATTCAGTATTTTTTCAGGAACAGAGAATTGAAAAATTTAAGGCTTATCTTGTCAGCAAGAAAAGGATAAACGACTCATTTGCAACGGGGTCATTTCAACTTTCTAACCATCTAAACACTATTTAAGAAATGACATTTTCCAGTATAGGTGTGCTAAACAGAGCACTTGTTCCTGGAAATAAAGAAAAAGATTTTCCACTTAATCAATTGAAGAGTGAGACTCATTTTTGATGATTTGTCAGAGCCCTCTTCCCATTTTGTCTCTTGGCCAAGAATATCCAGAAAGAGAGAGCCAATCTGCAGTGCCGTCAGAATGACTCTCCCCACTGTAATTTTACTGACTTTTTTCTAGGGTTGGTTTGGAAACTCAATACTCTTGTCTTATTCCCACATGTAACTAAGATTATTTTCTTATGTTCTATTTAATATTATTCTAATCAAAGTTAAAATTTTAAATTATGAATGTAAATTTTACCGTTCACCTTTATGTTATGAAATACCAGTTTTAAATGCAAGTGTAGGAGTACATAGCATGTATGTAGAATCACTAAAATTATAGAATCAGTACTTGGTAGTATGCACCTACATTTGGATTTTTTCTTATCAGAGCAATGCACAAAATTAACTCAACTGTTTACATTTCACTTATTTAGGCATATACATTCTCCCAACAATCTTTGACTTTGGCTTATTGATGAGTAAGGAAGAATTAAGGAAAAGGAGCTATGGGCAATAGCTTTCCCTTTTCTGTCATCATTTGCAGCATAAGTGATTGGCTACTGAGGGAAAGTAACATGATTAAAACCAAGGAAAGGTTCTGAGGGCATTCATGTTTCTTAGAATGTCACTGCATTCTTTCTGCATTCAGAGTATGTTCTGGTTCATGTGGAATGTACAACACAACATTCTTCTTTACTCACCTACAGACGCATCACCTTATAACTAGCATTGAATCTCGATGTACTCCCACACATTGTAAGATCACTAAAATTCTGTGCTCATAGGCATCATTACACATAAATGGGGCCTCAAACAACTGCTGACATACACCAATATTGCATGTACCTCCTTGTCCTCTGCCCATGTTGCATTGTCCCTCCTGACTTCAATTACAAAACACAAGATCAGATAAAGCATTAAAAATTTAAGATGTCCACATCAGAGCATTAAACCAATGTTAGGGCCTTTATGATCCTGGGTTCGTGTTGAACTGCATGCACAGGAATTTCATTCTGGTCTTACCAGAAACCCTTGGTTTGTGCTTCAGTAGGATGTCACTGCTCAGAGGAGCTTGCATTCTGTCTCCTGATGATGAGGTGACATGGGGAAGATGCTTCCAAAAGACGTTGAGAAGTCTTTTCATAGTACCTTTTTAGAATTGCTTTAAGTATCTGCAAAACAAAACCATACAGCATGGTTATTGGGAAAAAGTAAAGGAAAATCAAGAGCAATTAAAGCTTAAAATTAATCATTAAAGTCAGACTTTTATTAAAAAACACTATACTCTTAGTCTGCTGATCAAGGATATTAATGAATATTATATTTAATTGAAATTACTGCCTCTTAAGAAAATGATGGCATCTGAACTTACCTAAGAATCATAGGAAACAACAGTGTTTTATAGATGTTGTAGTACTAAACCTTAGAGATGTCTTATCTGTATTTGGATACTGTCCATGTTTATACCTGTCTATGTTCCAGACACTTTGAATTGTGAGACTTAATAAAAGATCAGACAGTGCTGCTTGAGAATTCAATATTTTTCTTGTTTTGTTTCAGTACATATTATGAAATTTGGTGACATGTTTGACTATAGGTATGGACACTAAACACCTGATTTATTATATTACAGATGGGTACACAATTGGCAGCAGGAAAGAAAGTATAATCCTTTGCCTTCCTGGAAATAAAGGACAGAACATTAAGGCTGTGGAACTAAGAATATTGTGTCTTTCTTCAGTGATATAAATAAGATTTGCAAGATTGTAGAATGATAGACGTTATTGGTATGAAAGCACAGATTTGGGAGAAATGCTAAATGCTGTATTCTACACTTGCTTGCTGAGGAATATTGAGAAAGTTACCTGAACTCTTTAATTTTCAATTCCTCATTGTAAAAGTAAAAAGGCCTAACTGACAGGGCTGTTACGAGGATTAGATGAGACGTTGTACAAGGGTGTTTGTGACTGGCACATAATAAGGAGCCAGTACATGTCAGCTTCTATTATTGGTGGAGAAGAGTGCTAAGGGGGTTAGTAATGGTGGTGGTAGTGAGGGCAGGAGAGGCAGAAGCAGGAGATGGCATGCAGTATGTCTTCAGGATCAAAACTTGAATATTTAGTGGATTAAGATAAAAGACTGCTTTGATGTTACTCATGATTGATGCCTTAGAATCATCTAAATAAAGGCATAGCTATTCGAGTTTCATTATATAATTTGTCCTCACATGTTTGTTAGGTTTTTTCCTGGCCTATGAAAAAATATAATCACCATCACCAAGAAATGTTTGGTCCACAAAATGCAAATGTGTTCTAGCTACATCAACACATCTTGATGTATTCCTCTCTGGTAAAGTTAAACAGTCTTTTATCCTTGGGGAGCATTGATATTGACACCATAGAACCCCAAACAAGATTGAGTAGATAAGGGCTGGGAACTTTAGAATGGCTGGACCATGTATATGTTTGCTAATTTATTATTCACTCAGCTAATGTTTATTGAACATTTTCTTTGTGTAAGGCACTGTCTTTGAGGTTAATAAATGATCAAATAGGAATCTTCACTCTAAAGAACATCTAAAAGTGGATATGAAACATCCATGGAAATAACTATTTCATAGGTAGAGAGGGGAAAGTATATTCAACACACAAACATTTAGAGGAAAAGATGGAATACGTTCTCTACATGCAAGTTATATGACTATGAATCCAGAAAACTAGTCATATTTAAGTAAAATCTGTGAGATAAATGAACTAGTTCATTAAGTTAAAAATAAACACTAAAAATTCACAAATTTCTTTCCTAAAAAAGAATACCAGTTAAAATATAGTGGGGAAAAAACAAATTTATAATGGCATAGAGTTAAAAACTATTTAGTAGTAAATGTAGCAGGTAGAATTTGGACGTTTTGCAATGGAATGGGATTTTTGGTGGAGAAACAGGTTATACAAAGGTATAGAGACTGAGAAATGAACAGATGTCTCATGAAAGGCTCCTTTAGAGCCTTACTTCTCAAATTTTAATATACATTTATCACCTAGGGATCTTACTAAATTGTGTGTTTCCAATTCAGTAGATCTGGGATGGGTCTTGAGATTCCATGGCTTTAACTAGCTTTGAGGTAATGTCAATAATGTCAATTAATTGATTATACTTTGAGTAGCAAGCATTTGTGGCACATGAAGCATAACCAGGGAAAAACTAAATTGGAATTTTATTATGGAAAAAAATAATAGAAAGCTAAGAAGTAAGAGATCTATTGAGTAGAAGATAAAGATTTCTGTAAACAAAAAAAAATTATCAGCACTGAACTTTGGTAAAGTTTAAGTAAAGGAGTTTAGTAAAGGAATGTTTAAGATGGATTCTTTTTCTGGCTTGAGCAGTATTTCTTAAAGATTGACAAACACCTGTATTCTTCAACTACATCAGAAGCTTTTGGTTTATGGGTACCAGGCAACTTGTCTCCTTAACAACAGGATTGGACATTTTGGAATCACTGGAATTCAGGTTCCCATATTATCTGTCTTTTCTCAGATTAGTAAAGTCTCTAGGAGACCATCTTTCAATTCAGTTTTGTGGGTAACAGATGGGTAGGGAAACTTGGTATAACAAATTAAATTTAAAAATAAAAGTCTAAAAAGCAAACAATGTATTAACTGTAATGATCATGCAGAATTTCTTTTACAGGAATGTTTTCAAGGATGGTTTAATATTGAGATCTGGTTTCATCCCCAATTTTTCCTACCATGGCATATCACACTATATTTGTCAGTATATGTATGTATTTGATTAACCAAATCCTTGAGACACTTCCTTAATTCCTGAATTTCCCTTGACCCTCATATTCAGTCATTTCACAAGGTCCAGCAGATTCAACATCCCAAACACTTTCAAATGTAGTGATGGATCTGGGCCAGCTCTACTTTCCTCAACTATTGCAAGAGCTGCTGCCTGATCTTGTCCTTTCCTCTTCTTACTCGCTCTCCCAATACATTCTTCTCAAATAGGAAGAGTGGGATTTTTAAGCTACAAATCAGTCAAGCCACATCCTTGATTAAAATCCTTGATTAAAACTTTGACTAAAACCCAAACTCCCACCATCACTTATTAAACAAATTTCTCTCCTCTGATCGCTCAGATTTTATCTCAAGTCATCTTCTTGATCTCACCTCACCTCCAATAAAGCTACAGTAACATGGGCCTTCTTGTATTTTCCTACATTCCATTCTGGCTCTTTCTTGCCCTAGGACTTTCACACATATGTATCATCTTGCTTGGATGATCATTTCAAAAAGTCCATTCCTAACCGCCCTATGTCAGTGGAGATTCTTTACCATCAACCAAACTTTATCATTGCAGTACCCCAGTTCCTTTCTATCATTCTTTCTCTATCCCCTCACTATACTATATATCCTACAAAGACCAAGCCTATGTCTGTTTCTTGATTAACAATTATAATTATATCATCTATTCATTTGTTAAATTATTTGTTGAGTATATTAGATGAGCCAGGGCCTATTTTAAATTCTAGATATACAGCAGTGAGAAAAATGTGAAAATTCCTTGACTTTATGAAACTTATGTATTATAGCTGTGGAAGAGGGCCAAGAAATAAACTGATTGAAATGTGAATTGTGTCAGATGATAGTAAGTGCTATAGTAAATACTAAGCTATTAAAAGAGAAAAGGAAATGCTGCATTTGTCTAGGGGTTACCACTTTAAATGGGGATGTGACAAGGAAGGTCTCATTCCATTGTATTAAGAGATGAAAGCTGAAAGGTATTTATTTATATACACATATATGTGCAGAAGAGGTATTTAATAGATTCAACTGTTACCATAAAATCTCTTAATAGCATAGTCTTGAAAGGTACATTTAGCATATTTTAAAGATTTATCTGATACTAATAGCCAGGGTTCTGCATTCCCAAATAGTTCAAGAAAATACAAAAAAGGAAAAAGGATGCAAACCAAATTCATTTAACATTAGTCTGAAAGTGCTAAAACATGTTATTAGGTAGGGAAGCAAGCAAAATAATAACAAAAGAGGAATAAATGCTAGAAAAGTAAAACAATTGTAATAATATTTTATATGAAATTTTTATAATAAAATTTAAATATATTAGAATTAATAGGTAGTCAATTAAGATAAAAGAATTAAAAAACAAGAAATTTTTTTCAGAAAAAACTTCCACTATAGAACATATTTCAGAATGTATTTTTAAAAGCAATGTTTTGGAAATTACTGAAAGGTATTTTTCAAAACTTGAATGATTGGATATATGTGAATTTACATGACATATTCAAAACTTGAATGATTAGATATATGTATATATATATATATATACATATACATATATATATATATTGAGGTGTTTGGAATGTGTATGGATGGCATAGTATTCACAGCATTCATTCTTAATAGACAATTAACAGAATGCAAAAACAACTAGAAGATATTCACAAAACACTTATTTGATAAAGATCTAGTATCCAAAATATACAACAAATCCTTAACACCCAACAGTAATAAAGCAAACCAAAATAATAAGTAAAAGGCTTAGTGATGCCTAATTTTGAATGGCAATTTGGACGCAAGGAACCTGGCAAATTGGCAAATAATTAGTTGTGGATGTGTCTATATTCTACAGAAGATTGACGGGTGGATCAGTGAACGGAGTGAGGAAGATGTTCCCTGATGTGGGTGGACACCATCCAGTCTGCCAGGGGCAGATGGAAGAGGAAAGGAGAAAAAAAAGTGTGAAACTTTTTTTCCTCTCTCTCTCTCTCTCTCTCTCTCTCTCTCTCTCTCTCTCTCTCTCTCCCTCTGTCTCTCTCTCCATCTCTGTCTCTCTCTCTCTCTCTCCTCTCTATTTCTCTCTATCTCTCTCTGTCTTGTGTGTGTCTGCACACACACACACACACACTTCCCTCACCCTCTCTCTGATTCTTCCTTCTGAACTAAAGTAGTTTTTTTTTTTTTTCTGCCCTTGGACATCAGATTCCAGGTTCTTTGCCTTTTGGACTCTAGAACTTGTACCAGAGGCTCTTTGGGGGCTCTTGGTTCTTTGACTTTGGAGTGGGTGCTGGACTATTGACTTCCTTCCCTCTGAGGCTTCAGGCTGTTTGGGCTGAGCCATGGTACTGCCTTCACTGACTCACCAGCCTGTAAGTGGCCATTGTGGAATTTTTCAGCCTCTGTGATCATATGAGCCAATCTAATGAATCCATATAAATTTGTATTTGTGTTGCAATGTATAATTTTATTTTTGTAAATTTTATGTGATATAATTTCAACCATAATTGAGATGTCTGTATTCTCTCAAGGAGAAACATAGTTCAGCTCTATTAGCAACTACTTTTTATCCTTAGAATAATCAATATCTAAAAGAATGTATATCCAATAAATTATTATACAGAAAATATGTTGCAAGGAATTCTAAACATGCTTTTGAAATCTATATATAACAATATGTGATACAATTCCTTGAAGATTTATTGCTTAGTATAATTTGTTGATAGACTAGGGGTAAGTACTAGCCTAAAAACAAATACTAAAATTGTTATTTTTTCTTATACAAATTAGTGCGATTTTTTATTAGTTTTACCCTAAATAGTTACATCGGAGAATTTAAAATCACCATCAACTAACTACATATTGAAGAAAATGTAAATGTTTTATAACTTTGTCTTTATTGAAATAGAATCAGGTTAAATTTAATTATATTGTTAGAGTTAAAATAATAATACTGCCTTTATTAAAACTTCACAACTAAATTATATAAAATTTAAAGTCATTACAATATTTTATTCATTATGTTGAAAATCAAAGAGGCAGATCAAATCAGCTCTTTGAAAATGCCTCCTTCACAGATGGCACCTGTCTCACCCTCATTTCTGCTGCCAATTCCCACAAGTAGATGCTTAGTTTCCTCTGAATATTTAAGTTCTATTCTAATTATAATTACTTCTAAATATTAGCATTGGTTGTCAGAAAAATTACAACTATTTAAATCAAATATAGCCTTAATTCTTTTAAATAATGGCTGTAATGTTCTTAAGAGCATCATATTTAGGTGTTAAAGGTGATATCTATGTCAGTTACTAAATTATATTTCTCTAACATTGACATTTTAGAAATTCTGGTATCACAATTTTACACAACTGTGTGGGGAGGTGATCCACATGGTCCCAGATTCTTCAATAGAGCTGGCCTCCGAGGCATTTGGGAAAGAGCAAAAATGAAACAATCATGTGTGTTTATGTTTGGAATCATATCATATGTCTATAATAAATGTATGTGCACAATTCTTACTTTGGGACATGAAATTAACTACCAAAAAGAGTTAAAAATACATCAGTTTAGAGCTAACATTTCTACAAAAAGTCAGATTTTAAATTCATACAAATGCCTTCTCTTAAGGTACAGACCAATGTCTCAGTAGCAAGCTGTCACTGTGAACACAGACCTCATCATTTCCATTCTATGACCAATGATCTCCCAGTAGAACTGCTCAGTTCCTTCCACCCTAGGAAACCTTGAATTAGTTGGATTCTCTTTCTCATTTAAAGAAAAAACCCATAATGGTAGCTTGAATTGTCTTTGAAATGCCTGTCCTTGATCATGTTTCAATGAGATGTTCTTTACATAATTTTCCTAGCATCACATTATTCTCATACAATATTCATCTTCTGTTAAAGGTAGACTCGTTTTCTGGGAAGTGAAATGAATTGGCTAAATGAAGATTGATTCATACATTGATTAATTGATTCATTTAGCAATCATTGAATACTTGCTATGTAATAGTTATGTTGTTAGTAATAAAAAATGACTCTTATTTGGGAACCACCTTCCACAGTCTCCAAATATAAAGAAAGGAGGAGCAGGTAGCAGCAGAGATGCACTATCTTTAGTACGCATTGCTAATAATTGCTAAATTTGGGTGACAAGTTTGTGGCAGTTCGCTGTACTATACTTTCTTTTTTTCTGGATATGTTCGAAATTTTCCAAAATAAAGAGGTTTTTTCACAGGATTTCTTGTTCTCAATTGGGGATATGTATCACAGTCATCTAAAAATAAATCAATAGCATTTGATTGAGCCTCCTCTTTCTGAAAGTTTCAGACCCATTGTTCACAATTCAGCCATTTCCCTCCAGCATCAATTTCTAAAATTCCCTACTCTGAAAAGGAAGAAGATAGCAATATCCACTCAGATTACTGAGCTACATATGTGGGGCTCAAAGTCAGGTTAGGGACCCAGCTGCATTGAGTAGTTCTTTGAAATACCCTCATTATTTTTAGGCTTCACGCTGTTAAACTGTGTCACATGGTCACGGCTTTGCTTTGTTGATTGATGCTATTAATTATGTTATGATATTTTCCCCATTTTGTTCATTGTGTTATATTTTGGGGCGAGGACATTATGACTTGCCCTTTATTTTTTCATCCAATGTCAGACCAAGACCCAAGGGAATAAAATTGTATATGAAAATTCTTTGGCAGTGAAAATCTCTTAAAACTCTCAGAGAACCATAATTGCAGTCAATGCTCATTTCAGTTTCATTCAAGTTTACAAATATTAAGAAGCTATTGTCTTTTATGACTAAATTACAAGAAACTTTTTGTTTTTTGGCAGCACTGGGGTTTTGAACTCAGGGCCTCATGCTTGCTAGGCAGGCACACATACCTCTTGAGCCAGTTCACCAACACTTTTTTTGTGATGGTTTTTTTGAGATAGGGTCCATGAACTATTTCCCTGGGGCTGGCTTTGAATCACAATCCTCCTGATCTCTGCCTCCTGAGAAGCTAGGATTATAGGCATGAGCTACTGGTGCCTGGATACAAGAAAATTTTGTAATGACTTAGACATAGGTCTCTTCTATGGTTAGTTGTATCACAAGCTAAAAATGTCTACATTAGAATATATTTTTATTCTCTATCTTTAGTAGCAGACTGCTGCTATAAAATTAATATAGTGAAAAGAAAGGTAAGTTAGTGTTTTTAAATTTTATTTTTAGGAGACAAATTAATAATTATATAAATTTATGGAGTACAATAAATTTATATTTATTTATGGGGTGATGTTTTAATAATGTGTATACATTATGGAATGATTATATCAACCTAATAACATGTCTATAAACTCATATTTATTATGTTTTTATTATGAAGAACTTTAAAATCCATTTTTAGCAACTTTGATATGAAAAATACATTATTAGTTATGTATAAGTATTATTATAGTCCCCTTCTGTGCAATAAATCTTGAAAACTTACTCCTCCTGTCTAACTGGAACTTTATACTCTTTAGTCAACTTTTCTCCATTCTCTTCTCACCCCACCTTTCACTTCCAGGAGCCACCATTCTACGCTGTCTCCTCAAGTTCAACTCCCTTAGATTCCACATGAGTGAGGTTGTGTGGTGTTTGTTCTTTTGTGCCTGGTTCTAAACCATATTGTCCTCCAGGTTCATCCATGTCGTCATGAATGACAGAATTGCCTTCTTTTAAATGGCCAGATATTTTAAAATTGTATATATGTACCATATTTTTTATCCATTCATTCTTTGTGGGAAACAGGTTTTTCCATATCTTAGCTATTGTGAATAATGCTGCAATGAACATGTTTCATAGACATACTCATTTCAGTTCTTTCCATATAAAGTATTTTAGTTTTTAAAGGTTTTATAAAAGCTCTTCAAAAGAATTCTTAGGAAAATAAAAGATTATGTACTTTCTATACAAGAATGAATATAGAATTTGTAAACCTGTTGAAATCATCATAAGAAGGGGACTATGGTAGAAAGAAGAAAAATAGAGGAGATGAGCCAATTCGGGTTATAATGCATATATATACATGGAAATGTCACAAGGAAACTTCCTGTATAGCTATCTTAAACAAACAAAAATGTCATTTTTTTTCTTTTACAAAATCAGAGAACAGGAGGACAGAACAGGTCCTGTTGGGGGGTTGGTACCAGTGGGAGTGGGAAGAATGTGAGGAAATGATATAGGGGGGTTGAATATAGTGCAAACACTGTGTACACATGTATGCAAATGGAATCAAATGAGATCTGTTGAAACTACTCCAGGAATGAGGAGAGAGTGGGCTAAAGGAGAATGATGGAGGGGGTGAATTCAAGTGTGATATAGTTGATACATTGTAAGAACTTCTGCAATGTACCCTTAGCACAATTTAAAAAGTGAAAAAGACCTTCAGATTGGGAGAAAATATTTGTTAAAAATAGAAGCTTAAAGTACCAATACCAATAATATTGAAAAATATTTATAAATACAGTAATTAGAAAACCAACAATCCAATTTTTAAAAGATGAACACTAGATTTGAATAGATATTTTGATCAAGGGGCACGAAGGAGTTTTTTCTTATTGTGGATTTGATCTTTATCTTGATTGTGGTTGTTGTTAAAAGTCTGTATGTATATCAGGGTGCACATAGAATTGGTCCCTAAACTTGGTGAATTTCACTGAACATAAATTATACCTCAATAACAAACAAAAAAAATTCAAGGAAAAATAAAAGTATTTTAAAATCAAAACAATGATGGAAAGATTAAAATATCACAATATTTTAAATGTCAACTAAAATTATTAACACTGTAAGCTGCTAACCTTACTCTTTATAGCTCTACACTCAGTTCAAATGCCTTTCGTTAAATTGGATTCTCTGAAAACATAGTGTGAGAGCAGAAACAACCTGAAAGCTCATTAGTAAAGAATTAGTTAAATACAGTATTGTACATTCATAAAATAGAGTATTATTAAACCATTAAAATATCAGGGAGGACTGTAAGTGTGACTCAAGAAGTAGAGTGGCTGCCTAGCAAGTACAGAACCCTGAGTTCAAATCCCAAGAACCCCCACCAAAAAAAAAATCAGGTAAAGATCTTTAAGATAATAACATATATGGGGAGGATAAAAACTAAGGGTAGTGCATTTAATGTCCTACCTTTGTGTAAAAGGGGGAGTATCTAGTTTTATTTGCTTATGATATCTCAAAGAATCCATGAAAAATAAAAGTGATTGACATGGGGTTTATATGGAAGTAATGTAAACTTGTCTCCTTGGATATAAGATTAAAAAGTAAGGCATCATTGTGAACTTTCCCTATTTTACAATTCTTAGCCATAAATTTTAATATATCAATTTGAAAACTATCTAATTATATAAAACTATGTAAGTCTTGGGCTAGGGGAAAAAGTAAAAGAAAAATGAAGTCTTCCATTGGCTACTACAGTTGCAGAATAGCAGCTTGTGCCAAAGCTTTCATGCTTGCCTAGAAGATCATAGCTACACTTGCTACTTGGTCTCCCTGCTCCTGTTACAGCTGCAGTTTATCCTCCACACAACCATCAGAGATATTTCACTCAAGCCCTCCACTGGCTTTTCATCCAATCTCGGCCTAAAAACTGAGATCCTTGCAATGACCTACCAGGCCAGTGGGAGGGATCAAAGCCCACTTCTGCACCCTCCCATTTTTAAACGCTCTGACTTCATCTGCTATGACCTTACCATCCCTCACCCTGCTCCAGACACACTGAGCTCCTTTGTGTTGTCCCAACCTGATAAACCAGCTCCCACCTGAGTGCCTACGCACTCTGTTCACCTGGAGCACTTTTACCACCTACTCCCAAGTCATACTCTGGAGCCAACCTTTTGCAAACTGCAACCTTACACAAACAAAAACAAGCACTCACTCCCTATTGCTCTTTGCTGATTAACTTTTCTCCATGGTATGACATCATATCTATTTATTTGCTTATGTTCTCTCTCTCTCTATCATAGCAAGATGTACTATAATGCATGATTGTAGGAATTTTGGCTTATGTTTTTTGCAGAAGTAACCCTAGAACCTAAACTGGTATAAACAGGCGTTAAAACTGTTTGATCAGATAATGATTAAAAAAGAATTGGGGTTGGGGATTTAGCTCAGTGGAAGAGCGCTTGCCTGGCAAGTGTAAGGCCCTGAGTTCGGTCCCCAGCACCGAAAAAAAAAAAAAAAAGGAAAAAATAGAAAAAAGAATTAACTCTCAAAAGTACTGCTTTCCTGCTATTTAGAGACCCTGTGTTAATCGCATAAAAAAAAAAAGGTTGATAGTTTCTCTTGTGTCTGGGGCCAAAACTTATGAAACGGGAGAGAAGAAACAAAGACTGGGCATAGGGAAAGATCAAACTGCACTGCAGACCAACCCAAAAAGATGCTCTGCACTAAAATGGTCCTTCAGAGTCCTCCTAAATCAGGCTAAGACGGTGAGCTCTTCATGCTCCCTTCCAGGTCAGTCAGTGGATGCCTGCCATACACAGAAGAGAATAGGGGTCCAAAACAGATACTTGACAAAGAACATGTAACTATAGCAAATTAGTAAACTTTACTACATCATTTTGAAAATGATTTACAGAAATGGCCCATAATATTAGTCAGTGCTGTTACTTGTCAAATTTTATGAAACTTCTGAAATGGATACCTTTCACAATAGCAAAACTGCTTTATGTAAAGGTGATTCTTGATATTTTAACATTTATCAAAATTATTTTCTAATCTTTCATCTGGACATAATAACTCTGAATGTCCATTTATGCCTATATGGTTTTTCATTTTGTTATACCTAACTTTTTCACCTATCATCATCATTAGAACATATCTGCTGTTCCCACTAACTGATAAGTCTCTTATTATTATGTGCAATAATCTAAGTGTAATTTTAGTTCATAAAGATAAAACCAAGTGAATTTCCTTTCAACTAGTACAGAAACAAGGGAAGTACAATAACAAGGGACTTTGTAGAAATAATGAAGGCCAATCATGTAGAACTTTTAGGATCTTGTTTGAATAAAGATATAACCACTATTTTTAACAAGTGATGGAAGGCTAGGCTCATGTTTATAGAAGCTACATTTAGTGATTTATCTCTTGGAAATTATTCTTAAACATACTACTTAAAAAGCAAGAAATCATAGATAAGCTGTAAGTACAGATAACTTGCACAGAGTAAAATCACTCGCTGAAATAGTGGGCATTACAAAATATAGCTAACTTTTTTCTCATGCTTTAAGAAAGACAGTTTGAGGTAATAGAGAAATGACTATGGAAATTCAAGTGATGCTATTCTTAACAAAATCCTAAGCTTTCAAATTCCGAGACCTTTTAATATGTGGGAAGATTAAATTGTTCACACATGTAAAGTATGTATTACAGTGTCCTGCACAGAGAAAGCACTGATGGTTTGCTTTCATGGTTATCATTTTGATATCTCCCACATAGCTCCTAGACCTTTGCTGAGTACATTAAAAAAAACTCTCAGCACAATAATTTTAAGTTGAGTTGAAATAACAGAGTGATTCTTTTCTTATAAAACAATAGCCAAAAAAGAGGAAAGGACAATTGATATCATAGCAAAAGCAAGGAAAATTCTTATTTGAAAATAAAATGAGTATCTTGCTTTTAATCAAAGGACATTTCTATTGTAATTTGTATGACTTTTAAAGTTTTTTTTACCTTTAATTAATATATAACAATTGTACATTTTTATGGAGTACACTATAATATTTTGAAACATGTATACAATGGGTAATGATCAAATCAAGGTAATTGGTATATTAATCACTGCCAACATTTATCAGGCTTCCCTTGAGAACATTCAAAATCATTTTTCTAGCTATTTGGAAATATACAGTAATTTTTTATTGTTTGTTCATTTATTCATATGGGTATACATCTTTCTTCCCTGCCCCCCACCCCTCTTCCCCTTCCCCCACCGCCCTCCTTTCCAGGCAGAACCTGTTCTGCCCTCTTCTCCAATTTTGTTGAAGAGAAAACGTAAGAGATAATAAGAAAGACATAGCATTTTTGCTAGTTTGAGATAAAGATAGTGAAACAGAGATTCCTAACATTGCTTCCATGCACATGTGTGTACAACCGGAATTTGTTCATCTCTACCAGACCTCCTCACTACTTCCCAGTCACCTTCCCATAGTGGCCTCTGTCAGTTTAAGATTATAATATTCACTCCTCTACAGTAGGCACATCAAACACTTTCAGGTTTTAGGTTTCCTTCCCTTTCCCTATTCCTCCTGTATATATTCTCCCTTTAGTGTGTGACCCAGGTCCAATTACTGTTTTAGGTCTATAATCCGCATATGAGGGAGAACATACAATGTTTGGCTTTCTGAGCCTGGCTAACTTCACATAAGATGATGTTCTCCAGTTCCATCCATTTACTTGTGAATGACAAAATTTCATTCTTCTTTGTGGCTGAGTAAAATTCCATTGTGTACAAGTACCACATTTTCTTGATCCATTCGTCAGTAGTGGGACATCTTTGTTACAATAAATTTTTGTTAGTTACACTACTGAGCTAGTAGTTCTATAGAACTAGAACTCACTCATTCTCTCCAACTGTATTTTTGTACCTCATAACCAGCATCTCTCTATCCTCTCCCACCTCCCTGTCCTCCTTAATCACTTATAACCACTATTCTACTCTTTACATCTATAAGATAAACTAATTTAGCTTCCACATATGAGTATGTGGTATTATTTTTTCTGTGCCTGGCTTATTTCCCTTAATATAGTGTCCTTCAGGATCATCCATCTTGCTCCAAAAAGGAATTTCATTCTTTTATATGGATAAATACTATTCCATTGTATATATGTAACACATTTTCTTCATGATTTCACTGTTGAAGGATACTTAGCTTGTTTCCATTTCCTGGCTCTTGTGAACAATGCTGCAATGAACATGCAAGTAAGTGCAGGTGTCTCTTAGACATACTAACTTCCTTTCTGTTGGATATGATACCCACTAGTGAGATTGCTGGATCATATAGCATTCTTTCTTTTAGTTTTCTTGACTAATCATTTTCTAAAATGGCCAAACTTATCTACATTCTCACCAACAATGTATACCAGTTTCTCTTCATTTATATCTTTGCTAGCATTCTAATTTTTGTCATTTTGATAATAACCATTCAAAATGAGGTGAGATTGTGTCTCCCTCTGGATTAGATTTGCATTTCCCTAATGATTAAGGATATTGAGAGTTTCTTTTATATACTTGTTGACAAGGTATATATCTTCTTTATAGAAATGCCTACTAAGGTCTTTGGCACTTGTTTAATAAAATTGTTCATTTTTCCTGCTATTGAGTTGTTTGAGTTCCTTATATATTCTGGTGAGATATACAGTTTGTAAATATTTTCTCCCATTTTTCCTGTCGTTTCTTTTTTTTTTTATTCATGTGTGCATACAAGGCTTGGGTCATTTCTCCCCCCCGCCCCCACCCCCTCCCTTACTACCCACTCCGCCCCCTCCCTCCCTCTCCCCATCACCTCCTCAATACCCAGCAGAAACTATTTTGCCCTTATCTCTAATTTTGTTGAAGAGAGAGTATAAGCCATAATAGGAAGGAACAAGGGTTTTTGCTGGTTGAGATAAGGATAGCTATACAGGGAGTTGACTCACATTAATTTCCTGTGCATGTGTGTTACCTTCTAGGTTAATTCTTTTTGATCTAACCTTTTCTCTAGTTCCTGGTCCCCTTTTCCTATTGGCCTCAGTTGCTTTTAAGGTATCTGCTTTAGTTTCTCTGCGTTAAGGGCAACAAATGCTAGCTAATTTTTTAGGTGTCTTACCTATGCTCACCCCTCCCTTGTGTGCTCTCGCTTTTATCATGTGCTCAAAGTCCAATCCCATTGTTGTGTTTGCCCTTGATCTAATGTCCACATATGAGGGAGAACATATGATTTTTGGTCTTTTGGGACAGGCTAACCTCACTCAGAATGATGTTCTCCAATTCCATCCATTTACCAGCAAATGATAACATTTCATTCTTCTTCATGGCTGCATAAAATTCCATTGCGTATAGATACCATATTTTCTTAATCCATTCGTCAGTGGTGAGGCATCTTGGCTGTTTCCATAACTTGGCTATTGTGAATAGTGCTGCAATAAACATGGGTGTGCAAGTGCCTCTGGAGTAACCTGTGTCACAGTCTTTTGAGTATATCCCAAAGAGTGGTATTGCTGGATCAATGGTAGATCAATGTTGAGCTTTTTAAGTAAAAAAGAAACTTCTGTTTAGTTCACTTGCCCATTTCTTTACTGGTTCATTAGTTTTGGGAGAATTTAGTTTTTTAAGTTCCCTGTATATTCTGGTTATCAGTCCTTTGTCTGATGTATAGTTGGCAAATATTTTCTCCCACTCTGTGGGTGTTCTCTTCAGTTTAGAGACCATTTCTTTTGATGAGCAGAAACTTTTTAGCTTTATGAGGTCCCATTATCTATGCTATCTCTTAGTTGCTGTGCTGCTGGGGTTTTGTTGAGAAAGTTCTTACCTATACCTGCTAACTCCAGGGTAGTCCCTACTCTTTTTGTATCAACTTTAGAGTTTGGAGTCTGATATTAAGATCCTTGATCCATTGTGAGTTAATCTTGGTATAGGGTGATATACATGGATCTAGTTTCAGTTTTTTGCAGACTGCTAACCAGTTTTCCCAGCAGTTTTTGTTGAAGAGGCTGCTATTTCTCCATCGTATATTTTTAGCTCCTTTGTCAAAGACAAGTTGGTTATAGTTGTGTGGCTTCATATCTGGATCCTCTATTCTGTTCCACTGGTCTTCATATCTGTTTTTGTGCCAGTACCATGCTGTTTTTATTGTTATTGCTTTGTAATATAGTTTGAAGTCAGGTATTGTGATACCTCCTGCATTGTTCTTTTGACTGAGTATTGCCTTGGCTATTTGTGGCCTCTTGTGTTTCCATATAAATTTCACAGTATATTTTTCAATCTCTTTAATGAATGTCATTGGAATTTTGATGGGAATTGCATTAAACACGTAGATTACTTTAGGGAGTATTGACATGTTTACTATGATGAGTATACCAATCCATGAGCATGGGAGATCTCTCCACTTTCTATAGTCTTCCTCAGTCTCTTTCTTCAGAAGTGTATAATTTTCTTTGTAGAGGTCTTTCACATCTTTTGTTAGGTTTACACCTAGGTATTTGATTTTTTTTTGAAGCTATTGTAAATGGAATTGTTTCCATACATTCTTTTTCCGTTTGCTCATTGTTAGTGTATAGAAATGCTAATGATTTTTCTATGTTGATTTTATATCCTGCTACCTTGCTGTAGCTATTGATGATGTCTAGAAGCTTCTGAGTAGAGTTTTTTGGGTCTTTAAGGTACAGGATCATGTCATCTGCAAATAGGGATATTTTGACAGTTTCTTTACCTATTTGTATTCCTTTTATTCCTTCTTCTTGCCTAATTGCTCTGGCTAGGAATTCCACTACTATGTTGAATAGGAGTGGAGATAGTGGGCATCCTTGTCTGGTTCCTGATTTTAGAGGGAATGGTTTTAATTTTTCTCCGTTAAGTATAATGCTGGCTGTAGGTTTGTCATATATAGCTTTTATAATGTTGAGGTACTTTCCTTCTATTCCTAGTTTTCTTAGAGCTTTTATCATGAAATGGTGTTGGATCTTATTAAAGGCTTTTTCTGCATCTATTGAGATGATCAAGTTAATGTGGTTTATTACATTTATTGATTTTCATATGTTGAACCACCCCTGCATCTCTGAGATGAAGCCTACTTGGTCGTGGTGAGTAATCTTTTTGATGTGTTGCTGAATTCGGTGTGCCATTATTTTATTGAGGATTTTTGCATCAATGTTCATTAAGGAGATTGGCCTATAGTTCTCCTTTTTGGAGGTGTCTTTGCCTGGTTTGGGGATAAGTGTAATACTGGCTTCATAAAATGTGTTTGGCAGTTTTCCTTCCCTTTCTATTTCATGGAACAGTTTAAGGAGGGTTGGTATCAGTTCTTCTTTAAAGGTCTGATAGAATTCAGCAGAGAATCCATCAGGTCCTGGACTTTTCTTTTTGGGGAGATTCTTGATTGCTGCTTCAATTTCATTTTGTGTTTTAGATCTATTCAGGTGATTAATTTCCTCTTGGTTCAGTTTTGGATGATCATATTTATCTAGAAATCTGTCCATTTCTTTAAGATTTTCAAATTTATTTGAATATAGGTTCTCAAAGTAGTCTCTGATGATTTCCTGGACTTCCATGATGTTTGTTGTTATCTCCCCTTTTGCATTCCTGATTCTACTAATTTGGGTTTTTTCTCTCCTCTTTTTAGTCAGATTTGCCAGGGGTCTATTGATCTTGTTTATTTTTTCAAAGAACCAACTTTTTGTTTCATTAATTCTTTGTATGGTTTTTTTGGTTTCTATTTCATTGATTTCAGCTCTTATTTTTATTATTTCTTTCCTTCTATTTGTTTTGGGATTTGCTTGTTCTTGTTTTTCTAGGAGTTTGAGATGTATCATTAGGTCATTGATTTAGGATCTTTCAGTCTTTTTAATATATGCATTCATGGCTATAAACTTTCCTCTCAGGACTACCTTAGCTGTGTCCCATAGGTTCCAGTAGGTTGTGTTTTCATTTTCATTGACTTCCACAACTTTTTAATTTCCTCTTTTATTGCATCGATGATCCACTCTTCATTAAGTAATGAAGTTATTTACTTTCCAGCTGTTTGCATATTTTTTGTCTTTACTTTTGTTGTTGAGTTCTACTTTTACTGCATTGTGATCAGATATTATGCATGGTATAATTTCTATTTTCTTATATTTGCTGAGACTTGCTTTGTGCCCTAGGATATGATCTATTTTGGAGAAGTTTCCATGGGCTGCTGAGAAGAATGTATATTGTGTAGAAGTTGGATGAAATGTTCTGTAGACATCAACTAGGTCCATTTGATCTATTGCATATTTTAGATCTTGGATTTCTTTATTGATTTTTTGTTTGGATGACCTATCTATTGATGATAATGGGGTGTTAAAGTCTCCCACAACCACTGTGTTGGCATTTATATATGCTTTTAGCTCTTTCAGGGTGTGTTTGATGAAATTGGGTGTGTTGACATTGGGTGCATATAGTTGATAATTACTGTTTCCTTTTGGTCTATTTCCTCTTTTATTAGTATGGAATGTCCTTCTTTATCTCATTTGATCAATGTAGGTTTGAAGTCTACTTTGTCAGAGATAAGTATTGCTACTCCTGTCTGTTTTCAGGGGCCATTGGCTTGGTAAATCTTCTTCCAGCCTTTCATTCTAAGCCTATGCTTATTTCTGTTGGTGAGATGGGTCTCCTGTAAGCAACAAATTGTTGGATCTTCCTTTTTAATCCATTTTGTCAAGCGGTGCCATTTGATGGGTGAATTAAGTCTGTCAACATTAAATGTTAGTACTGATAGGTATGTGGTGATTCCTGCCATTTAGTTGTCTTAGTTGTTTGAAGGTTTGATTGTGTGTACCTAAGTTGAAGTTACTCTCTACTTTCTTGCTTTTTCTTTTCCTGTGGTTTGGTGCTGCCTGTCTTTTTATGGTTAAGTTGGGTTTCACTTTCTGTGTGCAGAATCCCTTGCAGAATCTTTTGTCATGGTGGCTTTGTGGTCACATATTGTTTTAGTTTCTGCTTATCATGGAAGACTTTTATTGCTTCATCTATTTTGCATGATAGTTTTGCTGGATAGAGTATCCTGGGGTTGAAGTTATTTTCATTCAGTGCCCGGAAGATCTCACCCCATGCTCTTCTTGCTTTTAATGTTTCTGTTGAGAAGTCTGCTGTGATTTTGATAGGTTTACCTTTGTATGTTACTTGTTTTTTCTCTCTTACAGCCTTCAATATTCTTTCCCTAGTTTCTGAACTTGTTGTTTTAATGATGATATGTCATGGGGTAGTTCTATTTTGATCTGGTATGTTTGGTGTCCTGGAGGCCTCTTGTATCTGTATGGGAATAACTTTCTCTAGATTTGGGAAATTTTCCATTATTATTTTGTTGAATATATTACACATTCCCTTCGCTTGCACCTCTTCTCCTTCTTCGATGCCCATGATTCTCAAGTTTGGTCTTTTGATGGTGTTGGTGAGTTCTTGCATTTTCTTTTCACAGGTCTTGAGTTGTTTAATTAATAGTTCTTTGGTTTTTCCTTTAATTACCATTTCATCTTCAAGTTCTGAGATTCTGTCTTCTGTTTGTTCTATTCTGCTGGATTGGCCTTCCGTTTTGTTTTGCAGTTCTGTTTCGTTCTTTTTTCTGAGGTTTTCCATATCCTGGGTGGTTTCCTCTTTAATGTTGTCTATTTTTGTCCTAAGTTTATTTATCTGTTTATTCATCATGTTCTCTCTTTCACTTTGGTGTTTATGTAGTGCTTTTGTGGTTTCTTTTATTTCTTCTTTTGCTTTTTCAAATTCTCTATATTTGTTGTCTTGGAATTTCTTGAGTGTCTCCTGTACATTTTGGTTGACCCTATCCAGTATCATCTCTATAAAATTCTCATTGAGTACTTGTAGTATGTCTTCTTTTCAATTATTCTTGTGGGCTTCATTGGGTCCTTTGGCATAGTTTATGTTCATTTTGTTGGAGTCTGGATCTGAGTATCTGTTTTCTTCATTCCCCTCTGGTTCCTGTACTAATTTTTTGCTGTGGGGAAACTGGTTTCCCTGTTTTTTCTGTCTTCCCGTCATTGTCGTTGGTGTTGTTACTGTCCCTGTACTGTGTGCAATTAAATATTTTCTAGCTTGTAATAATAACAATGGTAATATTTAGAATGGAAGGGTGAGCAGAGATGGAAAGCAAGAAGTTAAAGAAAAGGGAAAAACAAATAAACAGACAGAAGGAGAAAACAGAACAAGGAATCAGACAAGAAAGTTTCAAAGGTATAAACATGGAGTGTTAGTGTACTAATTGACAGTAAGCTGAACAGACATTAGAGAGACAGAGAGAGGATTGCAAATCAAAAATAAAAAAATAAAAATAAGAATAAAAATAAAAAATAAGTAAATGAAAGAAATATCCACATATAAAAATGAATTAAAATAAGATGAAAAATAGAAAATTAAAAAAAAAAAAATCAAAAAACCAAAAAACCTCCAAGTTCAAGTACAATGAAGTTTCAGTCTTGATAATTTGGGTGTCCGTCTCAGTCTCCAATCCTGGAGATGGTGCCTCAGATGTTGTTCTGTAGTTATCTCATCAAAGGGGACACATAAAGTAAAACAAAACTACACACACACACACACACACACACACACACACACACACAAACAAAAAAGAACTCCCACCAAGTGTCCCAAGTTCAAATGCAATACAGTTTCTGTAAGTTTTTCAGTTGTTCTCTCATCAAGGGTAGGGAGAACAGGAAAAAAAAGAGTCTGGAGACAATTCTGAGAATGGTGTCTGCAGCTGTGGCTTGCCTGCCCTCTGCTGTCAGCCTGCTGTTGCTGGTGGCGTTATTTATGCAGATTTCTGGGGTGAGCTTAGCACTCACCTGGCCCTGCAGGCTTTGTTTGCTCAGAGTTCTCCTGTGCGGGAGCCTCTGCTACAAGCTTTCCCCTTTTCAAGCACACTGGGAAAGGTGACACTGAACCTGCATTGTCAGGCCTGCGTGTTTATTTACAGTTCATGTGGGAAGTGGGTTTTCCCCCCTCTCCTGTAGAGTTTTCCTCCCACCACCACTTTCACAAGCTTTCCTGCTCCTGATTACTGGGAGGTGCTGCTGCTCCTGCCAGCCGCCATGTTTGTTTACAGTTTAAGTGGAAAGTGGGTCTTCCCTCCTCTCCTGTGGAGTTTTCCTCCCTCCGACACTCTCACAAGCTTTCCCGCTCCTGGTTGCTGGGCATGTGCCCCCCGCTCCCGCTGGAGACTCTCTGGCCTGCCCAGCTTGTTTATTTACAGTCCTGGGAAGGATTCCCTTCCCCCAATCTTCAGTGACCAGGGCTCCCCACCCTCTTTCCCATGTGTCTTTATTGTTCTTATTGCTTATTACTCAGTTTCTCTTTTTTCCCCTGGTGGCGGTCAGTTTGTCCAGGGGGCTATGCTGCTTTGGCCCAGGCTTGTCTGTGGGAGTACCACAGTACCGCAAAGTTCACCTGGTCTGCGTCTTCCCAAGCCATCTGGGCACAGGCGACTGGCTGCCTTGGGGCCCTCCTGGTTTCTCCGTTTAATGTGAAATGGAGATTCTCTGCACCAGCTGGAGGTGTGGAGGGGTCACAGTTATGCCTCTTCTCAGTGATTATGCCTGCAAAGTGTGTCTCCAGCATCTCTCCAAGATTTCACTATAGGAGGCTCGCTTTCTGCTTCCTCCCTCTAGCCGCCATCTTGGAATCTCTACTGTAGTTTCTTTACTTTGTTGATTGTTTCCTTTGTTGTGCAGAGGATTTTTAGTTTAATGCAATCCCATTTGTCTATTTCTATGCTTGTTTCCTATGCTTTTGAGATCTTATCCAAAAAAATCTTTGCCTAAACCAATGCTTGAAGTGTTTGACTTTTTAAGCATCTAATATGTATAATGATGAAAAGTCAAAAGCAAGATGGAAATTACTAATTATGCTTTCATCATTCATGCATGTGTGTAGTATATTTTCATTTTGCCCTATAGTGTTTTCAAACATGTAGCTTTAATTTTGTGTGATAGTTTAATAAAGCAAATACAGGAATGCAATTATATGGCACAAAAGAGATTATTGGAAACTGATTCTTAATTACCCTTTAGTTGAAATAACCTCTATTTAGTCTATTATTTTATTAAATTTACAGAAGAAAAATATCACATCTGAGAAAGTAAATGTTTACTAATTGAAGACTTTGCCAGTTTTTGTCTCAAGTTATCTATAGAGGGCAGCAAAGAGCTTCAGTTCAAGACTATGAGGTTGGGTTATGAAGTTCTAAGAGCTGCTTTCTATTTCAGCACCATTTTAAACACTACAAGACATGTCAGAGTCAAGGTTCAGTTTGCTAAACTTAGATGGTTGTTGTTTGGCATACATGGAAGAGAGTGAGGTCAGAATCAGCTACTTGACTGAAATCAGGTGAAAGCAGCAAATCAGTACATCATTGCATCTATCATTCCATTAAAACAGCAAAGCTTAGTATAAAAGAGATGTTTTAAAAAAATTTTTTTACAAAACATTATAAAATAAATTGTCAGATTGTAATCGATACAGAATATGGTGTTTTATAAAATTATAAACTGGTAATCATTCATGAATAAGGAAACAAAGCAAATTATGATTTAAAGTGAATTTGATTTTAGTGCTTTCCCATTAGTATACAACAGCTATGTCTCTAATCTAAGCTTTTTATTCATCATTTATTATATTAAAAATCCAAAATATAGCCAAAAGGACACTAGCTCACCTGAAACCAGAGTAGAAATTCATTGTCCCAAATTGGTTTCTGATTCTGAATACAGTTTACCTCTAGGAGGTTTATTAAGCTATGCCCCTGAGGTCAACACTTATAGACTAAAAAAGAAGAAACAAAGACTGGGCAGGGGAAAGATCAAACTGCACTAACAGGCCCAATCCAAATGGATGCTATGGACCTAGAATGGTCCTTTAGAGTCCTAAATCAGACTGAGAAAATGAAGTCTTTATGCTCTCATGTGGGTCACTCCAGAATGGGATGTGTGACCTTGAACACAGCAGCTCAGGCAATTCCTGCTAAAGTCCCAAGTTCTTCATTAAAAGGATATTTGAGTGGAACATATCATTGTTTTTGATTGGTTATGAAGTGTCCCCTAAATGACTCGTGTTTTGAGGATTTGGTTCTCAGCTGGTGTGGCTATTTTGGAGTTCTGGAAACTTTAAGGAAGTAGGTGGGAGAGAGTCCCTGGGGTTATCTTATCTGTGGCCCCTTCTTCAGTGTGTGTGTGTGTCTGTGTGTGTCTGTGTGTGTGTGTGTGTGTGTGTGTGTGTGTATATCTGTTTCCTGTCTGCCATGAAGTAAATAGCTCTCTTCCCCTGTATTCCTATACTCTTGCCACCATGATGTTCTGACCAAGCACATGAATCCAAGTGACCATGAACTGAACCCTCTGAAACTTTGAGCCAAAATAAATCTTCCTTTAAGTTGCTTTCTCAGATATTTTGTCACAGCAATGAGAAAAGTACTTTAATGCAATCACTATGTCCACCAAATTCATATGCAATATAAAGTAATCAAATCACATTATGCTAACACTGAAGCATTTATTTTGCAAGCTTTGTTATCTTTTACAGTGTTAGCTTATTAATTCATGTTTAATAGGAAGCTATTATCTGAACAAGCTTGTGAGCACCTTCAAATTCAGTTCTTAAAAGGTAAGACAGGTGATGATTGAAAATACTGAGATGAATACTATATTCAAAGTTTACATTAAGAAGGAAAATACTGAAACACAAAAGAAAAAGTGACTAGGGAATTGCTTAATTGTACTTAAAAGAACATTTTACAACACCTTCAGGCATTCATTTTTCAAAGAACCAATTTAGATAAGGAGAATGAATGTGTTAATTTGAAAACATTCTAATCTCTTCATTTAGGGAAATCTTTAGAGGACTAGCACTAAAGCAAGATCAGAGGGGCAACAGGGAATTTGTTTAGTTTCAAAGAAAATGACACTGACTTTACTATTGTAGAAAATATTTACTTATTTAAGATATATGGACAGAGAAATATAAAGAAGAAAATTAAAATATCCACAATCTCCATAATCTCTCAACTCAAAAAAAAAAAAAATCAGTGTCCCAGTTTTCTTTCCAATCACTTTTTCTTCCATACAAGTATAAAGTTTTGATTCAGACTTTTTATGCTTATAGACTAAGGTTTTTTTAATATCTTTTCCATTTAAAAAATGTTCAAATGAAACCGTGCAACTACTGCAGGTTGCTCTATTTCCTTGGCACACGGAGCATGTAATTAGTACCATTATAAGGAATGATAAGAATAGCTGAACTAGAGTGCATATTTCAAGCTATTTCTTTTGGAGAAATTCCACAAAATGGAAGTACTTGGTCTGAGAAAATAGCACTTTAGGTTTTTAGTATTTTGTCAAATTGGATGTCAAAAAGTGTATATGTCAATTTCCTTTGCCTTTGATAGCATTTATCTTTTTCAACAATTCTTAAAAATTTGAGGAGGAAAATATTTTATTGCATTCCAACTTTTTATTTCTTTGATTAAGTGCAAGTAAACTTTTATATTCAATTTCCTGCCTCTTTCTTGCAAATTATCTACTTAGTGCAAAATCAGTGGTTCTTAAAAATTGGTAGCTCTCTTTATACAGTAAGGATCTTATCCTTTCCTTTATATATTAAAGATATTTTGTTACAATTATTTTTCCCAGTTTGCCATTTTCCCATCACTTTTGGCTACTTTCTAAACTATAGAATTTTGGTGTGTGATGTCAAGAATGTGATTCTTTCTCTTTGAGCTTTCTTCTATTTATATTTCTAAAGTTCTTTTCCATAGATCATGTGTATATTATTAAATTTACTGATTTTTATTAAAAAATTCTTTAATCTAAAAAGTAAGGATATGATTAATTCAACTCCAAATAATTTATTACAGAGGCAAAGTTTGTTTTTCTTTTTTTTACCACAACCTGTGGTAACAAAATACATTTACATCACAATCTAGAATACATATGTCACACATACACTTACACATGTACCTGTAATTGAAATGAAAGTATCAAAAATTAGCCTTAATATATGTGTTAAAATCTGATATTTACTATTCTTCTCTTAACTCTAAAAGATAGATACCATTATTATCAAATTTCACAAATAAGTAGATTGAGTTTTATTTTCTGGCTTTCTAGTACTTATGGCTCTAATATTTCTAACCTTTCTGAATTCACTAGAGCTTTGCTCCCCTCCTCTCTGCCTTCTGCTTCCCTTCAGTTCCCTTTCAATTAAAAATAACTGACTGTGGTCCACAAATTTGATTTAAAATTCGTAATGGTTATGACACACTGTTTGGAAAAGAAGATGTAGTGAATTCTCATCTGGTAATCTCTGCTTTATACTGAGTTTTTATATTCTAGTGTATGTTAAAGAATTATAAACTCTGTTCCAATAGGTCTTAATATTTTATCCAAAGAAGAGATTTTTGTGTCAGTTGTTGGTCTGCTCACTGATGGAGGATTCAAGGCCTTGGTTATAACTAACAAATCCAGTCGCCTAAATCCCAGAATGTTCAAAAAGGAATAAATACCACAAGACCAAACTGAAAGAAATAAGCAACTTATTACAGTTCAACAATTCATATTATTGATTTCTGATTACTTATATCTTTCCATTATTATATCTTTCCATAACTCAACTGTATCTCTTTTCACTTATTCTTAAGTTCTGGCTAAATTCAAACATTTTTTTTCCTGCCCCCATCTCTGGCCTGTATCTCTCTACAAAAAAGCTACAGAGAAATGTTTACCTTATATAAGAGTAAAACTTTTGGTGCTTGAATAGTTGTTTGGGGTTTAGAAGCAGCAACAATACTTGGTCAAAAATTTCCAGGGTACATGTGATTGGGCAAGCCCTAATAATCTAAAAGCATGCACCAAAGTGTGAGAACATACCTACAAAAATTTTACAATGTGATATAGCTCAAACAAGCTAAGCCTAATTTTCTTGGGATGTATGTGCTGGAATCAACAACAGATGTGTCTTGAGAATTGGGAATTTATGAAGCTAAGTGAATGCATGGAACCCTGTTAAAAGAAAATTTTCTGACTCTTCTCCTGATCTTAATAGATATCAGTAAACTAAACACTAAGGTGAATTATTGATTTACTGTCCATGTTTACTGAATGGACGTGTCACAAAAAGAGTAAAATATAGATATAGGACTCAAGATTATATATTTCTTACATTTATATGTTCCACTGTATTTAAGAAACTTCAAAATGGATCGCTTACCACAATATATTTTACTGCCAAAAAAATAAAATAAAATAAACATAATTTTTTGGGGGGTTTAATTGGGGTCCCCATAAAATTTTTGTGTTGGAATCCTAAACCATAGAAACTTAGAATATGACCATTGGAAGAAAAATCATTATAGATGTAAGTAAGATGAAATCATAGTAGGATTGGTCCCTAATCTTATATGACTGATGTTCTTATATAAAGGAAGACTTGAACACAAAGACAAGTACACAGGGATGATGCCATGTGATGTTTGCAATTGTGCTGCTCCAAGAAGATGGGCAAGAGCCCTGCATCTCAGAGGAGCAGAGCCCTTCATTGCTGCTTCTGACTTTGAGATCTGTAAGACGATCAATTTCTGTTTTTCCAAGCCACCCAGTTTGTGCTACTCTGGTGGCCCCAGCAAACTAGCCAGTAACTTGACAGATTTTAATCCCAAAAAACAAACACAAAACTTGTGATGGTTTATGATGTACGTTAAGAATGAATGCTCTATGAAATGAATTATAGGTAATTGTTTTGTAATCACAATGCAGTACAAATGTTATGCTCCTAAGAACACTGTTAATGGAATGAGTGCACTCCATATTATTCTCATTTTAAGTAATGTTCATTTTCTTTCATGGAGTTTTATTTTAATTAAGGATCAAATTGTTCAAAATGTTCCCTCAAATCCCTTTATCCCTGTTGATCCACTGATGAATCTGAATATTCTAAGTGGTACAATTTTAAAAATCTCAATGGTATTTTTTAACACTCATGATTATTCTTCTTAGACAAGAGTTATTGAATTAAGTGAGCTATGAAATAGTTAGCTATATAATTGTATGCATTTATAATATTGAACATTAAACCCACATTTGTTCAAAATTTTAAGAAACAGTATGCTGCAGGTAATCAAATATTTTGTATAATATAATTTTAAGCATTAGAATACATTTAATTATAATCTCTATAAAATACATTTTAATCTATTTGACTTTAAAATAGATATTGGGAATTTATAATATCTTCAAGTTTTCATTATAAAAGCATTTTTAAATAATTTTGTAGATGGGTGAGGTGACTTGTCTGTCTAAACTCTGGTTATCTAAACTTTGTGTAAACTATAGTCTTATTTTAATTACAACTCCACCAAATTAAGGGAAATTGAATTTTGAATAAACACTGATTGAAATGGGTATGTATAATTTAGAGAAAACTGTGGAGACACTGATGAATATTTATGGAGTGGGTTCTGGGCAGTGAAAGTAGAAACTTAAAAATTTAAAAGACCAAAAAAAAAAAGGAATAATCACTTTTCCTACATGGTTCTTTATTGACTTTATTGAATTAAATGGCTACAGGTCACCAGTGTTTTTGTCATAGTGTAGAGGCTAGTTTCACTATGAATTTTAATCTTTTAAAATTCAATTAATAAGTCCAGTAACCCTTGGCATGATTCTTTTATGATTTATCCATTTACTTTTTTGAGCACATAAAAATAAGAAGCATAGAGTATCTCCTTGCTTCATCATGGTATTCAGTTGCATTTCTGAAAGCCCATTGGGCCTGCACTGGGTGCTGAGAGGTACCCATGAACTGGACAGGAGTTTTCTCTCTGCATATGAGACTGTCTTTGGTACAAAAGTTACACACTGCCGAAGTCTTAATGCTAATAAAAGCAATCCTTAAAAATTGATATAGTTGAATATTTATAGCTATAATATTCCAAAGTATTAACCCTAATGGTTGGTAATCTTTGGAGAGTAGTTTCTCTGGATATGGAAATAAAATTTAAAGAGCCACAATAAGAATCATTTCATAAAATTCCCTGTATTAAAGTGTGCAATCCAAATTTCTCTCTCAGTAAATTAATGAGAACCAACCATAATTGTATGCAAATGGTCCAACTCACAAGAAGAACCCTGGGGAGTACCAACATTTAAGAGGGTCAGGAAAAAAAAGGACCAGAATGGAAGGGGAAAGTGAAGCAAAGATAAAGACTGTGTGGTATCACTGATGTCAAGAGTAGAAAGCTTTTCAAAAAGGAGAGAGTGACTATTCTGCAATCCCAGTGGAAAACTGGTTCCACCAATGGCTGCAAATACCACTAGGTGAAAGATTATCTGTACATGCTGAAGTATCACCTCACAAATTGCTCACTAATAGGAAAAGGGAAATGATACATACATATTAAGATACATAAAGAGATAGAGATAAAGATAGATAGATAGATAGATAGATAGATAAATCTAACAGACACTGCAGTCACCAAATGATAAAACTTAACTTCATAGTGGGGTCATCTGATATTGGGGGCTTCCTGCTGGGAGGGAACATGAAGCAATAAGTACCACTTACAAAGAAATCTCCAAAGAATAGCTAAACCATTTCTCATTAAGCCTACAGTCTTTACCTCCAACCTATAGCAAGCATAGAGATTTTAAAATAATGTATAAAAACAAATGAAACAAACAGATAAATTTAGAAAGTGGGCCATTCTAAAGACAACTGACCTACGTTCTTTAAAATGTTAACATGATCATGGAAAAAACATGGGATAACTGTTCCAGATTAAGAGTTTAAAGAACATGACCAAATATTCTGCATGACACCTGAGAATGAGCTTAGACACAAAGTAAAGTAGCTAATTTTTGAGACCATTAAGAAATATAAATATGTACTATATAGTAGATAATATCAGCAAATTATTATAAATTTTCTTAGTTGTGGTAATAGCACTTGGGTTGTAGGAAAATGTCCTTATTTTTAGAAAGTGCACCTGAAGATTTAAAGGTGTCTGTATGGCATGACATCCACAGTTTACCTACACATAAAGCAGATGCTAGAGTGTTAAGGACTGTTGAGGAGTCTATCTGGTGGCATCAGATACAATGTAATCATTGCACTCTTTAAACCTTTCTCTGTATTTAAAAGTGTTCCTTAAAAAAAAAAAAAACAGTGTATGTGGGAAGGGGAGTGTCAAAAGTTGCTGAAAGATTCAGTGAGATAAGTACAGACTTAGTAGGTGGGAGGTTGATTGTTTCTTTTGTGGCAGCACTTTTAGCCATTTAACAATAGATTGAGAATTAAACCAAGGGTGAGAAAAAAAAAATACTATGCTTAAACAACTCTTGGATGATGTTAGCATGTAATATATAGAAAGAAATAATTATGAAAATCGAAGGAAATGTGCATTTGAAGAAGAGATTCCAGTTTTTCTATTTTTATATTTTGCCTTGTGATTTTTTTTTCTTTTAGTATACTGTAGTTTTGTGTTAAGAGGGAAAGAAGTGTAATAGAGAAGTTTTGTATAGAGCAAGAGAAAGGAAGAGTACAGAAAAAGTGGAGGGCGCTGATTCAAGGGTTTTGGAATCTGAATAAGGAACCAAAACAAAGGGAGGCAGAAATTGATTTTTTATGTAACTAGTTTTGGAGACCTCATTTGCATGATCCTTCCCCAAATCTTATAATTAATGTACATACCTTTTACTTTGAAAAGAGTTTCCATATAAACCCGGACCCTACAAATCCTGGATTCACATATATGGAAAGGTATTATTAAATAGGGGAAAAATGGTGTAAAATTATCATCCTTATAAAATAGAACTTCTCAAATTTCGGCAGGCCTGAGAATCATTCAGAGGGGTGGTTGAAACACCTGAAGTAGTATCTTATCTTCATTTGACAAAAGAAGAAAGGAAGACTCATAAAGACTATAGGACTTCCCAGCATCACACAGCTCTCATGCACTAGTGCACTACAATTGCATTGGTCTTTACACCACAGTGCTCTTTTTACAGTATTAAGCCTGTGTCATTTCTGTTATGTTAATTAGGATTATGAAAGATTAGTTTTTATTGATTCCTTAGAATAAAATGCAAATTTTGAGACATTTAAACTGAACTCTCCAACTGCATTTTCATTTGCTAAGAGCAAGGTTTTCTACCCTATACCCCATCTTGTTGGCCTGGTTGTTAATAGAAATATTGCAGAATTTTAGATAACAAGCCTTCCTCTGAATGCATCAGTTCATATGGCTGCACAAAAAATTACCACAAGCATAGAACAACAACATCAACTGAAAAACACAAATTTATTGTTTCACGATTTCCACAAATCAAAAGTCTTAGGCAACGCTGAGCCAAGTTCTCTGTTCAGGGTCTCTCATGAAATAAAATGAAAGTATTCACTGCGGCATCTGTCTCACCTGAGACTTTGGAGCCTTCTCCAAAGTCCCTGATGATAGAATTTCAGGACTGCTTTCTTGTTGGCTGTCAGATAGGAGGCATTCTCACCTTCAACAGCTGCCCCCTTGTCTTCTGCAAGTGTTCTTTTCCACAGAGTGGCAGTTTTCTTCCTTGAGGCTAGAAGAGAATCACTCTTCAGTGGACTAAGTCAGTCTTACACATTGTAACACCATTGTAGAGTGACTCTCCCTTCCTATATGATGAAACCTAATCTATGTGAGTCCCATCATCTTCTAGTCCTAGCCACATTCAAGGGGCAGGGGTTATACAGAGTGGGAATGTTAGGGTCATTTTAGAATTTGGCCTTGCCACACATAAAGATATTTGCACAGTTACCTCTAGGCATTTTCTACTTAATGAGATCTCAATATTTACTCATAATTACTTTTTAAAAAGTTTTGAGATTCAACCAACAATGATTTTTCCCTGGTTGCTTGTTTTAAGTCTGTTCTAACAATCAAGCAAACACATAGGACAAGAATCCCATTCTTGGTAAAACAATGAGTTTGTTATCTGTCTTTGATGTGACTATAATTGCCTCCTTTGCTAATGTTGCTCATCATTTGAAGAGAATCTGTAATAGAGATCCTTTTAGAAATTATTCTTTTAGAGATTATTATCCTTTGAATATGTATACTTTTTTGAATATTCAGCTCTGCTTTGTAAAAAGTAAACTAAGATTCTGTCTGGCAGTTGAACAGAACATGAATTTATAATTTAGCATTGCGTTGTATATTTTAAAGGGTTGTGAATATAATAATAAGTATTAACACACTACAGGGAATATGTGGCCATGGCAGTTGTAGGTGTTAATTATGTTGTCAGCTGAAAGAGTGAAAATCCAACCTCCTGAACTTGGGTCTTGGTAGGTTGGCCAAGTATTTGATTTAAAAAAAAAAAAGTATTGTTATAGTCCTAAGTATTTTTGCTCCTTTAGACTTTTTAATTTTTTTTTCAATATGGAAATGCAAATTGGATCAGACCCATTTGAGTCCCTGAACTGTATGGCTTAGTAGATTCACTAGAGGGTTTTGAGTAGTGTGAACTAGATGCTTAAGGAGTGTCCAGGGTTTTGACCACAGTGGGCAATCCTTTAAGTCAGAGAATCTCTATTAATACAGGATATACAAAAGCTGTGTTCTTGCTTTTAGACATTTGAAGGTGTCAATCTATTCTAGTAGTCACTAGTAAATATGTTCCATCACTCATGCTTAATTGCTCTGAGAATTTAAAAATAAAACTAAAGAAACTTATTCTAATGCTTTGTGAACTTTGTAAAATGCTATGTAGTATGTAAATGTTTACTGTGACTATGAGAAAACAAACCTAGACTCTAAAAATATTCTGATTGCTAGAAACAAACAAAGAAAGCATTTTCTTATGGAAAATTTAGTCATTAATGTTTACAAAATAGAAAAACTAAATACAGGACTTACGTGGATGATTGGAATACTAACCACATATCATGATTTTGAAAGATTTCAGGCATGGGCAGAAGCAACATTCTATTTCTTATTCTAAATGGGTTATAGTATTTACATTCAGGGTGACTCAGATCTGCATATTACAGCCAAAATCAACTTTAAAAATAGTCAATATGATACTTCTTCACCTACCCTTCAATCAGTGATTTTGCAATGCTTTTTAGTAATTGAAGACCCAATCTCCATGGGGCCTTGTGACTTATCTCAGTCTCACACTATTGTCCCTCTGGGATTTCTATCCCATTGCATTGACCTCTATTTTCTATTTAGAAAATATACCTCTTTGGTTGCCCCCCACAACTTGCCCTTTTCTAGGACCTCACCTTTGTCATTTTCTGGGAAAAATATCCTATTCTGATTGCTCCCTACCTCCCCACCAATCTACCTAAATTTCATTGTTACCTAGGTCTAGACTATAGTGATTCTTTCTTTCTGAGTACTTCCCTCAATTTGTAATTATACATTTATTCATGAGATTGTTTAATTAATATTTGTCATAGCTCCCTGCAGATAGAGAAAACTCTAGGTCTATGTGCTTGCTATTTGATCTCCAGGGTCTACCACAGTAGTTAATATGTAAAAGACACTGATCAAGCACTTGTGGAATGAATGCCTGAATGAGTTAATAAATAAAGGGATGGGCAAAGGAATGTAGGAACTTGGTTGTTTGATCATCTCAAAAGCTACACCTGTAAATAAGCAAAGCCAGACCACAGTCATAACCACTCTGCCCCTTAACAGCAAGTCTGCCTCATAGTACCATGCCTGCCAACTAGCTGGCATTATTACTATTATCTTGATGTCATGGGATGCAGCTTGTGAACATTTTAATAAACCCATAATAGCAAAGACAGATGGTGACCTGAACACATTATGGAATGTCAGCACAGTTCCCATCCTTCTCACAGGTGGACCAAACATAAGGAGAAGAAGAATATAGACTGGCAGTAATTGCACAAGCCATGCGACAAAATAGATTTGAAGAGGTAGAATAGATTTCTTGCCAGTGGTTAGCTTTGAGATGGTATTTAAGGAAGTAAAAGAACAGCAATCCATTTCAGGCAGTCAGGTAGTATGTCAGAAGAAAGTACAAATGATAGAGACTAAAAGGCAAAAGTAATGTCAGCCAGGAGTGAGTGGAGAGGGTAAATGGGCAACAAGATTTGATGTAGCTAGAGAATAGTTTATATTGTTTCTCTAAGTCTTCCTTCCTGCTTAAAATAATGTGACTGCCAACTTAAAACTTCCATGGAAGTTATAGTATTTCAGCTCTCCTTCTCTGAAGGCACAGAAAAAGAAATTAAGTGTAGCCATTAAAACATGTTTTTTTCCCTTGAAATCAGTACTAGTGATCATGTGATTTGTTTTGGCATTTGTTAGCAATTCTAGGTGATGCCCATCCAAATTATTTGGTTTTTACTGACATTCTCAGAGAGACATTCTTCACTGACAGTCAAAAGATCAAATGTAATCAAATTTGTAATAAAATTAATTCTTCAGTAGGAAAGGGAAGGTTGGCATGCAAATGTCATCCAGCAAAGTTGAAATTTTAAGCTTTCTTTGCTCTTTTATCAAATGCTAAAATCAAAACTTTTTTGGATCACTGAGACTCAGTGACTATTTCTTTTAATACTTTTGAAATTGCCTTTGAAATGCACAGATAGAAACTTTATATGATTAAGACAAGCTAAAACTAACTTTTACCTGGTGAAAACCAAAGTAACATTATCTACCATCCTAACCTTTGTGAATGGCTCTCTATATCTATTTTTTTCTTAAGTAAGCAAAATAAAATATTAAAGGTTCTAGAAAAAAGAAACACATAACTTGAAATTAGAATTTGAAATAGAATATATATTTAAAAGTGATTGAGGAAAGTCATTGGACAAATGAAGGCACACAAAAATAATTCTTTTATGATTCTTCTTTTAATTCCTTCTTAATCATCCCATTTTGGCATGAAAAATACCAGGACTTTAGTTTTATCTACTAAATCAGTAAAGGTGGCCTCAATAATCTGGCACATTATATAAACCTGTCAGGAGTTATGTGTGCTTTGTTCTTCTTCATCCTCTTCTCCATTGAACCCAGATTCAAATCTAGTCTTATAACATCTGTTTCAACCCTACTATGCTTCCATTTTGTTTTGGTTGAGCTATGGCAAACCTCACTCCTGACCATAACTCTTCTTACCTCAATCTCCTAGTTCCCCAGCCACACTGCCTCCAGTTGGATGCATTTTCCTTCCTCTATGTCTAGTGAACCCTTAGGCTTAGATAGTATTCTGGAGCTCATTGGAACAAAGGCCTTTCCTGCTGTCCCTCTGACTAGATGCTTCCACACTCCTGTGTGATTCATGTCTCCCATAGGGTTTTCTTCAAAACACTTAACACAATTTACCTATTTGTAAGGCAGTCTTATAATAATAAGAGAGGGCAGTCTCTAATCTGTTGCTGACCAGTGCTTCTCAGAGTTAAGTGGGAAGTTAATGTATAGATGCTGAGGTGGGCTAAATGAAGTTCTTTAAAGGCATGAAACTATAAATGGCTTGTGGAGCTGACTACATTTAGGAGAGCTAAGGTTTTTAATCATACCAAAATTATTCAAAGCTCTCTCAAGTAAAAGAATATGGGTTAGGGTTATTGTTGGTAACATGAAATGGCACACATAAAGAAACATTTAAATTTTCTTAAAAATAATCTTTGGAGTTAAACATTCTTCAGTGAGCAAAAATATTATTCAGAGAAAAAATGTACCTCTTTAGAAAAGAAACATAGCCCCCCATCTAAGTTGGTTATGAACCTATAGATGAGTAAATAAGACACAAGAGGGAATTATATACCATTCTTATTTGAAAAGTTATAAATAATATGTTTATAGAGTCTCACATGCACATCAAAAGAGCCAAAGAGTGCAACAAAATGTGTTTTCTTTCTCATGCATCCAGGAAAGGCAGAGGTCGACAAGACTATACTTAGCTGAGTACTTAAAAATAAGTGTGAGCTTTAAAAAAAAAAAAGATATATATTGTGGGATTTCCCAAGGAGTCCAATTAAGGAGGACCAGGTATTACCTGTAAGTCTGTACATTCAGGAATTACTCTAATTTAGGAAAGCTTTTTGCACTGTCATTAATATACAAATAATAGTTATAATCTATTTGATGCTTTCTATGTACCTAGCACTATATAAGGTATTTTATATATGTTATATTATTTAATGATAGTGTTGAATATGTGAGAAATAGATGAATATCTTTATCATTGACTAGTCAACGGTATCTTTATCATTGACTAGTCAACGGTAACTTTACCAAGAAGGCTATTGTCTTTTGGTTTTGATTTTGTTAATAACCCATGTAGTACATATAACTGCCACATTGGTCTTAGCAGTTCATTTATATAGAATTGTTGTTACTCTTCCTTAAATGGATCTGAATTGAATTCATGTGGGATTGTTGAGTATAAATCAGGAAAAAGCTGGACACAATTCATTTGGGAAAGGCCAGAATTCTGAAATCAGTACAGAGAGATACCACATAAGCCATAAGAAAGGTCAAGGGCTTCAAGTTACAGAGGCTTCTCAGTGTTACAGGCAAAATGAGCTTCCCAGGTAAAATAGCCAGGAGAGTGTATCTGCATCAGAGAGTACACTAGGGTAGAGATATCTGCTTTTGGTTTTCTTCGTTTTGCAAGAGACTTTATCACTCATTTGTCATTTCATCCATATAATTATATGCCACCATCTTTGTTAATACAATTTTAAAGAATATAAATATATGTATGTATATATATAATGTGAGAACATGCCTAAGTATGCATGTATGGACACATCTTATGTAGTAGTGTGTTTTATACAGAAAGAAAGTCTTGCCTATCATAATGACAGCTAACGTGTACACAGTGCATACTAAGTACATTCTTTCATTTAATTCTAACAATGCTAGGAGTCATTATTAGAGCATTGTTACTCTATTGATATTCTCATTTCACCAGTGAAGCCAATAATAGTTAGATACTTTAAGTTACATATCCAAGGTCTCTTCACTAGAAACTCATAAAGTCAAGACTTGAACTCAGATGTTACTGCAGTCAACACCAGTGCTATTCCTCACTACCAAGGTAAACAGCCTCAGTTACTGGTCAGCTCCATAAGTCATTCTAAGTTGTGCCACAACCTCTACTTCCACTGTTTACCTCTCATATTTTTGCCTACTACCACCCTACTTCTCATTTATGTTCCAAAGCTGCCTTTTTATTTTTCAAATAAAGCAAGATCAAACTTTATGTTTGCATTTACTCTCCCTGGACCACTCCATTCTCTTATGGGCTCCTATTCTTGCCCAAAACTCAAGGAGGTCTTTTCTGACTAACAATTTAGATAAATACTGACCTGTTCCAACTTTTATTGCCTTTATCACATTACCCTATTGCTTTCTTCATATTTCTTATCATTTTCTTCAGATTATCTGAGTTATCACTTTTTCCTTAGTTTATTTTTGTCTCCCCCAATAGAACCTAAGCTCTATGTAGAAAGGATTCTTATCTTTTTATTTAACACTGTATGTTTGATCTGTGACTGACTCCATAATACTAGATTTGTCTGCATTTATCCAAAGCTTGTGCCAAATTCCAATACAGCAAGAATGAATAAAATAGAAATTATAGTATAAAGAGGTAGTAGTATAATAATTGGAAAAAATTTTAATTGTTTTATTATTCATATGTGCATACAATGCTTGGGTCATTTCTCCCCCCTGCCCCCACCCCCTCCCTTACCACCCACTCCACCCCCTCCCTCTCCCCTCCACCCCCTCAGTACCCGGCAGAAACTATTTTGCCTTTATCTCTAATTTTGTTGAAGAGAGAATATAAGCAATAATAGGAAGGAATAAGGGTTTTTGCTAGTTGAGATAAGGATAGCTATACAGGGAGTTGACTCACACTCATCATTATCTTGACTGAGGGAAGTTTTATGGTTGAAATTGACACCTTAAGCTACATTCAATTTCTCTTTCAGAGAAACAGAGATAAAAGTTGTCTCTTCACTCAACTCTAGTTGGCTTCCTCATGCATATAAAACATGGATGATTGTGGTGGTCTGTGTGATATTGATTGCCTTTCAATTTCAAATCTGCTACTCTACGTAAATACTTTGTAAGCCTAACAGATTCCAGGATCTCCAAAAATTCAGATTTGGTATGTCTGATATGGGGCCTGGAAATGCACATGTTTTAACAGAACATCTCCACTGCAGCTTCTCCTACCCATCCATGTTTAGTAATCAGCAGATAACGCTGCCTGGATCAGAAAAAAAACTTCTGTGTTTTGTACTGGCAATGAATTTTAGACAAATAGCACATATTTGCATATTTGCATAACTTGAAACTGAAAGTCAAGAGTGCATTTTTAAGATCAAAATAAAAATTGAAATTTGCACCTTTTGAAATCTTTCATTCAGACATTGACTTCGTTTTCACTTATAAATCCTTCCTTCCAAAAATCACAAGGTGCTTTATAAACATTAACCACAGGGGAAACATGAGTCTTAACAAAAGCACTGTCACCTAGATAAAATATTTTTAGTAAATGAAAAAATATAATTCTGGCTTTCAAATTGAATTTCAAATGATATTTCCTGGTCTAGAAATGTGTGAATCTGTTTATTGCTTTGTTAGTTTGTTAGTTATGAGTAGTTTACTTGCACTTAGATGTTTTAAACACACTTGCAAGTAAACCCTCTTTTTGCCATGATCACTTTCTTTACTTTTAGATGAGAGATCACATATTATTTCCACCATTTTAGTAGGAGGAAAGAAGTTTGCCATCTTCCTCCCTTTCTTTACACAAGAGATCTTAATTTATCTTCTTTTTAATTGTCTCCAATCACTCTAAGGTGACTTTTTTGAATTTTGAATTAGGCCAGGTTTTAAACCATGTTCTGTCATGGTGTACTGTAACACTGTGAATTTTATGGACTTAAAACACATAAAATCACATGAAGCTCCTAAGAGAGAATTTTATTTCTTCTTACCTCTGAAGTTTCTTCCACTTTGTAAAGTTTCTCTGTACAAAACCATAAGAAGCTACACCCAGACTTGTTTTTCCGAGTCCCATGTTCTTGTCTTATTTTTGTTTGTACTTTTATATCAAATTTACATACCCTATACTTCATCTTCCTGAAGTCCAGAATTCAGGTTAGGCTTCTTTTTAGAATAATCTCAGAAAATAGCTTTATTTAAAGATCAGTGGTTGGAAACTGTTCAATATCCACAGGACATTTCCATTGTGTACCCACAGACATGCTAGATTGATATCAAGGATTGATATCAGGGTCTATGAAAATTCTTAATGTGAATCAGAAAAAAATAAAGAATAAGCATCTTTCATGACAAAAATTTAATAAAAAATCCACCACTAACATTCTTACATTACAAGTGCCTACTTTGGCTGGATGGAGTTCAATCAGTAGGCATGCCAAATGTTAGATTGTTCTCCTTTTAATATAACTGCTTTTGTGAAGCACATTTTGTTAGCTTCAATGAAACAAGAAGAAAGATACACAACACCTTCCCAAATTCATACTATCAGAAAATAGTAGTACTTGTTGAGCAGTCAATTTCTAAAAATCTGTAAGGAAATGGATAACAATCTTTGCAATAAAATGATAAGAACTGGCAATTTCCAAAAGAGAAGCAACAGTAAAGAAACCAACTTTTAAAAAACCAACTTTTAAAAAACAATTTCAGAGAAAAAGAAATTTGCAACCTGATTTGAGTGTTTTCAATGCCCTTAACTAGAGAACCTATTTTAAAATGCTGAACTAGTCAACTTTCAAAAGAAAAATCCACCATTTAGTACAAAATCTGAATTTTCCCATAAAGTATCCAGTAAAGCTTAGTTGCTGTTGATTCAGTAGTCAGAAGGCTGTGTAGTCTCACAAATTTATTTCATGCTTGACATCCTGAAATGCTTGAATTGATCAAAAAGAATGAGAAATTGAATTATGGCTTCCTGATATGAAATATCAAGTAAACATTCTTGAAAGAAATATTATTAAACATTTATTCCACAATCAAAATTCTGTGAGAACATCAAAATGAAGAAAAATAGCATTTTTTAAACATGTTATTTATGTGATTAAATATATTGATAGCATTCTCTTTTTTACAGAGACATATGAGTCATTCATATAAATTTCTGCCAAGTGTCTCTTAATTTCAGGTTTATATTAGGAAAATGTCTAGGAAAATTTTTCAATTCATTTTCAGCAGAGAATCTGCAATATGTTTCAATAGAGAAAGCTATTTATTGATATTATCATCATCTTTGTTAATAGAACTAAAATAAATACATGAAATATTAACATTGATTATTTTGGGAGAGTGGGATTATGAGTAATTTTAATTTTATGTTTATTGTTTTTCTTATTTCAATGTTTTTTCAACCACAAATTTATCATTTTAATTGGTAAATTAAACTACATTGATATAGTAAACTAAATTATATGTGTATATATATGAATGCATACACACACACACATATATATGTTACATATTTATATAGAAGAAGGCTGTGGCTGTGAAGATTGTCCTTCTATCTGTTCCTCATTGAGGTCATGGTGTCACTTTCCTCCTTACACTCACCTCCTCCCCTAAGTTGACTTTTATGCCATCTTTCTCCAGTGCACATATCTGGCTAGCTAACCCCAGCTCATTCTTTACTATGCCACTTAAACCTCACCTTCTTGACTCTTTTTTTTTTTGCAGACAAGTTCTTACTATGTAGTCCAGGCTGACCTTGGACTCCTGAGTTCCTCAGCCTCCTGAATACTTGAATTACAGGTGTGCACCACGATGCCTTGCAAACCTCACCTCCTGATCTCATATCAGTTAACTAATTCTCCTCTGAAATATGATAAATTGAGTCTCTCCTATTGGTTAGTAATGATAACAAAAAAAGAACATTTCTGAAAGTTTTTATTAAAGTGTTTGCTATATTTGAGGCATACTAATACCATATTTTTCTGCTTGAGAAAATTTTACTACATTATTGACCTGAGCCCTACCAAAGAAGGTAACTGTGAAGTTTAGACACCCAGAGTCATGTTATTAGAGAAGGTATGTAGCCTGTCAAGGGAGACTTAACAGTAGCATGTATGACGACATTGAGGTGTTTAAGAACCTATCACATGAAATCATAAGGAGAGCTTATTTGATTTGGTGATAGAAATCATAGCTAGCATCAGTCTTGGGATAGTGCCCAGAAGCATATCTTGTTTAATATAAAGACTTTCTAAACCCTTGACCTATTGGAAAATAATATCAAAGCACTAATATCCCCAAACAGTGGAGGGTGAGGGATGCAAAGAAAATATTTCCCTCCTTCCATACTTTCCTAAACACAGAGGGAGCAAATAATTTCATGCATTTGGGGACAAACTCTGAAGAGTATACCAGGAAAGGACCAGAGAGAGCCAGGGCTTTGTACACAGTTGGAAAACTGCTGGTCCCAATTTGTTACCTGTGTCCTCTTCACCTGCCTGCTAATTTCCTGGGATAGTGGAAACACTGAGAAACACCTCAGATACAAACACTCTAATGATCAACATGAGTGTCCTCCAAATGAAAATGAGAAAAAAGACCATGGTACCAGAGCAATAAAGAAGCACTTAGAAACTTCCAAGTCTAGCAAACTTGGAATAAATCCAAAGAAGATGATAGAGGAAGTTTGAAATAAAGACCTTGGTAAAATACAAGCAGCAAGGAAATCCAGAATGACTAAATACTGACAGAAAGAGCACCACATAATTTTACCTTCAAAGGGAATTATTTGGACAGTTCACCAGCTACAGACCAGTGACTGCCAGCCAGGGGAGCCTTGGTGTGTGTGTGTGTGTGTGTGTGTGTGTGCACATGTGTGTGTGTGTGTGGTAGTCAGGAGGGGTAGATTTTCTAGCCCAAATCACTCTGTACACTGATTCAACACAGATATTGACAATCCAGTTACTGTCTCTAACAATGAAAACCAAAGCATCCTAGCAAGGAGCTTCCAGGGCAGTGGAGATGAGGCTTCTCAAAAGGGGAACATCTTACACTGTAGCCTCCTCCACCCCTCATTCCAGCCCAACTCAGCAATGAATGAGTCAGGTGGGCAATCCTATGGGGACTGTCCAAAAAAATTCCTTTCTTATCAAACTATGTAGGAACTGGGCTTTGATGAGCTACTGACAGGTCATCTTTCCCATGGGAAGAGCTACTTTTCCAGGTAACCCGAGCAAGACAACCTTGCCTCTGCTCCAGAAAGTATCCATACTAAGTAAAACAGGCCACAAAGGTAATGGGCCGAGAAACATTGCATCCAGAGACAACTGAGAGGAAGCCAGAGCCTCACGATTTATGTCAGTGGATAGAACACATTAAAGCCAGGCTTCTAATTCCTCAGAATGCAGAAGCTGCAAACTTGAGCTGCACACAGCGAATTGGAAAACTGGGAAGTGACCCATACCCATTGTTCTGCACCAGTGCACCTCTGAGGTCCCTTCTGCCCTGTTTCTTCAAGTTCTTGCCTGCCCACTTTCCCTGCACCATTCCTGGGTCACAAATTCATGAGAACCTGGGATCAGGCTTACAGAATTTGCTTCTAGAGAGGATCAGAGATAAAAGTAAAGAAATGAAGCTAGGGAAGAGGAAGGAGAAGGAAACTAAAGTGGAAGTCAGAAATGCTAGGAATCCTTGTTTTTTTAAGGTGAGAGGAAGTCAAGGAGCATCTGTGGGCTTGTAGTCAGTATGAAAATGTTCATCTGGGCACTGTGGAGGTCATCAAAGGTTTCACTGATACCTTTGTCAACAGATTGAGGTCGAGGCATTGATACCCCTTGTGTTTCCTGCTCAGGTTCACTTTGGGGTTGAAGGGAAGCAGCACTGATTCCCAAGCTCAGTATTCCTAATACCTTTCTCTGTTTATGGAGTGTGCTGACTGCTTTGAAATGCTAGAGGAAGCTGCTAGATTCCCAAGGGTGTGAGAGACTTGTGAGAAAAGAAAAAGTAGACCAAAACTTGTTTAAATATTTGGGAGTAAGTACCATTTACTCCTTGGGGATTCTTTTCCTATTTTTTGACTCTTTTGAACTACTTAACCCTAGAAAAGCTTAGGTTAAAAAATAACATTTACTAATTTTTCTCTATGGGCCACACACAGTTTGTAATCATTTTTTTCTTGTGTTAACTTACTGAATCCTATAGAGTAGACACTATTATTCCAGATTTACAGATGAGGAAAGTGATGCATATAGCACAAAAACCACATCAGCAATAGACCTGAGACTGAACTTAGGTGGTCTAATTGTATTCCTAACACACAGATGTCACTTACATGAGCTTGAGGAGACTCCTGCATTGGGTAAGAGATTAAATCAGCTTAAAAAAATGCACAGTCTATTAGGACAGGAAGAGTTCCTTCATCATACTCCATCAAGACAAAGTTTAACCTGAAATAACAAACTTACCCATTATAAGGAATAAGACATTGCCCACTAAGTCATGTAATCAAAGATTAGACCCTAAAGAAAATAAGGAACACAGAAGATGTGGTATTCAGATCAGAGATGCAACTTCCAATAGAAAAAAATCAAAAATTCAACACATGGTCCCATAGGAACAGCAAGAGTCTGACAAGAACACAAGTGGCAGGAGATATGGGATGGTGTTGGCTGCTTGAGGAACTCTTAAGTTCATCTGCTTCCAGGTTTGTCAAAAGCCTATTCTGTTCTTATGCTTATAAACAATAACTGAATCCAGGTGTGCACACTTTCATTTAAAGCTCCCATACCAAGAGTTTTTCTCGTGAGAAAAGCACAAAAGAATAGCATTTTGCATTTAGAATGTGAAGAGAGGCTTAGTGTCACTTTTGGATTCTTTCAAGAAAAAGGCTCCTCTCACTTTAGTGACTACTAACAAAATTAGAGGTGTGAAAATGAGGAGATAGTCACTGAATGTATTAGTACTTGAAAGTTACTCCTCTTTTGTACCAAAAACCCACACTGTAAATTCAGAAAAAATTGTCATCTCATGCATCATGGCTCTACGTGAACATTGTTCAAAAGACTTGCATGACTTTCCATGAGTTCCCTGTGACCAAATTCCTTAATCATGAATCAAATTTCCCTACTTCATTAGCTCCAGCCTGGACTAGAGAAAATTAATGTGTGAGACATAATGTACTTATGATTCCCTAAAAATAAATTCAAAAATTAAAATCCCTGGAGATTTTAGCTCTGGAGTGGCAAGGATACCAGATGCTCCATTAGGCTCTTTGAAGTAGCCCAAGTGAGTACCAGCATTGGGCCTCTCAGGACTGATATGCAATCAGTGCATGTTTTATTCACTTTTTTTCCCTCAACCTGGATTTTCACTGCAGGAATAGATTTGATCTTCCTGTGTGCTCTCCCTAATTCATTGTGTTCTCTTTTTTTGCAGATGATTGCCTAAAATACATTTTATTTAGTTGTAGGTGGTTTCCTTTTTCTCAGCTCAAGGATGACATTATAATATCCCCCCCATTGAGACAAAATCAATAGGCTATTATTTTAAGAACACTGTGCTCTATAGAACATCATGCAGCATCTAGGATTCCCTGGGTGTCCAGAGAAATGAATGGGATATGGAATAAGTATGTGGACGGTTTTGTTTAAATATCACTTCAGAAGGAAGATGAAGCAGAAAACAAGAGCACACTTTTCATGTTTATTTCCAAAAGAAAAATAAAGTAAACCAAGTGGACCAAGTAATATTAAGAAGCAACATACTTGTTTCTAAGAAGTAGTAAGTTCCATGTTGTACCCAAACTATGTTAAATAAAAACTATATCTACAGCTAACAAAAGGTAATGACTGATTCAACTGTTTTCTGTTTTGACCACTGCTCCTGAAATGTTGCGGGTTTGAAGTTCAACATCAAGCATCTACATGGGCATTGGGACACTGTGCATTACACTGTACTCACTGTGATTTGGGTTCTATTATCAAAGCAAATAGAGCATGGTCATGTAAAGATGGGCAGAACAGGTCCACATTCAGAACTATGCAAATGTGAGCAATTTAACACAGTTCTTCAGGTATTGCTTTTAGCTTAGCAGATGTTACAACAAATCTGTGTTTGTGTGGTTTCATTGCTTTGTATCACTTGATATTGAAAAGTTATTCCTTACTGTGGAAGTATGCATAACTGATCACTTTAAAGGGCATGCAACTAACTTACTATTTTTCAGAAGTTACAGTGACAGTTATTAGCAGTACCATACAGAGTGTTATTGACTGATTTTATTTAGAGAGTAAAAACTTTGTGTTCTGATTATACTCAATTTTCCATGCGTATTTTTCTGGATTGCATTAAATGAGGAAATTTGAAAAACATTTGTTTTAGCAATCTTTTATTTTCACTCCACTCCTTGTTCAATTATCAGAACCAAACTTCTAAAAGCTTTTAGAAGAGCGGTAAGACATGGAGTTTACTGAGATGTCATGTGAAGCATGATATGTAGAAATGCACCTGATTGTAGTGTCACAAAGATGACATGTGTCACTCGTCCAAGAGCAAGAAGAGCAGCACCATGACTGACATGCTGTCTATTTCTTGCATGAAAGCTTTCCAGCCCATCTGCTGGTAGAGCAGGGACTATGGCTGGGGATAATCAAAATGCCAGGAGGGTGGGAATAATTTGTAGAATGCTGGAAAAAAAAGGTAAAGTTGAGGTACTAGAGTCAGTGTGATTAGAGAATAGGACAAGCAAAATAATAGATTCTCCAGATCTTTGGATTTGTTCTCATTTTGTACTCTGGTGAGCACCTATATATCTTTTAGTACTAAACTCATGTATTGAAGTCATTATTATGATGTGTTAGTGTTATATTACTCACTCACCCGAGTTAGCATAGCAGTGATGTACCTTATCGTTTCTAGAAGTAAAGAAGGATAAGGAAAGAAATGGAGAGGGTGAGAATGAACTTGGCCGTGATGTAAGAGGTATTACATTAATCCAGGCCTGAGGGGATCAGGATTAGATCACCTGAACAGGCATCAGGATGCAGACATTTGAAAGGGAAACTCTAAGAGGGCTTGGTAACTTTCTGTAGAATGAAACATGAAAAATCCATTGTGAGCCAAAAAAACAGAGTCTTCTTTCTCTAAATTGTCAGTATGTAGCATATTATACTTAACAAAAAAAGTCATTTGATATAGATTATACCTGATAAACAGAATGCAAGAGAGCAAAAGGAGAGAGTTTAAAATAAAAATCAAGGTTTTGAGAAACTATAGCATGGGTTACATGTTGGGACTATGAGGCAAGGTTGTACTCTTAGGGCTAGAGGATATGCAGCTGTGGTGAGCTCTCTAAGTCAAAATGATTGATAAACACTGGAAACAATTAGACAGTCTGCCAGTTTACTTCCACTACTGGCTTATAATTGGAAAACCTGATATACTCAGAAACTGGTTAAGGCACAGTAAACTTAAATTAATATTTATCCTATATGACTAAACCTAGTATTTCATCTTCTTAATAATATTGCCATTGCCAAAAATTATAATGGAAGATATTTCTACTTTATAGCAACATAATTTTTCCGTTATGATTAAGCAGCATGTCATTTATTCAACCTCTTGGTGCCATGGTAGTGGGAGACCCACATACAAAATAGACAAAGCTATGTTGAAGCAACTGTAAAATACACTCTAGAATTTTGCAATAATGTATGATATTATTGGCTGTGGTTTATAATCTGAAGTTTGGATCAACAATTCTGAGTAAAACTTTCTATGGTTTTGTTGTGCTGTTTTGACTTTTTAATGCTCAAATTCTTAATCATAAGGTCAGAATTACCCTGTGTTTTCACTGCCCTTTTCATAGTTAAAGACTTCAAGTGAATTCTTATATTCTAGTTCTTGTTTTTTATAGTACTATGTATATACACAAAGCCATTTGTACATAAATATGGCACAATAACAATGAGTGTGTTCTCACAGGAGAAAATAAACATTTCTGAGCCTAATAAAGCAGCAAGAAACTAACATTCTTTTGAGTGTTATGGGCATTAAAAATTGCATTTCCCAGTTTAGAGAACTGAGAAATGGGAATGCTGAGTTGACTTGCAAATATCTGGTAAATTGAGGACAAAATGAGAAAGAATCCCTCAAAATTTTAGAATGACATTTAGAGCACACCATTTCTACACAGTGACAAATAAGAATTGCTTCAAGCCAGCAAATATGACTAACTTTCATTGTCAGAAGTCTAAACCCTGGGCAAATCAAATTGTCTTTCAAAGTCCTGGCCAAAATATTAATGGCCTCTAGGGCCATAGATGATCCAGATGTATTCCAGGAGAGTAAAGGTCTTCAGTTATGTTTGCCTTTAGAAAGCTGCTTTTCCTCTAAGTATCAGTGTTAACAGAGAAATATTTAAGCAAGCCTTGCCCTGCTAAAGGTTCATATGCATTCCTAAATTCCAGGCTCACTGTCATCTTCAGTTCATTTGCATTCACTTTCTGAAATGATGGTAAATAAGAACCAGTCTCACCATAAACTGAATGGAACATTAGTTTATGCATTAAGTTTTTGGGGTCCATTTGTTTAAATTGTTATTACTGTGGAAGTAGCCATTACACCCAGGTAATACTGCCACTTGTTGATCTAGAATTATAATAAAGAACTAAACATGTACCTTCATCTACTCAATTGGTGTATAGTACTCCCGGTTACTCATCAGATTTTTCCTCCTTGCTTCCACACAGGCTCTCTTAGCTACACGTCATGTTTCTGGGACCAGACATAGTCCTCCCTCTTATCTCACATTACCTGGCACATAGCAGCATTCAGTTAGTGGCAGTTATTAGGGAAGTCATATGTCAGAGTGGGATTATGAGACTTGCCATTGAGTTTAGTCCCCCAGAGTCTCAGTTTACATTCTACATCTGAGATTAACTTCTCTGAGTTGCAGTTTTCTCATCTGTAAAAAGAGAAAATAATAGCATGCTTGTGGAGTTGTTAGGAGGATTCTATAAAAAATGTACGCAAGACCTTAGTATAATACACAGTATTTAAAAAGTGGAAAATAAATAGTAGTGACTAAAATCCTGACTATTAGAACAAACCTTTGAATATCTAGGGACATTAGGAACTTGGGTTAGAAACGTATACTAATTTTCTAGGCTACTTAAATACTGTGCCACAGACTAGTTTGCTTAACACAACTGAAATTTGTTTTCTTGTGGTTCTGGAGACTAGACATTTAAGATTAAGCTGTCAGCATGTGTAGTTTCTTCTGAGGCCTCTTTGCTTAGCTGCAGATGGAAAACTTCTCTTCTCCATGTCCTCAAATGGCCTTTTCCCTGTTCTTGAACACCACTGATGTCTTCGCTTCTTCTTACAGGGATACAAGTCATATTAGGTTAGGTTCCCCATCATAACCTCATGTAATTTGAATTACGTCTTTAAAGGACTTGCCTCCAGTACAATCATATTAAGTGCTGGGGTCTCAATGTGTGAATTATGAAGGTACCTGATTCAGTATGTTGCCATTAAAATATAGTTTTGTGATTTGAAAAGAGAATAGAGGATATGAGAGATGTACACTGCTATTCTAAAGGACTCTTGTGTTCATACTTACAGAATTTTATGAAACAAATTGTCTCAATTTTACCCAAAGCAGATTTAGGGACAGGAACAATTCTGCTGGTCAGAAAGGAATGCAATTCTAAAGATGTTCTCAAATGTTGAACATTATAGTCAACTCGATAACATACTTAAAAGACAATCCAAGATTCCTCTCACAAAAATTTAAGTGTGGTCTACATTAGCTTTCTATTGCTTCTATTAGAAGTTATCTCAAACTTAGTGGCTTAAAATGACAGATTTCTAATCTCATAGCTTTAGAGGTCAGAAGTTGAAGTGGGTCCTGTAGGCTGAAATCAAGATGTCAACCAAGCACCATTCCTTCTGAAGAGTCCAGGCAAGAATCCATTTCCTTGCCTTTTCCAGCTTCTAGAGGCCACCTACATTCTTTGTCCTATGTGGTCCCTTCTTCTTTTTCTACGCACATTGCTCCAACCTCTGCTTCCATCACCACACGGATAGTTGTCTCATGTAAGCACTCATGTGATTACATTGAGCCACCCAGATAATCCATCTCAAGAACCTGAGTTTAATCCTAAGTATAATATCCCTCCTGCCACGTAAAATAATATATTCACAGGTCCCCGCGATTTATACATGAACACATTTGCAGGACCATTATTCTGTCTACCATGGAATCTAAAAGCATGTATTCTATTTATGTCCCCTAACTGATTTTGCTACCTACGGGCACTTGGTATGATAGCAAGAGGCTTCAGGGACTCATCAGGTCCACATAGGGGACAGCATGAGCCAAGGCAGGGCAGGTGTTTCCTACCCACCCTTCTCATTCTCGTCCTCTCAGTTTATTTCTCCTATTCATGAACACATAAGTGTAGGCCCTATGAATGACACCAAGACTGAATTTTTTTATGGATAAATCAAAATTATACTTTATAATGGAGTTCCATATGGTGTTTTGAAATGTTTTTTATTGTGTAATGTTTAAATTATTTTAATATATCTATATCACCCATCATTTCTTTATATTGAAAGCATTCAAAATCTTATTTGCTAGCTTTTTGACATAGCTTTGACATAGTTGTTATCTATAGTCAATCCACTGTGCAACACCTCAGCTTCTTAGTCCTGGTCAGCCATAAAAGAGTGAAATTATGTCAGTTGTGACAACATGTATGGAACTAGAAATCATTATGTTAAGTGAAATAAGACAGACACATATGGTCTCACTCATATGTGGGAGCTAAAAATTGATTTCATCGAACTTGAGAGTAGAATGGTGGTTAGCAAAGAGGAAGGAGAGATGAGGTAAGGTTAATCAATAGATACAACAGGTACTCCTGTATAAGTTATAGTTACATAGCAGTAAGACTGAACTTAAAAGAAAAGAAGCTCAATTGCTTCCATAATAAATTTGCTATGAAAGAAGTAAAATGAGTAGAATCTTATGATAAATGTGGTCAGAGTTCTTAGAATTATCCACTCAAATAACTTTCAGAAAGCCAAAGAATATATTAAGATATCCTAGAAGAAGGGATATTTGCCATCAGTGAGTTGAACAGGTGGCAGGATTTATTTGGAAGAAATGCCTCCCTTGGCTGAAAGAACACATTGACTAGAGTCTGAAAAGAGGCAAACTTAGGTTGTTCAGTTAATGATAAAAGGTGCAATTAAGCTGAGCATATGGAAGAGAAAGTGCCGTCCTTGCATGTTCACTGCAGATTTACACACCCTCCTTACAACCAGGGCAAAATTATGCACGTGAAGCTGGGGAAACAATCTCCCAGTTTACCAGGGACAGAGTCTAGATTCAAATATAGATGCTTTCACCCCAGTAAGGGGAAATTTGATGTTTTTTAAAAGTTGTATATAGAGTCAGAGGGAAAAAGGAAACAAGACGAAGATGAGACATTTCAAAATATACTAGTCTCTTCATATCACCCTGGTAAATGTAAATGTTAAGAATAAGAACACACACAAAGTTGTTTAGTAAAGAGTACTTTTCTGATGGAGGAAGAGAAGGAAAAGGAGGATGGCAGGGACTAGCAATAGGCAGCGGAAGTAGAAAAGGGTCTAACTCACCATTTTGTCTAAAACAATTCTTACTTTGTCCTTTAAATCACTCTACTTTTGACATGTATGCACTGTAAGTTTTTCACTGTGGTGTTGTACATGAGTTTGTGGCTTCTGCATACCAGGAGCTGTGTGTCTCCAAGAGTCTCTTCCTTTGACATGAAGACTCCAAAAAAAAAAAAAAATACCTTTCACAATATCATAAAAAAATTCAGTAATTAATACTTGCTTCCAAATAATATTGGGAGCACTCCTTGATGACTTGGATGACTTGAATAACTTCCATGTTTGTTTTTTTCTATGATTTTTACTGTCTCATCCAACTGTTAGCACAGGGCTAACAACCTTTCCTGGTCCTATTTCACTTTACACATAAATCACATGTATAGTCCCTGTCATTTGATGCCATAGAGATGTGGACTTTTAGGTACTGTGCACACAGACTCTTTCTCTAAATATAGGCCTTCCCAAAATTCTATTTTAAGAATGTTGAACCACTTTTTGCCATCCATTCTTACCCACCCCACACCCCAACATTGTCTATCTCACCATCTTAAAAATATTTATGCCATGTGTTTCATTTTTCTATTAGAAAGTCCTGGCTAATCTAACCCTCTATTTAATACACCACAGGGAATCATATCTATCCTCTGAGAACAGTGATGTCAAATCCTTCTATTGAACCTGCCTATTATTTTATGCTATTAGCAATATGGTGTTTATAAACATTTCTTCATACTTGGCACCTAATTATACTCCATTTCAGATAGCCTAATACTTTCTACTCGTGTGCTTGACTTAAATCTTAATATTGATGATTGCAAAGCACTTTGAAAATATTAGACCATGGAACTCATTGGATATTTTCAATTTTGTTGCCATAATTGGATTTCACAGTAACTGGAAGGAAAGAGAACTTTGTTTTACCCTACTTAAGTATGTGCAATAATAGGGGGAAGTGAGTGAGAGATGATTTGATGGTGTCATTTATTATGCCTGCTGAGCTGAGGGGCTGGGAGGTTTTCATCTGTGGCAAGTTTTTTCTAACTTTGGAAAACACATTTCAGTCAAAACGAGAAGCATCAACAAATGGAACCACATGTCTGTAAGTTCTGAGATGGAGTTAAGAGAGTAGTAGATACAGGAGTAAAAAAGAAGATTGTTTCTTTATTACTAAAGAGGGTTCAATGGGAAATCCATGGACAAAAGAGAGGCCTGTGAAAGGTGTTGCATATTTCTATACTTTTATTTTGATTATTATATCAACTAATAGCTGAGTATTGCATATAATTTCAGTTCACCTTCTGTATTTAGGTATTCTGTAAGTGGGTGCATGGAGGACTCCTGAAAAAGTCAGTATTTCAGTTTATTTTTGGAGGCATAGCAGAGGGGTTTGAACTCAAGGCTTTGCACTTGCTAGACAAGTGTTCTACCACTTGAGCCACACCCCCTACCCTTTTATTTTAGTTTCTTTTTTGAGTAGGATCTTCATGATTTTACCCATGATCCTCATGCTTGTTCACTCTATGAATATATCTAGAATCAGTGAGTGTATCAGTGAATGAGTGAACTCTGGAATCCAATAGACACCCAAGTCCCCTTTTAGCTTGGCTAATTAACTTCTATGAAACTCAGTTTCCTTTACCTTTTATTGTTTTTAAAATATTATGAGAAACAACTTAGTACTGTCACTGACACACTGTGAATGAAGGTTGTTGCTGAAAATTAGTCAATAACAAGGATAGCTAGCAACTTTGGGAAACTTTACATGCATTTAATTCTCCACATAACTCAGTGGCATACAGTATTGTTACTGCTCTAATTCTGTAAATGAAGAAACTGATGTGCAGAGAAACAATACAGCTTTATGAAGATGACATAGCAAACTAGAGATAAGAATAGGTCCGAATCCAAAGCCTGCACTCCATTGAACTGGATTCCAGTTTCCATGTACATGACTGCTACCCTGGGCCACCCACGGTGGGCCCCTGCAGTCCCTACAGTGCCATGTTAAAATTTTGAAAAAGCTTCCCTTTCTTGAACTGGGGAAGTAGCTCAGTGGTAGAGCACTGGCACAAAAAATAGTTCCTTTCTTAAGGCACTTGAGACTCAATATTGAAAGCTTATCAAGTTAAACAAATACGTGGATTTTATAGTGTGAATGGGGCCTCTGTAGATATAGCATCCATGTAGAGCACAAACAACACAACCAGCTTGTAGATACATTGTATCTACAAAAGATAAGGCTGAGTAATCTTCATTTTTCTTAGAAAATATCCTTATTAGGAATAATCACCAAGAAAAGCCAAAAATGGAATGGAATTAAATAACCGTAAAAAAACAATTCTAAGTATTTCCTTAACCTAAAAGAACTCCAGAAACACAAAAGTGTGAGACTAATTCTAAAATGCATACAAATGTGTAAATAGCATGTTATGGCAGACATTTGTCAGCTAATTTGGCAATGAAACTATCCCAGTGCAGCTTTACAAGAAATGTGCAACTTTTCATTACTGACACCCAGCAAGATTCTCATTTCACACCTACATATTTTTTGCTCCGAAGCTTCCTTCATTATGTGTAAGTCCACATTACCAGTCCTTTCTGAATTTTTCATTCGGTGCTATAATATCTTTCATACTTTTACTATTCTGCCATTTTGCGTCTTTAACATGCTATGACCTACCCTGCTAAATCAGTGGGTCTTAGTTTTTTGCAAGCATCATATTTAAAGCATGCTGACTGAAATGGCTGTCATTATAATGGACCTTCGTTGCCTTCTGTTATCACTGAGAAATCTCAACCCAGCTCATTCTCTGAGTCCTTTGTAACAAATATTACGGAGTTCATGATAGGACACTGTGCTGTGTGGATAGAGATTAAGAACAAAAATAGACAGGGTTAATAGGCCTGAAAGTTGTGTTCAATTTCCATATGGCTAAAAGAATAATTGTTGGACTACTCTGTTTGATATCATGAATGAATGTGCTGACATGAGGATGTTAACTTTAAATATAATTATAAATTAAATCGAATAAATTTATCTTTATGTGTAAGGCTTTATAGAGCCAAAATCTAATGAAGGTGTTTCTGTATTTGTAAATATAGGGCAGAATGGTATGATATTGAAAACAAAGCACTGTTTCAGCTTGTTCTTGAGCAGGAAATTTCATTGAAGTGTATTTTTTGATCCTACTCATATTAGATAATGATGGCAGAAGATATATAAAGAAAAGCAGAATCAAAGTGGCAGTGAATTTTAAATTGTTTTCAAACTAAAGTGTACAGTTTTTACAGCTTAACATTCAAATAAGTTACAGCAGTATTTCATGCCAAAAATTCACTTCTTTGTCTGTAATGCTATTATCTGGAACATAAATAGTACAGGATACATATAGGTACTTTTTAAGATGTCAAGTAAGGAAACTTATGGCATAAGAGAGTTATCAATAAAAACTAATAAAACACAAAATGTGCTGAAAACTATATAATATGTAAATCCTGCAGCTTTGGGGTGATGGAAGGAGAAAAGTTGGTGAAGTTTAGGGGACATTAATAAATAGGTACAACTAGTATTTGGTCAAAAAACAGATGAGAAAAATAAGGAGAATTTTAAGAAAGTGAGATGAGTTAGTTAAAACACTTTCAGGGACCTGTGAATAAAATCCAAGCTAGACTGTTAAGAATTTTAAAAGAAAGTGGGACAGATATGTGAGTAATGAGGCCCTGTCATTCTAGATAAGGGGACTTTTGCTGAAGGTTCTACATAGAAGTCTTGGGAAAAGACTAAGTACCCCAACTATGTTATGTGCACACTCATTTGAGTCTTGGGTTGGGTTTAGGGAACAAGCCTTGAATCCTAATCGTGCCAGGCCTATAGGAAGTGGGGAAGGTTTTCCCATCCCATAAAGAACACAACCAAAGTAGATGAGAAACATTCTAGAGAGAAAGAAATGGCATCATCCTGCAATGGTGGTAAAGGGTTTGGTTGGAAGTGTGGCATCAGTCCCCATAACTTCTATTCTTTTATGTAAAGTCCCTAAGACAGTTGTCACTCAGTGGTAGTTTCCACTTTATTTTGCCTAGTGAAAACAGGTCAAAGAACTAAAACACCATGCTTGATAGTAAAATCTTGAGTGTGAGTATGATCTAAATTCAAGTCCTGCTTCCCCTCATCTGACTTTGTGAGCTTGGAAGAGACAATAAACTTTTCTAGTCCTATAAAATGAGGATAATTTTTTTCTTAGAGTACACGAGAGAAGACTTTTCAAATACATGTAAAGCATACCCCTGACATGTAATATCTGCGCAATAATCTGTTGACATTCCTATTAATGATTTATTTTCCTCCTTCAAGCCAATTTCCTTCCAAACACTGGTTCATTACCTCTTTTAATACTCACAGCAAGTTAATAGGGTAGGTGTTATTATCCTTATTTTTACAGATGAGATAAAGTACGGAGATGTAATTTAATCGAAGTTCATCCCACTGGTACACAACAGAGATAGGATTTAAACTTATATCCATCTGACCCATACCTTGAATTTTATCTTAATAAAGTTATTTATGTAAAGTTCCAAAGCCCATATTTCTACTTATTATAGCCAGCAAAGGAATTTATATTTTCACTCATACCTTGAGCTCTGCTATTATATGGTTTAATTCCTTGAATATTTATTACTTGTATTGTGATTTTATTTCAGAAGGCAATCTTTTAAAATGGCATTCCACAAATTCTTTAAGAGTAAATGCAAAGTTTTATTTGTGTGGTTGGTTGTTTTCCTTGATTCTTTGTTTCTATTAATGAATAATACAGTTCATGAAGAAAGCCAAATGATAAAAATGGGTTTAGAACATTCACTTAGAAGCTATGCTGCTTTCCCATCCTCTCTCTTATCTCTCTTTTAAAATATTGATCTCTATTTTTTGAAATGGTAGATATTAACATCTTTAATAATTTCATTTCTCACTAAACTTATAAACTCAATTTTATCAACTCCAAACATAAGTACCAATGTGATTGGTTTGTGTGCATGCAGAGATAATGTGTGACCTCTATGCATCTGCTTCAAGGATCAGGAGAAATCACTAATTTCTGCTTAATATGACTCTGGGTTTGTGGATCGTTAATCCTGTGCTTCTTTATATATTGATTTTTAACAAACATCTGATTTTTAACAAAACACCTGATGATGTTTTCCTAGATCCTCTTGTCCTGCACAGTCAGTCATAATTATGGGAACCTAACTGGTTGGTTTAAAACTTGATCTTTATGTTAATGACTAAGTGAGAATTGGAGAGCAGTATGACTGGAAATTTTTTTCCTTGGCCCTGGGTCATTCTGTGTTTTCATTGTAAGCTCAGATGAAAGTATTTCAGGTGTGTTTATGTACAGGAGGATATAAATAGTGCCCTATAGAATTTAACATAGATTCAAAGTTACCCTAATAGGCTGGAGCAAAGGGATCAACTGCAACAAGATGAAAAGCAGTAAGGATAAATAAAAGATCTACATTTATACCAAAAAATCAATTACAGAAAGTGATCTAGTCTTTCTTAAGTTACCTTGGGAATATAAAGTTATGTTGCTACTGCACACTAACTTTTGAAATAAAATAAGAAATGCAAGATGTCATATTATTGGAATGTGGACTTCTCAAGATAGACATTGGGAAACAATTAAGGTTTCTGGAGGAAATCAGTTATGGGATCAGTATGCTGTTTCTTTCATTAAGGTCAGGTAGCATAAGGTGAAGCCAGAATCAAAAGATCTCTAAAGGAGGCTTAGAGATTGTGATGACTAGAATGGAGAAGAGAAAGTGTCATTAATATTCTTAACATAAGAAACATTTAGGAATATTGAAAGAGATAACTGTCACAGATTATTCCATGACTTTAAGCTTAAAAAATGGCACCAATAGATAGGAAAAAGTTGGAGAAAGGAGGTGGCTTTTAGGGCAAGGTGAATTGATATGAATGACCAGAAGTCATCCCAATGAAATCTATCATGAGATGATGCATAGGGCAGAAAAATGAATGTGGAAGTTACTGGCTCTGCAATACTACTTATGACCAGTGGAAGGAAGGAAGAAGGAAAGAAGGAACGAAGGAAGGATGGAATTCTGGAGAGAAGGGAGCACCATGAAGAGTCTGAGAAGAAAGGGAAGAGAAGAAGAAAAGGACTGAGTCTTGAATTCATGCAGAAATGAGTCAAAACGTAAGATAGCCCAGAGAGAGGTCTATTAGCAGCATGAGCTCTTATAACTTCACCAAATGGATAGCTTTAGAAGTCATAATTAATTTATCTTTTCTCCATACTAGGAATTTGTACTTCATTCATTCTGATTTTATCGATAACTTATATAAATCACATTCTGGGGGTCACTTATAGTATTTAATAAACTTTTAGTTTTTTACTCTTTTAACATATACTTCTTAATTTACTAATTGACATTAAAAGCTAATGTTACAGAGGAAGTGTGGGAGAAGTATCCTGGTGTTTATCCTGATTAATGTGTTCTGACTTTCTTGGCAAAAACACTGTCAACTGCCAACTAACATATTTCAGTGTCCCTACATTCTTCTGGCAACCCAAAACTCATGTATTCAGAAACAATTCATTTAGAGAACACAGGTACCCTCTTTTATTTGCAAGGCTCAAGGAAACATACAAATAGGCAAACAGTCATGGGCTTTTTATATTTTGGTGGGAGAAGTGGGACATCAGTGGAGTTCTGCACAATTATATAATGGGAGCAATACAATAGCATACATATTTTATTTACTTGTTTATTTATTTATGAAGATATTTTTAGTTGATTTGGAAATGTTCCCATTGTATGAATCAGTATTTATAGGAAAGGACAAACCATCATGAAGGCCCTCTTAGAGCAATTTCAATTATTCCCATCTTGCAGATCATTTCCACTGGGAATATATTTGGAAATTGCCAGTAAACCCCCTTCAATACCTATAATTTATATAATGAATACTATCACTGGAAGTTGTCAATTATAAATATCTCATATGTAGCCTGGCTTTAAGTAATTTTATTGCATACATGACTTTTATACCAAAAGAGCATAATAAAAACTGGAACTGAAGATAAAAGGCAATCAGAGTATTTTGTGAGGAATACAAGTAAAATATCCTATCCAGATGTTGCTGAAATATTGCTCCATTCACTTCATTTTCTCTTCAATGCACCTGTTTCCACAGATAATGTAACATCTACTCAAAATTAGTTGAGTCACTATATTTAGAAACAGACAAACTTGCTATCTGTCAGTGTCTAATTTGAAATCATTTGAATTTAAACATGTACACCAGAAAAGATGACTCAGGGAAATACTTTCCTTATCGTTAGTGCTCTCAATCAAAGTTTCTTTTGGTGTCTATGTATAGCAGCTGTGAAGTTTATTTTTTGAAACCGTAGCCAGTTAAAAAAAGAAAAGGCATTCATTTTTTGTTTCTTCATGCCATAAAACATTATGAATAATGTTCTGTAGGCAGCTAAACCAAGTTCCCTCTTTTCTTGCCCTTCCTTTCTGTGTTACCTTTAGTCTACGATGAGGAGAGACGACATTTGTGAGAGGGAAAGATGGATGTTGAGATTAAGCCCCTGTTCCTCCCTCTCTTTCTAGAGCTTCTCCACCATATGGAGATAATGGTTTCCAATATTTCATTTAATGGTGTTCTATATTTGGATTTGGGGTATTGTTCAGTGGTAGAGTGCTTGCCTAGGATATATAAGGCCCTGAACAGCACACATACACATACACACTTGTGTTATTTAATAAAAAGAGAGAAAAAGATATCAAAAACTTCAGTTTTATACATTTGATGATGATATGCTCTATTTAGCTATTTATTCTGAATTGACTCATCTGAGGAAACATTCTCATTCAAACAAATCCTATAATCAAATTTTATTCCTTCTCTGTTCTAAGAACAGGGATGATTGTGCACAAATATATTCCTTATTTCTACCCGGCATGTACAATGTTTAAAAACATTTGAATTGTGCTGTTGCTTTGAAACATACCCTGCAAAATAATTATCAGCTCGTTTTCCTTACAACTGATGAGTCCAGGTTGTACATTGCAACTTTTTTATTAAAAGGAAGAGGTCACTAACTACTGGTTTACTCTGCAAATTATACCTGAAATACACAAGCAAAATATTCTATTGGTCTCTTCCTGAACCAGTTCATGTCAGTTTCATTTACACACAGTGAATGTATATTTATGTATCTTGAGATGTGAAAACATTACGGACTGAAAGTACAACATTTCAGCTTCTATCTAAAGACGTCTACTTAATTGAATCTACTAGTTACAATTCATAGGATTATTCGAAATGCAAAATAGTCTTTGAGGAGGCATATGTCATTTTCCTTTGATATTCAACAGTCCCTAAGTCCCTTAATTGTTACATACTGAGAGCTCCACTATCCTGAGACTACTTCAGGAGGCACCTGGTGGATTGGTGGTGGCCCAGTAGAGTCAGATAAAAAAAAGTTGAGGGGGCACGTGGGAGTGCAAAATTAAATGTAATTCCAAGGGTGTGCCTTGGATTTCTGAAGCAGAACTAATGAAGTAAGCTTTCATTTTAAAACCATATTTTAGAATGTTAGATAAACAACTGAAAGCTATTGCCAGATTTTTCTGCCTTGAAAGACTCAGATATCTATCTATCTATCTATGTATAAATTATTTATTTGCCCAAAATATGTTGATTAAGCTAAAAGGTATGATAACCATATTATAGTAACATAAAATCAAGCTAAAATTCAAAAGAATATTAACTAGATTACTACTAAGTACAATGATGTTCAACGGTGTATTGATTGCACACTAGCTTCCTGTGAGTATTAAGGAATCTGGCTGCAACCCTAAACTAAGCACCAGATACTTGCCAGAAAGGACCAAGCTGATATCACTTCCTCCCATACCAAATCCGATTGATTACTCCATTTACAAGGAGGATAACAGGGTGAACACTCAAGCAGTGACATGTTTGTAGGTGCAAAAGAGCTCTAATGGTAATTATACCAAAAAGAGGGATTTCTTGGGCGGCCAAAGGAGCTGAGAATGCAGAAGAACCATTAATTTCCGGTAAGGTTGCACAAATAACTGAGTTTGGTATTCATGACTATATGCTCCCTTTTTGATCTATGGGCTGGAATTTCATTCAATAGAGGCAAGTTTCTGTTCTCCTTACCCTGCCACTAGTGTTTTCAAATTTAGTGACAACAGGTTTCCATGAGGTTGTGATTAGCCAATACCTACCAGTTGTATGAAAGAGTAGGAGTGAATATGGCTGTGAGCCATTACTGACTCTAGAAAAAGCAGTTTTAGTGCATATTAGAAATTTATCATACTCATTTCAGGGGTTTGTGGCCACATGTGTGCACTCTACTAATCACTCTCTGTATGATAATATTGTTAAATGTGCTGCCCAGGAAAAGTTAGAGAAGCTTCTGTATCCATTAGAACTGCCTCATTTGTTCATTCTTTCCAAATTGCTCATGTAAGTTAGCATTAACCATTTGAAAAATGAAATTAATATTAGGGAGGAAGTATTCTATAATAATGATAATTTCTTCATGTAAATGAAAGTTGAACTGTTTTTGTAAAAGATTTTTCTGCAATCCTAATGAATAACAATGGAATTTTAAAACATACTGCATTTAGAAGACTTAGTACTGCTGATGAAATAAATGCCAAAAATGAAGTGAGAAATTCTGTTAAGGATTGCAGACTGTTTAGGACTACCTTTGCAACTGCCCCTAATTAAAAATACCATTATGATTTAGATCATGTGCCAACAATGTCAGAAATAAAATACAAATTAATACAAATGTAATTTATTTAAAAGTGAGTTATATCCAAGTGCTGCAGAGAATTAAATATTCTATATAAAGATTTTGGCTTAACGCTAATCTTCTTTAACATTGTATTAAAACGAGCAGCAAAAAATGTTTTGTTGAGTTTTTTGATTTCCTTAATGGTCTTCTACTCTGCAGAATTTAACAACTATCTATTAGTTGAAGGAAAATTTAAATTACCATTAAACACTCTAAGATGGAGCCAATTAAGTTATTAAATATATTTAAATTTCTTGATTTAAACAGCTCTCCTTTTATTTTGAGTTTCACATATGAACTTCTTTCATTCAGCAAATGTATGTTGAGTTGACTTCTTACATAACATAGTCATTGGTCTGGTGCCTGACATACAGAGGTGAGGTGTACACAAGTCTAATGGGATGGCTGGTGATTAAAATGAGGTGATAAATCCTAGTAGAGCTGTGTAAATTAGGTGCTGTGATACCTTTGAGAAAGGATCAATGATTTCCCAGGGGAATCCTACAAGTTTAACCGAAAAGCTTGCTGGCACTTGAAGTGTGAGTAATAACCTATCAAGTAGGAAAGGGAGCTAGCACATTCCCTGAATTGCACAGACTCCACCACAGTGAGTACATGCAACTTGGGCAGGAGAATCAGAGAATGAGTCGGACTTGGAAATTCTACTAAGGGAATAAGATGCTATCTTATAAGTGATACAGAGCCTCAGCCATTTTTAACTAAGGAAATCCTGTGAGTGAGAAAAGAAAAGCTGGGTATGTATTTCCAGTAAAGAGCAGAGAATCAAATGATTACTAAAACTCTGCAAAGTCACATGGAAAAGTTAGTGTTCTTTCAAACTTTAGTTCTCTTCCTCTACTCCCTCTGCAGGAGCTAAGTTTTGACTTGGCTCCCTTTTATCTTCAACTCCTATTCCGCCTCACTCCTGAGTTGCAGTGCAATGTTCCTTGCTGGTGGGCTGCAGAATAATTTAGGATTGGAGAATCTACTAGAATGTAGATGTTGTTGTATGTTAAGACCAGCCTATGAATGCCATTTTACAGCCATCTTTTAAAAGGAAATTTTAAAACTTTTTAAATGCAGAGCAATGTTAAGTTAAAGTTGAAAACAAAAACGGAGACTCATAAAATTTATTCCATATAGTAAAAAACTTCACCAAATGGGTCCAGTAAATTTTTGATTTTTGAAATCTTTCTGTGAGGAGTCTATGTTTATATTACTAGTTAAAGTGCTAAAAGCAGACCATATGTGAAATGGTTATTTCATCATATTTAATTGTAAGGAAATTTCCTGATGATCCACAACCAACCAATTGAAACCAGGGTTATTGTCTGTCTAAACTTATTTGCTCAATACTCAAATTACAGAAATTAATTATAAGATATTATCACTTTATAAGTAAAAATCAAAATCTATCTTCTAAAAATTAATTTAGGATGAATTGGTAGTCAGCTTGTAGCTAAAAAACAGAGCACCTTCTATTTCAGACAGTAACGAAGGCATATATAAAAATAATACTCAATATTAAGCTTTTTAAAAAATTTTTTCTCTGGTTACATGAACATGACTACAGAATGTATCCTGTCTGTCACCAGCATGAATTGCACTCATGAATATTCCCTCCACTGCTCTGATCCCCCAAGCATCTTACAAGTATGTTCACTGGCCCAGAATTCAGCTGCAAATGCGACCACATCAGGAATAGATGCAGGCCAGTGCTTCTTTTCTCAACACTCTTGCAAGTTCTGCATTGCTCAGGTAGCTTGAAGTACAACTGCCCTCCTCCTGGCTTTTTGGAAACAGAGCAATGCTTCACATATTTAAGTGTTTTTAATGAAGGTCATACATCCAAATTAATAAAAGCAGGAAATAACGAAGATGCCTTCAGGGAAGAAAGGGCCCATATATTAACAAAGAAATAATTTAGACAAAGTTGCTACTGTCAATAAATCAGAAAGCAATATTCAAAGTAATCGGAAGTGGTTACTAGAATGGGAGGTACAGGTCTGGGCTCCAGATTTGACTTTGACACTAACAGGAGCACAACCAACCAATTGAAAACAGGGTTATTAAGTCTGTCTAAACTTACTTAAGAAAATTACTCATCTCAACTTCACAATGACAGCATTCTCTCTGATCAGTTCAATTGATCATAAAGATACATCTCCTAAGTACATGGGTACTTCCTTCTTAGTAAGGTGACTTGTGTAGTAACGTAAATTGACTGAGACCAGTTAGGTATATGGCAGAATTTTAATAGATTTAATTGATAGTTTGATATGCACTCGGGCATGACAGAAACTATGAAGTGATCTGTTCTTTCTGTCTCAAAAGGGCTTCTATTTTGCACAGACATATAGATTAAACTGGAAACTCTTCTTGCCATAGCTCACAGTCCCCTTTGAGTTTCAGCCTCTCCTACTCCTTGAGAACCAGGGCCACCCCTGTGACTTTGTCTTTAATTCAAGGATGTTTTTCATGAAACATCTTCTTCCATATTGATTCTTTGGAAGCCTATAACAGTCTGTTGGCATTTTGGAGTCTATTTGAATATCCATTAAAGAGATTAACCTGCAAAGTAACATCCTTCATACAGTTAGAAGGAGAAAAATGTTCTAATCTAAGACAAGAAAGGGACAACAAGATCTCCTCAGGTAGCTCTAGTAAATATAAGGTAAAATGCAGGATATTAGAAGAGACTTCAATATCACTTAACCTAGAGGAGTCAGAGCTGGAGTTTGATTTCAGGCTATCTGCTGAAGCAAGGAGCCAGACTAGTAATCCCAGTCTGTACATGCTTGCTAACAAAGTAAATACAAAGTAAATACAGTTACTTGTGGACCAACTGTATGCAAAAGCAAGGGATGTACATAATATATGAATGTTTGACATTAGAAAATCAAATTGCCAAAATAGTTTAGTAAAGGAAATATATTGTTTCCTGGTCAGGTCTCTAAAAAATATATAATTTAAAGATGGACATAGTCAATGCTGAAATAATGAGAGTTCTCTGATAAGGTTGAAAAGGGTGTGTATATGGCAAAAGAAAGACTATATTTAGTGGAGTGAAGACTGAAGTACAGAAAATGCTAAAGATTTCATAATAATAAATAGTAATAAACTGACCCCAAGAAGTGAAATATAGGTTGTATTTAGAACATGATAGGTTTACTGTTTCGTGAAGATTGCATAATATTAACAGATCAGCAAAGAATCCAAAGTACTTCACTTCTGTTTTGTTTCCAGTTTTACCATCAACAGGTTTGATTTTCACAAACTGTAAAAATCAGAGCAAATATGAATAAAATGAAAGTACTTCACCTGACAGGTGAGAAATAAGTCAGAGTTTGTCCCTCCCTACATACTATAACCATTCTCAGTGTTGTAGGTCCAGCTGAATTCCACAAGAGCATACCTTTGATCTATGTATTGTTTTGTAGAATTCATATACTTTTATTTGACAGTTTTAATGAACCAATGTGGCTGAACATGCATAATAAGCTATTTGACAAAGAAATAAGTTAAGACTTAAAGAATGACCCTCTCAAGGTCACATTGTTTGTAAGTGACCCAGCAGGGCTTAGTATCAGAGAGAATGGAGATGAGAAAGCTCATGTGATTTGCAGTTTTCAGAAAGTAGATCTTTGAAATCATAGCACTATGCTTGTTGTCAGAGGATTTACAAAAATTAAAAAAGCATTTTGTATGTGATGTGGAAGCACTTTACGAGAAAGAGATCCTACACATTCGTGAATTCACTATGAGTAAATATTTCCAAAGCAATTGCAATTCCCTTTTGATCTGAATCAATGAGATATCTCTATCTGAGCAATCAGCACACTTTCTCAACTCTCCCTTTGTGACTAAAATGAGAAACATGCACTGATCTTTTTTTGAACACTGGAGATTTATAACACACCACAGATCCATACTTGATTTGGGCCACATGCTACAGTTTCTACTGTAATTTAGGTGAAAATATAGTGTCCAGACAGAAATAGCACTTCTCTGGAGAGAAAAATACAGACAACCCTGATTTTGCAGTTTCAATGTGCTCAAAGTCTAGTTACCATGGTCTAGTTAGATAGAACTACCCTGCCAACAAATTTCAAATTTCAGTGATAGTAATGTGTGAATTGTGGCTGATTGCATAAAGTACAAACTGTGCCAGTAGCTCTTCTTCACAAATCTTACTAAGTAAATAATAGATGCATATCTTTATCAGTGACCAATCATATCACTTCTTTTAAAGTCTGCCAGTGATGGATCACTCTTCATTCTTTATTCAGTTCAAGCACAAATAGCAAAATGTGTGCAGTTTATGATGAAATTTATGATAAAACCTTATTTGAAAATGATCCTATATATTGAAATATTTTTAGTTCAAGCCCTTTGTGCTTTTTTGCTTGTATGTTTTATGTATCAGAGAATACATAGTATTGGTAGTAAAATGATTTTCCCCACAAAATTGTAAATAAAATCTTCCACTGAAAGGCAAGTTGTAAAATCTAGACCAAATGACTAGAGGAAGGATATAGAGTTAGCATTAGACAATATAGCCTTCAGGCAAAACAGTACAAACTTAAGTATGTATTAGTTGCAATTGAGGTTGTGTTAGAAAACCAAGGTAACAAATATATAAGCTGTCTAGCTAGTCTTTTCTACCAAACATCTCTGTTTTGGAGATGAATACATCAGCTCATCAAAACCTGACACCTTTCAGTTCTATACTGAAATCTTCTGTTTTGAGCCTGAGCCACCAAACAGTTGTTCCATGTACCTTGTCAAATAGTCAAGACCATAGAAATATATAGTCTGGTATTGGTATTACTGTAAAGTAATATATTAATATTTGGTTTTCTGTTTCAGTTCCTGTGAGCTTGGTTGGGTGAGTTTTTTCTATTAAGAAATAGAACACACTGGTAAATTAAGATTTTGATGTTGCAAAAATGAAGGCCAATGTCTTGTCTGTGGTAAAATCACCAAGGTAAACTCCAACCCCTGTTATTGTTTAGGAGTCATCTAAAATCTTTCCTGGCCACTTGTAAGAAGACTCACACAAGAGTGAAATTAAGGTGCCTACTACCAGATATGTTATCAAGGGATTCTGGAGACATGTCCGCTTTCTTTTTTTTTTTATTGCTCATATTTCTTTTATTTATGTATTTTTATTTATTTTTCATTTTTATTAGCATAATTCATTGTACAGGGGAGTTCATTGTGCCAATTCTCAATATCCTTACAATGTACGTTGGTTGGATTGCCCCCAGCATCTCTTTTCCACTCCACTAAAGGCAATTGCAAGAGGTTTCATCATTCTACTTTATATATGTATATGTAGCCTATCAACCATATTCCCTCACCTTCATCTCCTCCATTCATCTTCTCCCTCCCACAAATGTCCTTCCCACACTGTACTTATTTTACATTGACTTTTGATTCCAAAGTCAATGTTCAAGGAGGTTTCTCGATGTGTCCCAGCTTTGAACATACTTCACTTTGGTCAGTTCAACTCCCTCTGTTACTCTCCCTTACTCTTCCCTCCCACCCCCCAATTATTCAACAGCTTTCAGTACATATTGTTATATCCACTACCTGTACAGATATAATGCATTTCGATATTGTTGACACTGTCATTCTCTTTTCCTTTCCCTGCTCCCCTGAATAGCTCCACTATTACAAACATATTCTACATTTAAATGTGCATATGATCATGTTTAATTTTGTGTATACGTTTATCTTTTGGATCTGTCTTCTATGTTCATTCAGGTTGTCAGCAGATTTCATTTGCTTATGTCTATAGGACTATATATCCCTGTGTCCTTGTTGGCTATCAGCTGGATTCTTTTTCAGAGTGTGAAAGTATTTCATTTCAGGGTCTCCTTTCTCCTTACAGGCAGAAATAGAGGTGTAAGTCCTCATGCTTCTGATCTTTGGCATCCCTTTCTACCTCAATTCTCCTGCCCCTACCTGGAGAAAGCTCTATGCTTTTAAGGGATCATGTGTTTTACTGTGCACACCTGGGTATCTGCAAGATACCTTTTTCCCTGTAATGGAACATATTCGTGGTGCCCAAAAATCAGAATAAGGGTATAGTTATCTTAAAGGAGCCTATTGGGGTGCTGTAGTTAGTGACTGGTTTTATGCTTTGATAAATGCTTGTTCAGACGCCTAAAACTTGGTAACTCAGTTTCCAAACATGGTGAAAGATACATTGATTTGCTCTTGTTATGTTGAAGTCTGGATGAATATAAAATTAGGAAGAAAGAGGTCAGAGATAATGTAGAATCAACAAATAGAATAGACTGGATTAAGCAAAAACAGTTACATTTCTTTCTTAAACACTTAGAGAACACTTAAGTTTATTTAGGATCTATTTAGTATCACCTGGTTGAAAAAAAGCATTTTAGATGCTTTATATAGTTCAATGTCTAGAAATAATCTCACTGTGTTCATATCTATACTTAACTCAGTTTGGAATTATTTCAGAGACTATTTGGAATTCTCCTGTCTGTAAAACTCTAAATAATTGTTTCCATACAACAATATTATTTGATTGGTTGATCTAAAATGATTTTTGTAATAACAATATGATGTTTTTCTTCATAATTCAATTACCAATCTTTTAAGGTATGATTTTCAATATATGTAAAATGCAGTATTTTGATGTACAAGTATATAAATTTGACAAATGCGTAAAATAGTGTACTACAACTGAACTCACAATACAGAACCATTCTGTCATCACACACACACACACACACACACACACACACACACACATTGTTCATGCTTTCCCTTTGCCAGTATTGTTTAATCCCCTGTCTTAACTTCTGGAAATCACTGATCTGTTATTTATTGCTATAGTTCTTCCTTTTCCAGAATGATACTTAAATGGAATCATACAGTCTGTAACATTTTGTGTCTGGCTTCTTTCACTTAGCATAAAACATTTGAGATTCTTCTAAGTTTCTGTGTGTATCAATATCTTGTTCCTGCTTATACTTCCTAAACTTTTGACTGAAATTTATTTTAAAATTAGACTAATTATTTGTCATGATAAATTAACCACCATAGCTTTTTGTCATGGAGTACATTCTGGTATTATTCTTGTCTTAGTGTTAAAATTCTGAGGGATTTTTGGAAATTTTGTGATTAAGTCATACATAAAACTCATTTTGAGGAAAATATGTTTGTGTCAATGTGTTTGAGCTGTGTGTGATTCTTAAAGTCTCCTAAATAAGTTTTTAATGTTCAATATAGGAGACTATTATTTTTAAGATAAGCTAGACTCAAAAAGTATAGTTGCATCTCAGCAGTATATAATAATGAAGAAAAATGTCATCACAGATAGTTCAAAACACAGTTTAGCTGGGTTTGCTGCATTATATATGAATTTTGCTTATATGGTAATTAATATTTTGGTTGTACTTGCATTAAAATTACTTTTAATTCCTGAGTATACAACAGGTGGGGGTAGGACAGACATAGCTAAGAAGCAGGTAGGATGGCAGGGAGAAATTAACTTACATTTTTTGTTTCTATAGATACTCAGCAGAGTGGATAAGCCACATTCAAATAACTGCGATGTGAGCAGATGTGAATTTTCTCTCATTAGAATTCATGGTTCCAAGCCATATACAGCGCAAGAACATAGCTACCAAGCAGGAAACATGAAGCTTTAAGCTTTTCTGACTCTATAATGTAAGCATTTCAGTCATAGCTCTATACTTTAAAAAGTAGACACTTCCATAGTCACTTGTGCAGCTAAAAGAATCATTAATCTTTAAATATGAGATTGTTCATTCCACACTTTGCTGGGGATTATATAGTGCTTTCCATGTACTATACCTCAAGAGTGTTTTACTAAGCAGTGAAGTATTTTGGTGGTGTGTGATGAATATGAAACTCACATAGTAAAGCCTGGCACACTAAGTACTATTTGTTAAATCTGAAAACTGTCAGCCATGCTTGATGTTTAACAGAAGAAACACATGTTTGTTTTCTACCAAACATGAATAAAATATTCATACTTGCATATAGAAGTTTGTCCATGAATGAAAATGCCCCAAGGATTTAAAAGACACTAGGTAGGATAGAATGGTACAGGATAAAACTTAGGAAGTTTAGCTGTGCTATTCAAAGAGGTGTAGGAGCTTCTGAGGATGCCAGGCAGTGTGGCTGATGGGCTTAGGAACAGTATTGTTTGTTGAGGTTGTGAACCTCCTCTAGGAAATGGAAGCAGCTTCCCTGTGAACTTCTCATCCCTCAGATGGCTGCGCTCTTCTTCCACAGCTCTTTAAAATAACTTCTTTCTAGCACTGTGCTGAATTAAGACTTTCCTGTTCAGATTTCCATTTGTCCCACTACTCTACAGCTTCTGTACAAGTGACACTATGTTGTACTCCTCTGTGCACCCCAGAACCTCACACAGGGAGTGTCAGGTGGCCCAAGATGAGGTACACCACAGAAAAGATCAGTTTGGAAAGCTGGGGAGCACCCCAGAAGAGAAACACAGTGAAACTGAAGTTCTTAGGTGAACCACTATCAGAAAATTGCTTCTTTGTCTTTAAATGCCAGACTAATTAATATTTTAATTGCCTCAATTTTCTTGGATGACAGATATTCTTAGAGTTATAAAAGGTAAGTCTCTCTCTTTCTGTGCCTGGGTTCAGCAAGAGAGACAGAACCAATAAGAGATATACAACTTAAGAGATCTGTTACAAGGACTGCTGTGATTGAGTGGGCTGGCTAGGGAGACCCTCAATTCACAAGGCGGGTGATGACAGGGCAGGCTGGAGTTCTTAGGCATGGGCTGAAACTGCTGTCCTCAGGAAAGTGTCTTCTTTTCTTGGAAGCCTCAACTCTGCTCTGCTGATCTTTCACTGAGTAAGTCAGAATACCCAGCTTATCTAGGATCATCTCTCCTACTTAAAAAAGTCATGGACTTCAATGGCATCTTCAAAATACTTCCATGAAAATATCTACATGGATATTTGACTGAATAACACAACTATAGTCTAGTCAAACCAACATAACAAAAATCAAACTAAAGCATGTTTGAAGCAGTTTAAGTACTCATGATCTACCTTACAAATCATCAGTTTCTTTAAATACCACACAATTTTAGATGGAATGAGTGATATATTTTCTTCTAGGAGAGAAGGACAATATTTAAGCTGGGTGCAATAGTCACACTTGTAATCCCAGCACTTAGGATGCTGAGGCAGGAAGATCACAAGTTTGAAGGCAGTTTGGACTACATAGAAAGACTCTGTCTCAAAAAAAGAGAAGATATTTACAGAAATAAGTTCTTATATAATTAACCAATATATTTAGTAAAAGCAAACATCTATTATGTAATAGTTAAACTTATTTAAAATAATGCTAAAAGTCAGCAGTAGGAGTAAATGCATGTGATATAGATTTCAGTAAGGAAGAGATGGAGGAAGAAAAGATGTGAGCATAATGAAATATGTTCATTTCACCCAGTCAGCAACTAAAGATTATTTTTCTTAAGGAAGCAATCAAACATATGTGCAAAGATTAGTTTAGCTATATAATTGCAATCTTATTTGTAAGACCAAAAAAGTTGGCAGAATTTTAAATGTAAAAAAACCTGAATTAATTAAATGAATTTTGATGCATTCATATAATATGTGGTTACTAAAATCATGTAAGAAGTAGTCTTGGTATGTAAATGTGTTGAAGATAGATTGTTATGTAAATAAAAGTAAAATATAAAGCACATACCATGGTTCCATTCTGATAAGTAATAACATGTATATACATCCAGTTCTGCTAAGTCAACTTCATATTGTCAAAAATGGTTGTGTAAAAGTGTTTCAATGCCGAAATAATAAAGTTTCTTATTTATAACCAAATTATATTTCTTTTGGGGTTTTGATGAGAAAAGTGAGTTTTAAATAGTTATTAAGTGTATAGGTAGAAAAAACCCTAAACATTGAATAGATTCAGCCTTTGTTTAATGTTAGTGCCTTTTCTGTTCCTAAAGCCACCAGCATTATTGTTAGTAGTGACCTTCTTATACATATCGCTGTTACATCTTATACAGAGGATAAACAGACACTAAGTCCTACTTCTCAGTCTTTATACAAATGATGTTCCCTAAATAACTGGTTACGTTAAATCTAAATCATGTAAGGTAATACCTGTGCACTGACAAGCCGCTGGTCAGGCATATACACTCAGATTTTAATCGTAGTTATTTTGGAGAGGTATTTATGAGTTAAATTATGAGTGACAAAAAAAGCAAAATAAAAATAAGCTAAACACACTTCTCACTATGTCAGAGGAACAGTTCAGGGCTCCTCTCCACTTGCTGCTCTATCCTCTTCAGCATTGACCTTCCAAATCATTGTCCAAGGAAGTTCCCCTGTTATGCCTACATCCCAACAATTCAGCCCACAGGAACAAAAGAGGAAAAAACCTTGTAAGATTTTTGCCAACTGCTTTTAAAGAGGTTTCCTCAAAGTGGTCATATAACATTTCTGCTTATATAGATGCCCCAAAGCCTGAGAAAAAATGTACAGCATAGTAAACATTTTCAGACAATCCTGCAACCAATTAAAAATTGGGGAGTTTGGTAAATGTAATGAGGAAACTAAGACCAGAATGATCATACCTTGACATATTGAAAGCTATCTGCAATCAACTTATACCTAACATTATATTAAATGAAGAAAAGCTGATAGCATTTCATCTTAAATCAATAACTAGACAATGATGTCCACTTTCACCACTCCTACCAACATAATACTTGAATTCTTAGCCCAGCAATAAGGCAAGATAAAAATAAAAATGATAGAAACAGGAAAAGAAGAAGTCAAATTAATATGATCCTATACTTAAAAGACCTGAAAGATTACACAGGAAAACTCTTAGATCTGATAAACACTTGCAGCAAAGTAGGAAAGTACAAAGTCAATATATAAAAATTAGTAACTTTTCTACATACCAATAACCAGCATGCTAAAAATGAAGTCAGGAAAACAGCTCCACTCACAATATTCCCCCTCTTAAATAAAATGCCCACTTAACCAAGTAGGTGAGAGATCTCTACAATGACAACTGTAAAACAGTAAAAAAACAAAGTGAAGAAGAGAGATAGAAGGAACGCCCATGCTCATGGATCAAAAAGATTAATATTGTGAAAATGGCTATGCTACTGAAAGTGGTCAAAAGATTTAATGCATTTCCTATCAATGCCATTCTTCACAGAAATAGAAAAATTCCTAAAATTCAAATGAAAATACAAAAGATCTATAATAAGTGAAGCAATTCTAAGCAAAAATGCAATGCTGGAGGTATCACAATACCTGACGTCAAATCATACGACTGAGCCACAGTAACAAAAACAGTGTGGTTCTGGCACAGAACTGATACACAACCAATGGAATACAGTAGAGGATGCAGAAAGCCACATAGCCACAGCCATCTGATTCCTGACAAAGTGCCACACCATATGCTGGAGAAAAAGATAAGATATAGTGCTGGAAAACTGGATCTCCATATGAAGAAGACTGAAACTAGACTCTCACTCCTCATCCAGTGAAAAATTCAACTCAAAATGGGTTAAAGATGTAAAACCTGAAACTGAAACTACTACAGGAAAACATGGGGGAAACACTTTGACATATAGGCACAGACAAGGGCTTTCTGAATAAGGATGCTGATGGCTCAGGAAATAATATGAAGAATTGAGAAATGAAGTTGCATCAAATTAGAGTTTCTGCACAACAAAGGAAATAATTACCAGAGTGAAGACAGAGCCTACAGAATGGGAGAAAATCTTTCCAAGCTATTTATTTGACAGGGAAATCTAGATATCTATTTGATACCTAGAATGTATAAAGAGCTCAAAATACTAAACATCAAAAGAACAAAAAAAAAAATCTATCAATAAATTGACAAATGAATTGAGCAGTTTCAAAAGAAGTACAAATGGCCAATAAATATTAGAAAAGAATGTTCAGTATCATTAGCAATAAAGGAAATGCAAATAAAAACTCACCCCAATCAGAATGACAATCATCAACAAAATGAACAAGGACCAGTTGTGGTGGTACATGCCTTTAATCCCAGCTATGTGGGAAGCATGGAAATGTGAGGATGGAAACTTGAGGCAAGCCTGGGCAAGAAAATTAGTGAGACCCTGTCACAAAAACAACCTGGGTATGATGGTTCACACCTGTAATCTTAGCTACATGAAGGAGCTAAGAGAATAAGGTTGAGGCTGGCCCTAGACAAAAAATAACAATAATAAATAAAATGTGAGACTGTGAGACCCTATCTGAAAAATAACTAAGGCAGTAAGCGTTGACATGTGCTTCAAGTGGTAGAGTGTATGTCTAGCAAATGCAACGCCCTGAGTTCAAACGCCAGTACCACAGAAGGAAGGAAGGAAGGCAGGAAAAGAAGGAAGGGAGGGAGGGTGGGAGAGAAGAAGGGAGAAAAAGAGGGAGAGAGGGAGGAGGGAGGGAGAAAGGAAAGACAAAAGAAAGAAGGAAGGAAGGAAGGGAAAGAAAGAAAGAGAGAGAGAAAAAATGCTGGTGAGGATACAAGGTAATGGAACCTTTAAGCACTGTTGGCGGGATGTGAACTAGTCCACTCACTATGGAAATCAATATAGACATTCCTCAAAAAAATAGAAGTTCCACATGATTAAGCTGTACCTGGGTATATCTCAAAAAAATCAACATCAGCGTACAATAGAGATAACCATTATGTATAGCCGCATTCACAATAGCCAAGTTATGGAATCAGCCTAGGTGCCCATCACAGATGAATGGATAAAGAAAATATTGTGTGAGCTGGCAGGATGGTACACACCTATAATCCCAGCTGTCAGGAGGCTCAGACAAGAGAATCAAGGGTTCAAGACCAACTTGGGCTCCATGGTAGTTTCAGGCCAGCTTACATAAGAGACACTGTCTCAAGAAACAAACAGAAAAAGGGAAGGAAAGGAAATTTGGTATATATACACAATGGAGTATTATTCAGCCATAAAGAAAAATATTATGTCATTTTCAGGAAAATATTTGGAGAGCATCATGCTAGGTGAAATAAACCAGACTCTGACAAATGTTGCATGTTTTCTCTTAAATGGGAATGTAGATTTTTAAAAAAAGAGACGTGAAGGTAGAATGTGGACTAGGTGGTGGGAAGGGGACAAGAAAGGGTGATGGCACTGATTATATTGTACATTATATAAAGTACATTATAAACATGTACGGAAAATGTTGTAACAAAACACTATTTTGCACAATTACTATATGCTAACAAAAATGGGAGTTTTTTTTTTACTTTTGATTGCAGGTGCAATTAGATTCCATATGCAATAGTTCCTTTGTCTTTCACAGTAGCCCTTTAAATAGAATTACCTTATCTCTCCTTGTCTTTGTTACCTGTCCTGATCCAGGACCCCTGAGAGCCCATAGGTTACTTAATGAAGTAATTTGGGGACTCTTGAAGAAAGCTGAGCTGAAGTTATGCATAGATGTAATTCATTGCTTTGTTTATTTGTGGTTTTTCAGAGGTAAAATGATTTTGATGAATGATATTCATAATTCATTCATTTATTCAAGGAAGGCATGCATATACAATGACAATATTGGGGATTTGATGGATTTTATTCCTGGAAAATTATATGCCATTATAGGTCTAAATGTTTGCTCTTTGTCTTAGTCAGACCTTGGGAGGAAACAAGACACTCTGGAAGGAGAAATTTGAGAGACTCAAATGAAGGCGTCCTTTGTAAAGGTGTGGGATGGGTTATGGCAATTGTGTGTGGGGATGGCAGAGTGTGGGATGAGGTGCAGGGGTGACAATGAACTCAGAATGATGAGGCACATAGAGAATAGCAACAGAGGGAAACTGTTGAAGAGACTTGAAGGTGTATGCTGGGGAGCAGAGATAGTGATAGTCATGACTTCTTGGCAGGATATGACTACTGCTAAAACTTTTCTGACTGGGAAGGTGCCACTGAAACTTTCTATGACCTTTTCCTCCTTCACTTGATCCCCTGGGTATACTTCCCACTGATCTAATTTAATGACACCACAAGGCAGAAAAATCCAGGATGTGCTATATATAGTCAGGCTTCCAGGGCACAATTTCAAGGCCCAGAAAAGGAAGGTGTGATTATGGAGAGGACATAGTACACAGTACCATCTGCAGGCTCGGCCTCATGCTCTGGACTTCTTCAATTACCTGAATACTCTCATCAAACTGGACTTTCTGTTGCCTGTCTCTGACCATTGTGCTTCAGAGTATCATTATTGTGCCTAGGACTCAACTCAGATGTGAGCTTCTCCTCACAAGTCAATTCTCCTTGTTCATGGTGTCATGATAATCTGCTCTCTATGTACCATGTGTGAATTCCAAAACAAGCCATTGATTGCCTCATTTATAAAACCTTAGAGTTGGATCAGTTCAAATATTTAATTAAATTTTTTTGTAATCCTCAAACTAAACAACATAGTAATGCTTTATTAACTATGAGTGTTCTGTATTCATAGGTTGAATATACACAAATCCATTTCTATATAGCTTGAAGGCAAGTGTGAAAATTTTGGTTTTAATGTAAGTAAATGGTAGGTCACATTTGTATAGAAAACTAGAAAAAGAGAAAGAAATAAAGCTAGAAACAGGACTTAAGAGAAGTGAGTAAAAACATTGGGGGTTGATATAATGGTCCCTCTCTGACAAAAAGAGATAAAGGTAAGTCTAAGCATACAGGAGTCAGATATCACCAATTTGAGTTATAAAAGAAATGTGCTGAACCTCTGCAAATAGAAGCAAACAAACTAATTCTTGGTTTGTGTCCTATTTATAACAGTGTAAAATGCACTTATAAATATCTGCTTGAAAGTAGAGATATGGAGAGATCCTGAACAGTTCCCAAGAAATAATAACTTGTACATTGAAGTTAAAAGCTCTGAATTCATAGCTACTCATTTGAGATGTACCAATGACATTGATGTGTGTTTGTGGTTTTCACTTGGTTTTGTTTTTTTGTTTATTCTTATTGTTATTGATTTATTTTTTAGAAGAAGTTTAAAAATTAATCACTTTTATAGTTTCCTTTGCCTTTCAAACCTGTTTTTCCTATTGGAAGTTGAGTTTTCCAAGGTTAAAATCATAGCATCATTCAAGAACTTTATCTTTGAACCAATGCCAGATAAAAGCATACCTATGTCATATTTCTGCAAAAGAATGCTTTAGGAACCCACAGAGCACACAAGTTAGTAAATCAATCAAACAAAATCCAGGTGTACACAAACCCAATCACTTGCTTGAACTAAACAGTTTTACTACATTATGATATTTACTGCTTAGGTGCATTTCATAATAGCTTAGAATCTTCCCTGTTTTCTTTTTTTATTAAGTATATATATATATACTTGTATATATATAAAGACTGGACTTCTGAAAAATCTAGTAAAATTTCATTTGCCATATTGAATCATGAATATTCTTCTTTTTCTTTGGTTAGAGTACTGCATAGTATATATAAAAGGCCACTAAAGAAATTAATGCAATTCCATAAGTTACAACAGAGTCAGGAAACAATGACCCATGAGTCAAATCTAGCCTGCTGTCTATTTTTCTATGGTTTCACAAGCTAATTGTGGGTTTTTGCATTTTAAGTAGTTGAAAAAATTTCAAGAGAATATTTTGTGATGTGAAAATTCTATGACATTCAAACTTCAGTGTTCATAAATAAAATGTTATAGAAACACAGCTATTCCCACTCATCTTTGCGTTGTCTATGGCTGTTACAATAGCAGAGTTCAATAGTTGCAACAGAGACCACATGGTTTTAAAAGTCAGGGATACTCACTATTTAGCCCATAACAGAAAAAGTTTGCCCAACTCTGATTTGCAGGAGTCTGTTAAGAAACATAGTCTTAGAGAAAGAAATATAAGCAAGTATTTAAAAAATGTTATACTGCTATATATAATCTACTAATTCCTGTTACTACAACTATTTATAGTAAGAAATAAACCTTACACTATGCATTAATAACTGTATAATTGTTCCCTTTTATTCAGTTTGGCCTCAGAAATAATTGATAATCACTGAAATGGTTATTATTAAATGGCTGAAATTGTGCCAGTGCAAGCATTCTCTTTTAGATGAATATGGTTGCACCATAAAATGTTTCTCTCAAAAAAGTGATATGCTTGGTATGACATGCTTCTTTGTTTTTTTTGGTGGGATGGGAGGCAACAAGTTTCAAGAGGAGTTATCTTTGGTGAGAGGAACTTGCAAGACAATAAATCAAAGCTGAAAGATCTTGAGCACTCTGAGAACTGAGTGTAGTCCCCTGTGAATAAATGCTGAATGAGAAAGTTTAGGGAAAACACATAATAGGAGGAAGTATCTGCTGAACTTCAGGGTGCTAACTTAAAATGAAAAAGGAGATTTAAAAGTTTTGTAAAGGGGAAAAAGGCTCTTAAATCTTAATAACAAAGTGGAACCACAGTGAAAAAGACAAAGTAGGTGCTGAGCTGCTCACTATTGTGGAGACAGTGTGTGATAAATCAAGAAGTGGTCATAGCCAGTGTGAGGGAAGAAATTCATCCAATATTTAACACTGTTATCAGAATTCACCTTCTATAAAATTTTGATGTGGTCCACAGACACTATGAATATAACTTACTATGTAGCTCTGGATTCTCAAATAGAGAAGAAAGTATCCCTATATATGACAGATGGCTTAGAAACCCAAGTATGACTTTGTTATCCATCAGCTATAATTTCCTATCTAACCACGACTGATTTTAAATTTAGGTCATGTGTACTTAATAATTCATTCCTTTGTGTAAGCATGTCTCATGAGCTATGAATTCAGATTTGCTTTTGCTCATGTCTAGGAAAGCTTAAAGAAAATCTTCTAAGCAGGAAAGCTAATGTGCTATGCAATGTGTCAACAGCCAAGGCACTATTCCATTGTAAACTAGCTGGTTGTATGCAGTCTTTGGAATACATCTCATCATTTAAAGTGTCACTACTCATTATTTCCTGCTACACATTAAGGTCAAATACGTTATGTGGAGTCACTTGAAAAATGTTGTGGCACCTTTATAAAATCAAGAAAAATGCAAATATATTATAGGAAATGAATACAGGTAAATAAAATATAAGGGGAGAGAAAAAAAAGAATCCATTATTTATAACAAAATTATTTATGGCTATAAGTATCTATATAATGAGGTAACTAATTATTGGTTTTGCATAATTGAAAAAGCCTGAATCAGAATAAATTCAGCTATAAATAAAAATCAGCTATAAATTTACAGTATTATAACTAATATTAAATGAACATAGTTTCCTGAAAGGAGAAAATACAATTGAATTTCAGAGATGGAACTTTCCATTTTTAATCAGGAGTAACATATAACCCATGAAAATCCATTAAACTCCTTAAATTCAATACCAATCCATTATAAAAAGCCTCAATTAAACATTTGTCAAATACTTCTTAACCTTGCATTTGTAAATTATATTCATTCACTATAAAATCTGTTATAAACATTGTATAGTACTGAGTTCCCACGTTAATGGTGAATGGTGACCGTAAAAACAACTTGTAAAAAATCTTATAAACATTCATCCTTTTAAGGATGAACCAGCATACACCATCCCATCTACATCAACAGAAGAACAGTAAACTTTTCCCCCTTACCTCTAAACATATCCCAGATGTTTACTCTAAAATGGATACATTTAACTTGAACATGATCATTTCTCAGATTTCTGTTGAACTGTTGTGCATTTGTGAAATTATCCTGAAATCACAAATACTTGGACTTAAGTGAAATTTTGTCTTTTTTTCAAAATCTTACAACTACAAAACAACCTTCTTTATAGAAGGGTTAGTATATCTGATTCCCTTGAATTAATTGTATTTTTAGCAAAGAAGAAATAATAACTCTTTCTACTTCTAGTACCTATACCTCAAATCCTTGTCAAAGACCTTCATCTGCTGTGTATACATTGATGTTCCCATAAATTTGTAATGAAACGGAAAAATTGTTATTGTCTAATGAAGTTGTACCCACTATAAGGTCATAATGCAGTCATAACTCACATCTTTGTAGTGATACCATGTAAACAAGTCTATAGCAGTGGTAGTCACATAAAAGTACAGTATATACAATTATGGATAGTACATAATACTTGGTAATAATAATACATGACTTTGTTACTAGCTTGCATATTTACTATACTACACCTATAGTATATACTATATTATAACCTATACTATGTCATTATTTTAGAGTGTGGTAACTTCTACTTATTAAAAAGTCTACTGTGAAGCCACAGCTACCTCATACATTTCATGCTTACCACCTCTTTTGATTATATTAAGTAGTCATGTCTAGTGATTGACCTAGACCTCTATGACATTGACAGTACAAAATTACACAACTACACAATCACCTAACACTGCATTTCTTACGATGTATCCCTGTAGTTAAGCGACTCCTGACTTTTTACATAATTGAAGAATTCACTTAAAGGAAATGTGTACTGACATTAGATCTCTTAGAAAACCTCAGACCCATCTCCTAAAATAGCAGCAACTAAATAAATTCACAAATGGGATATTTTCTCTGTATAAAACTTAAGAAAATGTTTTTTAAATGTCTATAATTCTGAAGAAATTTTAATTCTTAGTATTTTCAACCGAGAAGATTTTTCTAATTTTACTTACCAGAATGAGGAAAAATTTAGTAAACAAAACAAAAGCAAGATTAGATTTCCACAACGGCATGTATGAACCTCTGAAAATCCATTCTTCTATAAAGCAGCAAGAACACTGACAACAAATGTCAAAATCAATTTTTTCAGAACTCTAGATATTTCCTAAAACCTTGCAATAATATGAGGAGTGTTTATCCAGAAAATAGCTAGATTTCAGAAATGACAGTGAGCTTTGTTAATTAATCCTTCTCTCTCTCTCTCTTTCTTTCTCTCTCTGTATGCTAGACTTGAATATCATCAGTTTTCCCACCATGATATCTGTGCATCTTAGTTAATCCAAGGAAGGGACAATATGGTTTTGGAGCTCCACAAAAACCTCATCCTCAGAGAGTGGTCATTACTTTCCTATCTAGACTTTCCCTCAGAAATTCCATTGCCAGGGATTATATTTATTTGACTTGACCCAGAGCTCACCCTATCCCATCTCCAAGATATTTGTTGAAAATAATTAGTAGCAATTATTCAGCATTATAGTTGCCTGAGGTAGCACCGTTAAGTGGGGATAACGAGAAGTTAATTTAAAAACTTAAAATGGAAAGCTGGGTGTCCATAGGAAGCTTTGAAAAGTTTCAATATGTTCCTGGGGATCAAAAAAGCCCCACACACATGGAGGGTTGTGCACATGTCTAGAAAAGATGTAAGAAGACCCTAGTTTCTCATCTGTGACTGAACTCAAGGCTTTATGAAAGCAGGAAGTGAAGGCTAATACAGCCTCCAGAACATTTAGAATGTGCCCTAACATACACAAAGAGCCCCTCTCTAAGGGCTGGTTGGTTCGAAGGAGGTAAGGAAATCTGTATTCAAGTATAAACTGATCATCAGGCTAATTGAACAGAATCTTCACTAGCCATACACAACAAAGCACAAAGCCTTTGAAGAATTGGTCTGGGAAATATACTAAGCATACTAATGGAAACAACAACAAACAGCAATAAGAAAAATCTTTGGGTAGGAGGACAATCTTATTCTCAGTTATATAATTTTACTCATGTTATATTATGTTACATGTCCAGTTTTCAATAATTCATTAATAAGCACGCTAAAAAACAGGAACATGTGGCCTATATAGAGGGGAAAATCCAGACAATAAAAACTAGTCCTGATGAAGCACAGACATTGAATTCATTAAACAATGACTTCAAGCAGCTGTTATAAATATGTTCCAAGAGCCAAAGGAAATCATGTCTGCAGAATTAAAGTATGGAAAAATGAGTTTTCAGAAAGAATTAAAGAAATAAAAGGAAAAATATACTTGAAGAAGTAACAGATTAAGAATCATCAAATTTGCTGAGAAACTCTGATCAGGACATAAAGAAGCTCAATGAGCTGCAAGTAGGAAAAGTGCAGAGGTCTACACTTAGACATCTCATATGCAAGCTCTCCAGAGACAAAGGATCTTAAAAGCAGCTCATCACACGCAAGAAATCTGAATCATCAGTAAGCCCAAAAGATGAATCTCATTGGAAATCATGGAGACCACAGGGTAACAAGGGAAACTGTTCAATGTGCTAAAAGAAAAACTTATCAAGAATTTAAAATTTGATAACAACATCCTTCAAAAGTGAAGAAGAAATTAAAGATGCTCCGGATTTCTAAAAAAACAGAGTAACAATTCAACAATACTAGATGAAGAATTAAATTACTACTTTCAAAATGGATATAACCCAATAAATGATTGACAAGATTTGAAAGACATAAATAACATGGCAAACCAAGTAAACCTAACAGACTTGCTCAGTTGCCCACCATAGCACCATAGTACACATCCTTCCAGGGTTCATGGACCATTTTCTAGGATGTTAAGTCACAAAGACAAGTCTTGGTAAATTTGGAAAAACCAAAATCACTTGAAGTATGTTATGATCAATATAAGAAAACTACGGAAATTCACAACTATGTGGTAGAAATTAAACATCAAATACCTAAATAATTCATGGATCAAAAAAGAAATAAGAAAGGAAATTAGAAACTAGTTTTTTATCTTATTTTATGGCATAGGAATTATGACAAAAAAAACTGAAATAAAAATAAATAAAACAAGATATCAGTGTTCTTAATCCTCTAGGTATTGTGGATAAGAACAACACCTGTTAGAGAAGGACTTTTCACAGCTATGACAAAGTTCTGATGACCACCATGCTGTCAACACATAGAGCTATTTTATACTCTGAGGTCCGATGCCATCAACAATAATATTGGCTTTCAAAAAACTCACACACTGACAGTAAAAAATAATGTGTATATTGAAAAAAAAGCAAGATGATTTTAAAGGAAGAAAAAACAGAGCTCAATAGTGTGCATTGCAGTAGCTGTGGCCCGTATCATGCATTGATCTGAAAACCTTAGAAGATCAGGGCCAACAACTCAAATACTATGTTTGATATACAAACTTCATTTTAGTTTCAGTGGTTTGAAGTGGCTTTTACAAGAGAGTATCTAACTTGAAAGTTTCATTTCTCCTTTCATAAACCATTGTAGTCTCATATGGAAAAATACCTGCTACAAGCTACATAAAAACCTGATCCCTTCTTGACACTGGGGTCAGGACTGGCAGGAGAGGATGAAACAGCCCTGAAAGACTACATTGTGAGCATACTTGATCATTATACCATTAGTTTGTCTACTTTTTAAGTTTACATACAAGGTAAATTTTTGTTAAAATAGACTATCAAGAATTTTTTTATAACTGGGCTCCTCATTTATAGCTGATGTTTCCCTTCTTAAGCTTACTTTTTTATTTATTTAGCAAGTGTTATCTGAGCAACTATCTTGTGCAATGCATATGCTAGTGATGATGCAATGGCTGACAAAACCAGATATTGTTCTTCCTTTATAGAGCATATAGAGGAGATAGGCAATGTCTGAATATTCAAATAGTTAAGGTGGTAAAACAAACTACAACGTGAGAAATCCCTCTTAGGAGAGTTTCTAAGAAAGGAACCTGATTTAGTCTAGCAGGTCATGGATACTTCTTTTGAAAAATGCCCATTGATCTGTGATTAGTAAAATAAACAGAATTTAATTAGATAAAACTAGAGATGGAATAAAAATAAGAGTGTCCCAGACTGTTGACTCCATCCTAAGACTACATGGAGATGGATATGTGAGAATAACTCTGACAAGCCCTTGTGGACATTACAGAGTAGGCAGTGGCCATATCTATGAGGCTGGGTTAAGGACTTCAGTTTTTATCATTAGAACAAAGGGAGGCCATGTAGGAGGGGCATGCATATGTGTGTGGTGGAGGTCGGGCACAAGATAGGATATGGTTTTTAAAAGTTTTCTTGGCTGCTGTGGGCAATAGATTGTGGTAGAATGAGTGAGTGTGGGAGCATACATTAGGAAACTATCATAGAGACAAAGGGGAAATGACAGCTTGGACTGGTGAAGGCAAGCCAACAGATTTCAGAAAATAAGGGGAAAATCAAAAGGAGTTTGATGAGTTATCTAATTCATCATCAAGAGCAAAGGAAAAGTAATTGCAAGAGATGCTCATAGTGCTTTGTTTCTCTCTTATGTCACTATGTTTGTCACTGTTCCTAGTTGTATGGAAGATCCCTGAAGACAGGTAAATCCATGGCTTCTTTGTATACTAAGACATATCTCACACAAAAGATCCTCTATACATATTTGGTTATGTATTATATTGAATTAAAAACAAAAGGAAACTTTCACAAACTATTAGAGGTGTTTTTTTTTTTCCACAACCAATTACTTAGGTGCTTCTTCTACCAGATGTGATTATAGATCTGAGAAGGACTAAATATTTATTTATTTTGCCTGGTTATTAAGCAGCTACTGAGGCCAGCAATTGAATACACAGAATATACATAATTTATTGACTCTTGTTTAAAGACAGTGAGCTGCCCAGCATACTTTGATTGTGGTTAGCTTTATTGCTCCCCAGAGAAACACTTTGTTATTGCTTGTACATTTTGGACTGTCAGAAAATGAATTTCATTGATACTGAGCCAATTTTATGATATAGATATAAATTTGGAATGTATAAAAAACATTAATTCAGCATATGCATCTAAACAGATGACTCATATAATAAAAATGAACATTAAGGAAGGGTCACTGTACACATTTGGAGCAGCCAAATAGGTTAAGTAATTATGAGAAAAATAAAAGAATGCCTGAGATTTCAATCTATACCTGACATTAAATTAGAAAAAGATGAACTCTGTTGTCAATCATTAATGGTAGTAATTTCTTACCTCTTCTACTATGTAATTATGCAAGTATCTCACTATTTTTTAAAGAGAAGGCTAAAACTTCAGCTATGGAGAATACAATAAAAATAAAAATATTATGAAAATCTTTCTACTGAGTGGTTTATACATTTTTAACCTAGTGTACATTGTATGTTCTCTATAATATATGCAGTTGCTTAGAACTGAAGCAATGCAAATTTGTCATTAAGGAGACCTTCAATGTGTTACGGTTGCATTATGTCACTGGAGGAATTCTTAGGGCTATTTAGAACCCTTTCCATCCATGACAATTCTATGGATAATCATATTTTCTAGTTTCATATTTAGACATGTGAGTACCTCAACCATATTTCTCTTTCCAGAATAATTTTCTTCTGTTTTAAAAGCAGAAAAAAGAAAAACAGGAAATAAACAGCTATTAATAGCACAAAAAATCTACAAGCAAAGCACAAAAACACTTACTTCTTTTGTCTTCTTTGGAAAAGCAAAACAAAACTAGTAGTTTTTAAGTGATTGTTTATAATATTCCTCTTCCCTTAGAGAATGTACTTGTAGTAATTAGACCAGGAACTTTTAATATTGACATAGAATGCACTGTCTACATCTTGTGAAGCTACTTTGTCATAAGTGTATATGAATATGTCACGGAAACATTAATCTAAAATTAGAATTAAGTTAATTAATATTTGAATTGTCACAATATTTCCTTACTTCCTCTAACTTATTATGTCAGCATTTAGATGCACCCTAGTTATGTGTAATCAGATATTTTAAGCAGAGGGAATACTTTAGGAGAAGTTAAAGGAGCTAAGTAATTCTATGTTGTAAGCAACTGGGAGATGAGAGATGGATAGACAAAGAGGGAAAGGGATGGAATGGGAGAGAGAGAGAGAGTGAGATTCAATTTGGGACAACTAAAAATTGAGATGGAAAAATGGATCAGGGAACAGCTGCTATGTTAAGAAAATCAGGGTCAGGGAGAAAAGAATTCTCAAGATACTTGCTATGCATTAAATGCATTTATCTCTGAGAGACTGAGTAAAGAACTAGAATATTTTAATTACTTTTTCATGCATGAACTGTGATACTTTGCATTTAACACCTCACTGAGTTTGGGCCACTTGGGCCTTGGATTTATTCAGATAATACACACACACACACACACATACACACACATATATACACACATTTATGTGCATGAAAACTCACACAGAAACATGATCTAGAATGTCCATTTAGTTTATGATAAATACAAAAAATTTAAAATGGTTCTTCTGTATTCCCATAGCATTCAGCAGCAGCTAAGTTATAAAAATTGGCCTCTCATTGGCCTCCAATTACCAAAAGACTGTCATTTGAACACATCTAGCTGAATGGCCTCTTTGGGGACCAACAGCATCCACTGGCATATAAGTTAAAATAAAGGCCAATTTACTCAGGAATGCGTCATGTGATTTTTATTCAACAATCTGAAAAAAACGTTATGGGCCAAGAGTAAACCATAGTTCTCAAGATCTTGCTTGGTATTCCAGACCTTACAGTGGAATTTAGCAGTGGAAATACACTTCTGTATACATGAAATCCTTTCATTCCTCAATTTGGAATGTATGGATCAGCTAGCTGTGAGGAATTGCTATAATGAAAGATCACCTATGGAACTGGTTTCTATTCCATCATATTAAGAATTCTGTGGAGAACTCTTAAATAGTGTAAGACACATATTAAGTTCTGTTGTAACTCCTTTTTACCATGGGACTCTTCAAACCAAAGGCTGATTCATTGTGTTTGGACAAAAAAGTTTGAATAGCTTTCCCTTTTCTTATCTACCATCTTACAGTGGAACTTACTGGTCAGATCTTATCTGAATGAGAACCTTTATACACTGCTAATATAGGAAGGTAAGTAGGTACAACTTCTTTGTGGGACAAATGTCTGCATGATTCAAAGCTTCAAAATTGCTTTTGCCTTTTATTTTTACAATTCCACTTTTAGAAATTTATTCTTAGGAAAAAAATCAAAACTATATGCAATGACTTATACATAAGATGCTAATCAGAGGTTTATTTATAATAGTAAAAAAAAAAAAAGAAGCATGTATCCAGCACTAAGAAGATTGTGATATACTATAGTGCAACCATACAGGGATATGCTAAATCACCATTAAAATTTATCTTCTGTTATATTATTTACTATTTATTGATCATAGAAAATGTCCAAGATATAGTAATGAAAAAGAAAGTTACAAAATAGTGATATGGATGCCTCTCATCTGTATTTTCTCCCCTGCATTAAAAAAATACAAATAATACAAGCCAATGCTAGTTATGCCACAGAAAATTTATTAGAAGAATAATGAGAACTTGCTAAGGATTGATCCAGAACCAAGAACAAGATGCAGTAGGGAAACAGTAACCATAGGACAAGAAATAGAACAAATTTCCTTGATTAGAATGTTCTTCATTAGGACACCGACCTCTGCTGCTATAGAAAATGTGGATATACCCAAAAGAGTGTAAATCAGTTTACAGCAAAAAGCACACCCATGGTTATTGCAGCACTACTCACAATAGCAAAGCTACGGAAACAGCCAAGATACTCCACTACTGGTGACTGGATTGAGAAAATATGATATTTATACACAATTGAATTTTATTCAGCCACAAAGAAGAATGAAATGTTGTCATTTTTAGGTAAATTGGATGGAACAGGAAAACATTATCTTAAGTGAAGTTAACCAGGTTCAGAAGGCCAAAAGTCACATGTTTTCTCTCATATGCGGAATATAGATTTAATACGAATACAGCAATATTGTAAAAAACGTTAAGGAGAGGTCACATAAGAGAGGGGGAGGGTAAAAGAAGGAAGCTAAGAAGGTGATGTACTCTCTATCCAAGAATGAACATAGATTCGAGCCCACCCAGGGACGCCAAAAAAAAAAAAAAAAAAAAAAGAATGAACATAGAATTTTTAAACCTGTTGAAACCACCATAAGAAAGGGACTAAGGTAGAAAGAAAAAAATAGAGGAGATGAACCAAATCAGGCTACAAATATATACATGGAAGTACCACAAGGAAACTCCCTGTGTAGCTATTTTAAACATCCAAAAATGTCATTTTTTTCTCTTTTTTTTCTTATACAAAATCAGACACAGCAGGGCAACACAGGTGCTGCCTGGAAGGCGGTGGGGATTGGGAGTTGGTACCAGTGGGAAGGGGGAGAAGATAGGGAAATGGTGAAGGAGGGTGAATATGGTGCAAATACTTATACACTTATATGTAAATGGAAAAATGATATTTGTTGAAACTGCTCCAGGAATGGGGGAGGGAGGGATGAAGGAGAATTGTGGAGGGGGTGAGTTCAAATATGATATATTTGATATATTGCAAGAGCTTTTGTAAATGCCATGATGTACCCCCACCCAGCACAATAATATATATGTAATCTATTTTATTTGCATAATAACAATAAAAATAAGAAATTTTTTTTTAAATGAACTCTGCCTATCCATAATCTGGTTCTGTTATCACCCAAGGTTCAAAGGCCCAGGACAGAGGGTCTTATTAGACTGTTTTATGCCATGTGGAAGGCTCTGGCATTTTAGGAAAAATAAAGAATCTAAGAGTTTCCACTTTTGGAGTGGGATGCAGTAAGTAGGTATTACCTATCTAATCAAATAATTTGCCCAGAGATTACAATGGGGAAAGTAGATGCCTGACATTGCCCATATGACAAATGTCCACTCAATATTTTATCTTGAAAAGAAAAATAAAAGCTGTTCAACAAATAAAAAAAAATCATAACTTGCAAGACATCTACAGTATGTCTAAAACTCTTAGTTGTTTGGGGACTCAGAAAGAAGAATTACATTTTGCTTATCTTCCAAAAAGAAATATCAACTTAAAAGTCTGCCATAACGGGGGATAGAAATTATTTTCTCTTATAAAAGAAAACAGGATATGTATTGCAGCATCATTTATCAATATCTGTCTATTTATCTCAAGAGCTCCACTGCTTCCTCTCCTGCAATTCATCTCTGAGCTTTGAATATAAATCCTCAGCATGTCATTGTTGATAATGACATCTCAGAAGAGCCCTGCTATGCTCTGTCATTGTCACTCTTGCTTTGGATGGAAAATCATGTTTATGAAAGCCATGTAAGACAATTGACAGAAATGTACTTTTGCTACATTTGAAAATAGCCTTAAAATACTTTCACCATCTGCTATGTTACAGAGATGGAGAGGGATCCTCAAAGTAGAGCCTCTAAATTCAACCTTGAGAAACCTTCTGCATCTGCTTTGAATTAAAACTAAACTAGGTAGTACCAGGGCACTTGGTTCTGAGCCTATATATTTCTTGGACACAATGGAAAAGTTGGGGAGGTTTGAGATGCCTTTTTATCATTGGGTTTCATGTAAAATAAAATTAAGGATGTTACTGCATGTGGAACAGAAGTAAGAGTTTGAGTATAAAATGATTCTGCATATTTTTTCTTTCTTTGTCCACCCTTAAGTATAACATGGTTATAAAAACCATGTCTATGAAGTTAAAGAAGACTTTTGCAATTTCACATGTGTTTGCTATAAGCATGTACAGAAATGTCTCTAAAAGAAGACTTGCTTCTTTTCTTAAAGTACCATATTATTTGAATCCCTAAAACTTCCCAAGTATTTATATTTTCAAAACTGCAATTGAGTTACTAACCATTTGTATGGTTTTATTTTTAATTTATTCCTTCCTCTTTTAGAAATAGTTGTTTTTTTTTCTCTGAAACTCCTTTATGTTAGAATGCATGGAAACAAAAATTAATGGTATAACTATGCTTGCTATTATTATTTTACTCTTTTAATTCAGAGGGATCTGATACAATTATTACCTACAGGTTTCTATGGCAAATATTGTTGCCTACTGAAGAGCTGTTACTAGTTCAAAGCTAATTCTTTGTTCTCATGAAAGGGTAGGCTCCCCTCATCCCAGGAAGGGAAAGAAAAAGTCATGTTTGCTTAAAGCTAGTCATAGTAATTCCATTTCCTTTTTTTAGGTGTCTGGAGTGTACATGTGATCCATTTCTATTCAGTAAAACATAATGAGAAGTCTTCTGAGTGGTTTCTGAAGAAGACTTTTTTTACTAGCTAAAAAAGAGAGGGAATCCAGAAGAGGACATATTTCTCCTGACACCTCATTCCTTTTAGGGTATGGCTGTTGGAGGGTTAGACATTTGGAGCTAAAGTAGCCATCTTATAACCATGAGGCAAAACAACTATTGGTGAAAATTTAAGAATAAAAGAACAGAAGCTCAGAAAGCTTATGTTCCTGATTTTATGCTTGAGCCACATTCCAAACCTTCAATGTTCTTATTTTATGAGATCATTAAAGATCTTGATTGATGAGATCACAATAAAGTTGAGTTTTCGCTGTATTGTATCTAAATTTATTCTAATATATTTAATTCCTAAATATTGGCTAAAAATACAAATGGTCCTTAAATTTCATGTTTGACTTTCCTATCATGCATGTTTGACCTTCTGAAAACACATACCTTATCATAAAGCATACACTATGTCTAATGGCAAATATCATTGCACTGGTGTTCACATACTTAATTCATTTGTCATGCCTCATGTGACAAATAATTCTAGCTATTGTATGTTGGTGCTTCGTTTCAGTCAACATTTTAAGCAAAAGAAGTATCTTTATACATCAGTTCTTGTTTAATTACTTGAATGTCTTATTACATTTTTCCTCATTTTACGAAAATGAATAGAAAGCAGAAAATAAAAGCATTATGAATAACTTTGAATATAAATGCTGATTGCATAAGATTAACATAATTGAGATAAATACAAAATAATTTAGATATGCCTAAAAATATGCACCTTTCACCTTAATTTGATGCCTATTAGATGGAAGCTAATTTTCTGCACATCCAGTTATGAAGGAGAATGAAACACACATTATTATAGGTATTAGGAAATATTGGCAGTATGTATTTAAAGATAGGGCTTAAAGTCAAAGGATAAGTAGGTTCTTTATATTTAGCTGTCTAAGATTATACTCTCTTTGGTTATTATTTCAACAAAAAGCTGTTGAACATTCAGCACATGAGAATGTGTTAGATGTCTAGTGACAAAATAAAATATGTTCCCTCTTTTCCTGAAACTTATAACCTAATGAAGCATATACACATACACATATGGAATTCTGTCTCATTTTTATGAATTCTGCATCATTGTCATTATCATAGGTACAGACCTTGCCTTGTCTGTGGAAATACATGAAGATTTCTCTGATGAGTGTCATTTAAAACCGAGATCAAAAGGATGACTATGATAAGATCAGAGTAAAGAAGTTAATAGGAAGAAATCTATGCCAGAAAAACAGAACAGATGTGACAGCTAAGAGTACTTGGAAGAAATCTAGTTTCTCCAAGGAATCAGAAAAGAAGAGAGAGTGGTGCTACATGGTATTGGGAGCTGGGGACAGGCAGGGCCCTTATATAACTAAACACAAGGGAGAACATGGAAGGATTTTAAGGAGGGCAGAGTCATAATTTTGCTTTTAAGTGCCTCTCTGCTGCATTGTACAAGGTGAACTTAAGAAGGGTAATAGGAGAAGACTGCCTGAGAGATTTGTGCAACTGTCCCTATGAAAGATGAAGGTGTAGAGAATGGAGACCAGGGAAGTGGACAATTTCTAGAGGTATTCAGGAAGTAAAAATAAGAGACTTAGTCTTCAAAGGAATGTGCATATAATTTATAACCCAAATGATGCAACAATGAAAATACTTAGTAATCATCCCCGGATAAATAGGCTGTCCTGGACAAAACAGAACAGCCTCTTATGGTCTCTCTGGGCATAAGAGCTAGTGGGAAACAAAGGAGAATCAAATTCAGCATCAAATCCCCTTTTCAATTGTAAATTTCTAACAGTAATTACCTTTGGTCATGGCCAATCTCAGGAGCCAGTGAGATTCTTGGAATCTTGATTAATGGAATAAAAGACATTAGGCTCCAACAGCTCATTTCCCTGGTACTTGGGCATCTGCTGCTTAGACTTGGCCCCAAGGGTTTAATACTTCGAGACAAATGCATGGTGCTTATGAGAGTCTGCTCATGATGACATGAGCAGGCCTTTTTATATACAGCATGTCCCATAGCCTTTGTTTTCTGTATCTTTTTTTTTTTTGCTCTGCTACAGAAAAAGAGCCTGCATCAGTTGCATTTTTTTTCCTAGGTGTGACTGTCATTTAAGGGTCAAATTAAAGACCATTCAACCAGAGCGGTGACAACTGCAGAACCTAGCCTTTGGCCAGCCTCTTCCCTAGAGACTTAGGGGCAGCTGCTAAGCATTTCGTTTAATTACATAGTTTTACAAAGCATTCTGCTTTTGTCCCATCAAGGATTAAATGTGGTCAACCTGTTATGCAAAAAACTTCCACACTATCCCAAATATTTCTCTCATTTTCCTTCTATATAACCAGTCTTCTAATTACGCTAAAAATACTTTTCCTCTTACTCTCTCTTTTTTTTCTAGGTAATTAATTTATTTTAATAACAACTAACTTCATTTTTTGCATTTGAATTTTTTTCAATTAATAGCATCTTCTAACAATTTTCCCTAATGGTTAATAGGAACAGTTTCTATGATTTCCCTTTTTTATATACAGCATATAATAGTCTTCCTACTGGAAATTAGAAAAAAGACCTCATTTTAAAAAAGACAGTGTTGCAAAATAGATATTAGGGCCAATTAACTGAGAATTACTGAAGGGATAGTTGTGCTTTAGGAAGAAAGTAGCCATCACAGTCTTTAGTCTGCTGACGGAAGTGCTAAATTGAATACACAGTAAAAAGTTATCCAAATAAATAGCAGATCATCAGTATCCTGATTACTTTGGAGGAATCATATTTTCCTAGACTTAAATAGAACTATTTAGTCTCTCTGGTATTACATATAGGAATACTTTCAATTAACCCATGTTATAATTAAATTGGTATTAAACTCAAACATCAATGTCTTGATGTTTGTTCTGAATCAGCAAGAAAAAAGCTTCATAATTTATTAAATGTGGACTGTTAGTCGGCTTTCATATGTCAGGCACTGTGTTCAGCATAATGCTGAATAATAATAATAATTCTATAATAGAATTAATGATGAGTTAATTCCCTTTTTTGCTCTCTGCAAGCTTTTTTACAGCTTAGTATCAACCAATATGAACTGCACAATAAGTGCTATACATGTTCCATTAGAATATCTGAAGGGTGCAGGACAGTAACTACTTTAAACTTTATAGATCAGAATACAGCTGTATGAAGAAAGTGATGTGTTGGCATGGTTTACAGTAAATGGGTTTTTTCCCCACAAAATGAAGACTCAAGAAGGCAATCCAATATACATAAGCAACTCTGCTGCATAGTCTCTTTGGGGCTGAGTTTTGTTTTGTGATTCTACCAACAATTAAGGTATTAACACTTAATCGCCTGCGGGTCCACATTCTTCACCAAAGGAAGTTACTCAAATACAAAGCAGAATATGAATATATCCTTATAAGAATATGATGTATACAGTGAAAGCATCACTTTTGTTTATATCCTAAGTCTAGAACTTTGTAGAAAACCATGTTGATCTACCCACAGAGTCTGTGAAATATAGTCCCTGGATAGATGGTCATGTACCCTTCTGAAATTCAAGTTCTAGAAGAGGCAGTGCAATTACTAATTGAGAGAAAGGAGATAGATTGTTGGGGAAAATTGGTCTCTGACACAACTTTGAAGACTGCCTTGGTCAAACAAAATCAAGTGTGTAAATATGCATATGCATCCATGTTATCATAATACATGCATAACATGTGGAAGTCTTAAAATGTTGAACATATATAGATGCATTATTATTTGGGCTCAAAATTGTTATATGTATGTTTAAAAAGAACACCTCACCTCTTCCCTCTGCTAGAGAGTATTTCAGCATTCCTGAATTTGGTCAAGTACTGAGCTAAAACAAGCTCTGTGGCCTTATCCAGTTCATTGACTTTTGAGTCTCAAATTTTTGCTCTCTAGACTGAGACCTTTAAATAACCACATGAACTCATTTTGTTTTGCTTTTTTCCTGTACTAAAAGCCTAGTGACTCAAAATCTAACACTGTAATCTATTTAATTACATTAAAGTTAGAAATATGAACAGAGAATTCTACCACTAAATCTCCAGTAGAATTTTTCCCTTTAGTAAGGTGGAATGCATACAAGAGTTCTTTGCAGTACAACACAAGAACATTCTATGTGGATCTGTTCCTGGATTATATCACCTATGATTCTCGTACGGTTGTTACTGGCTCAAACAGATGATTTCTCATCAAAAATATCAAACCAGTATTGTTGAAGTTACATATGTAAGATGTTCATAATAGCCTAGCTTGATGTGATCTTTTCAACAGAAATGAATTCGAAAATTCAAACTAGATTTAAAATGCAGAAACTTCTCTTAGCTAAGAGCTGTGTCACAAGAAAATCGTGGCTTCATACGAATTTTAATACTTATGACTTACCATCACCACTTTACTTTCTAAGTAGCTCTATGTTATTCACAAATGGGATTGTCTCATTGGCAGAGACTTGGTTTGTGCTGACTTTAGATGAACTGGTGTAGGGGGGTTTACCATGGATAAATAGATATGGTAATTCTAAAGGAATGTCACTGTTTAATTTCAGAGGCAAATCATAGAAATGACTGACTAACTTAATTATACTAGCTCATTTCTCTACTTAAAATAATTGAATGAAAGAAAACAACAGCTCTGCCCCCATCCCAGGCTCTTCTCCAAACTTCCTGACATTCACCATCTCTTGATGAAGGAATTCAAAGTTTCTTCACCAGAGGGAGGTCACCAGAGGGAAGAGACTTTTGCCCCTAGAAGGAAAATTTTTTATTTAATTTGAAGCTTCATAACGAATACCAGAGTTGTCTATACTTTATTAAATAATCCTTCTTATGACATCAAAAAACCCCACATATTTTGTTTAACATTTGTTAGATGTAACAATATATTTTCCTTAAAAGGTTTTTCTATAGCTTCAGCACAATTTTGATTTAGCTGGTGATAATCTGGGGCATAGACCCAGTCATCACACATTTGCTGCAAACAACAGTGTTTAGAAGAACAGATTGCAGTAAACTGGTAAACCATACAGTTACAGCATCAGGCCAGTCCTACATAAAAACGTGTCCGATGAAGCCAGGACAAAATGAATTTCCTCAGTGTATCCTATTGCCATTTCTGCAAATTACTTTCAAGTTTTAGAGTCAAGGTTGGTAGATTGATCCAGCTTGAGGCTTTCACTTGGAATTTATCAAACAGCATAAGGAGAGCAAACTTCAGCATTAGGCTTTCTAAAACAGGCAAAGGAAAACACACTCCTAACTGACCTTCTCCAGGCTGTTCCTTTCTTCTTGGAGTTTGTGAACAGAATTGAACTGTATATTCCACTTTGTGTATGATAGTTATGAACCTCACCAAAATTCAGGATAACTGGTTTTTCATTGCTGTCATTCTGCATCTAACTTTTGTCAAATGTAGATGGGGAGCAAGAAAAAGATTCAGAAGCAAAGATGGCAGGCAAGAGCCAGGAGGACATTTCCCATGCATGCTGCCACATGGGTGCATCTAGGCATTTTTTTCTCTTTTCTCTCCTTTGTTAAATAATAGACTCATGAATAGATTTCTTTCAATTTTGTTAATTAATAGGCTATTTTAAAGCAGTTTTAGATTTATAGAAAAATTGCAAAGTACAAAGTGTTTCATCTTTTGCCTTTTTTATAACAACAATTTATTTCATCATTTTCATTCAATCAAAATAAACTATGTTATGTGCAGCTTTTTTAGGCTCCACAAAACAACATTTTTAAAAGTCAGCTGTCTTATCTGACTGCAGTTTGCATACGGATGGAGAGTATCAGTTGTGATCAACTACAGACCTATAGTACAGGCTGTGTAGTGTGATCAGTTGTGGCCTGTATTATAAGGTGTGCAGTTGGAACAGTTGGAACAGACCATGGAGGTATGAGGCAGTGCCATTGTAACTTATCTAAGACCAACAATATGGAGTGGTGCAGTGAATGCCAACAATGAGTAGATAGGATGGGCTCTTTACACTTGTAATTGTGGCTCAATAGTTTAGTAGTAATATGAAAGAAAAAGCAAGGAAGAATGGTCTTAACATTTTATTGGACACCTGCTTTTGTTACTAAAATCTAAGATTCATACTGCTCACTTCTCTACCAAATAGCTGGGAGACTGAAGTTGGTGGAAGGAACCACATTTATTCAAAGCCCACCCTGAAAAAGACAGAGCAGACTCTCCCTCTCAGATCTCTAGGTCAGGGGGTGTTTTATAGACGAAAACCAAGGTACAGTGAGACAACAGGTAGGAAATCCATGTGCTGGGTGGGGTCTTCCTCATCCATAGGGGTGTCTTCTTCTCTCTTCTCTGCTGGGAACATCAGAAGAGATGTTGATCACCTAAGTTATGTCATCTCAAACAAAAAGGGTTAGAGAGGGGAGGAAAATCAAAAAGGAAGGAGAGAGAGGAAGCGTCAGTTTCAAAAGAACCCTTATTACACTTTCTTTACCTAAAATTGCATTGTGGACTTCATCTGATATTTAGTTCCCACAGACAGCATGAAATAGACATTACGATTCCTCCAAGGAAGAAATGGAAGCTAATGATGCTAAGTAACTATCTCTAAACCCCACATGTTTAAGGTGTGGGGCAGGTATTTGAACTGCAAAGCTTCTTGTCTTTCCACACTACAATTCCTCTCACCTCTGACCTTTTAGGATTTAAAGGTGGCAATTATGGGGCATCCCAGGCTATTGGCAGACCTTCTTAATCGTAGGCCATTTTTGTATTTCTGACTTGGTTCTGAATTTCTTCTGTCACTGCACTGTAGTGGTCATTAGCAATCCACTGTGGTTGGCACAAAAGATAGAACCTATTTGCTAGCTCTCATCTTTGTCTCAACGTGCAGATTCTATCTCCCTGACAGTTCTTTTCTTTATCACATCTTTATCGTTTTTTTTCCTTCTTTTCCAATGCTATCTCAAACAAACTTCAGTGCTAGCTTGAGGAGATTCTTATTTGGGCCTATCAGTCTTCAAAACTTAACCAGTACTATCTAAACACTAGAACCCTTGTAATTATAATGTGCTCCTAAATATTCCCCAACACGTCTCCTTTATTTAATTGGTGTGACAAATAGCTAATTCCTCTTCTCTGTCTCTTGGCTAGAATATAGGAAGAGTGTTACACAGTAGAAGGCCTGTTTTCTTCCAACAACCTTTTAAGCAGCCCACAAAGCACACATCATAGGTAAATTAACAATATGCATAACTTTGATCTTGCTGTCAGTTCTATACCATTCTCAGCAGAATGTTCCCAGAGATTTACAATGGTGTAGGATCTCTTATTCTGTGAAAGTTAAACACACATTAGTATTTACATAAGCTCCCTTCCACCCTAAATGAAAATGCAAACTAAGTAACATTTGTCATGCAAAAAAACACTTAAAGGTTCTTGAGATTCATATTTAGTTTGTTTGTGAGATTCATATTTAGTATGTTTGCTGTAGGACTGAGGCTTCAGGTAGTCCCCACCTAGGCTCTTTCCATCTCAGATGGAAATTCTAGAACCACTAGTGGCTTTAGAGTCTATATAATATATCATTTTTGTTCTTTTAACTTTAATTATTATTTTATTTAAACTGTTGTTGTAAGAAAGAGATTCTCTTAAGTTGCTTCCAGCAATGGGATTTATTATTCTCACATGGAAGCCTGCAAGAGCCAAGTCATCCATTTCTATCAGGCAGGAAGCACAGTAAAGCCACGCCCCAAGAGAGGCAAGGCCTGGGGCTAAGTGGGACCACAGGATGTTTGTTCTTATGTGTCCCCTTCACATGGTCCTTTACTGTGCAGGCCCCTTTCTGTGTAGATTGGCCACATCACTTTCGACTCTACCCATCTCTTAGGCTCAAATTCACTGCATCTTTATTTCTGCCTTCTCATGATTATAACCTATTGAAGGTTCTCCAGAATTATCTGCATTATATTTCTTTATATGAGCCACACGATACATGCCTGCAATCCCAGCTACCAAGGAGGCAAGAGATTGAGATGATCACAGTTTGAGACCAGCCAATACAAAAACTTAGCATCTCAAAGTGAGACCCCAGCTCCACAAACAAGCTGACTATGGTAGCACACACCTGTGATCCCAGCTTCATGAGAGGTGCAGGTAGGAGGATTGCAGTCCACAGCTGGCCTGGGCAAAAACATAAGACTTTATCTAAAAAAATAACTAAAAAACAAAAAACAAAACCCAAAAAGATCTGGGGGTGTGGCTCAAGTGATACAGCATTTTCATGTACAAGGCTCTGAATTCAAAATTCAGTACTGCCAAAAAAGAAAAAGAAAATAGAAATTTCCATAGAACTAGACCTTTTATACATTTTTGCATTCTCATCTCACATTTAATGCTATCATTAGCATTTCCTAGTGACCTTAAATATTAATTTAAAATGTGACTTTTATTGTCTATACCTTCCAAAACCTTAACTGCAACTTTGTCTCAGAGATTTTCTGATATTTTGTCATCATAGAGAGACATCATTAGTCTAGCAGCAGGGTGGAGAGAGTCCATTGATTTCTTCTCCTTGGCTCATCTTGCTCCCCGCGAGGGCCATCTTGTGCAGAAGATAGAGCTTCTCCAACCACTGCCAACACTTCATTCATCACTTTCTTCAATGAACAACCTAGGCTTGACCTATGTGAGACATGAAATATTGATGATTCTCAATAAATTCACTAGGGAGCACGGGTAGACATCTTACTTTTTAATTTAAAATCAGAGGGTGCAGAGTGGACAACATTCGGCTTTGGCAGAACAATTCAATTAGGTTCCTTATACAGGATCAGTGGCTTTTCTTTCAAGAGTGTACAATTATGAACAATATGCTTCCTTTTACATTTTATTTTTAGAGTTTTATTAAATGGCAAAAGGTTCTCATAAATTTAAATATATGCCATTTTGATCATTATATATCACAGACATGGATAGAAATAACCTAATAACTAAAGTGCTTGGAGAATACAGAAATTTGATTTACTTAATCTTATGGTCTCCTTAAGTTTAAACAAAAATAACTAAGTTTGATTCAGGCAACATTTGCTACATACTGACTATCTCCCAGACACTCTATCGGCTTTTGTATTTATCAGAGTAAATTCATACACAGCAATTAAATTCAGTGTTACTATTGTCCCCATTTTAAAAAGAGACTGAGTTGTTTGCATAATTCTAAGGCAGACTAGAGTTAGGAAAAGTTCAGGACTCATAGAAAATAAATGACTTAATATTGTATGTGTGTGTGTAGGTTGCCCATGCCTGGCCCAGCAACCACTAGGACCACCCTCACCCTGGTGGGGGTAGGGGAGTATGCTCCTCCCCACTCATGGATTATTGGATGGCAATCACCTGGATCCTCCTTTCCCACAGGTTATCATGAGTTTTTAAAGCACCTAGAGAAGGGAAGCACATTCTTTCCACCTCCTGATTCCACCTGGGCCCCACCATGCTCCCTTTTGTATTTCCCTTCCTAACTTTCAATAAACTCCATTTACACTCACATGTCCTGCCATGGATTCTTCCATGAGGGACACAAAGAATTTGGAAGTCTTCTGATCACAGACTACACTGTGCTGCTAACAATTCCACAACCATGAATGATAGAATTCAATTGTAACCTACACTTTAGAATTCTGAATTGACTGATTCATCCAAAATATTTGCTGAGCACTGACAACATGCCAGAAATTGTACTTATAGACACATAACAGCCATTACCCATGGAATTGTAGTCACTGGAGTAACAAACAAAAAAAATCACTAATAAATACAACTATAAATTATAAAACAAAAGAAAACACAGGATTCTGTAAGAATATGCAACTCTGAGAACTATTCCTTTTGCTGTATTATATATAAAATAACACGTCCATTCTTTTACTCTTCACTTAAAATATCTTTATGTTAACAGCTTCTGTTTAGAGAGAACATAATATATTGACTACACCCTATTAAGCTTTATATATTTATTTAATTCAATCACTTCAACAATCCTAAGCAGTAAATACGGTAACCTTCTATCTATTTATAAGGACAGGGAGGATTAGAGAGGTGAAGTGCTTTGCCCAGAAATGCAATGCAGGAGCTGCATTTGAATTTAGATCTGTCTAATTTCAAGATCTTTGTTGTCCAACACAATGCTATTCTGGTGTAAGTGCATCATGGTCAGTTTTCTATCCCAACGCCTTTGTGACTTGTATAGTCTTTTTTTTCTCCTTTCCCATTGTTCACCCACCTGTGTTCATTTACTATCTGCTTTTTTACAGAAAGTTTACTGATCTCTGCTTTAGTGCCACCTTTTCTAATCTCTAAACTATAATTATATTTGGCATAGTTTAGAGTATGAGGCAATTAGAAAAGACAAAGTGTGTGTGGTGAGAGTAAAATGTTACCCACTGATCTGCCTTCAGTATTCCACCTTTGAGGCTTCCCTCATTGTTGAATAAGTACATGCTTAGCCCGTATTACCTGGTAGCCCTTCCATATAATGTTTTCTTCCTTCCCAGCACCTAAAATTCTCTACATCTATTTTCTAAAAATTTATGTTCTCTACATACTTAGAGTTATCCACTAAGTACTCTTGTTATCTTGGTATACGTGCCTCATGTTTAAAGTAACTCTACTACAAACATTATTAATAAAGTAGTAGGTTTTTTTCCTGTATAGCATATAAAACCTTGAACAAATGGCAGCTTACATAATCTACAACAGAAATCTGTGAGTTGAAATTGTACCCTTTTCCATGTTCTCTGCAATTTTGCCCTGTTCTCTCAGTTCTTTCTTCATTTTCCTTTTTCCTCCCTGCCATTTAATCTGCTGGTATCATTTCTGTCTTTTTCTCAAAAGTATATGTTATATGAAAGTTTCAAAATAGCTTTTTGTTCTGCTTATGTGTAATTAAATTCCATATGATAGAAATATAGTATAATCTCATCTCTGAGCAGGACAATTTATATAGTTAGTGAACCACATCCTCCCCATTCTTGGATTAGCAAGCAATGAAGAGATCTCATCACCCACCTTCTTTCTCTTCTCCCTACCCCACTTTATAGAAGTAGTTCCCTATCATATTTTAACATGCTCTTCAATTTCACTGCATTATTGTTGATGTTTTCCTGAGATTTCATAAATACAGATGAGATAAAGTAAAAAGATGTGCATCAGTTCTCAGACACACAAAAAAATCCAGGAGGTACTGCAGCATTAATACAAATTTATGCTGTACTTCTATATTCACTAAAATAGATCAAGAATGATAAGGCAGTGAGATAAAGTTAGAAGAGGGATATTGAAATGAAGGGCTGAGGGAGTATATATGTGTACTGTAGACTAAGATAGCCCAGGAGATAGCAGAAAATTGCTAAATATTTCAAATTACTTTTCTCTTTTAAGAATGTTACATAGCCAGAAAAAAATGTGCATACCCAGACTCAGAGCACTTTCTTAAACTTCTTCTCAGGCACTCAATTTGTATACTTTATCTTTTTTAACCCTTGAAGCAGCAAAATGTAACATACTACATTTAGGTTTCCACAATACAAATTATAAAGCATTTGTAATATAATTCAAAGTATTTTAGAGAAATAAGTCAGTGTTCTAAAGTCAATTAAATTTCTAACCAAATATCTAACTCAAGTGGCATTTCCAAACATCTGAACAAAAACTAAGGTTGAATTCCATCATTTGCAAGAGCAAAAGACTTAAAAGTTTCTATTATGATTTGAATGAGTACCCCATAAAAGTCCTTGTTAAAGACATGGTCCTTAAAGTGATGACATTAACCTGTGATGGAACCTATAGGAGGTGGGACCCATTGGGAAGTCCTCAGGTCATTTGAGTTGTTCCCTTGAAATGAATTGATCTCTTCTTCCTCTTCTCTCTATTCTTGGTTTATGAGGGAAGCAGTCTTCCACAATGCACTTCCACCATGGTGTGCTACCTTTACCAAAGGACTAAAGTATTGGGGCTCATAAATACAGATAAGACCAAATATGAAGATTTGAGTAAGATCCCGGAAGTACAAACTGTTGAGGAAGTACAGTAGCCTTATATTGGTACTGGAACCTCCAAATTCATGAGTCAAAATAAAGCTTTTCCTTTCATAACTTAATCATTTCATGTATTTTATTAGAGTAAGGCAAAGCTGACTAATAAAATCTCTCTATGTAAAAGCCAGATAACCTTATACTTATCCTGAATACAATATTGAGCAGCAGAAATTTAATGTATGTTAGGTGAGTTTGGAAAGTAATTTTTGACTAGGTAAGATTTTAAAACAACACTAATATCACCACTTTTCAGATTTCAGAAATGGTGTCCCTTTTATATATTGCTTATTTACTTTTTCAGAAGGCAAGCAAATAGATAAAAAAAATTGTAAGGAATATGAGCAGAAGGCAGAATTTAAACCTGTGAAATAATGTCTATGAAATTTAGTCCTAGAAGGAATATGGATTTGAAAGTGGCTGCATATTATACTTTAATGTATGTGTAATTTCATCTGTAAGGTATTTTAATAAACACTCATAAATACTGTGACATATTATTCTTCACATAATTACATTTACCATGACTTTATTGAAATATCTAGTTATTAGCTTAGCTGCCATTGCCAAGGTCATATATAATTAAGCTGAAAATGTTAAACAATGATACTTTTGTCATCTACCCAATTAAAAAGATAGGAAAGAGTGCCTCTGAGGAACTTTTATTATCTCTCTGATACTCTGCACTATGTCTGAATGAATTCTAACAGGTAGAAATTATTAGGATACAAGAAACTGAAAAATTATTTTTGACCTTGAAGGGATATTTTTAAGAAGTGACATTTCAATTATGACCATTTTGAATTTTCCAAACTAAGACTTAAGTCCTTTCAGAGATTTGAAGTTATTGTCTTCTCAGACTAATTCACTTCAACAATTCCTATGAAATCAGTGTGCAGGGGTTCTGTCATTTAATCAAAACTTTTGGATCTGTTGTATTCCTCAAGATTTATTTATGATGTTATCATACTGGTTTTTTTTTTTCTTTTCTGCTAGGGTTTTACCTGGTTCTCTTGGCTTTAAATCAGCCTCAGCCATCATTCTTCTCACTTTTAGTCTTCCTAGAGCATATTCAGTGCAGTTGGCTAACTAGAGAGTTCATTACCATGTTGCTCATTAGGTAGCAGCAATCCCAGAACAAAGAATTTGTGAAATTTGTGTTCAGAGATAGACAAAAATTTTTATAAGCATAAGAAAAACAGAAGAGTATACAATTGGCATGGCATCCTAAGAATAAAAAAACTCAAGAAAATAAGTAAGTTCTATTTCCACATTTGTATAAGATGCTATAGAAGATTGCCTGCTATATTTTTTTTTAATTTGGACATTTACATTTTTACACATCCATCTGGCTAGAATATTATATATATATTCTATTTGGCTGAAATGTTATAGACAACAAATAAATTATTGCACTAAAGTTGTTGTAAGAGAAGTGTTCAATAGACCAGTTTGCTGCTCCAATCATCTTCCTGCCTGTATCATCAATATCTCTATCATTAGACATAGACATAGTCTATCATTATCATAGACTTTTACCTACAAGTACCTAATAAAGCATGTCTGTTGAAGTGTTTGGGCACCATTGGCTAGAATTGAAGAATTTTAAACTCTGAAGGAATCCTATTCATTTATTCAACAGCTATTTACTGCGTACTTACTTCTTAGGCACATTCTTGTTGCTGTATCAGTAAGGAAAAATCCATGTCTTTTTAAAGTTTCTGTTTTAGTGAACCCATACTCAGTTTCCCATCATACAGCTTGTATTAGTAAAGATAGATGGCTTTTCTAGGTGTAGAGAAGATCAGAAACACTGAGTTGCTGAGAGGAAGATACAGTAGAATAACTGCAGTCCATTTTAGTTAGAGAATTCAGACAATACAGGGTAGCAATCCAAGTCAAGGACAGAAAGTATATATGATGGAAGAGCCAAAAAAAAGATGCCAGGAGAGTTAGGACTGACTCCAACCAAAACACAGGGAGCCAATATTGATTTTTGAGAGATTAATCAGTATGATCTTGAGGAAAATGACTTTTACAGAGTTAAATAGAAACATGAAGAGAATAGAGTGGAGAAACACTGAAGGTTGAGGTAAGCGTTAGGAAAACACTGAAATAACCCAAATAAGGGCTAGCAAGACCTGATTTAGGCTGGGAAGAGAGTAAGTGTCTGGAAGGAAAGCCTAGACAGGAGAGATAGTTCACAATGCAGATGATGAAAATTTGTGACAGATTGGATTAAGCAATGCAGAAAGAATCAAAGCTATTTCAATCTTAGTAGCAAAATGGCTATGTCACAATAGATTTATTTTCTTATTTTCTTTGTGTAGGGAAGAAGGAGATAGATAAGTTATAGTAAATATACATGTACACGTGTTTTCCCTTCACTTCAGATATGTTACCAGAGTTGCTACCAATGGGGATGGACAGTGGAAATGTAGTACTGGCTCTCAAAAACGGTTCATGCATGGAGGCTTTGTGACTGGGTTAAGTGTTTGCTGGGCTTAACGTTCCAATGTGTGATACTTCTATATATTTGATCCTGGAAAATCTGGTCTTTTACATATATTGTCTCCTTATTTATGTAATACTGTACATTATATTGGGTGTCAAATACATAGAGAGTCATATTTGGTTAGGGTCCCAAACAATGATCATACACAATCTGACTCTGAGCAATAGGATTCTGTGTGAGGAGTACAGACATGTGGGAGCACACAAGTTAATGCCAGCCCCATAGAAGCCACTTCCTGGGTAGAGACGTGCAGGACCAGCTCCATGGATGAGCAGCCCATTGAGGAGTACCTGTACTTGGGTCAGTGCTCTGATGTCACTGTCTTGAATTCTTAACATTTTTTAACAAGGAACTCTGCATTTTCATTCTTGGACAGTGTTTTATGATGAACCACAACAGGGAATTCTAGCTTCCCTTGATTTCAAGATTAAAATGGCTGTTTTTTAGTTAGGGTTTCATTCTTGATAAAATCAGTTGTGATTAAGGGTTCTATATGATAATAAGTCTATATAAACATGACATTGAAAGCTTCTCAGCTTACCTAGATATGTTTCCAATTACAAATTAGTTCTAAGTTTTTATTTGTTATTTTGAAGTTAGCAAAATGAATGTGCTCTTTTTTTATTGTTGTGCTGGGTGGGGGTACATTATGGCATTTACAAAAGTTCTTACAATGCATCAAATATATCATAGTATAAGTCACCCCCTCCACCACTCTCTTTTATCCACCTTCCCCCCATTCCTGGAATGGTTTCAAAGGCATCATTTTTACATTTACATACATGCATACACATTTTTGTGCCCTTAAATACCTATCCAATACCAATCACTTTTTCTTTAGTTGGTTTTTCCCTGAATTTTGTAAATCTCTTATAAGTGTAATTTATAGAAGATGTTTGCAACAGGGCATTTTAGATATCCCCAACTATGCTTTTGCTGCAAAACAATGGAAGAAATGATTAATAAATTGCCTTTTAAAATATTTCCACATTTCACTGAGCTGTAAACTGGCAAAATAGTAATGACGACAAAGAAATACAATACTTAAAAAGTTTCAATGCCAAAAATGTCCATAAGCATATCTGTGATTAAGTTGGAGTTTCTTACCATTATATGGAGGGAGAACACCTGTCATAGGGAATGAGAGGGTATCTCAGTAAGAGGTTGTCAGAAATAACCTATTATAAGATTAGGCTCTGGTTAGGTGATTTGGAGATGGGCCTAAGGAAACAGGACTTTCTACTAGATTAAATGTAGTAAAAAAGGGCAATTCTATGATTGGATATCCCGATACACTTCTGTCTATAGGGAGTGTAACAAGAACATGGATGATTTGTAAAGAAGGATTGATCATTTATTTTAACTGAGAGAGGATGTTTGATCCTTTATGAGTGGCACAGTTACTTTGTTTTTATCAACTTTTATTTTATCTCACTTTATTTTATATCAAGACTACACTTGTCTGACATTGGTATTCCAGGAGATTGTGTTCAATAGAATAATATGACATAGCTATGAGTGCCAGGCAGCCTGCAGACACCATGGCTGCTCTTCTATTTCTTTCTCAATGTTAAAAACTGAAATGAAAACAGGAAAACAGAGTTAAGCACACACAAATGGTGGCTTTCACCCAGGAGAGGCCCATTGAGCACTGGTGTACAAAACTTTTATTTTGATTATTATATGGAGTAAAAAAGAGAAAAAGGTTGGAGTATTCTTTGGAATTGATGTCTGATTGAAAAACCACAAGTGTGACAGCAAAGAGTCCTCATTCCTCATGATTCTCTCCCACAATTCTTCCCAGAAAGATTGACCAGAAAACCTATTTGTCTCCATGTTGATATTGGGTGAAAGGGAGAAGAGTTCACTGAGAAATGTGTAAACTGAAGCCATTTACCATGTGTGCTTGGGGCCCAAATTGCCACAATATGTGTAACCCAAAAACAGCAATGAACTTCAAGCTTCATTTGAAGCTTCAAGTTTGAAGTGATCCAGGTTGATAATAATTCCAGGGGCTCCTGGCAAAAGACAATATACATCACCCTTAAAAGAACTTAACTTCAACTACAGCTTCAAAAGTGCTGAAGTATATGGTCAAAAACTAAAATGTAGGAAAACGAGACCCATGAGTGAGAACTAGCACATACTGAAGAATCAGAGTCTCCAAAATTCTCCACATGAATGTGATCAGACATACAAACCAAAACTGGGGTCTTTAGGATGTATGACGATGTGAGGGACGCTAAAGCATGAGTAAGGAGTAAGAAAACATAAACAACAAAGATTTGCAAAAGTCTTTTAGCAAGCAAAAATGTATAGTGATTCAAATAAAATGTTTAGCCATACAAATCAAGAAAAAGTGTAAATCAGTTATGAAATAGTTGTAGATATATATTGGCAAAAATGAAAGCTGCATTAAGCCAGGGATTTAGGGCAACAAGTTCAGGCTAACTGAGGTACATAACATCCTTCCTCATCTAGACCTTCTATCATGTTTCTGCCTCCTTTCCTTTCTGCTGGAATTTCTAGAGTTCCCCGATTATGATCTCACCAGCTTTCATCTGCACACTTACATTGTCACTTTTGTCACATTATTTTGTAAATTTGATTACATGTCTTGCTCCTTGCTGAACTGAGAGCTCTTTAATGGCAGGAGAAAAAATCCTAACTAATTAATCATTGATTTCCTAGCAGTATTTCACATACTACACAAGCATTTAATGTTTGTTGAAATAAACTGAATGCTCCAATTTTCAGTTTATTCACATTTTTAATTAATCAGTTTTCTCTGTCTTCAATCTTTTTACCTCTTTAAATGAGTAATATGAAAAACTGTGAAAAGAGTAACTTCCCTCAAAGTAGGACATGTTACTTCTGTGGACTTTAAAAGCACAATAGTCCCACAACATTTGCCTGTCTAGAAAGAAAGGGACTGAATAAGAGTTTTGTGAAACTCTTTGTGTTTTACAAAATATTCATTTTTCCTTGGTAATCAATGTTCCATGACAATACTAATTAGAAAGTATAAAGATATAAGAAATTTCCTTAAGACAGTTCATAAATTTAAAGACTTCTGTTAGTATGAAATAATCAATATCTATACTAAAATTATTGTAGAAAATTAAAACATGGGGCTTTTGTGGAATACCAGATTATCTGAAATAGTTATACATTTACTCAAAGATTTTTTGTAGTGCTGGGATTGACCCAGAGCTAGGCAAGTGCTCTGCCAAGCAAGCTTCATCATCAGCCACATTTACTCAATATTTATGTGTAAATATTGAATGTGGCAAGTTCAAAGTTAAAACACTCTAGCTAAAAAACAGCCAAGATGTCCCACTACTAACGAATGGATTAAGATAATGTGGTATTTATACACAATGGAATTTTATGCAGCCATGAAGAAGAATGAAATGTTATCATTCGCAAGTAAATGGATGGAATTGGAAAACATCATGCTGAGTGAGGTTAGCCTGGCCCAAAAGACCAAAAATTGTATGTTCTCCCTCATACGTGGACATTAGATCAAGGGCAAACACAACAAGGGGATTGGACTATGAGCACATGATAAATGTGGGAGCACACAAGGGAGGTATGAGGATAGATAAGACACCCAAGAAACTAGATAGCATTTCTTGCCCTCAATGCAGAGAAACTAATGCAGATAGTTTAAAGTGACAGAGGCCAATAGGAGAAGGGAACCAGGAACTAGAGAAAAGGTTAGTTAGAGAAGAATTTATTTAGAAGGTAACACTCATGCACAGGAAAGCAATGCAAGTCAACTCCCTGTATAGCTATCCTTATCTCAACTAGCAAAAACCCTTGGTCCTTCCTATTATTGCTTATACTCTCTCTTCAACAAAATTAGAGATAAGGGCAAAATAGTTTCTGCCTGGTAGCAAGGGGGTAGGGAGTGGGGGAGGAAGGAGGAGATTAGGGGGTAAAAGAGGGGGTGGGGGGAAGGAGGGAGAAATGACCCAAATATTGTATGCACATATGAATAAAAGAAAAAAAAAACCACTTCAACAATGTGACATTCAGTAAAAAGAGAAAAGTTACTTATTTTTTTCTGACTTAAAACATACAGAAGTGAAGAGTCAAGTACCACCCACACAGCAATACTGAATTGGCAGAAGATTTTGGGTTTTTTAATAGTAAAGTGTGTGTCTACGTGCACACCTGTGTGTGTGTGTGTGTGTGTGTGTGTGTGTGTGTGTATAGCATTACTTCAGCATTGTTTTCTTTACCAATTGTTTCAGGGCTTATGTAGCGAAAAATAAATTAATATTTTATCCAAGACATCATCTATTTTATGCTTCCTTTACTCTGAAATTTTACCACCCTAACCAATGTTAGTAGTAAAAAGAGTAAGCTTTGTATAGTGGTTTTTATAAATTAACACACAAACAATTTATGAAATCACACTGGAAGTGCTAAGAACACTAGCTTTCCTAAGACACATTACAGTGACACACACATGCCACCCTATACAATAAAGGGCATACTATGCAAACACACAACCATGTGCTTTGACAGTGTTTCACCATGCTTAGATAGCTCTAATAACAGGTCATCACAGTGTGACACAATCTATAGTTCAGGCAACTGTAGTAGAGGTATTTGATGTTTATTGAGTTCTAAAAATCTGTTTCCACAGCTTCTATGTCATACACAGTAATCATCCCACTCATCACAGGAGGATGTTCTAGTGAAGAATGAATATTGTCCCCTAGCATGTGGAAAAGGCATTTTGATATTGTTTAAGTAATTAATTCCATTAGAGGCCCCAATAATCAGGGATTATGAGGGATTTGAATACTTAATAATATGCTAGATAACAATATAATAAATGTAAAATCTTTGTCCTATTCAAATAAGATGCCTAGAATTTTATATGCATATGTATTATTTCATAAAACTGTATCTTTAATGAGCTTAACAACACAACATAGGCCCAGAATATGTTCTTAGTTTCATTATTTATTTTCTCCTTTTGTTAAAATCTATCATTTTATTTTGTATTTTGTATTTTTTCTATATTATGTACAAATTAGAATGCCTTTTTGTGTAGATATGGTACTTATCATTTTATATCTTTCTTGCTTTTCCTAAATTTAATGAAGAGTAATTCAACACATTACTCATAATTCATCTTAATTTACATTAATTTCAATAAAATAAGTATACATCTTTTGTTTCAATGGTTTGATTGATGTAATCTAAAAGATATTGAATAGTGCTGGGCACAGTGGCTCCTGCCTGAAATCAGCTACATGGTAGGCAAAATGGGGAGGATTGGGGCTTGAGGCCAGCCAGAACATAAAAGGTAGTAAGACCCATCTCAACCAATAAGCTAGGTAGAGTGGCACTTGCCTGTGATCCCAGCTGTGTAGAAGGCCATAAGTAGCCTTCTACAGAAGGCATCACAGTCTAATGCCAGCTCCAGACAAAATCATGAGACATTACCTGAAAAATAACTGAAGGAGAAAAGGGCTGGGGGGGTGTGCCTCAAGTGGTAGTACTCTTGGCTAGCAAGCAAGAAGCCCTAAATTCAAACCCTAGTACCACCAACAGAGAGAGAGAGAGAGAGAGAGAGAGAGAGAGAGAGAGAGAGAGAGAGATTAAGTAGTTGTGTGGCAACCACTACAGTAGTTTCATCATAACAAAGGATAATACTCAGTAAACAAACTCTTTCTTTACAGAATGACTTTACTCCTGTTCCCAAATGGGAGAACAGAAATATAGGCTCATTCTTTTCCTTTTAATATATATTCTTTCAAAATCAGCACTTCATAAGACTGTGGTTTGCTTTTGTTTAACTTAAAAAGAAAATAAAATGACTCTTTTCTTCTAGAATCTAAATGGAAATCCTCACTTCCCTTTCACAAAACATATGATTGGCTATTACAAAGCCTGCTAAATCTGCTAGATGCCCTTTTAGTGAGTGCTGTGTTTGTTCTTCAAGGTATTTAACTTTTAGAAAGTATTTGAGTTTTGATGATCAAAATTACATAGGGTCTTTATTTTTTTTCACAATGCCTTAAAACAAATCCTGACTTTAAGACATCAGTTCCTGCATCATGCCATAGAAAGAGGAAGATGGATAGAGCAGGGTTCTGTCCTTAACTCTAAATCTCACTAGTTTTGTGACCTTGAATAGGCTTATGAACTTGTACAGTCTGGTGTCCTCAAAAAATGGACTTATAAAACTTAGCCCGTTTGTAGACTATCTTAGGTTCTAAGTCTTCATAGACTTGGAAATAACATTTATATTAGCATGCTAAACTGCAACAACAAAATACCAGAGTGGCTAGCTTAGGTTTGGTTGTTTTTTGGTGGTTCCAGGGTTTGAACTCCTTGTGTATCACAAACAGGTACTCCACTGCTTGAGCCACACCTCAGCCCCAGAATGGGTAGTTTAAACAACAGAAACTTATTTTCTCACAATTCCAAGGTTTTGATGTCTGAACTGAAGGTGTCAGCTGGGATAGTTCATTTTAAGTTCTCTTTCCTTGGCTTTTTGTAAATGGCTTTCCTTCTGTATGTGTCTTATAGGGACCCCATTGAGATTGATTTAGAACCTTCTCCATGACCTCATTCAACCTTAATTACCTCTGGAAAGCCCTATCTCTAAACACAGTCATATTCACCTATGCTGGAAGGTAGGACTTCTGTATATGAATTTGAAGTTAAGGGAAACAATTCAGCACCTAACACTACTCCATATCAAATCAAATATATTAACTATACTTTGAATATTTAGAAATAATTATAGATGCACAGGAATTACAAAGATAGTACTGAGAGAACCACAATATGTGCATATACTTCACCCAGTTTCTCTCAATAGTTACATACTGCATAATTATATTATGGTATCAAACCCAGCAATTTGACATTGGCACAAAGAATGTTATTTTTATGTCATTTTCTCATATGTGTGGATTTGTCTGAGCACCATAACTACAACGAGCAAGCCACTGCATCATTACCAAGCACTACCTCGTGTTACCATTTCACAGTATGCCCCTCCCCTCCTCCACTACTGCTGACACCCAGCAACCACGAGCCTGCCTTCCATCCCCATAGCACCAAAAGATCTTAAGGAAACTATGCTTAGGAAAAAAAAAAAAAGTCAATTTCAAGTGATTACCTGTCATGTGACTTCATTTGCATAGCAATTATGAAGTAAAAAAAATCACAAATGCTTTAAAATTTGCTTGAATCAAAAAATTGTATGATAGTTTATAAATAATAAAATGTAGCCATTGCAAGCATACATTTCAATAGATTTATACAAATGCATTTGCACTATAATGACTACCCCAGTTACAATGTAGACTATTTCTCTTACCTCCAAGTTTCCTTCCACTCTTTTGTAGGAAGACCCCATCTGCACCCCAGGAAACCACTGATGGCTTTTCCTCACTGTAGATTACATCCACTTTTACAGAAATTGCAACCACATGCCTCTTGATAGCAGTCTCCTTCACTGAGAATATCACTTGTGAAGTTCTGTCAAGTGTTCCTGAAAAATGCTCATTGTGCCAATGCACACACCTTCTATGTGTAGCATTCCATTAACAGATATTTGGGTTTTTCCAGTTTGGAGATTTATGAGTAAGGCTGCTATGAACATTCAAATACAAATAAGTCATTGGATGGACATTTCTTTTCTTGATTTCCCCTGGGTAAGTAACAAAGAATTGTTTGGTCATGTGGCAAGTACATGTATAAACTTATAACAAATTACCCAAAGTTTCCAAAGCAGTTACACCATTTTACACTCCCATAAATCACATGAGAGTTTTGGTGTTTGTATCCTTGCCAATACTTCATAGTATCAGTGTATGTTAATTTTAGTCATTGCAATAGATATTTAGTAGAATTTTCATTATGATTTTATTCTACATTTTCCTGATGGCCAATGGCATTTAGCATCTTTGCATGTACCTTTTAACTATTCATTTATCTTTCTTTTGGTAAAGTGCTGTAAGGTCTTGCTCTGCTTTTTGTGGTACTGGGGTTTGAACTCAGGGGCTTGTGCTTACTAGGCAGGCATACTATCACTTCAGCCATACCTAAGGCCATTTTTGCTTTAAGTTAATTTTCAGATGGGTCTTCTTTTTTCCCAGCCAACTTTGAACTGTGATCCTCCAACCTATGCTTCTCTCAGGGCTGGGATTATAGATGTGCATCACATACCTGGCTTATTGGTTAAGATGGGATCTTGACAAGTTGATCCTTCTCATCTCCCCTCTCCCAAGTAGTGAGATTAGACATGTGAGCCACTACACTTAGATTTTTGCTCATATTTTAAAATCCAGTGTTTTAAAATCCTCAATCTGATTATTGAGGTATAAATATTCTTTATGTATTGTGGATAGTAAGTTCTTGTCTGATATGTTTACAGAGTACATATCAGTTCAGAAGAGTTTCCAAAATCCAGTCATTTAATGCAAAAAAATAATTAGAATGAATAAACGTTTGAATGAATCCCTAGTGCAAGTAAGGTAATTATAAGTAAGTCCTTTACATAGAAGACTTAGAAGTTTGAGATGCAAAAAATGAGTCCTTTAGCTACATTTCTAGGTAAAGCAATAACTTTTTAAGGAGAAAGGAGCCATGTATTTTTTAATTAACAAAGGACAGAATCACTAGACATTGAAATGGAATTACTTCCCAAAACTTATCCATATAAAGGACAAGTAATTACTTACATCTTTACAAATGAAGATCTTTGGTGAAGCCTGCCTCTGTAATAAAATCACATTAATTTATATGTACCATGAAGCACCACACCACAGGTAAATGCAACAACCTAGGTAAATGCAACAAACTAGGCAAATGCAGAATGACAGGGATGGGTCTTAAAAACAGTGCTGACAAAGCTGTATCATAGAAGTTTTCTTTGAAAAAACAGAAATAATTTGAAACAACCCAAATGTGCACCAAGAAAGAACAGGTTAAATAAATTATCTTCTGTATATACAGAAATGCTAAACAGCTATGAAAAATGAAAACTATCTCTAAATATTGTTGATAAAAAATTAAGACAGAAGGCATGATTTCTTTTTTATAACACTGGGAGGGGAATAAAAATGCAAATGTATTCCATTTTTAAATAGAGTAATAACAACAACAGAATGCAAAAAGTTATTGAAGACCACTAGTTCCTTCAGAAAAATCCAATTGCCAACTAAAAAATGCAACTATTGGCCCTCAAATGGTACAATCTGATCACCAATAATAAATAATAATGGCCATGGATAAAAAGACACTAAACATTTTATAATCCAATACTTTATGAGAATAAAAAATAAATGAACTGAAAAGAAATAAAAGAGGGAAACAGGATGATAGAGTAAGTAATAGAGGGGTTAACCCAATTAAAGTAGGATACTTTCATGTCTGGAATACCTAGGAACTCCCCACCCTGAACTATCAATATACACTTTAAGAAAATTAAAAACAGGAAGGAAAAATAGGTCTTTTCTTGTGGTGGGTACCAGTGGTAAAGGAGGAGGAGATAAGGAAGGGGTGAAGAAGGGAAAATATGGTGAATGTATTTTGTATTCATGTAGAAAATTGAACAATGAAACCTGTTAAAATTGTTCTAAGAATGGGGAAGGACATGAGGGAACAGGGGATGAATCTAAGATATATTGTAAGCACCTATATAAATAATCACAATATATCCCCTTATATAACTATTACATGCTACTACCAAAAGAAAAGAAAAAGTCTTACAGCTTCCTTGGAGGATGCTGGTAAACCACTGCATATTCTGAAATTTAGTAACCAAATGGGGAAAAGAAGGTAGAGGAAGCCATTTCACAAGTATTTCCTATAAAAATTGTGATCTCATAGTTGATGAGAATAAGTTTCCAGAGAAATATTCCAGTTACTGAAAAAATAATGAAAAATTAGCATTACCACTCTAATTTGCAAATCATGTCCCCTTCCTATCCCCCTCCAACCTCTCACCACACTACCCTTTCTCCTACACATTCATCACCTTCTGACTAGCCTGCTGTACCAAATATACACAATCTCAGCCCCCTGCAATTCTGACACAAGCACCCTCCAATACAACAACAAAAATATACCCAACCATGCACAAGGGCCACAAACCCCACAGCCCCCAAATTTCTTCCCCCACCCACTCACCCCTTTTCCTGCCTCCCCCCTTTTATCACCACCTTTACCAATTAACCACATTTTTATATCTGGCCTAATAACCATTACCCCCTACCAAAAAAAAATCTCACTATTTACAGATATTATCACCAAGGGGTTTTCTATATAATATGTAAACAACTGGTCTGTCATAGAACCTGTGAATTTGTGATTGCTAAGTTACACTTCCAGGCCAGGGAAAGAAAGAACACATCAACCTAGCTAACAACCAAGTCAATCATAACACAAAAATTAAATCAAGGGAAAGAAAACAGGCAATTAAAACCACCAATTATCCTATCAAGAACATAGTTGCACAGCACCAAGTGGAGTGATGGGAAGAAGAAGAAGGGATGGAAACCACTCTCCTCAAAAAACCATAATTCAATACAAGATTCAGTGGGAAATGAAATGTTTACCAAGTTCCCAACCCCAACAAAACAGTGATAAATGCCATGAAGGAGCCCAGTGATATCCACCAAAAAACACTCAGAAAAGAAATCTTGGAAGAAATCTCTGAGAAATTCTTGGAGAAGATACTAGACATGGTTAATCACAAGGTACAAGATGCACTCAAGAAATTTCAAGACACCAAAAATAAAGAACATGAGAAGACACAGAAACAAATAAATGAACTCAGAGAGGACTTCAACAAACACCAAAGTGAAACAAAAGGCAGTATAAAAAGAGAGATATGAATTAAAGATGACAACACAAAATATAAGAGAAGAGTTGAATAAAGATATGGAAAACCTCAGAAAAAAGAATCAAACAGAAATCCTGAAAATAAAAATTTCCTTTATTCAAATAAAAGCCACAGTGGGAGTCCACTCCAGCAGACTAGAAGAAGTGGAAGACAGAATCTGAGCACTCAAAGATAAAATAGTATAAAAGAAATAAACAAAACAACTCAAACAACTCTCAACTACTCTCCAACAACTCAAGAGCTATGAAAGGAAAATGCAAGAACTCAGTGACTTCATCAAAAGACCAATCCTAAGAATCATAGGCATTGAAGAAGGAGAATAGAAGCAAGCTAAAGTGATACATAATAAATTCAATAAAATAATAACAGAAAATTTCCCAAATCTCAAGATAGTTTTACCCATTCAGGTACAGGAAGCCTCCAGAAAATCAAACAGACTTAACCAATATAGAACCTCCCCATGGCATATTATCATTAAAAACAACAAGCACAGAAGAAAGAATGTTGAAGGTTGTAAGAGAGAAAAAATAAATAACATATAAATGTAAACCAATCAAAATAACAACAGATTTCTCAACAGAAACCTTAAAAGCAAGAAGGGCATGGAGTACGGTATTTCAGGAACTAAATGAAAATAATTTCAGCCCTAGAATACTGCCCCCAGCAAAACTATCATTTAAAATTAAAAGAGCAATAAAAAAACTTCCACAACAAATAAAAACTAAAATAACATATGACCAGCAAGTCACCACCACAGAAGATTCTACAAGGAATTCTGTGCACAGAAGATGAATGCAAACAAAACCATGAGAGGACAGGAAGTATTAAACCACAGGAGAAGAAAAGACAAGGAATCAGAGAGAAGCATTGATTTGGTTGCACACAATCAAATCCTTAAACAAAAAAACACAGCTAAATGGCAGGAATCACCACATACTTATCAATATTAACTCTGAATGTCAATGGACTCAACTCCCCCATCAAAAGACATGGCCTAGCAAACTGTATTAAAAAGGAAGATCCAACAATCTGTTGTTCACAAAAGACCCATCTTAAAGACAGAAATATACACTGGCTTAGGGTGAAAGACTGGAAGAAGATTTACCAAGCCAATGGCCCCTGAAAACAGGCAGAAATACAATACTTATATCAGACACAGTAGATTTCAAACTTGCATTGGTCAAACAAGATAAAGAAGGACACTCCATACTAATAAAAGGGGAAATACACCAAAAGGAAATAACAATAATCAGTCGATATGCACCCAATGTCAGTGCACTCAATTTTATCAAACATACACTAAAGGACTTAAAATCACATATAGACTCCTACACAGTGGAAGTGGGACACTTTAACACCCCTTTATCACCAATAGGTCACCCAAACAAAAAATCAACAAAGAAATCCTATAACTAAATGACACCATAGATCAAATATACCTAACTGATGTCTACAGAATATTCCATCCAACAGCAGCACAACATACATTCTTCTCAACAGCCCATGGAACTTTCTCCAAAATATATCATATCTTAGGGTAGAAAGCAAGCCCTAAGATAAGAAATATAAGAAAATAGAAATAACTCTGTACATTCTATCTGATCACAATGCATTATAACTAGAACGTGAGAACAAAAACAACAGCAGAAAATATGCAAATAATTGGAGGCTGAATAACACATTGCTCAATGATCAGTGGGGTCATAAAAGAAATGAAAGAGGAAATCAAAAGATTCCTGGAAGTTAATTAAAATGAAAGAACCACCTACCAGAACCTATGGGACACAGCAAAGGCAGTCCTAAGAAGAAAGTTTATAGCCATGAGTGCATATATTAAAATAACAGACAGATCTCGGATAAAGGACCTAATACTATATCTTAAACTCCCAGAAAAACAAGAACAAGCAAAACCCAAAACAAGCAGAAGGAGAAGGAAAAAAAAAGTTTTGAAATTAATTAAATAGAGAACAAAAGATATATATATAAAGGATCAACAAAACAAAAAGCTGTTTCTTTGAAAAAATAAATAAGATTGACAAGGCCCTGGTAAATCTGACTAAAATGAAGAGGGAAAAAACCCAAATTAGTAAAATCAGAAACAAAAAAGAGGAGATAACAACAAACACCAAGGAAATCCTGGGAATCATCAGAGACTGCTTTAAGAATCTATATTCCAATAAATTGGAAAATCTTGAAGAAATGGACAAATTTCTAGTTACATGTGACCATCCAAAATTGAGTCAAGAGGATATTAACCACCTAAACAGATCTATAACACATAATGAAATTGAATCAGCAATAAATAGTCTCCCAAAAAAAAAAAAGTCCAGGACCTGACAGATTCTCTGCTGAATTCTACCAGACCTTTAAAGAAGAACTAAAACTAACACTCCTTAAACTTTTCCATGAAATAGAAAGGGAAGGAACACTGCCTAACTCTTTCTATGAAGCCAGTATTATACTCATCCCAAAACCAGACAAGGACATATCCAAAAAGGAGAACTGCAAGCCAATCTCTTTAATGAACACTGATGTAAAAATCCACAGTAAAATAATGGCAAACCAAATGCAACAACATATCAGAAAGATCATTCACCCTGCCCAAGTTGGCTACATCCCAGGGATACAGAGATGGTTTGACATAGACAAATCAATAAATGTATCACAGCAGATTAATAGAAGCAAAGACAAAAACCACTTGATCATCTCAATAGATACAGAAAAAGCCTTTGATAAGATTCAACACCATTTCATGATAAAAGTCTTAGAAAACTAGAAATAGAAGGAATGTACCTCAACATTATAAAGACTATATATGACAAACTTATAGCCAGCATCATACTTAATGGGAAAAAAACTGAAAACATTTCCCCTCAAGTCAGGAATGAGACAAAGATGCCCACTATCCCCACTCCTATCCAACACAGTTCTGGAATTCCTAGCTAGAGCAATAAGGCAAGAAGAAATAAAAGGAGTACAAATAGGTAAAGAAATAGTCAAAGTATCCCTATTTGCAACAACATGATCCTATACCTCAAAGACCCAAAAAACTCTACCCAAAAACTCCTATATATCATAAACAGCTTCAGCAATGTAGCAGGATACAAAATCAGTAGCCTTTCTATACACCAACAATGAACAAATTGAGAATGAATATAGGAAAACAATTCCATTTACAATAGCCTCAAAAAAATCAAATACCTAGGAATAAACTTAACAAAAGATGTAAATGACCTCTACAAGGAGAACTACAAACCACTGAAGAAAAAGATGGAGGAAGACTTTAGAATGTGGAAAGATCTCCCATGTTCATGGGTTGGTAGAATCAACACAGTGAAAATGGCTATGCTACCAAAATCAATCTTCATATTCAACACAATTCCCATCAAAATCCCAATGACATTCATCGCAGAGATTGAAAAATCTACCCTAAAGTTCATTCGGAAATGCAAGACACCGTGAATAGCCAAGGCAATACTCAGCCAAAAGAGCAATGCTAGAGATATCACAATACCCGAATTCAAACTATACTACAGAGCCTTAGCAATAAAAGCAGCATAATACTGGCACAAAAACAGCTATGAAGACCAGTGGAACAGAATAGAGGACCCGGATATGAATCCACACAGCTATGGACACCTTATTTTTGACAAAGGCACCAAAAATATATGATGGAGAATAGACAGCCTCTTCAACAAATGTTGCTGGGAAAAGTGGTTATCTGCCTGCAGAAAACTGAAACCAGATTCATGCCTACCACCCTGTACTAGTATCAACTCAAAGTGGGTTAAGGACCTTAATATCAGACCTGAAACCTTGCAGTTAGTATAGGAAAGAGCAGGGAATACTCTGGAAGCAATAGGTATAAGCAAGGACTTCCTCAGTAAAACTCCAGCAGCCCAGCAACTAAGAGAAAGGTTAGACAAATGAGACTACATGAAGTTAAAAGGCTTCTGCACAACAAAAGAAATGGTATCTAAATTTAAGAGACCACCGACAGAGTGGGAGAAAATATTTGCTAGATATACATTAAGACAAAGGACTGATAACGAGAATATATAAGGAACTCAAAAAATTAAACTCCCAGAATTCAATGAACCAATAAAGAAGTGGGCAACTGAAATAAATAGAACTTTTTCAAAGGAAGAAGTCAATATGGCCAAAAAACACATGAAAAATGCTCACCAAAAATAGCAAATGTTGGTGAGGATGCAGGGATATAGGAACCCTCATACACTGCTGGTAGGAATGTAAGCTAGTACAACCACTATGGAAAACAATATGGAGGCTCCTTAAAGAACTAAACATAGATCTGCCATATGATCCAGCAATGCCACTCCTAAGGATATACCCAAAGGAATGCAACTCAGGTTATTATTACAAAGGCACCTGCACACACATGTTTATTATAGCACTATTCACAATAGCCAAGATATGAAAACATTCAAGATGCCCCACTACAGGTGAATGGATTAAGTAAATGTGGCATTTATACACATTGGAATTTATTCAGCCACAAAGAAGAATGAAATTTTGTCATTTACAAGTAAATGGATACAACTGGAGAACATTATCATCTTAAGCAAGGTTAGCCAGGCTCAGAAGGCCAAAAATTACATATCCTCCCTCATATGCAGATTATAGATCTAAAACAAATGCAGTAATATTATTGGACATGGATCACACACTAAGAGGAGAACACACATAAAAGTAATATGGAAAGGGAAGAAAATCTAAAACTTGAATGTGGTTGATGTGCTCACTGTAGAGGAGTAAATATAGTAATCTTAAACTGGCAGAAGCCACTGTGGAAAAGGGACTAGGAAGTAGTGAAGAGGTTTGTTAGAGCTGAACCAATGTGGGTTGTAATACACATGTGCATGGAAGCAATGCTAGGAATCTCTCTGTGCAGCTATCTTTATCTCAAACTAGCAAAACGCTATGTCTCTGTTATCACTTATATTTTCTCTTCAACAAAATTGGAGAATGGGGCAGAGGGGGCAAACAATTTATACACATGTGAGTAAATGTAAAAACAATAAAATAAAAATCTTGCAACTGCCTTGGAAAATGTTGGTGAACCACTCTATATTCTGAAATTTAGAAACCAAATGGTAAGAAGAGGGTGAAGGAAGCTATTTTACATGTCTTTCCTATAAAAATTGTGACCAAATAGTTGATGAGAACAAGTTTCCAGAGAAATATTTTCAGTTAGTGAAAAAATAATGAAAAATTAGAATTATTACTCTAATTTGCAAATCTGTAAGGAAATAATACATGTAGACATGATCATTAGTGACTAACATTGCAAACATTACACGAATCTTGATGAAAGAAAAAAAAAACACCACTTAAAAAGTAGCCTTGCCAAGACCCAAGTCAATCCTTAGATTTATACATATGTCTATAGAAAATTCAGGGGACAAAAGGACAATTTGGCTTTGCATAATTGGGTTGCCAAATGACTTGACCACAGAATGGTTTGTTGCTGTTGTTGTTTGATTGTTTGATTTTGCTCTGTTTCTCCCACATTCCAGCAATTTACATCTGTGGAACATACCTTGGGAAAGGTCCTTTAGTTATATTGCTTGCAATATAAAGAAAGAGAGAGAAGATGATGCCTAACCTGTTGCTGTCATTCTGTCAAAAAATCATGGTTGACTGCATTTTCAGCTCTGACCAAATGTCAAGAAAATGTTTAAGTGTCAAAATATAACAATTTACCTTGGACAATAGAAACTTTAATCTTTACTTGACAGTGAAAACCTGCATGAATGAAAGGCAGGGGTCTTGTCTGAAAGTGAGCACGGCATGAGAATAACATTGTGATTTCTATATCCGATTTTCTGAAAGAGCTCAATTTGTTCAAATTGACTTCTTAAATTCTAGTTTCTGAAGGGGGTCATCAATGTGGAAATCTACCACTGGCCTTCCTCACTCCACTCACCCACGGGTTGCATGTCACTTTGCAGGGTAAGTACTCTTCTCTCCACACTACTACAATGCCCCTCCTTTCCTGGGATTAGGTTTCATTCCCCTTACTTTGTGCTTTTTTGGATTCCCACGGGGATCCTCCAAATACCTACAGTTAGAGTTCACAGTGTTGTAGGGATGGGAGGTTGAGATCCCTCAACTACTGCAACTGCTCGAACTGTGCTTAATAGCATCATCAAAGAGGAGAGAGAGTTGAACGTTTCCTGTGATCCACAGCGGCAGTGAATACTTTAGTATCTTGACACACCTTGTAGTAGTGCATAGATTAATTTAACAGTTGCTCGTGGACTAGGATCATCAATCCACATTCACAGAGAGATGTGGAGATGAACTGAGCAAAAAGAGCAATGAATCTAAAATCACTTCAAACTGACTGTACAACAGCCCTCTCGTTGGTTTGCCCTGTTTTAGCATTGGCTCCCTCAGGTGAGAAGTAAAGATGCCCACTTGATTTACTTACCTTATAATGATTTTTGAGCTGAAATTAGATAGTTCTTTATAAGTGTGAGTGTTTATAATTGCGAGGTTTGATTTAATTTAGTTCATCCTAACTTTTTGATTTGCCAAACTTTATACTATCTGCCTTTCGATGATTAAGAAAGTATGAATCTTTTATGGGCTGGCAGTATTGATTGGCAGTTCTTCCTGTGAGAGCTTTGTATGTCTTGGTGTCTCATGGTATATATTTGTATTGAAATAGTTTGATATTATTTCCTTCACTGACTAAACAGCAAACATTTATGTTTTTAATTCAATTTTTCTTAAAGCCAAAATTCTTACAGACTTATGAACTGGGTTTCTACCACATTCTTCTACACATATGTATTCATGATTAGAAAAGTAAATGAATCATGAATCTAGAATGAATCAGGAACTCTACATTATTTGAAGGAAAAAGTTGTCTTAATTTTTTAACTCAATACTTTTACTAATAATTAAAAACTTGGTTTCATGAGGTGGTATATATCCTGTTTTACATTTTTTTTTTAACATTTTGACTATTGTCAAGCCACATTACTGTGCATCTTATGATTTTGATTGAAACAATTCTGTTTTGGAATTAACATAATTACGCCTTTACATATACTTAGAAAGACAATTATAAAAGCTAATTTTTTTGTTTTTCGTATTTTGTTTTACTAACAAAATGTTAGTTTTGTTTATGTGACAAAAGGCAGCTATTTTACTGATATTAAACAAATAAATCCTACTTTTCAAACACCTTGAGGGACAATTTCACATTTAGGATGATAGAATTAATATATTTTCACTTCTTTTAATTCCAAGTGTTTTATAGAGCAAAACTCAGTTGATGTAAAATTGGAGTTGGTAAATATTACTCAGTTGGTAAATACTTGAGTTTGGAAGAGGAGATGGAGGCAGAGATAGAATGTTGCTACTCTTAAATTTTAGAGTAGCAACCACTTTTTGCAAGAGAATATTGATTAAAAATGACCATGTGTTTGGAGAGTAGATACATTCACAGCAAATACTTTATAGAAAGTATTGCACACTTTTCAATTTATTATGTGTTAAGAAACCTCTGTAGAGATGATCATTTCTCTTGTAATCAACTTAATAGGGACAATTGCGGAACTTTGAATATCTAATAGGTAGCCATTAATGTTTACGTTTAGAATATCACTCAAATTACCCCTCTTCTCTAGACAGCAAAGGAACCTCCTAATTCCTTATTAGGAAATTCGTATTTTTTGAGGTTCATACAACCTAAATAAATAGCAATTAAATCTGGGAAGCTAGTTGTTATTGACATATTATTACCCTTTGTATTTGAAAGTACTGTTGAAGCCCAGCTTTCTACCATGACCAAGGCCAAGGGCGAGTGGTTTCTCATGGACTTGTAGTCGGTGTTAAATTGCTCAGACATGCCTGCTGCCATTTTAGCCATGCTTTAGCTAAGTGACAAATAGGGAGTGAAGGTTTAACTATAACTCCCTATAGAAAAAACCTTCTATACCTTTCACAACTTTATATATAATTTCTTCTTTGCCACAAAAAGTGTGCATTTGTGCTAATAGTGAGCTCGTGACTTCATGAAACATCAATCGCATGAATTTCAAAAGAGAAACTGCAAAAGGGTTTATTGAACTGGGGAGATAAATGGCAAAACTGAGCCTATTTGGCATTTTAAAAGCTGAGAACTTCTTTTAAAAAATACTGGAGTTTGGATAAATGAGGTATAGGCCGTACATCCCTTCACCCTCAATCTGGACACCAGATGGAGTATTCATTGAGATGTGAATTAATTGTAATGATCATTACCTTAGTTTTGAAAGGTCAAGTCTCACCAAACATACCAATATTTATTGTGAAGCAGAAAAAGAAAGAAAAAGAAAGAAGGAAGGGAGGGAAGGCGCCAGGAGGAAACAGAGCTGTCATATAAGATCCTCAGCACTCAGGTATTGTGACAGCTTCATGCAATCCTTGAAGGATTCAATAACATTATGACAGCAAAACTAACAATCTCTATTCAGAGTAGATGTAGGATGCAAGAATTATGACTAAAGTAGTCATGACAGTGTGACTTGATATATCAGAATTTTCCTAATCTTTTGCAGACCAACTCTTTTTAAAAGTAGGATAAAAATTAATAATGAAATAATGGGGAAAATAAATACACACCCCTAGTGATTTTTTTAGGGGTAGTACTGGGGTTTGAATCAGGACCTTACACTTTCTTGCAGGCACCCTACCACTTGAGCCATACTCCAAGCCCTTTTTACTTTAGTTATTTCTCAGATGAGATCTCTCACTTTTTGCCAAAGGCTAAACTTGGACTGTGATCCTCCTACCTATGCCTCCCACATAGCCGGGATGACAGGTGTATACCACCATGCCCAGTTTATTTGTTGAGATGGGTCTTGCTAATTTTTTGCCCAGGCTCACTTGGAACCACGATCCTCCCACTCTCTGGATCACAAATAGTAGTTAAAGGTTTGCTCCACCTCCTCCGCCCAATGATTTTTATTGTAGCATTTATTTTGCTATTAGATTTAAAATTCTCAGACATAAAATCATTTTATCAAATTGATTGAATTGTTTCTTAATCTCAGTTTTGAAGAGTATTAAGCATTTCACCCACCATCACTGACTGAACATGCAGGACCAATGATCAAAAAGACCCAAAGCCCTACTTTATATATGTTAAGTTAGTGAGCAAATGTTGTGCTTTGTGGATGTGATAACAAAGGTACCACTACAATGTTTCTAACAAACTGTATACTGAACACTTCTCATTTAGGCAATGGAAATATATTTTCCAATATTCCTTATGCTCTAATGTAGATTTGAAACATTTAAAGTCCTTGAGTAATCTTCAGAGTTGTCTTGGTTTAGGTATTTTAAAGCTAACTAATTGTACTGTATAGATTAAAGTTTATTTACACATCTTACATAGACATATACATAATTTATACATATTATAAATTTATACATAATTATAATTGTTATAAAAATCATAATATATATTATCAAAGAAAACAAAGAAAAATTCAAAATCAAAATGATTGCTTTAAGTTTAAAGGAAGGTGCCCTTCATTCAAATGACCAAATGGTATAAAACCTTTTGAAAACAGGCTGGATTCCTTGTTTGGATCAACTAAAGTTACATTTTGAAGCAAATTGCTAATTGTCCAGTGTATATCATATGTAGAAGAGTTTTGTGTTCACTATTCTTCCACCTAATCCAGAAACAAAGAAGACCTGGAAAAAGCCAAAAGTTGAGTTTCCACAAATGGAACACATCCTTCAGCTAGGTCTTCTAAACCAGAACTTGTGGTTCACAAATCGATGAAATTTTTTTTTGTGAATTCATGTATTTATCAATTAGTTTATGTCTTTTGTAGTAGCTGTCCCCATTGCTGGAAAATAACTTGTTACAGTAAACAAGATAACTCAACAAAGCACTATGAAATGTCATAGTGATTCCAGATTTTAGAAAAGTTATTAAGTTTCTTCTTTGGCTACAACTAATTAATAAGAATGACTGACAAAAATTCCTACCTTCTTGCCCACATGTTTACTACTTTGCTTGATGAATTTTTTTTAGAAACTCTTACCTTTAACTAATGTCCTTTGTGGAAGTTTAATTTTAGTAATATATCCTCTAAAAGCTACAGATGGCACACTTCAACTTCATGACTTTTATATATTTTAAATTTTTTAACACCTAAGACTAAATTGATAGTTAAGAAATAAATTTAAGCCAGATGACCTAATCTCAGAATTGATAATGTGTTGATTGAAACCAAGTAAATGGTAGTTTGTTTAACCTATGTTGTTTTTAAGCATCTATATAGCATATATGCCAGTTTATGTATATTTATATACCACAAATAATTCCATAAGTCACCAATTTTTCTTCATGATGATTCATCAGAACAAAATCTGTTTATTTTTATTTCATATAATAAAATATATTTTGGTTGGGGGTAATGTGATAAATTTGATGCCAAAATTTTCTGGTACAATCTGCCTATATGGTAATATGTGTTATATAGATTTCGAATATTGCATGATTATATTGAAGATAGTAAAGATTATTTTTATTTTCTATTTTTTAATTGTTAAAAATGAATTTTTAATGACAGATCTATAGCAATTACATTTAACAGCAGAAAATAAAACTCAAGAAACTCAGTTTTAAATCATCATATTTTAACTTCAAATAAACTCTTTCTTACAAAACAATTGTGCTTTGATTGTGGAATAAATTTTGTTATTAATAAAAGAAACTAAATATACACTTAACATCAGGAAACCAAAATCAGTCAACATTTTTGATTTATAAATATATCTTTAATCAAGACATAAAATTGGACCAATATAGGTCCAATAAAAATTAAAAGTTGACCTAATTTATAATATTTACCAATTTGCCCTTCATGGTGATGGAAATTTATCTAGCTCTTAACATAAATGCTTTGGACCTTATTTAACATTTAACATAATGTAAAAAATTTTGAGTATTTTTGAGAAATGATGGGATCTTCATATAGTGTCATGTAATTACTAATCTATTGTTTTGGTTCCAAAAATGTTCTGCACTTTCATCCACTTAATTTAGGATTTAGCACACCTATTGAATACCTACTGTCAGGCTTCTCTCATGAAACTTATATACTAAGTAATAATATTGATAGTACACAAATAAACAAGTAAATATGTAGTAAAATTTTATGTATCAGTCAGTGCTCTGTAATAAGTAAGAAAATAGTAAGTGCTATATAAAGGAGAAGGGTGAATGACAAGGATATACAGACAGGGTTTTAGGGAGTGAATTTAGATAGCATGAGAAGTAATACTGGAGCAGATATGAATCAAAAAATGCTCAAAGATAATTCTAAACATCATATTACAAGAATGAGGGATAGATTTATGACAGCTCCTTGACTAGTATCAAGCTTATGAAGAATATGAAGCTAACTTTTAGCATGCTGATAAGGTATGGTTGTTTAGATGAATACAAAAATTACAAATATGAGTGATTTATTGATATTCCTCAATAGCTTCTGAGAACCACTTTTGAAAGTAAGTAGTGATAAGTTCCACATCAGTACTCCAGGCTTTTGCAATTTAATCATGGACTTGTGCCAACAGTATTTGCACACGTTGTCCTTGAGTGTTGTGTATAAATAACTCAAGTTATATGAATTGAAAAAACATCTTCCTAAAATAATTTTTGGGGAACTCTGTTCAGAAGGAGAATTCTAGGTTTTCTTTTCCAATCACTTCACTGCAGCCTGGTCTTAAGGAGAAAACAAGATCAATTGTTTGAGAAGGATATGCCATAATAATGTCATTCCCTTTAATACAGTAGATTCTTTCTCTTTTGTTCTCCACCCAATGTATAATTGAACACTTGCTACATTCATTAATATAGCTTGATTTCTTCCATCTGTTTTCTTATTCTGTTTCTAAATTCACAGTATGCTGAAAAGAAACAAACAAGCAAACAAAACAAAATAAAATACAGAGAACTATGCCTGGGTAGTCTGTCAGTTTCCTATGCCCTTAAAAACAAAGTGAAACAAAATGCTACCTTGTCTCAACAATCCAATATTGGTCAACATTACCACAATTTTCTCAACCTCCCTGCTGGAATTCTTGGCAAAATTGTTGATTCTTCTCTGATTTGATTTGATCCGAATCCATTTCTGTCACCAACTTCTGGATGTAAAATAACAACTTAGCTTTAAATGAAATAAGAAAATAATTTATTCCAAGCCAAATACTAGTGACTATATCCCAGGAACACTGAATCAAGTTACACTAAATGATAAGTTCCACCATACAGAAGTAAAAGATGTTACATGAACTTGTATAGTCACAGAACAAAATAAAAAGTCATAAATCAATGCATTTACCAATTATCAGGTAAGCAGGCTATATAGCAAGGTAGAGAAATTTATTCTGTAGGTTTTAAATTTACACTATAGTGTTCCTAGCTTTAGAGTTGATAGAAGAATTTTATCTAATAATCATGAGGATGTCAGGTCAGAGACAGATAATAGTAGATGGCTCTTGATCTGCAAGGTTCAGTATCTCCACATTCACAATGTCTAGTCAAACAGTCTGCAAATCTTGACTATAGATGTTGCTTCTTGAGAGAACCTCAGTTCACAAACCACTGTCCACCAGGAGTTTCTTTGAGAAATAAACTCAGCATTTTGCAGGTTAGAATAGAATCCACACTTTTAGCAGGATTTCAAGGCCTTTCTTTGGGTCCATGTCCCATGGAAGATGTGACACACTCCCTCACCAGGACTGGCACATTCTCAGAGACATTAACTAGGGAGCCTCCATAAGCAAAATAATGAGGCAGTATTCTGATACATCTATTTAGGGGACAAGCACACTGCTCTTCCTCTTATTACTTTCACATCTCTACTGTGGTGGAGAAATTGCTTGGGAGTATTAAACACAGCAGCTCTATTGTATGAATTTGGGAAAGTTAACTCATCTCAACTAATTTAATCACTTATAAATAAAACATTACCATATTCACTATATGTACTTCTCATGTTGAACAAATATAGTAATAAGTATTAAAAATCTATGAAATAAATACCTAAATATTCTACATACACTAAAGGTGAAAACAGTATTTTGTAATTAGCACTCAGAGAACTTCAAGTAATTTAATTTTATTATTCTGAGCCTCACGTTCTATTTTTTACATTAAAGAATTTGATTTAAAAACCAGCTCTAAAATTATATCCTTTCTCACTTGCAAAGCAGAATTTCCTGACATGAAGCCAGAATGAAAAGAACATAACCATTTCAGGTCATCAAATCTGATTACCAAAAAATTGATAAAGATTGCACATTGGAGGGAGTCTATTGAAAATGGTAAACGTCATCTTTAGCAAATCACATCCCTAAAATAAATCTCTTTCCTTACTGAATTATTTCAAAAATGGGTATTATCAATAAAATTAATGACTGTCTTTTATATTATATTACTCTAAGGGAACTCTCAGTTCCATGGATACTTTATTCTAATAATTGTTAAGTATTAAAATAATTATTAAAATAATTACTTATTTATTGTGGTGCTTAGGAATCAAACCCCTAGTCCTGAACCTACGAAACAAGTGCTCTACCACTGAGCTGTATCCCCAGCCTCATGTTTATTTATTTTATTTATATTCATTTTTTTCACATGTACACACATTGTTTGGGTCATTTCTCCCGCCTGCGCCCCCTCATCCTCTCCCTGGCAACCCACCTCACTTCCAGGCAGAACCTGTTGTGCCCTTATCTCTAATTTTGCTGAAGTGAAGACATAAGCAATAATAAGAAAGACAAAGCACTTTTGCTAGTTGAGATAAGGATAGCTATACAGAGAGATTCCTAGCATTGCTTCCATGTACAAATATTGTTACAACCCAGGTTGATTCATCCCTAACTGACCTTTTCACTCGTTCCTGATCCCCTTCCCATATTGACCTCTATCACTTTAAGGTTTCTTTATTAGTTCCTCTGCAGTGGGGACATCAAATGCTTTCATGTTTTGGGTTTACTACCTATCCCCATACCTCCCATATGTGCTCTCCCCTTGTCATGTGACCCAAGTCCAACCACATTGCTGTATTTGCCCTAGATCTAAAGTCCACATATGAGGGAAAACGTACAATTTTTGACATTCTGAACCTGGCTAACCTCACTCAGAATGATGTTCTCTAATTCCACCCATTTACTTGCGAATGATAAGATTTCATTCTTCTTCATAGTTGAGTAAAATTCCATTGTGTATAAATACCACACTTTCTTGATCCATTCGTCAGTGGTGGGGCATCTTGGTTGTTTCCATAACTTGGCTATTGTGAACAGAACTGCAATAAACATGGGTGTGCAGGTGCCTTTGGAATAACCTGTGTCACATTCCTTTGGGTATATCCCCAGGATTGGGATTACTGGATCATAGGCAGATCTATGTTTAGATTTTTAAGAAGCCTCCAAATTTTTTTCCAGAGTAATTGCAATAGCTTGCATTCACACCAACAGTGCACAAGGGTTCCTTTTTCCCCCATATCCTCACCAACAGCTGTGGTTGGTGGTGGTTTTGATGATTCTAACAGGGGTAAACTAGAATCTTAATGTGGTTTTGATTTGCATTTTATTTGCATTTCCTTTATGGCTAGAGATGGTGAGCATTTTTTCATGTGTTTTTTGGCCATTTGAATTTCTTCTTTTGAAAGAGTTCTGTTTAGTTCAGTTGCCCATTTCTTTATTGGTTCATTGATTTTGGGAGTTTCTTAAGTTCCCTGCATATTCTGGTTATCAGCCCTTCGTCTGATGCATAGCTGGCAAATATTTTCTCCCACTCTGTGGGTGGCCTCTTCAGTTTAGAGACCATTTCTTTTGTTGTGCAGAAGCTTTTTAATCTTATGAAGTCCCATTTGTCCATTCTTTCTCTGAGTTGGTGGGATGGTGGGGTTCTATTGAGGAAGTCCATGCCTATACTATTACTTCTGGAGTGTTTCCTGCTCTTTCCTGTACCAACTTCAGAGTTTCAGGTCTGGTATTAATATCCTTGATCCATTTTGAGTTGACACTAGTACAGGGTGATGGACATGGATCTAGTTTCAATTTCTTGCAGTCAGGTAACCACTTTTCCCAGCAACATTTGTTGAAGAGGCTGTCTTTTCTCCATCATATGTTTTTGGTACCTTTGTCAAAAATGAGGAGAGTACAGTTGTGTGGTTTCATTTCCTGGTCCTCTATTCTGTTCCACTGGTCTGCATGTCTGTTTTTGTGTCAGTACCATGCTGCTTTTATTGCTATTGCTTTGTAATATAGTTTGAAATCAGGTATTGTGATACCTCCAGCATTGCTCTTTTTTTAAGTATTGCCTTGGCTATTTGCAGTCTCTTGCATTTCCAAATGAAGTTTAGGGTGTATTTTTCAATCTCTGTGATGCAAGTCATTGGGATTTTGATGGGAATTGTATTAAACATGTAGATTGCTTTCGGTACTATAGCCATTTTTACTATGTTGATTCTACCGATCCATGAGCACGGGAGATCTTTCCATCTTCTGTAGTCTTCCTCGATCTGTTTCTTCAGGGCTTTGTAATTCTCCTTGTAGAGGACATTTGCATAGTTTGTTAAGTTTACTCCTAGGTATTTGATTTTTTTTGAGGCTATTGTAAATGGAATTGTTTCCATATATTCCTTCTCAGTTTGATTGTTGTTGGTGTATAGAAAAGCTAATGATTTTTGTAAGTTGATTTTGTATCCTGCCACCTTGCTAAAGCTGTTTATGGTGTCTAGGAGTTTTTGGGTAGTTTTTTGGGGTCTTTAAGGTATAGGATCATATGGTCTACAAATAGGATATTTTGACAGTTTCTTTACCTATTTGTATTCCTTTTATTTCTTTTTCTTGCCTAATTGCTCTGGCTAGGAATTCCATTACTATGTTGAATAGGAGTGGGGATAGTGGCACCCTTGTCTCATTCCTGATTTTAGGGGAAATGGTTTCAATTTTTCACCATTAAGTATCATGTTGTCTATAGGTTTGCATATATAGCCATTACAATGTTGAGGTACTTTCTTCTATTCCTGGTTTTCTTAGAGGTTTTATCATGAAGTTTTGTTAGATCTTGTCAAAGGCTTTTTCTGCATCTATTGAGATGATCAAGTGGTTTTTGTCTTTGCTTCCGTTAATGTGCTGAATTACACTTATAAATTTGCATATGCTGAACCACCCCTGCATCCCTGGGATGAAGCCATCTTCATCATGGTGGATGATCTTTCTGATTTTTTGTTGGATTCAGTTTGCCATTATTTTATTGGATTCAGTTTGCCATTATTTTATTAAGGATTTTTGCATTGATGTTAATTAAGGAAATTGGCCTATAGTTCTCCTTTTTGGAGGTGTCTTTGTCTGGCTTGGGGATAAGAGTAATATTGGGTTCATAAAATGAGTTAGGCAGTGTTCCTTCCCTTTCTTTTTCATGGAAAAGTTTAAGGAGAGTTGGTATTTGCTCTTCTTTAAAGGTCTGACAGAATTCAGCAGTGAATCCTTCAGATCCTGGACTTTTCTTTTTGGAGACTTGTAATAGCTGCTACAGTTTCCATTTGTGTTATTCATCTATTCAGGTGATTAATATCCTCTTGGCTCAGATTTGGATGATCATAAGTATTTAGAAATCTGTCCAATTCTTCAAAAATTTCAAATTTATTAGAATGTAGGCTCTCAAAGTAGTCTATGATGATTTCTTGGATTTCTGTGGTGTTTGTTGCTATCTCCCCATTTGCATTTCTGATTTTACTGATTTAGGTTTTTTCTCTCCTCATTTTAGTCAGGTTTGCCAGGGGTCTGTCAATCTTATTTATTTTTTCAAAAAACCAGCTTTTTGTTTCACTTATTCTTTGTATTTTTGTTTTTGTTTTTGTTTCTGTTTTATTGATTTCAGATCTTATTTTTATTATTTCTTTCCTTCTGCTTGTTTTGGGATTTTCTTGTTCTTGTTTTTCTAGGAGTTTGAGATGTAGCATTAGGTCATTGATTTGAGATCTTTTTGACCTTTTAATATATGCACTCATGGCTTTAAACTTCCCTCTTAGGACTGCCTTTGCTCTGTCCCATAGGCTCTGGTAGGTTGTGTTTTCATTTTCATTAACTTCCAGGAAACTTTTTATTTCCTCTTTTTTTCATCAATGACCCATTGATCATTGAGCAATGTGTTTTTCAGCTTCCAATTGTTTACATGGTGTTTACTGCTGTTTTTGTTGTTGAGTTCTAGTTTTAATGCATTTTGATCAGATAGAACAATGGGATTATTTCTATTTTCTTATATTTGCTGAGGCTTGCTTTGTGTCCTAAGATAAGATCAATTTTTGAGAAGTTTCCATTAGCTGCTGAGAAGAATGTGTATGGTGCAGAAATTGAATGAAATATTCTGTAGACATCATCTAGGTCCATTTGATCTATGGTGTGATTTAGTTCTAGAATTTGTTTATTGAGTTTTGTGTTTGTATGACTTATCTATTGGTGATAGGGGTTATTAAAGTCTCCCACTACCACTGTGTTGGAGTCCATATATGTTTTTAGGTCCACCAGAGTATGTTTGATGAAATTGGGTGCATTGACGTTAGGTGCATATAGGTTGATAATTGTTATTTCCTTTTGGTGTATTTCCCCTTTTATTACTATGGAGTGTTCTTCTTTATCTCTTTTGATCAATGTATGTTTGAAGTCTGTTTTGTCCTAGATAAGTTTGCTACCTCTGCTTGTTTTCGGGGGCCATTGACTTGGTAATTCTTCTTCCAGCCTTTCACCCTCAGCCAGTGCTTGTTTCTGTCGATGAGGTGGGTCTCCTGTAAGCAGCAGATTTTTGGATCTTTCTTTTTAATCCAGTTTGCCAAGTGATGTATTTTGATGGGGGAATTAAGTCTGTTAATATTCAGTGTTAGTATTGATAGGTATGTGGTGATTCCTGTCACTTAGTTGTCTTTATTGTTTAAGGGTTTGATTGTGTGCAGCTGAATCAATGTTACTCTCTGCTTTCTTGCTTTTTCTTCTCCTGTGGTTTTGTTTTGCCAGCCCTTTCATGGTTTTATTTCATTTCACTTTCTCTGTGCAGAATTCCTTGAGGAATCTTTTTTGGTGGTGGTTTGGTGGTCATATATTGTTTTAGTTTCTGCTTATCATGGAAGACTTTTTTTTCTGTATCTATTTTGAATGGAAGTTTTGCTGGGTAGAGTATCTTAGAGTTGAAGTTATTTTTATCCAGTGCCCGGAAGACCTCACTCCATGCTCGTTTTACTTTTAAGGTTTCCATTGAGAAATCTGCTGTGATTTTGATGGGTTCACCTTTGTTATTTGTTCTTTCTCTCTTACAGCCTTCAGTATTCTTTCTCTATTCTCTGTGCTTATTCTTTTAATGATACTATGTCGTGGGGTAGTTCTGCTTTCATCAAGTCTGTTTGGTATTCTGGAGGCTTCCTGTATCTGAATGGGCATAGTTTTATCCAGATTTGGGAAATTTTCTGTTATTACTTTGTTGAATATATTATGAATTCCTTTTGCTTCCACCTCTTCTTTTTCTTCAATATCCATAATTCTCAGGTTTGGTCTTTTGATGGATTTGGTGAGTTCTTGCATATTCCTTTCACAGGACTTGAGTTATCTCACTACTAGTTCTTCAGTTTTTCCTTTAATTACCATTTCAACTTCAAGTTCTGAGATTCTGTCTTCTGCTTGTTCTATTCTGCTGGAATGGCCTTCCATTTTGTTTTGTGTTTCTGTTTCATTCTTTTTTCTGAGGCTTTCCATATCATGGATCACTTCCTCTTTAATATTGTCAAATTTTGGCCTTAATTCACTTATCTTTCTATATATGGTGTTTTCTGTTTCACTTTGGTGTTTACTTAGGGCTCCTATGATTCCATTTGTTTGTTTTTGTGTTGTCTCATATTCTTTATTTTTGTTGTCTTGGAATTTCTTGAGTGCCTCTTGTACATTTTGGTTGACCATGTCTAGTAACATCTCTATGAAATTCTCATGATTACTTTCAGGATTTCTTCTTTCAGGTAGTTCTTGTGGGCTTTGTTGGGTTCCTTGGTATAGTTTAACTTTTTTTGTTGGAGTCTGGATCTGGATATCCATTTTCTTCATTTCCCTCTGTATCCTGTACTAATTTATTTTGGGGGGGAGGATGGTTTCCATCCTTTTTTTTGTCTTTCCATCATTCCACTAGTACTGTTTCTGTCCCTCATCTATGTGTAATTTAGTATTAGCTAACTTACAATAGTAAAATTAACAAAACCAAGAAAGAAGGAGAAAAAAATGGAGAACAGTAGAATTTCAGTCTTAGTAGTTCTGGTGTTACTCCTTTAGCATCAAGTCCTTTTTGTTTGTGTCCCCTAGGCAGGTTTGGAGCTAGCATCTGGTGATGCTGGAGCCCTCCTGTGGTAGGCAGCAGCCTGTGTGTCCAGGCAGGCTGGCAGGAGGGCAGCATCCTAGTGGGCCAGAGGGTGGGGTCCTGCAGGGTGACGAGCAGCTGCCTGGCTGAGTAGCTGGCAGTGGGCCGGCGTGTGGCAGCTAGTTGGGCTCATGGGGCAGTGGTCTGGCAGGCCAGTGGATGGTGGCAGCATGCTGGTGGTGGCCCACCTGCTCTTTCAGTGTTTGGTTTGAAGAACCCTTCCATGGGCTGGGAGTTCAGGGTGCTGAAGTTTCAGCTCTCCCTGGTGCTTTACCTCAGCCAAGTGTATCTCCAGCATCTCAGCAAGGCCCCTGATTCCCAGAGCTGCATCTGTGTCCCAGTCACCATTTTGGATGCTCCTCCTCTCCACTCCTAACCTCATCCTCATTCTGAGGAATTTTTTATTACAATACCAAGAGTTCCCACCATGGTTGTAGAGCTTGGAGTGCTCTATTCTACTATGAAAACAGGATTTTCACGGTTTAGAATCTATCAGACTAACTTGCAACTTTAGCCCTCATCTTTCCCCTTCTAACCCCACACACACATATCCCACACTTCCCAGAAGCAATTTAATGCACAGTAATGTACAACACTGTGTTTTCAACATAGCATGAATAAGGTACTTCAGGTGTCCAACTGATTAATATACTTATAGATGAACCAAGGTTTTGACTATATTATATAACATCATTTTATGGGAAAGAAATCTGCATTCCAAAGTAATCCTTTGGAACACATTTCTAATTATTTGAAGTCAGCCCTACAGCAGTTCAAATCATGTGCCTAGAACTGTTATTACATTATTAGTAGTGACCCATAATGACACAATTTATGAAGGATATATTAGTCCATTCCTCCTAACAAGTTTTGAAAGGGAATTTCTTTGTATTTTCATTACAAAATGAACTCACAAAAAGCTGTGGTTTCTTCTTAGTTGATTGTACAAAATGGTCTATGTCATGATACTTTGCAGCATGAAACCATTTGAAGCAGACCATCTATTGTACTCAATCATGTGGTAGTTTCTAAAGTTGCAGCAGGTTGGCAATATTTTTTAAATGAAAGAATTGACTTTGCTTTATAGTTAACATGAAACATGAAATATATCAAATGCTTACAAATCTTACTCTACAAATCTCCATCAATTGTGCTCATAACAAGTATCACATTTTTAAAAATATATACTTTCAGTTGACTTGGGGATAATAATTTTCATAAAATGAAGTAAAAGGATCACTACTTACGTAACACTTATTTTCACTTTTAGATTTATGAATGAAGACATTTCAGAAGTACAAAAAATGTGAATAGTTTGTTTTATGCTTTTTTATTAATATGGGTAAATTCTTAAATTGTATTTTCCAAGAACAAAAACAAGTGAGATATTTTTATCACTCCATTTTAAAAATCTTTAAACTTTGGAATAAAATTAGAGACAGCAAGCAAGACTCAAAAAGAAAAAATCTTTCCTGTTGAATAGTCTAGGTATTTTAAAGAACAATATTTTTCCTTCACATTATTGATCCTAGTAAAATTTTATACAAAAACCTTAGAACTTTGATATTTACTGACATGATGGTTTCAAGTCCATTGATAGCTATCCTAAGAGATTATATTCCCCTTTTAAAATTTAGAGAATGGTGTGTGTCTCTGGTTTTTAAGAGTAGATTGAATTCAGACAAGATTATGTCCCTTCTTGCCTATCTATGTTTTTCTTTCATTATGCTCAGTTTGTTGTAACATCTACTTCTTTTAAATGATAACCAATTTTTAAGAGTTGAGGGAAATCAAAGACATTAATTCTTAGGCTAAATTAGCCATCTTGGGACATTATTGAAAATTTAGATACCCTGTGGTTTGTTTCCCACTTTGTGCCCATCCTTCAGCTAACCTGATGGTAAAGTCTTAGGTAATACACACACAGCACTTAGTGTAATGCCTGGAGTATACCAAGAGTTCATTCCCTCTTCTCCATGGGAGCCAATATCACAACTATAGAAACATCTCTAACATTTTGAGAACAAAGTGAACATAGAAAATTAAAACTCATTAATAAGATCCTAGCTGTACAATAGTGGGGGGAAGAAAAAAATGAAAAGCTATTTTCAGAAGCACTAGATAATAATATAAGCTAATAATATTTATTTCAGTCATTTTCTGTGAAGCAGCAGTTATTTTCCCTAGTTTTGAATCTTCTAATGATCTGCAACTGCTTAATACATTTTGTTATCTTACTAGTGCATTTCTAATACAAATATGCAATGCTACTAAATTTTTGAAGAAAAAAACAATACACAAGGATATTAAAGTGTGATCATAAAAGAGACTAGCTGCCCTAACAGGGCAAAATATTAAAATGGTACAAATTGTCATACAACTAATAAATGTTTCCAGTTACAGAAAAATAATTACCTATGATATTTCTACTGAATTTTACATATCTTTTTCATATGTTGCTACTTAAAATAGGAAAAAAGGAATTATTTAGAGAAGAACATTTTTACTGGCTTGTAATTTATAGAATGACCTGTATAGATCAAATTCATTCAGTGATGTGGTGTAGCTCTCTAGTCAACTGAAAATGGGATGAGTCTCTAGATTACCAGAAACCAAAGACAATTTTCCACCTAAAATGGGGCTGGAAACCAGATTAGATATGTCTGTCACCTATTTTGTGGTCGTAGACCTTAACTGAACCGACAACTTTTCTGTGATTTATTTGTCCATCTTTGAGATAAGCCAAGCAGAAACTATTTTTGAAAAAGGAACTTATCGACATAGTTCTATAGTACTTTCCTATTGTCTATTCTTTATCTTTCACGTGATCCAAGAAATTTACATAAAAAGCATTTGCAGTTACTCATGGGAATATTTTAAGGAATATAAAGAGATCTTTCTTCTTTTCTTCTAATTTCCTGCAGATTGCTTTGTTGTCTATTTTGGTACTTATTTGACAAAGACAATGCTTCAAATCAACTTTCTGTTGATGATCTCAACTTCAATTTTCTGTTGATTCTCAACTTCTGAATTTTCTGAAAAATTCAGAAAATAGAAAATAATATTGAAGGGAGATTACTCATGATTTTATTTTTATGGGTTATCTCTAATTTACTATAAATAAACTAATGAAATAATTTGGTTTTCTGATTACCCAAAAAAGATCCCAAACTATAAAACACACTCAGTAAATATTTCATATGGACTGGTGGAGAGGCTCAAATGGTAGAGTGCCTGCCTAACAAGCATGAGGCCCTGAGTTCAAACCTCTGTACCTCCAAAAAAAATATTTCATATGGAAACATAGAATTTAAATTTAAAAGAGACCTTATTTGGTCCTATCTTTAGTGTTATGAATTAAATATTTATCTGCACCCACCCAGAATTCATATGTTAAAGTCCTAACCCTAATTCTATGGGTCTTTTGGTAGGTAATTAGATTATGTGGATGAAGCTCTAGTGCATGGGATTAGTACCTTTACAAGAAGGAAAGTGATTTCTCTGTTGGCCATGTGAGAATATAATGAGAGGAGGACTATCTGCAACCCATGAAGGAAACCCTCACCAGATACTAAATCTGATATCTGGATCTTGGACTTCCAGTTTTCAAAACAATGAGAAATAGATTCTTATGGTTTAAGGAATCCAGTCTATGTAGTCTGTGGTAACAGTCTGAACAGACTAAAATGCCTACCTTTTATAAATGAGAAAAATATGATCCAGAAATGATTTGTACAAGAACACCAATGAGATATGTGTTGAAGTGGTAACTAAAACTCAGTTTCCTGATTCAAAATCTAGCATTCTTTCTATTATAGATTTTGTAATTTATTTATTCAACAAATAATTCAAGATTTTGTATGTTTAAAAGCTTTTGCTTTGGAGTTTGAGGTGAGAGGTGGGGAGAAGGGATAATATGAATAGGAAATACTCTGTCCTGTGGAGTTTACAGTTTAGTGGAAAATATAAAGCTGACCAAGCAATTACTATATGGCTTATTAGAATGCAGAGTCTTAACAGAGGTGACCTGGATTTGGAAACTCAGAGGAAGGAGAAGACTTCTAGACCAAGGATCTTAAGGAAGGCCAAGAAGAAGATGATTTTAAGTTGATAGATGGATAGAAATTCTCTAGACAGTGTCAAGGGAAGAGGCCTTCTGATCCATGAAGTTTCTTTAGTTGTAAACAGCTAAGGGAAAGTTGGAGATGCTGCCCAGAAAAATACAAGAACAGGGCAATTCTATATGTCCAAGAAGCAGAAACAATAGATAATCTTTTCATGGTGCCACTTTCAAGGTGAATGAACATGTATTCATGGCCTTTGGTTACTGTATTTATAAAGCCACCTCCTGGGAGAAGAATTTTGATTGAGTGAGGGCAGGAGAGCTTGGACTTTGGGCAAGATAGAGCTACTCAAAAACGGGGAACCAGTGTACTGTTAACAATAGAAGGCAGTACAAAATAAAGTAAAAAGGTAAGGCATGAACAAGAAAACATCACATGCCAACTTCAGCATTGTGTAAAATGTGAATTAAAAAAATGAGGCAAAGAGAAAGAACAGTAAGTAAGGTGGTTAGAGTATTAGAGTAGTTTGGTCTGGCTGAAGCACAGGATGAATAAATGGTATCAGAATGAGTTACATTCCTATTCCAATCATCCACACCTTATACCCCACTACCAGCATACCATCCCAGTGAGTGAACTGTTCTTGATTTATACTGAAGTATTTACAAGACACATGTTTATTTCAGAAGTAGTTGACTTAAGGAAAGGAAAAATATAAGCCTATGCCCAAGAGCTGGGGGTGCGGGGGATGTGGAGAGAAGAAGTGTTGGTTTATTCTGTCCAGTTACTAGAACAACGTTGTAAAAGTTGGTGCATTTCTCCCTCAAATTTAAAAAGAATATTTGGTTTTAGCAATAAGACTGAGACTAACACATTGTCTTAAGTAATGTGTCAAGTAGTTTCTGCCCAAGAAGCATCTTCTCCCTTTGGTTCCTTAATTAGCATGTTCAAGTAGTAGAGAGGATAAAATGGTCAACTAGGAATACTCCTGAGAATGATGCGAGTATTAAGCCCACCAGTTTCAAGTGCTAACATTTACGGTTTTCTCCCCAAATAGTCCATAGGTCTTCACCTATGGACTCTTCACTCTCACTCCCATCTTTTCTGTGAACCTTATACCAAATAATTTATGTATTTCAATTTCCCCATTTATAAGTAGAAGAGTTTGAAGTAAATTCTTTCCTAAGGCTTATTCTTCTTCTTTTGTTTTTTGGTAGAACTGGGGTTTGAACTCAGGGCCTCATGCTTGCTTAGCAGATACTCAAAAACTTGAGCCACTCGGCCAGCCCCCTAAGGCTTCTTCTTAAGTTTTGCTTTGAAGTCAAGTTCAAAAGCCATCTTATGGTCATGCTGAGCAAAGACTTCACTGCTTTGGACTAAGAAGTTTTGTCTTTAGATTGCAGAGTATGCAAGTTTCTTTAGAGTTGTAGGTTTCAGATTCTTCCCTGCCTTTTCTCATTACCTGAAAAATGTGACTGAGAATGGTAGTTAATTGTTTAATCAACAGTTTTTTTCATGAGGAAAATGAAAGCTTTTTACAATAGGTAAATAAAATAATTTAAGAGGATTCCAAGATGGCAGCTAGACGGAGGAAGCAGAAAGCGGGCCTCATATAGTGAAATCTTGGAGAGACGCTGGAGACACACTTTGCAGGCAAAACCACTGAGAAGAGGAAAAACTTTGACCCCTCCACACCTCCAGCTGGGGCAGAGAATCTCCACTTCACGTTAAACAGAGAAACAAGGAGGGTCCCCCAGGCTGCCAGTTGCCCACACCCAGATGGCTTGGGAAGACGTGGACAAGGTGAGCTTCATGGTACCGAGGTACTCCCACAGACAACCCTGGGCCAGAGCAGCATAGCCCCCTGGACAGACTGATCTCCACCCGAGGAAAAAAGAGAAACTGACTAATAAGCAATAAGAACAATAAAGACACAGGGGAAAGAGGGTGGAGTGCACTGAGTGCCGAAGATTGGGGGAAGGGAATCCTTCCCGGAACTGTAAATAAACAAGCCAGGCATGCCATAGAGTCTCCAGTGGGAGCGGGGGTGTGCACCCAGCAACCAGGAGTGGGAAAGCTTGTGAGAGTGGCAGAGGGAGGAAAACTCCACAGGAGAGAGGGGAAGACCCACTTCTCATGTGAGCTGTAAACAAACATGGTGGCTGGCAGGAGCAGCAGCACCTTCCAGTAATCAGGAGCAGGAAAGCTTGTAAAAGTGGCAGTGGGAAGAAAACTGCACAGGAGAGGGGGGAAAACCCACTTCCCACATGAACTGTAAATAAACACATAGGCCTGAGAAAGTGGATGCAGTGTCACCTTCCCCAGTGTGCTTGGAAAGGGGAAAGCTTGTAGCAGAGGTGCACAGGAAAACTCTGGGTAAACAAAGCCTGCAGGGCCAGGTGAGTGCTAAGTTCACCCAAGAGATCTGCATAAATAATGCCTCCAGCAACAGCAGGCTGATAGCAGTGGGCAGGCAAGCCACAGCTGCAGATACCATTCTCAGAACTGTCTCCAGACTCTTTTTTTTTTCCTTTCCTTTTCTCCCTACCTTTCATGAGAGAACAACAAATTACACCTGCATGCTGAAAAACTTACTGAAACTGTATTGCATTTGAACTTGGGACACTTGGTGGGGTTTTTGTGTGTGTCTGTGTGTAGTTTTGTTTTACTTTATGTGTCCCCTTTGATGAGAAAACTAGAGAACAACATCTGAGGCATCATCTCCAGGATTGGAGACTGAGACAGAAACCTAAATTATTAAGACTGAAACTTCATTGCATTTGAACTTGGAGGTTTTTGGTTTTTTGTTTTTTGTTAAATTTTCTATTTTTCATTTTGGTTTATTTTAATTATATATATATATATATTTCTTTCATTTACTTATTTTTTATTTTTATTCTTATCTTTTTTTTTTATTTTTTATTTTCAATCCTCTCTCTGTCTCTCTAATGCCTGTTCAGCTTACTGTCAATTAGTACACTAACGCTCCCTGTTTATACCTTTGAAACTTTCTTGTCTGATTCCTTGTTCTGTTTTCTCCTGCTTGTCTGTTTATTTGTTTTTCCCTTTTCTTTAACTTCTTGCTTTCCATCTCCTCTCACCCTTCCATTCTAAACGCACAGGAAATCAATGTGAGTTAATGCCCTGTATAGCTATCCTTATCTCAACCAGCAAAAACCCTTGTTCCTTCCTATTATTGCTTATACTCTCTCTACAACAAAATTAGAAATAAGGGCAAAATAGTTTCTGCTGGGTATTGAGGGGGTGGGGGGAGAGAGAGTGGGGGATAAGGGAGGGGGTGGGGGCAGGGTGGAGAAATGACCCAAGCCTTGTATGCACATATTAATAATAAAACAATATAAATAAATAAATAAATAAAATAATTTAGTAGTAATTAACATACAATAGTAAAAGTGAGCCCCTGAATTCTTTTGAAGAGAAGAGTACCAATGGCTAAAGCATGGAATGAGATAGTGAACTTGATAGCTCTCTGTTTGACAGAATGATGATAATACATCCTATAAGTTACCAAATCTAAGAATCACCAAGAAATGGTAGAAATTGTAAGAAGGAAACCAAATGTTATAATTATAGCAAATAAGGAAGGAGACTTTATTTTAACAATAAATAACATTTGTTCTGCACTATGTGGAATTCTATTTTTTTTTTTTTTGCTTAATTTAAAATACTAACTTAAAACATGTGATGAAGTTTTCTTGAGATCCAGGCTCTGTTTTTCAACTCAGTTGCTGCCCAATATCTGTTGCTTCATTGCTCTCAATTGAAGTTTTTAATCAAGGATTGATATGCTTGTGTGGGTACATTATGTGTATAGAATGTGCATACATATATGGGAACCTATACACATGTATCAACTAGGATAATTTATAGTTTCTCAACCATGTTAGTTTTAAAAGAATACACAACCATAACAGTTGTAAAAATGAATATTTACTATTTCTCATATCACAAGAAATCTTGATTCATGTAGTTGATCCTGTTATTTTTAGTTGCCTAGTAAAGCCATCAGAGACCCAGATGTTTCTAACTTCTATTCCAGTGTTTATCATTGGCATGTTGTTTTTTTTGCCCTGTTCTTGTCACTTTGGTCATAATATGTCTGCTACATCTCAGAAATCATACCCAGTTCAGAAAATAAAGAAATCTTCCCTTCTGAGTTCTCTCTTAATGGCCAGAATGCAGCTTCTAGAAGCTTCAAGGGCAGCTAGGAAATGGGGGGACTAGATTGAATGACTGTTTTAGACCACTGTGATCCATGTCCTAGGGCTGAGCATGTTTAGGTTCAAAAGTAAATCAGAATTCTCTTAATACAAAAAAAGAGGGGAAATAAAAGTAGATAGGTAACTATCAAGGTTTGCCATAATACAAATCCTGGATGAATAAAATCAACTTGCCTAAATGACATGATGATAAAATTTTAAGGATAATCAAGTATGTGGAAAATGCAAGTAAAAAAAAATCCTTAAAAGGAATTGTCTTTAGGATTTCCCTTAATTTGCAACAACTCATTTTAATTAGTGAAAGAAATTTTATATTAATTCTTGGAAGCTTCAGCAGGTCCTTCCATGGGAAAAAAAATACAACCAGTCACTGAAATGAATGGATAAACTTTTTGTAGTTGTTTTCTTAGGAAGATAAATTTCCAAGTGGACAAATGCTATCTATTTTTAATAGGAGAAACCATTTAACCTGTTAATAGGTTTTCAGGACGAAAATCGTCCTGGACAACAAAATGTAAATTTATCCATATTCTATTAGGGGAGTGATGCTAGCTTACGTTAATGGACAGCATACATCTGTTGTTCTATAGTTGGCATTTTCTTGGGCTGCTGGAAAGCATCTCATCACTTATGTGGCATGTCCCACATAATAGACTAAAAGGAAAAAAGGAAGATGGGACAGCTGCTGAAGAACATGTAGACATAGAACCCAGAAGAAATGACAGCTGAGAACAGTCACAGGCATTCATTACTTTGTTAGTAAAGAATTAACAAAAATAAGCATGTTCTGCTGCTGGGGTGGGGGAGCAGGGAGGAAAAGAAAATTTCAGAATTTCTAAATTTTTAACTACTTCAGTGTGCTGCCAGCAAGCTTAGACACATGGAAGCACAGGGCATTTGAAGATGTAAATAATAGATAGTTGTTGGCATTGGCTGATGGTAGTTTCAAATGACTTTTATTTCTGACTGCTCTTCTTCTCTATTTCCTCTAAATTTTATTTTTTGTTTTAGCTCAATATTCCTAATATGATTGAAAAGATAAGATTCAGGAATTTTTATTTATAATCCTATAGGTATTTTGATTTATAATTCATTCTTTCTAATATGCAAATAGGAAGAGGATTAAGATAAATATTCATAATTTAAATAGTTTTAAATTTGAGAAATTATGTGCAAATATTCTGTATATAATATTTACATGCATCCAATAAACAATATGTTTTCTTTTAATGCTATTGTTTTCCATTATCATACTATATTGGGTGGAAAAATGGAAAAGAGACTGCTCACATATACAAGAAACATTTGTGGAGTAAGACATTTGATAGCTGATTTGGATAAAAATTCTATATTTATATGTATATTACTGTGACTACCCTGTACATTAGGAAGCACCTGACATGGCACGTTTTGAAAACTTCAGAAATATCAGAATACATAACTTAAATTTGTGGAAAAAAGTGTTGTGTTACATATACCCACATAATGCTATTTTATATGAAGATAGTGGTGTAAGTAGATTTATGAAGTGTAATGTTCAAAAGAATTTGAAGAAAATATGATTTAGTGACTATTTGATTTCCCATTTCCTGTAACTTTAATTTTTTGTCCTGACTCAATTTCACTCTTTCCAATATGGAACTAGGAAGGATCTTAAGATAAATATTCATAATTTCATATAGTTGTCTTTAAATAAAAAATTAATCTTTGAAAGATCTACACTTTTCTCACTTACGGCTTAGATTTCTAATTAATTTATAATAGTAAGTAGCCAGAAAATCATTTTTATTGACAATGAAAAAAAAACCCAACACTTTCAATCTCGTTTCTAGTTGAAACTATGTGCACATATCTTATAGGACTGTGAAATTACTTTGATTTATTGCTAAACGGAGCAAAATCATCATTATTTATATAACTGGGTTTTTAAAAAATTTTTATATCATCCTACTTGTCTAAGTCCATTGCAACTTTAATAACTTGAAAATCTCTTCAAACTTTGAAGACATTATGCTAAGTGAAATAAAGCAGTCACAAAACAGGAAATATTATGTATGATTCCACTTATATGCCATAGGTAGAACAATCAAATTCATAGAGACAGAAAGTACAATAGTGGTTACCAAGGCATGGAGAACAGACCAATGGGAATAAATAAATTAAAAGTAGTCTTTTCATCTCTGCAGTGAAATATACTATACACTTTCCATGCTAGCTCAGTAGTAACATCTTTTATCACAATAAAAACTACATTCTAAATGAAAATATGTTAAAGGTGGCTGGATGGTACAGCTCAAGTGGTGGTAGAGTGCCTCTCTAGCAAGTCTAAGACCCTGAGTTCAAGCCATAGTACCACCAAAAATCAATTAATTCATTAATTATAGATACGTGCAAAGCACTGAGCCTGATATTGATGATCTCAGTAAATGTTATCTGACTTGTGGTTATGGCAGTAAATGTTTCAGAAAGTCAAAAGAGCAATCTAAAATAATTGATTTGTAAGTGGGTTCATGAGTATGTTTGTGACAGAATCAAATTACATTCTTAACATATTTTTCAATGTCCTTTACTAAGAAATGTTATTGTTTTAGGAGGAATTGTTGATAAGGACCTCCGTCACTACCTCAACTTACGATTTCAGAAGGGTTCTGTTGACCACGAACTGCAGCAAATCATTCGTGACAACCTCTACCTCCGCACGGTGCCGTGTGAGTACAGTGGACGTTATTTTCTTTCTTAGTACAGAAATGTTCAGCTATATTTCCATTGCTTAAAAGAAAAGTTAAATCACACTGATTTTTTGTGGTGGGCATTTAGAACTGAAAAGTAATTTGAGATGTGGATGTTTTAAGTACAAATTCCTATAACTGCTGTTGCACGGTTTATGGTGAAGCTGTAGATAGAAGAGACTTCCAATTTTCAAGCTACAAAATCTAACTTACACTTTTCAAGGTAGTATTGAGAAATATTGATTCTAGTTCAGACTTTTGACGATTCAGAATGAGTCATGATTGAGGGAAAACTTCACTCCAGGAAACATGAAAATGCAAAACAGCTGTTTTGTAACTAGCTATACTCCTCCTGGCATCTCTGGTTTGCAGGGGAGGAATCTCACAAGTGAAAAGGAAAGTACACGTTGAAGAGGAAAGGTACAGTTCTAAACTCTTAAGAAATGGTGATGTTGTCTGTTGGGACAAATTTCTGATATGCAGCCTATAGAATGCCATAAATATCAATTCCTGATTTTCTTTTAAAAGAGAAGAATTGGAAAAGTGATACAATTCACAAATCAACTTTTTAGTCTCTGTTTCAGCTCATTTGACAATCTCAATTAACTTTAGGACAAATAAAGGATTTTTCAACTCAAGTCCTAGATCCTAGATGGCTATCAAAATATACTTTCCTCGTGGAAGATCTTATGACCTCCAAAGACTTTCTACTCTCTCCAGAAATTCTGGTCTATGGGTGTTGTTTCTATGTCAACTTCTTTTATTTTAGTTCTGCTCTAAACTTTAATAAACTCAAAACTGTGAGGTCTGGAGGCATCAAACTAAAGAAAAAAAAACTTGGCTAGTATAAATGAAAAATAAATAAAACAAAAATTGATATCTAGGATGGAACCACTAGCACTGTATAAACCATACAGATGAATGATTATATTAAAATATTAAAAACACACAAATATGTGAAGATGATAGGTATCTACCAGGCCTTTTTAATCTACCCATATTTTCCTATGGGTGGACACTTACCATTATTAATACTGAATGTTCATCAAAATAAAAATGCCAGGACACAACTTTCAGCTCTTCCCAAGTGAGAATGCTTTCTGATTGACATCTTGTTGGTCAAAGTCATACCTTTTCCTGTGTGTTAGTTAAGCGAATAGACTTTTAGACTCTGGCTTTAAAACTTAAAGCTCTTAAACTTGTGAGCTTGACATTAGAGTGGTGAGCAGAAGAAGATGGATTAAAGTAAATGACTGAACTATTTATAAGGTAACGGGTGGATGCACTTTCAAAACCGTGATGTTGTCAGTGCAGCTGTGTGAATTTATCTTTTGTGACATGAAAGAAAAGAGTGCTGAAATACTAAATAAAGAATCCCGACACTTTATTATGCTTAAAAAGCTGAGGGAAAAATATAAGAGGCTGACATCCAGGAATACTTGTAATCCTTGCTAAAGTGATGGCATAAATAAGAAAGTCTTAATTAAATATAAAGACAATAGAAGAAATTTTTGCATTAGTTAATTAACTTCTTAAAGTATCTTTCTTTAGAGAACCAAATAAAGACTATGAAGGAAAAATAAACATAAGAATAAAATAACTAGAGTTGTGTGAGTAAACATAAAGAGTTTCAAGATGTGAATTTTGGTACAAGGTCATAAATTCAATTAGAAATCCTTGAATAGCTGCTATAAAAGACATAATTAGAAACTCAATGAATCTGAATATTATGATGAAACAATTATTCTTTGATTTTTGCAGCCACCATTCCTAATAGTCAATTCCAACAGCAGCATTCACCAGCAGTTCTTTCTTTCACTTGACATAACAGTGAAAAAATGAGATAGAGATGACTCTGATTTATATTATTAAAAATTGCCTTATAGATGAATTAGACCTAGACATCTTCACTCATTATATCTTTTAATGAAGTATGCAAACATTTTCAGAAATTATGAACTAAAAATGTGTCAGTAGAGTGGAAAATCCTACCAGAGCTTAGAAATTTACGTTTATCCAACATATCTATTGACATCAAATATGGAATCACACTTCTTACACACTTCCCTGAATAGTCTTAAACTATTCTCGTTGGTTTTCATGAACCCAGGATAATAAAGGAAAATGAACTCTTAAATAGCACATCTTTGCTTTTATACATGCAGATAGTTATAAAATCATCTCTGGCTTAATCTAGCAATGTCACCAAAAATAGGTCCTTGATAACTATATTGATAAAAATGCAGTCAATTTTTAACTATGCAAGGGTAGATCAATGTTTTTTCACAATATCATACCTAATTGTATAATTGTGCTCCCTCCATAATGTTACTCCACTATCAACAACTAAAAGTAGACATAAAAGAGCTAGGCTTCCTTTGTTCCTTGTGAGTATGAGAGAATTCTGGAGCTAGGAGTCCAGTGATACTCCTATTCTCACACACATATATACATTTGGCCAAATCCAAGTGTATACAGCTTGGTTCCTGTACTTACCTTTAAAGGAAGCATGTGTCTGCCTGCTGGCTAATTTCTGAGCTAACTAGGGAAACGAGAGGGTAAATCCAGGTGTCCGCTAGACTTTATAAATCATACGAAGTCCTATTAATCCATAAGAAGGACTGGCTGTATTAAGCCTTTTCATTTTGTCTCCTCAGAACCTCATCTTAGAACCTAATCACTCAAATCAATGTTTTAAAAAGATATATCTGTCCATACACATGGAAAGAAGACTTAGTCATGAAGGGAAGATTTTTGCACATATAGTAAACATGAGTGCCAGTGTCCACAGACACACACACACACAACACAGAGACACACACACACAGTCTTTGATGAAATTAATTCATTCTTTCAAACCAGATCACAAAGAAAAGATCCTTAGGAACTGACTCTTTTGATATATTCTTTAGGGCATAAGCTGGTTATATGATTCCCATCCATTGCAGAACCGAATTTGTGCCTAAGTATGGGACTTTCAGTTGCTAATTGTACAACCAAAAAGGAGGAAGTAAAGGTTTCTAGAGGAACCTGGTATACTAAAAAGTGAAAGTTAATTGTTTTTAAATAAAGACTCTAGATTAATCTTTCTACTATTAGATTTTAGTCTATATACAATATTTATGTAATTAAACTTCAGAAGAAATGAGTGATGAGGCAAACCTGTTGTATTCTAGAATGTGATAAAGATTAACCAGGAAAAATACACATAGATAAGGGGCTTGAAAGTGTTTAGAACATCTGTCATAGGGAATTTCATTTACCCTGAGACTGTAGAAAAGGCAATTTCAGAAGCACTAAGTTAGCAGCATCTACTTAGAGATTAGGCAGAATTGTTTTATCACAACATGTTAAATGTACAGACTTAAGCCAGTGTGCAATTGTCCCTTCGGTAGTATAAATTCAAAATTATGTGAGGGAAATTAGTGGAATTAATGCTAAAAAATATTGGATTAATTTTCAAATGTTTGAAGGTAAATATTGAGTTTATTTTGGTTTTAATATTCTATTGAGCATAATCATTGCATATATTTATCTCTTGAGTCTAATCAGGCATAATTAAGCTGACTGTGCCTCTTAAATAATCAATGAAATTTATCAATAAAGTTCTAGTCCTTTTAGATTTGATATTTATTAGAAACACAAATTAATTTTTGAGGCAGGTATGAGCATAGAAACAAATTTTGTATCATTTTCCCTATTATATCAGGTGATATGGGGAAGGACTTTGATGACTAATTCTAAAAGTTTCAAAATGAAATGGAAAATAGTTAAAAGTACTTAAAGTACTTTCATAAGACCATACTTTGTTACTTGGTGAAATGGTGATATTGGTAAGTATTTTAAATTTATATGAAGTGGGAAAAAATACTAGTGTATATCAAGTAAAAGAAAAAAAATCAATAAAACTTAAGTCTAAAACTATTCCACGAAGACTGAATAAAACAAAAAACAGATTTAAGATATGAAAAAATTCTCTTTTTGTTTTGTTTGGTGGGATTGGGTTTGAAGCCAAAGCTTTGTGCTTGCCAAGCAGGTGCTCTATCACTTGAGCCACACCTCCAGTCCTGAAAGAAATTATTTTTGAGGAAGATCTGATTGAGGTATTACTCATAATCACACTTCTACATATATAAATACTTTAAGATGGTTATACTAAGCTATGTTAAAAAGAATTGTCAATGATAAAATTACATGATTTCTACTTTTTTTAATTTTCTGAAATGCTAAAGTTAGCTCTCACAGAGAAGATAGAATGGGCTCCTTAAAAGTAATCAAAAAAGATCTCTTGTTTATAGCATACCAAAACACCAAAAAATATAGATAATGCAAGCACTTAACATCCCCTTTAGATGATTATAATCCCATATACAACCTTCAAAACAGGCTGACTGACCACAGATCTATTAAAAAGTATGAGATTGGTGCAGAGCTCTTCAGGGTTCTATAAAGGAACAACTAATTTTAATTATTAAGTAAGATTAGTTCCTTAAGAGCTTATAAAATATGTGAATATTTAGCCAGGAAATATGTTTTTGTACTATGAATAAATCTTCCTAATTACTCCTAATCTTAGTTGTAAAGGTACATTTTTAAACATTAAATAAGGTTATCAACCTGTAGATTAGATTATCAAAATAAAAACCATATTTTTACAGTGGAAGGAATTTGAGTTGAAAATGATTAAGTATTTAGAATGTCCTTAAGTATTGTAGACCTGTGGGCAGAGATGGTAGGCTGAACTATAGCTAGGTGTAGATAGACATGCCGGTGTAACAATAAAAGCAACTGACCGAAGTGAATTTTATACCAACATATTGCAACTGCTGTATTTTATACATCTGTTTCAACATTATTGTTATTGCTTCAAATAAGAACCATCTAATTAGGGCTCTTTTTTTGAAATGGCTTTTAGTATGTGAATCATATTCTTTCACAATTATTTCAGAATCAAGTTGCCAGATTTTTGTTCTTTGAAAATGAATTTGATTTTCTTAAATAGACTAATTATATTTGGTGCTAAATGTTGGAAATGAGAGCTATTAGAGAATAAATATGGTTATTAGCATTATGGGCCAAAAGGGAAGAAAGTCCACAAAGAAATGCAACTAAATTTCTTGAGAGATTTATAAATTTCCCTGAAAGACTAGACCAAAAAACAAAAAGTCAAAAGCTTCTGAGCAGTAGCAAATACTTGAAAGTCTTCTATTCTTTTACTTATTCAGATATATGCCTGACCTGTATATTTATTTGAAATGTGTTATTTTACAGAAAGCTGAGATAGACCTAACCTATCTCCCTTCAAACTGAGAATATTAAGAACCAAGTTCCTTTCATATATGTGACAGTATATGAATTTTTTATTCATTTCATTGAACAAAATGAATGTGTCTTTCTTTGGCCAGATACTAACATTCATTGGTTTGGTTGACAGAATGCTCTATAGGAAAGAAATGGCTTTAAAATATTGCTTAAAATAGAAAGTCAGGGAATGTTAGAAGTGATTGCATTGATTTACCCATTTGATGCCACAGGGCACTAATTTTAGAATAAAGGAACACATCTAGCACTAAAGAAGAGCACTACACCAACCTTAAAAATCTCACCCATCTTCCCCACCACATAAAATTCCCTTTACCCTGACTACATCAGCTTTTTTTGTTGTCATCATTCAATTTCCCTTTGAGCTTTCCCCTTCAGTTTGCTTTTCTCTCTTAACTCTTCATAAAAGAGAGAGAACTTTTCACAGGAAATCTGGGCTTATGGGCCAAGGATGGAGTTGGCAGGTGGAATACATACCTTTGAACTTCAGTGTTCCCAGCTGCTGTTCAAGGAATAAGTAAGGATAGAACCCATTTTTCCACTTCAAGAAAAGCTAATGATCACTTTCAATAAAAAAGTAACCCACCTACCAGGGAGCTCAAAGGTATGCTTTTTGCATGCTTCAAAACCATAGCTTCTGTGTTGGGATGTGAGAGGGCCAATACATCTTATTGTGCAAAAGAATTAAAACTCTATCAAGTTCAGACCTAACGAAGTTTGCAGAGTCAATTGACTAATACCTGGACTATAGGGTGATTACATAAGTAGTTGAAGGAAGTGCACTAATCAAAGTACTTATACATTAAAATTTAGCATTGTTAGAGCGTATCAAGTAGTAATAACCCTGGGCTTTGTTTATTTGACAATGAAACTATGGAAAGAGCACTCATCTTAGAACGGGACTTACTGATTCTGGACCAGGTTCTGCCACTAACTAGCCATAGAACCTTGGCAAAGGCCTTGACCTTTGGGGACTTGGGAAGGAATGAAATGAAGTTTAATGGTTTTTTTTTTCGTTCTAAGGTTTTCTGATTCTGCTGGCTTGTTTTTCTTTAATCATTATTCAAATCAGTTCCTCAAATTGACTTAAATTATTCTGAATATGGAATGACCTTGAAATTGAGCAGGTGTAAACAGCTTATGGAAGCTGAAGATATATCAAATGCAGCAGACACTTCAGGGAAAAATAAGGAGCTGGATTTAAAATAAGTGCAGTTCTGGATAAAACCAGCGATGCATGTACTTTCAGATTTTTCTATGCATGTCAAGTTAAAGATGCCATCATAACTCTGATGTTCCTTGAAATTTGCCTTCACTATTCATGGAAGTCTGAAATATGGTTCAGTCTTAGTAAGTGGATAAGAAAATAAACATAATGAGAAATACAAAGCTAAAATTGCTCTCCTCCTTTGGAATGTGTAATGAGTTCAGATGTAACATAAAGACTTCTCAGGCATGAGGCTTATTGTTATGAAAATATGATTGCAATCTTTATGATAAAATATTTAACATGAAATGTAGTGTCTTCTAAGATGGAACTTTAATGTATGTCACTTATAAATGAATGGCCTTGGTTAGGGCTCAAATAGATCTAGCTAAGAAGAGACTAAATCAATGCTTAGTGCAGTCAAGGACTTCACAGCACAGATGAAAAAATCTCAGAGAGTCCATGGGGTTTCTCCCACAGGGTAATTAAAAGTTAAGACTGATGTAAGATTGACAGTCAATTCAATTAAAAAATACATATGGATCCTGTCTTTCTTAGGCAAGTCAGAAGTGGAGAACTGAATCAATTCCCAGTTAGTTTTCCAGATTCTATTCCAAGCCATTACCTTTCCTATTTTAAAGTTTGCAGGAAAGTTGCTTTTTATGCTAAGTCAGCAAATAGCTGCACAAGCTTGGTTAGGATAGTTTCCCTTGCTGCCCAATACAACGCAGTTTTATCATGATCTGTATTTCCTTAGCTTGTCCTCCAAAGCAGGACAAGACTGAAGTGGGGCACTAATGTCAACCTATGTGTATCTGTGCTCTCCCATTTCTGGAAGGAATTTGGATTCCCCGCCTCATGTTTTTAATTGGCTGACCGTGGTGAAAACTGTGCAGATCATTAAGGGGCTTACATATTTGTAGAAAATCTGGGACTTGGTCTCCTGAAACCAAGTCAGTTATTTTCATCTTACATGAGCCTCTTGACTAGCTATTAATCAATTAAGTTTCAAATTGTCTTTTCTTTAACATGTCATTGCTAGAAATATTGGAATATAAAATATTTAAGGGGAGGAAAGAAAAAAATTAATTGATAAATGTATTATTCCAATAATTAAAGTTGTTACCTTGATATAGGAAGGAAAAAATATGCAAAGGAGTGTACATTATCTAAAAGCTTTTATTAATATTCTAAACTCTGCTTGTACAAATTTTCTTAACTCTACTAGACTTTCTACCTATATTCATACTCTGAATCTTAATCTAAATATAAAGTATAACTATATAAAATTCTATAAACTGGTATTTATGAAAATTCTCAATTCCTCCCCTTGGCATTTCATAAAAGTTTTTTTTTTCTGTAAATCAGTATGGTGTTGATAGAGGAAGAATGAGAAATTAATTAACACTTACCAAACACTTATTTGCAAATATACTATATCATTGTATTTTGCAATCCTCTGAGAAAGGTATTGTGCCCATTTTTTAGAGTAGGAAACTTAGACTTGGATAGCTACATGTCACAAGTCTACATGTGTCTGACGCCAAGATCCATTTGTTAGGTGTATCATCTTACTGCTTTAGTCACTATCGCTGTGATTTCTCTAATAGTTCTGGCCACATTTCAGGAGGCTCCAAAACATAGATGACTGCTTGGATAAGTAACTACACTGATTATCTAGTGTTTATATAAAGTCTAGAAAAAAATCATGAAAATGAATAGTCTTTAAATTATACACATTTCCATAGCCACTGTCTCAGAGCCCCAGTGATTTTCCCCCAAAGTCTCCAAAAGACCAAGTTCATAGCGGATTGATATTGTTAGACAATGACAAGCCTTCTACCATTTTCATCTGGAGGTGACAAAAATGGAGGCAACTCCACAGTTCATGACATGGTAGTGGGAAGAATGGTCTTTGTACTGAAGAAAAATATCACTCTCCCATCTCAGCATAGATGATTTTGCACTGATGCAGCTGTCACTTGTGGCTCAGTATAATGACAGCTCAGGTCTCATAAACTTTTGTTAGCACTCTTTGGGCACAATTCTTTGATGACACAGTGAGCACAACTTGCTTGATCTCTTCACCAGGCACACATAGAAGTGAGATGTAAACACTCACCCTCCCAGATCCTTGGTCCTCCCTGACTTCTGGGTAAATGCCCCATTTCTGTCTCAAAGGATCCAGGTTCATATGTACAGTTGTGTCTGGTGCCTAATGAGCAACTGAAACCATTATAAGCCAATGAGTGTGCATCCAAACTGAACTTCTGCCAAGCTTTTATTCTTTTTTTTTTTATTGCTTTCAATAGAAAGCAATTTTTTGTCTCTCTTTTCCATAAAGCAAAACAATATAAATGTGTTATTCAGAGTTCAACTTAGGAAATAAAACTATGCAAGGTATTTTACTGAGGAAGAGGTTTAGGGAATTAGTTGTTTAGAAAACTCCTGAAAGAATTAGAGGAGAAAGTTTGAGACTAAGGAATAATAAACAAGGCAGAACTGCTGAGAGAGGTCACAGCCCCTGCCAGCAGGACCACTGTCTCTGAGGCCTGTAGCTAACCTAGATCTCCTACAACCAGGATTGAGAAATTCCCACTGTGGCTGCAATTGCCACAACTGCCTCTTGATGCCTAAGAAGCTAGGGAATGAATGTGGATCCCCTGAAGAAGATATCACATCTCTAAATCTTTTGTTACAAAAGAAAACATTACCTTTAAATGTGTTTCTTTTTAGGAACACCCAACACATACAATACCAATAGTGTATCTTAAATGCATTATTGATTAAAAGACTAACTTTTAAATTCCTTTGGTTAACATATAGTCAAATACTTAACAATATAATTAGCTTTGAACAGGATATTTGTTAAGGTTTTTACTTTTCTACTTATGCTCAGGCTTGTAATGATGATATTATGCTAACTGTTTTAAGCTACCAGGGAAATGTATTTGTTCTTTAGAAAATGAGGATACTTACGCAATATCTGTTCTTCTGAAATTGTTCTACTCTACTTACAGAATGAGAAATTTTAAATGTGTGTAACAGTCTTTGTTCATTTTTATTCACTTTATTATTAAAAAGTATGAATGTGACACTAACAAAATTTAGTTCATAATTATATTTCTCACATGAAAAAGCAATTGACAAAAAAATGCTTTCAGAACATAATTTAAATTTGAAGCAAGAAAAGGAATCTTAATTAAAAGTGAGGAGTTGAATATATTATTTGAAGCTCTATGGAAAATTAATTATAGTTTGAAATAAGTAAGATGCTTTTAGCACTGAGTGGCACAATATCTGTGGTCAGAGATCAACATTAGCAGATTTTTATGAGGTTCTAACATCATTTCCATGCCTCAAAGTTCATTGAGGATTCATGCTGTGAGTCCTTTGGTAGAATGAAATACATTTAAAATACACATACAACTAAAACATGACTAGACACAATTTGGAAACCTTATATTTAAGCCAATATGTTGACCTAATATTAGTTTGGAAAAAAGACCCCTAGTTCTGATATGGATATAAAAAATGTAATTTCAGTTATCTCACACATAAGGTGCTAATCCTTTCATGAACGTGATTACATTCATAAAAACTTACTTCCAGATTCATCAATTGCAAAAAATGTGGCTGTTAATTCAAAGTGTCATTAATGCACTTAATAACCTGTTAAATTTATAGAGATTAAAATTTTATAAACTTTCATATATTACAACTTATTTTAATTCATTTCTGTTAACCTTGAGAGCTACTATGGACATTTGACTATCTGAGTGAAGGAAGTATACAATGATAAAAACCCAGGTCCTATCAGGACATGATGCCACACACCTATAATCCCAATACCCAGGAGGCTGAGGCAGGAGGATCATGAGTTCAAGGAGAGCCTGGGCTACATAGAAGTAACCCACCTCAAAATACAAAAATAAATAAACAAACTATTCTCTAGGGATTTGTCCTTACCACAAGCTTAAATCTAGGTAAGATATATGTTATTATTTTCATTTTACAGATGAGTAAACAGAATATATACAACAAACTAAGGTTTTACAAAAAATCTACCCTGTGTCATATTTAAAGCTTATAACCAGTTTCAAGACTTTGGGAAGTGATTATTGAGAAAATATGAGTTAATTCATCTTTGCTTAGCAGTAAAGACTATATCGTTAGGCTTGATTAAGATGTAAACCAATGAAGATTGAACACATAAAGATTTAATTGAGCAATATGAATCCAGCTTTGAAAACTGCTCAGTCCTGCTCTTACATATGCATGCTCTAAGTTTCTTATGATTAAAAGAATAAGAAGGCAAGAAACAAAATATCACAGTAGCCACTGAAATACTAAAGGTTTTCTTGGATTACCCTGTAATGGCAAACTTAGTCACAATTGCTAATTTTAGGCACACATTTTTGACCATAGGATAAATCTGAAGCTTCTTGAATCTTTGAACAAAACCCTTACACTGGGGACAATGGATCCATGGTTTCCTCAGTGGAAATTCATAATGCTTCAGTTAATTAGGAATAGTTGCATTGGTTCCAAGAAACCTAGAGCTGTATCAAGTGTGTGGCTGGTTAGTCTATGAGTGTTTCCTCATTATTTAGAAGGAAAAGAATAAGGCTCAGCAAACTAAATATTTATCCCAAGATCATATGACTTATAATTGACTGAGCCAGCATTGAAAAAATTTTATTCTTGATTATAAGATATATATATATATACACACATATATGTGCATAACTTTTAATATTTTATTGAAGTATATACACTATATGGACATATAGATATAGATATAGATATACATTTTTATATATTTATATCTACTTAAAATGTGACTTATGTATATATATAAAAATGTAAAGCCTCTTAGCTCAGTAAGATAATAAGACATACAACTTTGTAGGCAGATATTATATGTATGTTACAAACTCAAAATTTAAACTAAGTTGGAGGTCACATACATAGTAAATAATAGAGCATGTATTTTTTAACCCAGTTTGGGTCTATCTCTAAATATATACTTTTAATTTTGTCTATCTATCTTATATCAATTTATTTTTCCACTTTTTCCTCTTTATCTATCAGAAAATAGAGGTTTAAAGTACAAAAGACTTTTTTTTTTCAAAATACTAAGCACTGTTAAAAAGCAGGTTACTATAAGCTGCAGTAACCAGGCACAACAACCCCAGGTTAAGAGCAAGCCTTGTAAGTAAGCTTTGGAAATCAAGTGGGATTGAATTGGTCAATGCAGTTGAGACCTTTTGAGTAAATTCTTGGTGCAAGTAATAAGTGTGAGAAAAATACAGGTCGAGTTTCTATGTTTCAGGGAATTAGGTGGTAAGTCAAGAAAAGTAGAGAAAGTGAAGATTGGGGTCTTGAACCTGATTAGAAGAGTCCATTTAGACCAAGACCGGCCATACAATGTCACAATATTTAAACCAGACCATTTTCTAATGAGGTGGACATAGACTAGCTAGCCTCTCTATGACAGTTTCACCATTTGCAAAATGGGAATAAAATAGTACCAGCCTCACAGAGTGAGCATTAAAAGATATAAAATGCACAAAACAATGGTTTGCAGAAAGTAAATGTTCAATAAATGTGGCTATTATTGTAAAAGTCCTTATGTGGGACTTCAAAACATGAAAACAACATGGCCTTATTGCCAGTTAAACTTGATATCTACACTTAATGGATGAAATCATGATAGGCAGAAACACTTTTAGGATTCAGAATAACTCCTAGGCAAACAAAACTACACTATAAGCATATTGACCATGATAACCTCTCTAGAACATGGTTTCTCAACCTTGGCACTATTGGTTTTGAAGGTGGATAATTCTTCATTATGGAGGCTGCCCTGAATACTTCGATATCCCTGGTTCCTACACATTAGTGCCTATTAAGCTGCCTTAAACTAAAATCTTTCCAGCCATAGCAAAAATGTCCGCTAAGGGTCAAAAATCTCTGAGAAGCACTGCTATAGAGAAAGAATATGTCAAAAAGACATTTTTGAAAGGGAGGATTAACTAGTAAGGAGTTGGCCATGTACTGACAAGTATTGAAAAGAGAAAAATCTGTATAACTGATCTTTAATCTTCTTGGCTACACTGATGAGGATGTCTTACAAAGAGAATTGTAATAGTCAGCCAAATGATAACCACTGGTGACCCACAAGTGGAACCAGTCCCCCACTGATAAGTATCTTGAATGGCCTGATGGTATTAAATTTGGTTTGTTTGCTTCTGAAGTTCTGGCTATATTCCATCTCAAATCCATCTATATAGAGTATATTTTTCAATGGACTTCTGCCTACTTGATTATATGTACTTCATAAATATTTATTAGAGAGACTTCAGATATTGTAGTGAGAATGATTCTTCAATATAAATTAGTAAATGAGTTTCCAATGTCCATTTGGGTCATCGTGTGTGTGTGTGTGTGTGTGTGTGTGTGTGTGTGTATGTATTAAATTTCCCCAGACACTGACCAAAGTTATTCTCCAAGCTTTCAAAGTTAGGGACCAGATTTTAGAATTTGGTAAATTAATGAGAAACTATCTGCTAGAATTCTACCCAATTTAAACATCTGTAGATATTAAGGAGAATTTGTTCAATGGATGAATAGATGGAAGAAATATGTATGTGCATGTGTGTGTGTGTGTGTGTGTGTGTGTGTGTGTGCCTGTGTGTGAGAGAGAATAAATGAAGAATATCTAACTATATAGGAAAAGAGGACACGGTGTCAAATGGAGCAAGAAAGTCAACAGCAGGTGAGATATTCTGTGGTGGCTATTTGGATTAGTGTAACCAGCAATGAGGCTGGTGTGTAGGTTAGAAATAGTAGTATGCAAAAAGGATTCCTGTGAAGCCCCAGCCAATTACAGTTCCACATCCACAATATAGGTAAAGGCAGAAGGAAGGATTTGGGGTGTAGGCAAAACATCTTAGAATGACAGGTATGAACTCAAGGGTATAAACAGAGGAGCTCTTGCTGCTGGGAGAATGTTGGGAGGGTAAAATGTTGCATTCTGTATCTATTGATTATTGTGATTATTAGTCTCTATCTGAGGTATTGAGAACAATCTCAAATTCATAATCTGTAGCATCTTTGAAAAGCATGCCTCCAGGAATTTTTCCTTCCTGACCCCATTGTACAGTCATGTCTTCCTTAAACCCTGCAGAACAGAATGCTTCATGAACTTCTGTGGGTATCAGCCAAGTAAATCACAGCTCTTCCCTTGAGAATCTTGCATTTTTTCTTCTTAGTATATAAACCATCACAGATAATTACAATCCAAAATATTTCTGTAATAAAAGTATGACAGGTGGTTAATCCTCAGCTAGTGTAATGCAATTCATCTAACAGCCAATTCTTTGGGGTAAAAGTAGATTTTATTTACAGGAAAAATGCAAGTAGCAACAAGACAGCTTTTATTAAGCAATGTAATTAGTGATAATGTAATTAATCTGGATGTTTAACCAATAAAATAAAATATTGTGGACTGCTTTTTTCACTAAAACAGTCTCTGTTCAGGTGTCCATGCACACTTATTCAGGACATGGTTGCAAATGAAGATACACAAAGCACCTGTCTATGCATACTGCAGTGGTTAGAACTTCTGTTTATTTTAAACCTTGAAGTAGGTTGTTGATCTACTTCTATCTGGATTTTTGTCATGATTTATCTATCTTAGGTTTTTTAATTTTATTTTTCCTCCTAGCTCTGATCCATCCTTCACCATATGTTAGTTTTAAATACTTTGAGACCACTTAAAATAGCATCTTGAGTATGACCACCACTGAGCTGTGATTGCAAACTGATCACTTCATTATAGCTATGAATTAAGAGAACTTCCAGCAACCACAATGTAAAATATCATCAAGTTATAAAATTTTGTGCAGATCTGTTGACCTTCCTCTTTCAATCTTTACAGCTAAGATTACAGAAAACCAACTAAGCATTGGAAAAATGCAAAACAGCACAGGACTTTAATTGCCAAGTGAAGAGAGGAGTGAGCATGTTTCCAGATATCTTCTGGTTTTGTTCAAAATGAACCCTCCACCCTGTACTAGATGCTTTTTTTTAGCCTAGGTTTTTTAGATTTAATACCCATGTTTTTCATTTTGTGCAAATTATTAAAATTTATCCCACCTGACATAAAGATAATCCAGATTTGATTAATCAAATTTTTATTTTGTTTGGGCCTAGTTTTTTTTTAAGTAATCAAGTATTAATTGTAGCAGAGCTCAATGTAAAGCTCACAAGTACCTCAAATTGTTTCTTCATATTTTGCTGTTTTTGTTGTAGTGGGGCTGGGACAACATGACAAGGTCTAGACAGTGAATGTGACTAAGGCAATTGTGTGCTGGTGCTATGGTTTGAATGTGGTTTTCTCCCTAGAGGTTCATGTACTAGAAGCTTGGCCCCAGTATGGTGGTGTTGAGGTGGTAGAACCTTTAAGAGGAGGGGGCCTAGTGAAAGATAATTTGGTCATGAAGACTCCTCCCTCACGGAAGGATTAATGCTGTCTCATGGGGGTGGGTCAGATCTCATGTGACTAGATAATTTCTCTGAAAGTGAGGGGTTGTTAAAATGTCAGGGCACCTACACCTTGGCCCTTCTGCATGTGGTCATTTACCTTTCCACTTCTCTGTCATATTGTGAACCAGTCAGAGGGTCCTCCCTAGAATTGGTATCATCCCTTCTTTCTTTTGTTGTGTCATTATAAAACAATAGAGTCTATATAGAGAATATGATATTATATTGGTCAAGACCAAAAATTGTATGTTCTCCCTCATATGTGGTCTTTAGATCTAGGGCAAATACAGTAATGTGGTTACATGATTAGGGGAGAACACATACAGGAAGTATGGGGATAGGTAGAAAACCCAAAACATGAAAACATTTGATGTCTCCACCCCAGAGGAACTGATACAGAAACCTTTAAGCAACAGAGGTCAACATGAGAAGGGGTTCAGGAACCAGTGTATAGATCAGATAGAGATGAATCACCCTGTGTTGTAACACATTTGTACACAAAAGCAATGCTAGGAATCTCTCTGTATATCTGTCCTTATCTCAACTAGCAAAAACACTATGTCTTTCTTATTATTGCTTATTTCTACTCTTCAGTGGAACTGGAGAAAAGCACAGAACAGGTTCTGCCTGGAAGCGAAGGGGGAAGAGGGGAGAAGGTGGGGATGGAGAGCTGGGGGGAGAAATGACCCAAACAATGTATGCACATGTGAAAAAATGAATAAGAAATGAAGAAATAAAACTATCCAGTAAAATTCATATTTTCACTTGATTTTTCTATAGCAGAGGAGATTTTCAAACATGATTAATGGGGAAAGAGAGAAGGAAATAAATATTTTACAATTTTCTGCCAATTTATTATCTTGTTTGCCCCTTGAACCTCATCACTTTCATCACTTAGATAAATCTGTGACTTGAAACGTTGGTTCATTATGGATGACACGAAAGTACCACAGTGTCCTTTATTCTGTAGCTGATGATAAACCTTGGAAGGGAGATAATCATTTTTCGCTTAAGCTCCATGCAAGGACTACGACACACAGTTACCAACGTGTATGGAACACAATCAGCATTAAGTTGTCATGTTTTGGCTACATTAATGTTCTTAAATTGACATTATACTCATTATGATGCTCTTTCCTGACATCAGTGATTGCCGGAAAGATTTTAGCAACTAGAGTTGTATTCATTAACACACTAATATCTACACTTTTTCCAAAATCATTAATTTTATTCTCACTTTCCAAAGCTTGAAGTCATGAAATCAAGTAAAGTTATAAAATAAAATATCACCTTCATGCCTAGTTAGAGTAAGGGTCACATTAATTCATCCACCACGCAAATTGTGTTGACCTTCCTTGTGAAAGTCAATGCTCTCCAAGGTTCCATTGTGAGGGCTTCTTTTGGGTTTATTCTCAAGATCTCCTGACTTGAAAGTCACTTCTTTGTTGTTCAGTCACATGCTGTCGCTATTCATCCTAGAAGGATCAACCCTGCTATAGATCATCTCCCCTTCCCTTTGGTTCTAGCTCCTCAGGGGTGATATGTTCTTTATTGTCTTCTTATCATAGAAGGAGAAAACGGTGTAGTTAGGAAAACAAGAAAGAGGTTGGGGTAGTAAAAGCACATTGCTATTGTGATAGCCAGTTTTATGATAGAAGACTGTAGATATTTCTCTGACCTGGGCTTTGACTTTAGCAAAATCCCTTCAGCTTTGGTGATGTTAGTGTTCTCTTCTCTACAATAAGAGCATAATGCAACTCTAGGCTTCTTAAACTCTAGGGATCTAGATTAAAAAGGGACAATTGCCTAGGATGGGCAAGGGCAGAACAAATAGAATGATGGGTGTAGTGGAGAAGAAATGGACCAGTTTCCCATGGATCATCTTTCAAATAAACCAAAACAAAGGATTTTTCCTTTGTCTGTTGATCATTTACATGTTCATTGAAAGTGAAACTGATTTTTAATAGATACATATTACATAGGTAGAATACGAGAAAGAAAAAAATGAAAACAATTTTTTACTTCATTTTCCTTATATCCAAAATAGGGATCATAATTTTATTTGCCTTCCTTGTGGCAATGTTAAGATTAATTAGTATTCATGCAAAAGTAATTTGAAAATGAAAAATGTCATTTAACTGCCAGTGTTGTTTCAGCTTTGGTGTCTTAAATGCCTAACTCTTCATTAGTCTTTGTGAATGTCCTCTAATGTGCATCACAGAGTTTATAAACACAGCAAAGTAACTGATGGTATGTAACAAAACACAATCTGGATGAAGTGTTACTGTCATCACTGACAACTAATTGGGCTGCATGGAAAAGTGTTACCTGGAATTTTCTATAGGGATATTTTCATATAGGCATGCATTTAGATTAACAAAGATGACCCTCCTACATATAAAATTAAGTGTTCTACAAATCAGAATTAAATTAAAAGTAAATACAAACCCAGCAAGGTTGTCATAGTGTCTCCTAATTATTCAGCCATGACTTAAAGGATGAATGGTTTATTTGGGCACCAGAATTAAGTATGGAGTTCTAAAGGTCTTGTGCAATGCTGCAGGCATGGCCACTCCAGTGTTCTTTATATAGGGAACTTAAGCAAAATTAACTGACTCTCTGTGAGCCACAGCAAAGAAGATAATGTTAAGGAAATAATGCTTACCAAGTGAAAAGGGGCAATTTTCTTACCTGAGTTATGATGATAGCCTTCTCCAAATGGTTAAGTCCTATGTCTTCCACAGTGGGTTCCTACTTTATTGTTTTATTTAACCTTTTTTTATTATTCATAGGACAGCAGTAAAGCAGCTCAAACACCAGAATTAGATACAAATATTTTCTTTTAAGACGATGTGTAGATAAAAAATCATTTTCTCAAAGTGCAAATCCTAATGAATGATATTATTGAGTCTGCTAAATTAAAAGCATTTGATATCCCTAGCTGATAAACTAATGCATGTGGAGAAATATACTAAAGTTATAACAAAACCATGAATACAATACAGTAATTTCAAAAGTAATTTGTAATAATGATTGAAGCAATTGCTACCTTAAAATTCCTTCCTTTTTTTTTTTTTTTGGCAGTAGTGGAGTTTTGAACTTGAGCCACACCTCCAACCCCTTTTGCTTTAGTTATTTTTCAGATAGGGTCTTCCACTCCTCCTACCCCCAGGCTGGTCCTGGGTACAATCTTCTTACCTACATCGCCACATAGCTAAAGTCATAGAGGTACCCACCATGACCAGCTTGGTCTTTGAAATGGGGTCTTGCTACCTTTATTGTCTTGACTAGCCTCACATCATGATCTTCTTATCTCTGACTCCCAAGTGGCTGAGATTACAGGCATGAACCACCACTCCTGGCCGTAAAATTCACATTCAAGGCTAGTAACTTTTGTGTGGGTAAGGAATAATGTTGTTCAAATGTAGAAATGTATTGTTTAGGAAATGAGTGTATGAAAGCAGAGGTAAATATCTCTACATATAAAAGATTTCAGAGTTTTAAAATATTAGTAGTGTCAAAATATATCATTGAAGAAAAAGATGTTTAAGCCTGCAAATAATGAATTAGTATAAGCAAATAAAACTCTTTAAATATTAATTTTGACCATACATGCATCTAAATTCTTAAATACTTGAAATAGTCTCTATATAAATACATAAGAAGTATAGAGATAGCAGATGTTAGCAATCTCCAGTTAGTAATTACTCACTTAGTAACTTCTATGACTGAATGAAGCACCCAGATTCTCATGAAGAAAGATTTATTACCTTTCAATTGATATCATTTGGGTACTGATCCACTTTCAAAAATATAAAAATTAAAAGGTAAGATATTCCTTAGAGAATACAATTATCTACTGGAGAATTTACCTCTCTAGCAAATGTAGAATTGGGATTTTAGCCAGAAAGAAAGAGGAGAAAAGTACACAAAGTTGAAATGGATAAAAGACATTCCCTTGGAAAACAGAGCAACTTATGAGAATGAGTTGTAGTAATGATGGAGCAAGTAGAGTGACTTCTTGCATTAACCAGGAATCAAAAATGAGCTAGGAGAGCAATAAGGCTATACAGTATGGGCCAAAGCTTGTGGCCATATTAATTTTCTATTGCTATTATAACAAATTACCAGATTTACTGGCTTAAAAACAGAGATTTGTGTAATATTGCACAAATGATGCTATTACATTTCTGGAAGTCAGAAATCCATTCTGGCTTTCTCTGGACTGAAAATAAGGGTGTTGACAAGGCTGCTCTCTCTCCAGAAGCTTTAGGAAAAAATCCATTTCCTTGCCTTTTCCAGGTTCAAGAGGCACCTTCATCCATTTTCAAGACCAAGAGTGTAGCATCTTCAAATATTTCTGTTTCTGTCTTATTAGTACTCATGCAGTTATACTAGGACCCATCCAAATAATACAGACTAATTTATCCATCTCAGCATCATTAACTTAACAATTAACCATGTCTGCAAACCCCTTTTACCAATAAGTGACATAGTCAAAGGTTCTGAGTGCTAGGATGTGAACATCTTTGGGCAAGAAGAGAGGCATTATTGAGCCTACTGAAGTAGATAAGTTAGAGTTGTCACAAAAAATGGACATCAATATGATTAGAACCTAGGAGAATATACTGAAGGAATGATAGTGTCTGGCTTTTTCTTGGCTCTAGATTTTCAAGCAGCTATTTTAGCTGCAAATTTAGCTGAGTCTCACCACAGTCATCTTCAGGTTATCTTCTTCCCTCAACAACCATTTGTTACCGCAGGTGAGAACTTTTCTGAGATGAGCTGACTTTACCTCCTCAACAACCCTTTCTCCTGTATTTTAAAAACTTGATCCTCCTCCTACTCATCATCATCATTGTGTGTGTATCATCATTTTCTTTCTACAATTTAAATTATTTATCATTTTATGATGCCATCATTAGATAGCAGAGGCAGCTTTACAGTGTCTATAAAGTAAGAGCTAGAGAAAATCCAGTTGGTAGGTTCATTGATCTATTCACTTTGAAACTCTTCATTGAGTGCTCGCTATGTGCCAAACATGATTCTAGGCAGTGGGGGTAAAGCAGTTAGCAAAGCAAATGAAGTTTCTACCCCCATGAAATTTACACTTTGGTGGGGCAAGATAAATAATAAACAAATGAGAGAACAGATAAGTTGGCAACTGAGGACCGGTGCAATTAAGAAAAATAAAGCAAATTGAGGGATGATAGATTGTGCTGTATGTGGTATGTGTGTGTGTGTGTGTATGTGTACATGTGTATGTCCTATTTTAAATAAGATTGTCTGGAAAGATATTACAGAAGAGCAGAGACTGGAAGGAAGGAAGAGAACAAGAGCCATGATGATGTTTGAAGGATTCTAAGCAGAGTGAACAAAGCCAGCTAGCAGGATGGTACTTGGTATGATGGATATGAATGTGGGGAGTCCAGATGTGCTGGAAGGAAATTAATGGAACTCAATGGTGGTGGCAGTAGAGCAAGCCAAAGGAAGAATGAGGGAGGAGGAAAAGTAGGTTATACAGGCTATGGTAAAGACTTTGGCTTTATGTTGAATGGGATGAATGGCTTTGAATACAGAAATAGCGATAACTGACATGTTTTTAAGAGTTAACTCTAGCTGTACATGGAGAATTCTGAGCCAGAACAGGGATAGAAGCAGGGAGAATAGTGACATTAGGAGGATGTTGCAAACAGGTGATGGTGGCCTAGAACAAGGGGCAGCAGTGGAAGTCGTAGGAGATATGGAGCACATTTTGAAGGATATCCTGATAGACTGGATATTGAATGTAGGAAAACATGAGGAGTTAAGATGATACCAGTTGTTCTAAGTGTCTGACCTAATGAGGGTCCTTCATAATGAGATGCAAAAGGCTGCATAAGAAACAGGTTTCAGGTAGGAAATGTGACGTTCACTCAAAGCATACTAAATTGGAGGTGCTCCACCCAGTAGAGACACTGAGTGGGCAGTGGATGTTAATCCAGAGTTCAGGGGAGAGCAAGGGCTGGAGACAGATTTTGGAGACTACAGCTTTGTGGTATTGTGTAAAGCTATGAAATTGGATGAGATCATCTAGAGTGTGGATGAGAAAGGAGAAAGGTCCCAGGACTGAGCCCCCAGGTACTGAAGTGTTACATAAGCATGTACAAAGGAAATAAGCAAAAAAAAGAGGAAAAAAAATTTGTTTCAAATGGAGGAATTGTGATCATTGGTGACAAATATTACCCCTCAGTAAATAAAAGATGATGTCTGAGTATCAGCTATTAGAAGACAAATCTTAAAGCTAGGTTATATTAAAGATGTTGTTTTTACACAGAATGCAAGAATATTTTGTTGGTAGTTGATAGATAATGTGAGAGTAAGAGTTTTATTACCCCATATTTTCGACCTAGTGTTGGTGCCGTCCCAGGTTTACAGGAAGAACAAATGGCATTGTAAAGTGCCAAAGAGAACATTCTACTTCAGGCCTAGAAAATCCCTTTTGGGATTTATGGAATAAGTTAGCCACACTTCTAAGACTAATTTTAGAGCATTATTAGAACAGTGCTCCTTTTTATTCTTTTTTTTTGGCAGTACTGGGGTTTGAACTTGGGGCCTTGGCACTTGCTAGGTAGGCACTCTACCACTTGAGCCACACACTTAGCCCTTTCTGCTTCAGTTATTTGTCAATAGGGCCTCTGCTTTTTGCTTGATTGGACCTCTGACCATGATCCTCTCTATGTGACTTGCATTATATTTTACTGTACAGTTTTATTCTGTATATTTACAGAATATACACTACCTACATAACACAGAAATCTCAAGCTCTGATGCTTCTAGAAAGAGTTACCTATAGAGACAAGTATAAAATTATTTGTAATTCACTTCTATGATTCAGGCAGGGTACATGGGCTCTCACAAAGGAAAAAAAAAAAATTCTTTTAGAATTAAAAATAAGTATACCAGAGTTCAGTCTATCCCTGAAAAAGTCAGACACAGAAAAAGGGATTAATAATTCCAAAAACTTCAGATTAATAGAATAATATGAAAGATTATATAAAATAATTATGCTTAAATTTATTAAGAAAAGAAAATGTGAAATAAAAATCATCTTAAAAAATAGAACATCATGGTATGAAAAAAGGCAGATTAAGGACTTCTAGAAATGAAAAATATAACCATGTGAATGTTAGGTTTCAGTGAAGGGGTTTTAAAAGCCATCCTAAGAATGAAGAAATATGCTCAAAGTTTCATTTGAGGAAATCATCCAGAACACAGCATAGAGAGAGAAAGAGATGAAAAATGTGAAAAGGAAGTTAAGACATAGTTAAGGAAATTAAGCTAAGATTCTTTCATATTCTATTAGGAATTCTAGAAGGAGATATGACAGAGAAAATGGAAGGCAGACAATATTCAAGGAGATAATGTCTAATAATAATAATAAAAGATGTAATTTGTATATTTTTGAGTCCATCAAAGCCTGGGTAGAATACATAAGTCTATACTAAAATTCATAAGAGAAAAACTTCAGAAGAGCCAAGCAAAAAATTCTTAAAATGCAAGAAGTACTTAAAAATGGCTTGTAAAGAATCAATGAATGGCAAAATTTTCAACAACAAAATAGCCAAAAAGACAATGCAGTATAATCACCAAATCACTTGAAGAAAATAATTGCCTGCTTTGAAGTCCATTCACAATTAAATTATGATTCAGAAATTAGGGCAAAGTAGGCCAGATGTAGTGGTGCCCAACTGTAATCCTAGCTACTCAGGAGGCAAGGGAAAAGGATCAAGAGAAAAAGCACATGGCACAAAGTACATCTGAAAAATAAACTTAAAACAAAAGAAGTAAGGGTGTGACTCAAGTGATAGAGTACTTGCCTGGCAAGTCTGAGGCCCTGAGTCCAATATCCAGTATTGCCAAAGGAAAAAAGAAAGAAAGAAAGAAAGAAATGAAAAGCATTAGAGAATTAGAGCAGAGTAAAAATTTTTAGACCACTAAAGACTAAAAGAATTCACATATAATAGATAGCCCTCCTGAAAAAACTAATAACAATGTATTTCAATATGAACAATAGAACCAAGAAGGAAATCAAATCCAGACCAAAGATGTATTTTCAAAATGTGTGGGGATGCTTTTCAAGGTGTATGTTGATGCAAGAAATAATGATGTAAATAAGAAATTGCTAAATATAATTAAGAATCAATAGTAAAACAAAAATAGCAGCCAGCCAATTTAGGGATGTTTAAATGTAAGATAGAATTAAATTCTAGGCATACATCACATCAAAAATGGAGAGATGTCATCAGTGCTGAAGTTTTTTCTCCCTTTACCGTTGTGCTGGGTTGGGTACACCGTGGCATTTACATTTACAAAGGTTCTTACAATGTGTCAAATACACCATACTTGAATTCACCTCCTCCACCCTCTCCTTCATCCCCCTACCTTTCTTCAGGTTTAATTTCCTTCTTGCTTCACTTCGCTCTTTTGATACACAGTACCCCCAACTCTCACAATTTTCAATTACTTGGGATTGATAGACAAGTACATGATGGTCTGCACCCCAAAATAGTCACTCAGATTCAGTTTAAGACTATCATTTTGATGTCAGGACAATTCACTTGGACATACGAATTTTTATTGCATTTTGACTTGTTTACTGTACTTTATTTGTATAAAGATAATTATAGGTGACATCTACCGCTTATTCTGTGACAAGTAATGGATAAGCATTTTACCCGATTCCATTCATTTAATCCTGTTTGGTAGGTATAATCATTATCCCATTTCACAGATGAAGAAATTGAGGAAGAGAGCTGCCTAACCTTTGCCTGGGATGACAAAACTCAGAACTAGAAGTGTCAGCATTTATGTTTAGCAGTCCAGCCCCAAAGTATGTACTTTTGGTCAGTAAGCTTAATTGCCTCTCATGGGTGTAGACTACCTGGCTGTAAACCCAGAACCTTCTGTGTGTGACTTGTGTGACCCCAAGCAATTTAAGAATGGTAGATGCAAAATACTGAGAAAAGATGATCGGAGGGTTTTGATTTTTTTTAATAAACTTTTTTAATTTTTTAGAACAATTTTAGATTTTTTTAAAAAGCTGTAAAGATCTTGAAGAATTCCCATACCTGGCCACTCTGTTGTTTTTAATTATGTTAACCATCTGCTAGCCACACTGTTGGTAAGTGAGGTTTAATTGCAGGCATTGTACTGCAGGTATCTTTGTCAAAACTAATGAAACAATGTCGACTCATCATTGAGATTCATTACCGTTACCTAAGGTTGACCCACTTTATTCAAGTTTACTTAGCTTATATCTCAAGTCCTTTTTCTGTTTCAGAGTCCATTCATGATGACCTCCATTTGACTGTGACAGGTTCTCACACAGTCCTTATTTTTGATGACCTTGACAGTTCTGAGGAGTATTATAAAATATCCTTCAGTTGAACTTTGCTGGAAAATTCTTTTCCCCCATAATTAAACTGGGTTATGTGTTTGGGGGAGGGAAACGACAGAGGTAAAATGGCATTCCTACCACAGTATAAATAAAACACAGCATGATCTATCCACAAGGTTGATGCTAACCTTGAACAACCAGCTGAGGAACTGTTTCTCAGGTTCCATCATGTTAAAGTTATTCTGAATCCTCTCTTTGCACTCTAAATATTCAGAAGGAAGTCACTAGTTGCAGTCCATATTTAAACAATGGGAAATTATGCCCCAGATTATATGGACAGAGTATCTCCATAAGTTACATGGAATTTTTCTATATGGGAGATTTGCTTATTATTTAAGTATGGACTTGAGAATTTTGACTTCATACAGTAATTTGAGATATAATCTGACACTATGTTTCATGTTATTGTTCAAAGTGTTTCAGCTTGGACCATTGAAAGCTCTTTCAGTTGGCTCCTGTGTCCCTTGGACATAGTTCCATCATTGTGGAAGATTTTTTTTTAACACTTCTTTAAGTTCTGGAAAAACATGATGCTCAAGGCTTTTGTATTTCCTGCTTTCTTCATAAAATCGGTTATTTCTCGAAAGGCCTTGTTTTCTTTTATTGAAGAATGGCATTGGAAAACAAAACCATTAAGTCAGAAAGTAGCAGAAAGAAAAATGAAATCATGTCAACTGTAGGAAAATAGATGAAACTAGAGGTTATCATTTTAAGAAAAATAAACCAGACATAGAAAGCTAAGTATCACATATTTCTTTCTTATGTCTAAATTTTTTTAAAGTCCTTGAATATGGAGGATGAACTATTAAGGAAGGGGAAGATAGAGTATTAGATGAATTGTTATAAAATGGAAAGGAGACAGGGTTGGGGAGAAGAGAAGGGAGGGTGGAAAAGAGTAGTAGGGAGGGTGGACATGATCTATGCATGTATGGAAATGTCACAGTGAAACCTGTTAATTCATAGAATTACTATGATTTAATCATTATAATTGAAAAAAACCTGGGCACCATATATGTTCATTGCTCCTGGGGTGCCATTGCTTCTAACCCCTCTCTGATTACAGAGCAAAAGGGAAAAAAGAACATATGTGCACAGAAATCCATGCACACACATATGCATGCATAGTTCTATGTATGTCTCTATGAAGCTAAGCATGAGTTTGTACTGCTCCCTCCAACTAGAATCCATTACTATCTAGATCATTAAAGCTTTCTTCTCTTGTTTATCTATGTCTTCCCACTCAAACAGTGAGAAACCATCCACTCTTCATTCATTTATTGTTTGATTTCTATTTCTGGATAGAAAATAAGGTTGTTAACCTGTATTCCCTGAATGAAACTATTACCAACTAGAGTGCAATGCATTAGTCTTTCAGATTGCTCTCATTTCTCAGACTACTTAGGTCAGTACTTCCTCATCCCACAACTATCTCTTCAGTGAAGTTGTTTCATATATTTGTAATTGTTAAATAATTTTTTCACATTCTACAGTCAATCCAGCGATTTTTTTAAAAAAACTTTTCATATATTAAGATTCATTTTTTGCAGTTGATTCTATAAGTTTTGACAAATGCATGGTTTCATATATTGGATTTTGACAAATGAATACATATGGGTTTTGACAATGCATGTTGTCATATATCACTATTGCAGTGTCATAAAGAATAATGTCACTGCCCTAAAAATTCCCTTATTCACCTATTTGACCTCTTTGTACCCTCTTCCTGAACCTTAGAAACTACTAATCTAATCATAATCTCGAGTTTTGTCTTTTTCAGAATGTTATATAAATAGAATCATGTACTGTAGGTAGCTTTCATACTTCCTTTCACTTAAAAATATGGATTAAAGATTCATGCATGTCTTTTATGTGGCTTCACAGCTCATTTATTTTTATCACTGAATAATACTCTATTTTGTGGATGCACCACAGCTTGTTTATCTATTTACCTATTGAAGTGTGTCTTGGATATTCCAGTTTTAGGTGATTGTGAAAAGGGCTGCAATATACATTTGTATGCAAATTTTTGTGTTGACATATGCTTTAAGTCGGTTGGATAATTGCTTGGAACTGCAATTGCCAACGGTAAGACTGTGCGCTTTTGTAAAAACCTGCCAGAGTGGCTGCATTATTTTGTATCCACCAGTAATAAATGAAGATTCCTATTGATACACATTTTTCCAACAATTGTTATTATTAACTTTTTGGATTTTAGCTAGTCTAATAGGTGTGTACTGGTCTTAATTATTTGCATGTTTTCTTATTGTTGAATATTAAGAGACTTTTATATATTTTGGATTCACATCCTTTATCAGACATATATTTTACAAATACTTCTCCTAATTTTCTAATTAGTCCCCTAATATTTTCTTCTACTCTTAACTTTTACTTTCTTTTCAGTGTCTTATACAGACTAGAGCTTTTAAATTTTAATAAATAATTTTGTTTTTTTCATGGATTGTGCTTTTGGAGTTGTTGAAGAAGTTCATTACCAAACAAAAGTTCATTACCAAACAAAAGTTCATATGAGTACTCTTCTGTTTTTCTATAATATTTTTTTGTATTTTATGTTCAGTAGATCTATGGTACATTAGCGTTAGTTTTTTATTACTTGTGTAAAGTGTAAGATAATTGCTTTTTAAAATGTGGCTTTCCAATTGTTACTATAGTACTTATTGAAAATGTTTTTCTTTTTCATTTGGATTGCCTTTTGCCTTGTTAAAAAAACAATCAATTGTCTGCATTTCTCTCCTGTTCCATTGATCTAAGTCTATATGCTTTAGTCAATACCACACTGTCCTAATTACTGTATATTTGTAGTAAGTCTTGACGTTGGCTACCATGAATCCCCCAACTCACTTCTTCTTCAGTATTACATTGGCTATTATAGATATCTTGCCTCTGCAAGTAAATTTTAGAAACATCTTGATAATATCAATCAAATAGTTTGTTGGGATGTGAATTGGGGTTGTTTTGTATTGTATTGATAGATCAAGTTGGAAAGAGTTAGCAATTTAGCAATACTGAGTTGTCTAACCCATGAACAGATGTTCCACCTTTTGTTTAAACTTTTTATTTCTTTCATCAGCATTTTATAGCTTTCTATATACAGATCCTGCAAATGTTTTGTTATATTATACATATGTACTTAATTTTGTGCTATTCTAACCTTTTTATTTCTGATTCCTGTTTTTCATTGCCTATATAGAGAAAATAAATTGACTTTCGTGTGTTGACTTTGCATCTACAGCCACTTGATTATTCTAGTTTTTTGCAGATTTTTTTCTGTGTAGATAAAATCATATGTTAATAAGGACAGTTTTATTTCTTCTATTCCAATCCTATGGCATTTAATTTTGATTAAATAATTATGATTAAGGATAATTGGAATTATCCTTAGAATAATTTTTTTAATTACCTTATGATAATTTTTCTTATCTTGTTACTAGATAGGACTTCTACTATGATGTTGAACAGAGTAGTGAAAGATAATCTTCCTTCCTTGCTGTCAATCTTAGAGGGAAAACATCCAATCTCTCACCAAAAGAGCTATGTGTTTTTGCACATATTCTGTGTCAAGTTAAGGAAAATCTCTATTCCTAGTTTGGTAAGAGTTTTTGTTAGATATTTCTCAAATGCTTTTCCTGTAATAACCGTATCATAGATTTTCTTTTCCAAAGCCTACTAATTTGGCAGATTGCATTAATTGATTATCTAAAGTTGAACCACAACTGAATAACTGGAATAAATCTCACTTGGTTGTGGTTTATAACTTATTTTATATATTGTTGATGGGATTTGCTAATATTTGTTAATGATATTTACGGTATCTGCTCTTTTATTATTTCTTTCCTTCTCCTTGAAAAAGACTTGATATTTTACAATTTTCAGGTGAAAGTTTTGGTTATTACTTTTAGATCTTTTTTCTTTTCAGACACATACATTTATGACTACAAGCTTCCTGAAAGTGCTACTGTCTCTGTACCCCACAACTTTTTTTTGTGGTGTTGGGGTTTGAACTCAGGGCCTTCACCATTACCCATGCCAACAGCCCTATTGTTGTGATGGGTTTTTCAAGATAGAATCTTGTGACCTATTCGCCGGGACTGGCTTCAAACAGCGATCCTCCTGATCTCTGTTTCCTGAGTAGTTAGGATTACAGGTGTGAGCCACCTGCACCCAGCACCCCACAAAATTTAATAAGTTGTATTGCATTTTCTTTAAAATGTTTTTAAATTTCTCCTAAGACTTCTTCTTTGGACACATATTAATCATGTCCTGTTCATTCTCTATTTGGGGATTTTCCAGTATCTTCTGTTAATAATTTTTAGTTTGATTTCACTGTGGCCTGAGAACATATAGTATGGTTCCAGTTGTTTTATTAAGGTGTGCTTTTGAGCCCACAATGTAGTCTATCTTGGTGAACATTCCAAGTGAGTTTGAAAATGATGTTTCTCCTGTTCTTGCTTGGGTGGAATATTCTAATAATGTCACTTAATCAGACTGATTGATGATGCTGTATCCTTACTGATTTTCTGCCTGCTTGATCTCTCAACTATTGGCAGAGGGATTTTGTAGCCTCTAGCTAAGATTGTGATGTCTGCTCCTACTTTTGGTGATCTTATGTTTTGCCATACATATTTTGATGCTACTTGGTTAGATGTACATACACTTAGGATTGTTATTTTTCTTGAGTAATTGATCTTATTATCATTAGATAATACCTTATTTATTCCTGAAAATTTCCCTTGTTTTGAAGTCAGCTTCTTCTGAAATTAATATAGCTATTCCAGCTTTCAATAAATGTTAACTACTTACTATTATGCTATAAGTGCTTTAAGGAGGTAAAATATTCTCACTTTAATTTACATTTTAAGTCACAAAGTGTTTACAGTTGAGCATAAGAATATAGAGTAATAAAAACTTTTTTACTGATTAGTATAAGTTATGTGGTTGTGGGAATATTATAAACTTTATAAATAAGGAGAACACTACTACAATAAAGACTTCTAAATTACCAGAGATATACTCTATATTTTTCAGTGAGCTAAAAATGAGGAGTTAATGTTTGAATGTGCAGATTTTGAAATAACTGCTTTAAAGGGTAGAATATGATCTTTTTTGGTAACATGGGATTTTTAACTGTTACAAAATTTTTAAAGTAAATAGAACTACAAATAATGAAAGTTTAATTTTATTAAGTTTTTAGTTTTAATGAAAGTTTTGTATTCAGATAGGACTGCATAGGTTTGAATAGTACAGACTCTATAATGATGCTATATTTCTTTCATTGGCTAATAGGTGTTGATCTTTTAGATTCTACCTAAGGTTCAAAAAGTCAGACATTAGAGCCCAAAATCACCTACAATCTAGGGAAAATTATTCCAACTTCCCTTTCTTAGTCTAGTTTTAAATTATCTTCAGAGAGTTTTACTATCTAAATGCCCCTAGTTCAAAATAGAATGAAGAGTCACAGATTCTTTTTGGTAGAGCATATGTCAAAATACCTTCTTATAATAAAACTGTAATAAACTAAAGGAAGATATCCCAAAAACGTATGCAGAATAAGTTTAAGTGTAGACATATGCTAACCCAATAGCGTAGAACAAGTCAGAATTTTATTCTGTGAGAAAGGCATCATGTGTCCTGACATGCTGGAGAGCACCCTGATCAATACTTGACACTCAGCATTCACGGTATGATTATGACCAGCTAAATGCAGCACCATGCTGCAAATGTACACCTTAAATATCCAAAAGTAGAGAAAGCAAAAGAGCTGATTCAGAGAAATGAGTGATCAAAGGTGACCATTTTAATGGAGTGAAATTGAGAAATGTCTATAATCTGTGATTTCATGGTACAAAGATACAGCAGAAAAAGCACAAAAATACTCCATTATTCAGGAGCTTCAATATCCTCTTGTTGTAGCATTATTTCTGGTTCTTTTCTCTACAGGTTGCATTTTCAGGGTGAAAGGAAAGAAAAACAACTGAAAATGATAAGAAAATTTACTTCCATCATAGGTTTATGTTCACGAGAACAACTAATTTTTTAAAAAGTCTCTGACAGCAGATCCTCTAGAATCTGTCACAGCAATCTTTAATTGCAACTAAATATGAAAGCTTAGGCTCCTTGCACAGAAAACCGGAAATGCTACCCATCAGTCTAACTAGTGACATTGTAAAAAAAGTACCTCTGTGGTCTTTGTCATTTGGTTTCAACAAAAACACACATATAAATTGTAAGAACAGATGGAACCACATCCAATAAAGGCAAAAGAGATAAATTTCAGTAAAACAATAATTACATCTAAGAGGACATACAAAATTGTGTCCTGTTTCTTTGAAAATAGAAGGTGAAATTATGGAAAACCTACTGTGTGCTTAGAAAATGTAGTGGGAAGTGTGCTTCTGCACAGATTATGTATTAATATTGCCATAGAATCAAAACACTACAGAACATATTGTTTCCTGGAGAGGCCTTATGGCAGTGGGAACAGCTGGCAACCCCAAATTTAATTAAAATAATAAAGAGAAATGGTGACCAGTCAATATTTAAGCTTTTATGCCTGAAACTGCCTTGGGGAAAATGTTTGGTATATAGTCCAGACTTCCTTAAACAGAAAATCATAAAAACATAAGCACAGGATCACAGCCTACTTGCTCTTTCTATCAGTTGATTTCAGCAATAAATAATTCCCAAAATAAACATATGGCCCTGCTCTGGCAAATATTTAAGAGAAGTTTTGAGAATTTAATTTATTAGGAAAAATTACCAAATATCATCTATCCCTCCTGATTGCTATAAACATACAATATTACTATTTATAAAATTTACCATAACTCAGTTTTTAATAGTAAAATCTATAGATAGAGTCAATTGTGGTTATCTAAATGCTTCAAGTGACTATATATTGCCTGGAAAATATATATATATATATATAATGTATATTTAATGTATTTACCCATCATTCTATTGAGAAAGTAATTACTATGAAATCTTCCTCAATTCTGTAAGGCTCTCTTAAAGTCCTCAGAAATTCAGAACACTATTACAAATGGAGTGAGCTAGGAGGAAGGAATGTGTGCAATGCATAACAAATTAGTATTCCATTTTTGCAATTAGAATATATTAAAAGGTGCTATCTTTCTAAAAATAGATATTTAAGAAGCAAACTAAACTTTTAAATACAATATGATCACACTCTTTAAACCAATATTTAAGAAATATTGGATAAAATTTAATCAGTTTTTCTATAATTGAGAAAACATATTCCTAAAAAGAGTTTTGCTTTTTTTTTTTAAGGAGATATACTTAGTTAGTGGATAATACAAATTCACACACTTTTTTTAATCAGTGATCAGATTTGTTTTGCCAATTAAGTTTGATTGCTCTTTTTAGATTCTTGCTTACAGGCTAAACATCATATGCTATTTAGAAGTATAGATTGTTAAATATGCTAACGCTAAAATATTCAAGTAAATAAAAGCAGATCAAGCTGTAGGCTTGGTTCTGAGAGATTGGAGGCCCCTTTTATTTCTTGTGTTTTAAATAATGTAGGCAGGGCAAATATTTGCAAAACTCTTAAGTGCTACTTGGTATTGATATGGCTCTAAAATGTAGAATGCAGATATTTCTACTTTATAAGAACTACATATATAAAATTTTAATAACCACACTTAAGTAGGAACTTTGTACTTAAAATTAGAAATAAAATAGCTAAGAAACTAGCAACTTTCCATGTAGTATTTTTTTCCCAAGTGTCTTTGCTTAAGGAATAGTGTATGTTTTAAGTGCTTACCATATGTTTTCTCATTTGTTCTCATAAAACCCCCCTTTTTACAGGTGAGGAATAGAAGCCCAGGAAGATTATGGCATGTGCCCAAAGTCTCATAGTTATTAAAAAGCAGTCAGTATTTGACCCCGGATAGTTTGGCTTTAGAGTTGGCATTCTAATCACTGGGTTGCACTCCACTCAATGTATAACCCAGAAGTAGGTTTGCCAAACTTAGCAAATAGAAACACAGGATTTCCAGTTATCATGAAATATATTATATACTGAAATGCAGATTTAACTGGGTATCCTGTTTTATTTGGTAACCTTACCCTAATGAAACATTTAAATGAATACATTTTTTTTCCTACTGTAAAGAGCTATTGCTATACCTACCATAAAATATGTGCATTTTAGTACTTGAATTACTTTTCCTTTTTGCATGGCATTTCTTAGATGCTAAATCATTGCTTAGATGAATAGTCCCAATTGTTTGTGGATTTGTCTCTACTTTGGAAAGAAACACTGGAAAGAAAGAGTTAACAGTTGTAGCTAAGTTCCTCCTTCCTCACTATAGCCAGAGGCATTTTAGCCATGATCACACCTCCTTGTAAGCACACTGAGAAAATTCACTAGCTGAAAGATAAAAGAGCATTTTCTGAGTGCTCTATATCCTATTAGTAAGATACATCCAGTTTGTCTGGGTTCCTTATTGTAAGCAAACTGCCACTTTTTGATTTATTAGGCACATTCATCAAGGAATAGAAGTTAAATAGCCCTTCTCATGCTGTCATTTGTAAGGTATAAAATATGAGACCTCGAAATTAAGGGCTTTTCTTGGGCTGGTGTGTATGTCATGCAGTCATGCAGTTAGCATTTCTCTCTTTGATCCTGAAATGCTTCATGTGAGAAGAGAATTTAGGAATCTGTGTCTCACTGATTTCTGTCCTCCCAGACATTGATATTAGCTATGACTCCTTTCTTCTATCTTTTGCTAAACATTAGTAAATCTGTATTCCTTGTGAGCCTAATGGACATTTCCACATTGTGATGGTGAGATCCTCTGCCACAAGAGTTTCTAATTTAAGAAGGATGAATTAGGTTCTTTTTACCTCCTCCCACAGATTGCAAAATTTATGGGCTATTTCTTTAATCTCCTCTTCTCCTTTGCCTATATAAGAGATTTCCTTATACAGCATGCAACTAGATGGAAAAATGTAGTTTCCACAATCGCTAAACACTGTTCCATCTATTCTAATCATCATATAGAAATAATAGCTCCACAATGCTCTGCTATGATGATCATTCAAAAGTTTAAAATCTTTCTAAACACTAACAATTAACTAGCTAAAAATGGGAATTAAGAAAATAACCTCATGTAGAACAACATCAAAAATAATTAAATATTAAGGGATAAATTTAACCAAGGAAGTAAAAAAAAAAATTTGCACACTGAAAACTGTGAATTATGATGATGAAAGAAACTGAAGATGAAAAATAATGGAAAGACATCTATATTCATGGTTTGAATGATTTAATATTGTTAAAATGCTCAGACTTCCCAACATAATCAACAGATTCCATGCAATCCCTATCAAAATCCTAATGATTTTTTTCACAGAAATAGAAAGAGCAATGCTAAAATGAAATGCTAATATGAAACCACAAAGGACCACAAATAGTCAAAATAATCTTGATGGAAACAATAACAAACCTAGAGGCATCACACTTCTTAATTTCAAAACATATCATAAAGCTACAGTAGTTAAAGCAATTTGATACCAACTCAGAGACAGACATAAAGACCATTGGAACATAATAGGACACCTAGAACTAAGCTCATACATATCTTATAAACTGATCATTGACAAGGGAGCCAAGAATACACAATGGAGAAGGATAGTCTCCTGGACTGCTAGTTTTGGGTAAACTGGATTTCACAGAATAAGTTTATACCCTTATCTTATACCATATACAAAAATCAACCCAAGAGGGAATAAAGACTTAAAATAAGACCTGAAATGCAGAAACTACTAGAAGATGACAGGGAAAGAGTCTTCAGATATTGATCTGGGCAATGATCTTGAATATGACACCATAAACATCATCATCAAAAGCAAAAACACAAAGGAGACAAAGACAGAGTGAAAAGTCAACCTATGGAATGGGACAGAATCTTTGTAAACCATCTATCCAATGTGGAGTTAGTGTCCAAAATATATGAAGACGTCCAACAATTCAGTAGTCAAAAACCCACAAATAGCCCAATTTAAAATAGGCAATATACTTAAATGGGCATTCAAATAGCCCATAGGGATATAGAAAGTCCTCCTTATCATTATCCACAAGTGAAATGTAAATCAAACCCTTGATGAAATACCATCTTTTGCATTTTATTGAATAGCCATCATCTAAAAAAAAAAAATAAAGATAACAAGTGTTGGTAATGATGTTAAGAAATTTGAAATTGTGTGCACTGATGATAGAAATAGAAAATGTTGTAGCCCTTACGAAAAACAGTATAAAGCTACCTCAAAAATATTAAAACCATATTTTTCAGCTATCCCACTTCTAGGTATTTATCCAAAAAATTGAATCAGGATCTCAAAAATATATTCACATTCTCATGTTCATTGAGACATTATTGATAAATGGCCAAAATGTGAAAAGAACATAAATGTCCATTGATAAATGAATAGATAAAGAAAACATGGTATACTTACATACAGTGGAATATAATTCAACATTTAAACAGAAGAAAATCTTGCCATATGCATCAACATGAATTAACCTTAAGGACAGTATATTGTGAAATCAGCCAGTCACAGAAAGACAAAAGCTGCACAATTCTCCTTAAATGAGGTGCCTAAAATATGCAAAATCATAGAAACTGAGAGTAGAATGGTGGTTGCCAGGGACTAGACAGAGAAGGAAAAGAGAAGATGCTGTTTGAGTATAAAATTCTGTTATGCAAACTGAATAAGCTCTAGAGATCTGCTATACAACACTGTACAGAGAGTTAACAATATTTTATTGTACATTTAAATTTTTAAGAGTGTAAATCTCATGTCGCATGGTAAATGTTCTCTTCACAATTAAAAAAAAATCTTACATCTTAATTTTCATTGTCATTTTTTTATGTGGTACTGGAGTTTGAACTCAGGCCCTTATGCTTGCTAGGCTGGTGCTCTACAGCTTGAGCCATGACCCTAGTCCTCTATTGTCATTGTCTATTTCTATCTATGCTAAGTACAAGGTAGACAGATTCAGATAAACCAAAGTGTTTGATAAAATGATAAAAGGTGGTCAAAGAATTCCACCAGCATCTGGGGAAATTACACCATTCTCTATACATTGGACTTGAGTCCTATAATACTGCATACTTTCTAGACCTCAGTTGCTTCATCCATAAAACAAAGGTGAGGGATGAGATTGTCTCCAAAAAATACTATTTGAATATATAAAGTTCCTGCTGAATTAAAATGTCAAGACCTAGAGGAAATGATCTGGAAGTAAGAACATTCAGACAGTATTTATTTTAGAGCTCAAGGCTGCTTACAGGGGAAAAGTCAGGTTGAATCAGCAGAGGAGTGGGATTACTGGATTATGGCAGATCTATATTTAGATTTTTAATAAGCTTCTAAATTTTTTTCCAGAGTGGTTGCTCTAGCTTGCATTCCCACCAACAGTGTACGAAGTTTCCATTTTCTCCACATCCTCACCAACACCTGTTGGTGGAGTTTTTGATGATAGCTATTCTAACAGGGGTGAGGTGGAATCTTAGTGTAGTTTTGATTTGCATTTCCTTTAAGGCTAGAGATAGTGAACATTTTTTCATGTGTTTTTTTGGCTATTTGAATTTCTTCTTTTGAGAAAGCTCTGTTTAGTTCAGTTGCCCATTTCTTTACTGTTTCATTGATTTTGGGAGAGTTTAGTTTCTTAAATTCCCTGTATATTCTGGTTATCAGTCCTTTGTCTGATGTATAGCTGGCAAATATTCTTTCTCACTCTGTGGGTGTCTCTTCAGTTTAGACACCATTTCTTTTGTTGTGCAGAAGTGTTTTAATTTTATGAAGTCCCATTTGTTCATTCTTTCTCTTACTTGCTGGGCTGCTGGGGTTCTACTGAGGAAGTTCTTGCCTATACCTATTACTACCAGAGTGTTTCCTGCTCCTTCCTGTACTAACTTCAGAGTTTCATGTCTGATATTAAGGTCCTTGATCCATTTTAAGGTGATACTAGTACAGGGTGATAAACATGGATCTAGTTTCAGTTTCTTGCAGACGGGTAACCAATTTTCCCAGCAACATTTGTTGAAGAGGCTGTCTTTTCTCCATCATATATTTTTGGCATCTTTGTCAAAAATAAGGTGGGTATAGTTATGTAGAATCATATCCAGGTCCTCTATTCTGTTCCCCTGGTCTTCATGTCTGTTTTTGTGCCAGTACCATGCTGTTCTTATTGCTATTGCTTTGTAATATAGTTTGAAGTCAGGTATTGTGATACCTCCAGTGTTGCTCTTTTTGCTGAGTATTGCCTTGGCTATTCGCAGTCTCTTGTGTTTCCAAATGAACTTTAGTGTAGATTTTTCAATTTCTGTGATGAATGTCATTGGGATTTTGATGGGAATTGCATTAAACACGTAGATTGCTTTTAGTAGTATATCCATTTTTACTACGTTGATTCTACCAATCCATGAGCACGGAATCTTTCCATCTTCTGTAGTCTTCCTCAATCTCTTTCTTCAGGGGTTTGTAGTTTTCCTTATAGAGGTCATTCACATTGTTTGTTAAGTTTACTCCTAGGTATTTGATTTTTTTTGAGGCTATTTGTGAATTGTGGAATTGTTTCCATATATTCCTTCTCAGTTTGTTCGTTGATAGTGTACGGAAAAGCTAATGATTTCTGTAAGTTGATTTTGTATCCTGCCACCTTGCTATAGCAGTTTATGGTGTCTAGGAGTTTTAGGGTAGAGTTTTTGGGGTCTTTAAGGCATAGGATCATATCGTCTGCAAATAAGGATATTTTGATAGTTTCTGTACCTATCTGTATTCTTTTTATTTCTTCTTCTTGCTTAATTCCTTTAGCTAGGAATTCCAGTACTATGTTGCATAGGAGTAGGGATAGTGGGCACCATTGACTGGTTCCTGATTTTAGGGGAAATGGTTTCACTTTTTCACTGTTAAGTACGATGTTGGCTGTAGGTTTTTCATATATAGCCTTTACAGTGTTGAGGTACATTCCTTCTATTCCTAGTTTTCTTAGAGCTTTTTTCATGAAGTGGTGTTGGATCTTGTCAAAGGCTTTTTCTGCATCTATTGAGATGATCAAGTGTTTTTGTCTTTGCTTCTATTAATGTGCTGTATTACATTTATTGATTTGCATATGTTGAACCACTCCTGCATTCCTGGAATGAAACCAACTTGGTCATGGTGGATGATCTTTCTGATGTGTTGTTGGATTCGATTTGCCACTATTTTATTGAGGATTTTTGCATTGATGTTCATTAAGGAAATTGGCCTGTAGTTCTCCTTTTTGGAGGTGTCTTTGTCGGGTTTTGGGATGAGAGTAATATTGGCTTCATAAAATGAGTTAGGTAGTGATTTGGGAAATTTTCCGTTATTATTTTGTTGAGTATATTACAAATTCCTTTTGCTTGCACTTCTTCTCCTTTTTCAATGTCCATGATTCTCAGGTTTGGTCTTTTGATGAAGTCGGTGAGTTCTTGCATATTCCTTTCACAGGACTTGAGTTGTCTCACTAATAGTTCTTCAGTTTTTCCTTTAATTACCATTGCATCTTCAAGTTCTGAGATTCTATCTTCTGCTTGTTCTATTCTGCTGGAATGAGCTTCCATTTTTTTTTTGTATTTCTGTTTCATTCTTTTTTCTAAGGTTTTCCATATCATGGATTACTTCCTCTTTAATATTGTCAATTTTTGTCTTTAATTCCACTTATCTGTCTATTTATGATGTTTTCTGTTTCACTTCGTGTTTATTTAGGGCTCTTATGATTTCATTTATTTGTTTTTGTGTTTTCTCATATTCTTTATTTTTGTTGTCTGGAAATTTCTTGAGTGCCTCCTGTACGTTTTGGTTGACCATGTCTAGTAACATCTCTATGAAATTCTCATTGATTACTTGCAGAATTTCTTGAGTGTTCTTGTGGGCTTCATTGGATTCCCTGGTGTAGTTTATCTTTGTTTTGTTGGAGTCTGGATCTGGGTATCCATTTTCTTTATTTCCCTCTGAATCCTCTACTAGTTTATTTTGTGGAGGAAAATGGTTTCCATCCCTTTTTCTTCTTCCCATCATTGCACTTGTATTGTTTCTGTCCCTGGTCTATGTGTATTAGCTAACTTACAATAGTAAAACTAACAAAACCAAGAAAGAAGGAGTAAAAAGAAAAAGAAAAAGAGAAAATAAAAAAGGAGAACCAAAGAAATCAACAGGGAGAGATGGTGGACAATCAAACAGTGAACAAGACAAACAAACACTTAAAGAAAAGAAAAAAGAAAAAAATATCCTCTGTTCAGGAACAGTAGAATTTCAGTCTTAGTAGTTCTGGTGTTACTCCTCTAGCATTCAGTCCTGTTTGTCTGCTTCTCCTAGGCAGGTTTGGAGCCCTCCTGTGGCTAGTGGTGGCCGGGATGGCAACCGGTGTGCCAGCAGGCCAGCAGGCCAGCAGGCAGCAGTCTGGTGGGCGTGTGTGGTGGAGGCCCGGCAGGCCAGCAGGCAAGTGGTGGCAGCACGGGAGTGAGGGCCCACCTGTTATTTCGGTGTGTCATGACGTGGAGAATCCTTCCATGGGCTAGGGGTTCAGGGCGCCGATGTTTCAGCTCTCCCTGGTGCTTTACCTCAGCCAGGTGTATCTCCAGTGTCTCAGCAAGATCTCTGATTCCCAGAGCTCACGCAATCCGCGTCTGTGTCCCATCTCCATTTTGGATCCTCTGTGATTCCATTTCTGAAAAACTCTGAAATGCTAACTAGAAAAGGAGCTATTTTTACTAAGTTTTACATTTTATCATAAAAGGGGAAGCAACTTAATTAGTTCAGCAAAACATTAACCATGAGAGAGTGGATTGATAAAACACATTAAAATCATGGGCAGCTGGTAATATAAAAAGCAAAAATGATATGTTAAAATTTGTAAAGCATGATGTAAAAGTCTATGTGTTAAATGATTAAAGTTATGTTTAAAATGCTTTTGAAAAAAATACAAGAAGAAAAATCTCCAAAATCAAACCATGTTGTTAAGATGATGGGGCTCAAAGTAGGACCTGAATTATCTAATTATAGTACAGAGGAACATAATTAAAAGAAAAAGAGCCTACATATTCTTATTCTAGGTGTATTAGAACTAAAATACTTACAAGACCAGTTCCTCTAATTTCAGATTTTTATTATTGATCTATGTGTATTACAAAGATAATTTTGCTAACTTGTTTGGACAATCTAAGCTATCTAAAAATAAAACTTCAAAAAATTCAGGGACTGACATCACATAATCAATAATTTCCAAGACTTCAGGGCAAATGAACTCTTTCTCTACTCCAAGAAAAACACTATATAAAAACAATTTATGAAAATAATATAAAACATATAGCATATAAAATATCAGACAAACAAAATCAAAACTTTAAAGGCTGATCCACCTCCTTTTCTTCCCTCCCAACCTCCTCACAGACTCCTAAAGTCTGAATTATGGAACATATAATATCCTGTATTGGAATATAAAATGTCCTCTGTGGAACATATGCACACCAACAAAAACCTCAAAACCCAGACTTAGAAAAATTACTACATTTTATTAATTAAAAAAAGAAGAAAAAATCTGTTACTTTAAATATTAGGTACAGCCAACTAGTTCTCCTGAGGTTGAATCCACTGTTCTGTCATCCACACTCCTATTTCATTGTAAACTAGTACATACTTTTGAGAAAAACATGGCACAATAAGTAAAACATAGAGTAGCTGGCATCAAGCCAAGGTTCTAAGAGTCATCTTAACATGTTTGCAGGAAAACAGCAAAGCAATTTCTGCCCAGTACAAAGTTCTGCTTCAGTTTTATCACTTCCTATGCCAGGGTTTCCTTTGGATCTGTGTGCATTCATCCGTTGTCACTTCCAGCTATGTCACTTTGCATATTGTTAGGCTTAGAGCTTCCTGTTGGTCAAGTAAGTTTAAATAAATAAATAAATGATAAAGGGCCAATCTGACAGAAAAAAATTGTTGGGTTTTTTCCCAGATCACATTTTTTATAAAGATATCTTTTTTTGATTTTTGATTTTTTTTTTTTTTTTGGCAGTGCTGGGTTTTGGGCTCGGGAAGGGGCTCTACCACTTTAAGCCACTCGGCTAGCTCCTATAAAGATATTACTTTGAGGACTTTCATTTCAGCACATTACAACAGTACACTAAGTAAATAAAATGATAGCATTGTAATGTAGAATAGGTTTGTAACAAGAGACTTAGCAAGGCAAATGTTTTTTGTGTGTTAAGTTGTTAGAGAGAAATTAGATCAGAGGTCTATATACTTTTCCTAGAATATCTATTAGTAATTATGTGTGTCGGGGAGGTAACTGAGGTTTGAACTGTGGGCCTTGAACTTGTGAGGCAAGCACTCTACCACTTGCGCCACACCCCCAGTCCTTTTTGCTGGAGGTATTCTTCAAATAAAATCTCACATTTATGCCTATTGGTTGACATGGGGTCTTGCAAGCATCTTTTGGGAAGTAGGCTAGCTTCAAACCACGATCCTCTTGATCAGTACCTGCCGAGTAGTTAGGATAACAAGGGTGAGCCACCATGCTTGGCCTCTATTAGTAAATATTTGAGGTTTGTGGGTCATATAGTCTCTGCGACAATTCCTTAGTTCTTCCAATGTAGCGAGAAAGCAGCCACACACAATATAAGTGCATAGGTATGATTGTGTTCCATTAAAACATTTACTTAAAACATAGGTAGACAACATATACCTCATAGTTTACTGACCCTCCCTAAGTTAGATGATAGTAAATAAACTTCCAAAGTTTGAAAAAGTGAGGACACATTCCATACCAAATTATATTTAATGCTTATAAATAATCAACAATAAAGGAATTAAATTTTTCTAAGGAACTAAAGACATAAAACATTCTCTCTTCATCCAAATTTTATGCAAGTAAATTGTGTTTTCTCTTTGTAGTTAAATTTATAATTAGTGTTTGAGGATTATATCAAGATACTTAACTTTTAAGAGTTTAATTTGATTATGTATCCATGATTCTTCACTTATATGTTTCTATGCAAGATTACAATTTTCAAGCCATATATCTTTGCCACTTAGTTAAATGAATTGAATAATGACTACTGTCTCCCTGATTAGAGTTTATTCATCAATGCCAGTAAACTATCCAGAAACTATTAGATCAAAGAGACTATTACATTCATAGAATCTTACAATTTTACCAATTTTGCTTGAGTTTTTTTTATATTGGAAACCATGTTACATCTTCTAGAGCATTATAACACAGCATTTACCATTCAGAAGAGAGACAGTGAGAGGGAGAGAGAGAAAATGAGGATAAGCCGTACTTGGTTGGTCTGGTTTATATTATTCATGAATGAGCAGGTGGTGGAGACAGTGATTGGAATCTCTGTGATTATCTGCTCCTTTCAACTATGTCTATGTAAAATAAAACAAAAGTCATACTAAAGACCTTAAAGAAAAAAGATTTCAGATTCTTTCCATTTGAGGCAAGATGTGGTTAAGCATGACAAAATGCCTTAAGTCTAGGTCTCTGAAAATCAAGTTTGCGATGGTAGGTCACATTTTAAATGTGATTGTTTTATAATATAATATCCTGCATCATTTATTTAAAAATCATTTTGTTAGTGAAGAGGAGAGTTTTGATTATGTTAAAAGATTTTTATCCAAATAGGTAACTGGAACTGGATTGAGAAAGAAATTTCTTTCTAATGAAAGTACTGAAGAAGTAGAATTGGACCTACCAGTTAGAGAATATTTAGCTTAAAACAACAAACTATGAGATATTGTTTGTTTTGAAGCCTCAGGAGGCTGGGTGCCAGTGGCTCATACCTGCAATCCTAGCTATTTGGGAGATTGAAATCCAGAGGATCACAGTTCGTGGCCAGTCCGGGCAAATAGTTTGCAGCATACCTCCAAAAATAACCAGAATAAAATGGACTGGAGGTGTGGCTCAAGCAGTAGAGCACCTGCTTTGTTAACATTTAGCCCTGAGTTCAAATCCCAGTTCCACTAAAAAAAAGAAACCCAGGTCACTTTTTCTCTTTGTATTCACAAACTGGAAAATTTTATCTGACTATGATATGGGGGTCAGTTATAAACAGGATCTGCTGGAATAGCAAACTGTGTGCAGATCCACATAAGCCACTTAGTTAGGAAATTAAAATTTTCTTTGCTGTCACTAGATAGTCCAGACATTGCTGGTTATCTTTTTAACTGTGTAGATACCATGATTGGTTTAGAGCACATATTCCACTCAAGCCAAAGTAAATGTTTGTTTTTCTAGGTTAGGAAAAGTTGTCTTTCTCTTCCAGAAGAAATCACTTCCTTCCCTAAATGTGTAGGGTAACAATGGGAAGCTCAGATCAGGAAGAAGAGGGCAGAAAGAGAGTGCATGTGATAGAAATAGGAGACCACATTTACACTATGAAGGAGTGAAACCAAGTGATTGCTGATATCATTTGAGCTGCTCGATCAAGTTTGCCTAAAGCTAAGTCCTACTTTTCATTTGCAATAAAGAGCCTTAACATACAAAAGTAAGTGGGTGAAATACTTTCTTTTCAAGCTATAATTAAATTAAGCAAGTCACAAAAGCTAAGGTCTGAAATGAATGCAAGAATCTCAACAATAAGCTGCAACATTTAGGAAAGGGGGAAGCAGAACTGAATCAGAGCTGGCATTTGATCCCAATGTACCCTGTCCTGAGTTTTTGTGGCTTAGGATAGTTTTGAAAAGTTCAGAGGTACTCCTCAAAGCAAAATCAAGGATTCAGTTTAAAATACAGGCTAATAAATTGCTGCAAGATTTCACACCTAACAACTCAAAATCTCAAGTTCCATCACTAATATAAACATCATTTTATTTCTGTTTTACATTTTTTCTGGATATGATTCCATACATTTTAAGTCCCAATTTCACTAAAGAAAGAATCTGATAGCATTCATTCCTTACAGAATGGAAACATTCCTAATTATTATAATCTAGGGACACATTTGGGAGGAGGCAAATACACTGGCTCCCTTCAGTTCCCATCCTGAGCCTGAGCTAATGTAAAATGCAATCTTTGTTTACAGAGATAGTAAACACATGTGACTTTTTTACAAGTAAATTCTAATAGAGTTAATAAACAATTGTGTGCTGCCATGACCCCTGCACTAACTCTTCGTATAACTGTATTAAGCATTTCTGATCCATCATTTCTTTGCCCACTTTGAGTGCATGCCTGCTTAATTACTAACATCCTGGTGGATCAGAGCCTGAAGTGGTGTTGATACTACCTACCATCTTTGTTCTTAGGTATTTCCCTCTATTTATCATGTCAGTAAATATTTATTTTGTGATACAATACATATTTTCCACTCAGACCATGTTGCATATAGAAATTAGTCATACTTGCTTATATCAATTAATTATGTGTATACTGTGTCATATAGGTATTAAAATTACCTAGCAATTCCTTCTATAACCTGAGAAACCTTGTAATGGCTACTACCTATATTTCCTGTACCTATTATATATGATTAACTCACAAATCAATTTCACTCATCATACTAAAAGAATTCAGAAATAACCATAATAATTTATAGGGTCAATAATCCAGACCTGAAAAGTCAAAGCGAGTTCAGAGAATAAGAAATCATCAACCACACAGTGACACAGGATCAGAAGCTGTGAACATACTTCAATGATTCTCTAAGCAAACATTTATAAACCAGCCAGTTACCATTGTGCAAGGGATGCTATGAAATATTGCTTCAATGATGTACACCACATATTAACTAATCCCTAAACACTCATTGGCAGGTGGCGTCTCATAGGCTTTGCTTCTGATGACAATGGCCCATTTGAAGCCATGATCATTTCAGAGAGGAAAGATTGCAATGATGCCTTTTACATCTCTGTGGGGATTTTTTGAATTTATTATCACACATTTTATATTTCCTTTGTCTTCTAAAGAAAAATAATGGTATAGGCTAAGCTGCACACTACAATTCTTAATTCTTAAAAATAGATACGATTTAATGTAGTGATTCAGAGCCCCATTTTACAACTGAAACTTTAACAACTACGATTGACTCACTCTGCTTAACCCATAGGGTAAAGTTAGGGACCCTAACAGCTCCTTTTTCTTTTAGCACTTTTTAGCAACTATCATTGTGGATGTGCACATGATATGAAAATATTCCATCAAATCAAAAGATTACTTGGAGTTTCAGAAGAGGACTCTAGGAGGCTCTGCACAGATGCATTGAAGAGATCTTACATGATTCCCTATAGGAGTTGCAGAGCGTGGGTGGGTTTATAGATTAGAATGAAGTACAGATGTACCCAACTCTGCCTGTGAGGCATTCAACATTTGACAAAGAACTTTCCTGGATAAAATAGAGGAGATGTCACCACCAAATGTGGGGAGCACACATCTTTGTAAATCCTATCTTTGGGGCTCTTTTCAGCTTTTGTTTATGACAATCATTAACTCCATGTCATGCACAGACTTTCATGCTCAGTAAATTATATCAGGTGCTTTGGGCTGTACTCCCAAGCAATCAGATTGGCAGGAGACCAGTTCCGGTACAGCAGTGCATGCACCAGAACCTGACTTCAACCTATTCATTGACGGATAAATGAAGAAGCAGTCCTCTACCTTGTCTCCACTGCGACACACATGAGCAGCATGTTCCCATGGGCAGATGCAGTGTCAAGCTTAATTCCTGGTCCATTAGCCATAATTACTCCCATAATTACTACTTAAGAAAATTATCAAACCACCATTAAAATCTGGTGTAATATTTAAAAGAAAATTATTCATTATTTTTATGGCCTTATGATTTGCAAGTTGGTCATTTGCATGACCAACTTTACAATTGGACAACAGGATATTGTGGCCCTCTGAGCTTCAAAAGCTTAACAATAACTTAATATACATCTGGAGAGTCACAGAAAGAGGCTGAAGCATTAGAGCAGCATAAATTTGCCAAGTACAGTGGTGCATGCTCATAGTCCCAGCTGCTTAGGAGGCTGAGGCAGCAGAATTTCTTGAGCCCATAAATTTGAGACAAGTGTGGGTGACATGCCAGACCCATCTCAAATTTTTTAAAAAGGAAAATATAGAAAAGAAAAGAAATAGGCACACCGTTCCCTGCCAAACTGAGACCTGTAACACTGAACTCAATTTAGAAAACCAGTATTACCATTTAGGCACTTCAGCATGATTGAGGCACAGTTCTCTGATGCTACAGGTTTCTATTTCTTAAATAGAGATGGGGGCAGAGAGGCTGATAACAGGACCTTCAAATAGTTGCTGAATGAGGGACCCCACGTAGGAAAGGCAAAGGAAATGAACCAGAAAGCAGATTTTCAAAGAAAGCAACATCTCTGTAAACTGCTGGGGAACCAACGGTAGCTCTTGTTCCTCTGCAACGTGAGCAAAGCCATGGATTTACTTGGGTGGCTTAGTTGCAGAAAAGGCACTAAAAGAAACTGTGGTTTTACAAGGACTCCCTTAATCAGTGACACATAAGGAAAAGTTACAAGCTAAAGTATTCATTTTTGCATATAGTGTGGGCAAAACATTTCATAATAGTGCAACTTCGGAGTCACACGCAGAGATGAAGAGAAAATTTCAGTTTCAGAATCATATTTGAAAACAAAGATCAAAGTGCATATCTAGACATGTGGAGGGAAGTAGCCACCATCTTTCAGAGTGCCAGCTCTGGAGCCAGGTTGACAGTATTTGGATCCTGAATTTGTCACTTTATGGCTGTGTGATCTTAAGTAAGTCACTCACCTGTCTATGCCTTAGTTCTCACTTCTGTAAAAAGGAGAAAATAATTGAAATTGAGTTTACTTTAAAGATTTCTTATAAGGACAGAGTTTCTGGAAGATTCAGGTGATATTGGTGTGTGTGTGTATGTGTGTGGTGCTGGGGATCAAACCCAGGGCCAAAGACTGACTTTATGAAAAGAATATCAAAAAGAATATCATATAGTTCTTACCCTATTATTATTTTGATGGCTAAAGTCTTATTATTTGAAAAAAGTAAGATGATTGTAACTGTTATTTTATGTGTATATTTAAATCTGGGAAAATTTATCAGAATTAATTATTATCATTAGAAATACACCAGTAAATGAGGCAAATTTTATATCACAAATTAAGCATCTCAAATTAGGGGCTGAGGTGTAACTTAGTAGTAGAACACATGCCTAGTAATATGGCAGGGCCCAGGTCCAGTCCCCAGCACCAAGAAGGGAAAAGAAAAAGCTCAGTTCAAACCAAATATTTTAGAAAATATTTGTGGAATGAAATATGCTCTCTTTTTAAAAGTTAGGGACCCTAAATCTCTACTTCATCTTAATCAAACTCTAGCTGATGCTTCATTTGGCCCATAAATAAAGGAATCAGAAAATACCCAGCAAGCAAAACCACTACAGCTCATTTATACATTTAGGCCCTGTGCCTCTGATATTTGATGGCCTGTTGTTTGTATCATTCTTAAAGGAATGCCATCCAATCATTTGATAGCTATCACCTTGGAGTATAAAACAGTAGCCATTGAGCTGAAGTATTTGGTCAGAACTGGGCACTTACTTCAAAGCTTTAAAAGTAGTGGTATATGTGCATCTTTATATTTTTACTCAGAAGTTACAGTGTATCTCCACTCCTATTCAACATAGTACTGGAATTCCTAGCCAGAGCAATCAGGCAAGAAGAAGGAATAAAAGGAATACAAATAGGTAGAGAAATTGTCAAAATATCCCTATTTGCAGACGACATGATCCTATACCTTAAAGACCCAAAAAACTCTACTCAGAAGCTTCTAGACATCATCAATAGCTATACCAAGGTAGCAGGAAATAAAATCAACATAGAAAAATCATTAGCATTTCTATACACTAACAATGAGCAAACTGAAAAAGAATGTATGAAAACAATTCCATTCACAATAGCCTCAAAAAAAATCAAATACCTAGGTGTAAACCTAACAAAAGATGTGAATGACCTCTACAAGGAAAGCTATACACTTCTGAAGAAAGAGATTGAGGAAGACTATAGAAACTGGAGAGATCTCCCATGCTCATGGATTGTTAGAATCAACATAGTAAAAACGTCTATACTCCCCAAGTACCCAAAGTAATCTACATGTTTAATGCAATTCCCATCAAAATTCTAATGACATTCATTAAAGAGATTGAAAAATCTACCGTGAAATTTGTATGGAAACACAAGAGGCCACGAATAGCCAAGGCAATACTCAGTCAAAAGAACAGTGCTGGAGGTATCACAATACCTGACTTCAAACTATATTACAAAGCAATAACAATAAAAACAGCATGGTACTGGCACAAAAACAGACATGAAGACCAGTGGAACAGAATAGAGGACCCAGATATGAAGCCACACAACTATAACCACCTTGTCTTTGACAAAGGAGCTAAAAATATACGATGGAGAAAAAGCAGCCTCTTCAACAAAAACTGCTGGGAAAACTGGTTGGCAGTCTGCAAAAAACTGAAACTAGATCCATGTATATCACCCTATACCAAGATTAACTCAAAATGGATCAAGGATCTTAATATCAGACCACAAACTCTAAAGTTGATACAGGAAAGAGTAGGAAATACTCTGGAGTTAGTAGGTATAGGTAAGAACTTTCTCAACGAAACCCCAGCAGCACAGCAACTAAGAGATAGCATAGATAAATGGGACCTCATAAAGCTAAAAAGCTTCTGTTCATCAAAAGAAATGGTCTCTAAACTGAAGAGAACACCCAGAGAGTGGGAGAAAATATTTGCCAGCTACACATTAGACAAAGGACTGATAACCAGAATATATAGGGAACTTAAAAAACTAAGTTCTCCCAAAACTAATGAACCAATAAAGAAATGGGCAAGTGAACTAAACAGAAGTTTCTCAAAAGAAGAAATTCAAATGGCCAAAAAACACATGAAAAAATGCTCACCATCTCTAGCAATAAAGGAAATGCAAATTAAAACCACACTAAGATTCCACCTCACCCATGTTAGAATAGCTGTCATCAGCAACACCACCAACAACAGGTGTTGGTGAGGATGCAGGAAAAAAGGAACCCTCTTACACTGTTGGTGGGAATGTAAACTAGTACAATCACTCTGGAAAAAAATTTGGAGGCTACTTAAAAAGAGAAACATTGATCTACCATTTGATCCAGCAATACCACTCTTGGGGATATACCCAAAAGACTGTGACACAGGTTACTCCAGAGGCACCTGCACACCCATGTTTATTGCGGCACTATTCACAATAGCCAAGGTATGGAAACAGCCAAGATGCCCCACCACTGACGAATGGATTAAGAAAATGTGGTATCTATACACAATGGAATTTTATGCAGCCATGAAGAAGAATGAAATGTTATCATTCACTGGTAAATGGATGGAATTGGAGAACATCATTCTGAGTGTGGTTAGCCTGGCCCAAAAGACCAAAAATCATATGTTCTCCTTCGTATGTAGACATTAGATCAAGGGCAATCACAACAAGGGGATTGGACTTTAAGCACATGATAAAAGCAAGAGCACACAAGGGAGGGGTGAGGATAGGTAAGACACCTAAAAAATTAGCTAGCAGAGAAACTAAAGCAGATACCTTAAAAGCAACTGAAGCCAATAGGAAAAGGGGACCAGGAACTAGAGAAAAGGTGAGTCAAAAAGAATTAACCTAGAAGCTAACACACACGCACAGGAAATTAATGTGAGTCAACTCCCTGTATGGCTATCCTTATCTCAACCAGCAAAAACACTTGTTCCTTCCTATTATGGCTTATACTCTCTCTACAACAAAATTAGAAATAAGGGCAAAATAGTTTCTGCTGGGTATTGAGGGGGTGGGGGGGAGAGGGAGGGGGCGGAGTGAGTGGTAAGGGAGGGGGTGGGGGCAGGGGGGAGAAATGACCCAAGTGTTGTATGCACATATGAATAATAAAATAAAATAAAAAAAGAAAAGAAGTAATGGTTTTTGCAATGTGCTCTTTCCTTGGGAAAAACATTTGATAACATGTTTTCTAAATTATTATTTATATAACATTAACTTTACCATCAACTGTTAAAATTGATTCCCCAAATCACCTTTGAGAATGGTCACAAAGGTGACACCGTCTCTAAGGTCTTGGGACAGGAGCATCTCTGTGGAGGACAAGGCTGCTTGTGTACCACACTGCTTCTGGCTGATTAAATCCACACAGCCGAGTGCTAAGGTGCCTCCAGTATCCCCCTTCGCTGTCCCAAAGGTCCATGTTTTCCTATGATTTCTGTAGCAAAATTTGGCAAGACCTGACTTTATTTCTATTCCCTCCATCATTATAAAATATTTGGATTTTACAAACTGAATATTAGTCTTGACAATAGTCTAATAAAAATATTTCTATCAAAAAAGGTGGGTGAAACCTAAAATGCTTCAAAGCTTTAAAAATTATTCATAAATACTTGCTTTTAACAAGTGAATTTGCAAAAATACTGATAAAATTCCATTTAAGATTTAGTGGGGAAAATGAGCTAGGTACAAATAATAAGCTCATAATAATGACATGAAAATAGAGAATGCTACAGGTAGGCTAAAGCAATTTTCTTTCTCTTCATAATGACCATTAATATGCATAAAATGACCCTATAAAAAAATCTCATCTTTAAAACCCACTTGTTCTTTCATAGGTTCAGATGTACTTAGATTTTTGAGAAGTGTAAGAATTGTACAGGGAAATTAATCTGCTACAAAATTTTTTATAGAAGATAAGATCACATCATAATTGTTCATGATTTATGCGAATGAGACAAGATTGCTAGGAATATCCTTGTATGCAATATTTTTAAGTTTTAAAGTATTTTTATTAGTGTACATTAATTGTACAAAAGACTCTCATTTTGATTCTCCATATTTGCTGGCATTCTTATGTAACAAGTTCAAGTTTATGCATCACTTAAATTTTGTCTCAATATTTGAGCAAATTGTGATGCTGCTTTCGATAGACTATACTTATCTTGCCATAAAACTGCTTTAGGCGGAAGTAGTAAAATAATTACTGAGTTGTAAAAAAATTATATATATATGTACATACATGAAACTACATATATTTACTTTTCCCAAGGTAAAACTTAGAGATTTGGATTTTCCCTCAGCTGGATAAAATATAAGTGGCTTATGCCTCCCAATCTAAGTGAAACACCACGAGAGTTTCCCAGGTCCTTGACCCCCTTCTAAAACTACTTGATCTGATCCTCGCTCTCAAATAAAAAGCAATTCATGACAGACTTCCTTTGTTAACCACAGCCACAGTATCAAGTTTGCTCTTGGTTTCTTCAGCATTTTCCAAATTCTTTGTAGACCCACTTATGTTAAGTGGAAAATTCCAGGATGCTTTAGCTTCTGAACTGTATTGAAATTTCATCAACAGAGAACAGAAAATGCATGTATTTCAGTCTTCGGAACATCATAATGGAACCTACTCATTGGAACTCCTCTGTATGTGGAATAGGACAACATCTGGAGTACTGTAGATACCTAGGGATCATTTCTTTTATAGGAGTGAAGTCTGTAGCCAGTCTTCATCTCTAATAGCCACTGTTCTTGGAGACTGGTAGCGCCACCCAAGTCTCTCAGAATCTGTGAATATCAGAGGCCACCTCCTCACCCTTTGAAAGGTTGTGTTCTCTTCACAAAACTAGCCTTCTCTCTTCATACAGATTCCAAACCAAAGTCTTCATACTTTAGACTCAACCCTTTCCCCAAAATCCTACAGGACATTCCAAGCTTGTGACCATGGCAAACAGAATCCTTGGGGACCAAAGTATAATTCTCTAGGTCCTAATTTCCACCTGTGATCTCACTTACCTCTAAAACTGCATATCCCGCTTTCTTCTTGTCTCCAATCACCTTATGTGGGTGCATGCTTGACACCATTTTTCATCCCATGAGTTTGAACAACTCCATCAGATCCAAGTGCTTAATTTTGTGCCACTCAAACGCCAGCCCACTATGACAAAAGAAGAGGAAAGCATGGGTGATTTCTGTACTGTTGTCTACTTCTATCAGAAATTAACCTTATAATAGAACATGGTTATATTTTTGCCAGAACAAAGTCAGAACAGGGACATTATTACTGGTTCTCGGCTAATTTATTTCACAAATGCAAAGGGTTTGTGCCCAGCAATTAGCAGTGTTCAAACTTAAGCACTTTTGTTTTTACTTCTAGGTATCATTTCCTTTTGTAACAAAGTATTCGTGAATTATTTCATAGACTTAGTTTATGGCCATAGCATAAACTCACAGATATTTCAGGGTTTGATCTGGATCCACATGTTGTCTGTGTAATTATTCTTTAGGGCTTAAGAATTCACTTTTAATGGTAAATCAAGGGCTAACACTGTGAGAACAATTTCAATTGAATTTAAGATTGTAGTACAGCAAATTGCTGCCCATCAGTTGAACAAATTATGAAATTGCATTTGATATAAACTCAGAACAGTAACTGTTACAAAATTAAATGATACAGCATGTTCCCTAAAGTGGAGTGGATTTACACTACTAGTGTGTCCATTTTGAAATGACAACATTGCTAGAATGGATTACATATTTTGAGAAAAATTTAAATTGTAAAAAAATCTTCTAGATTACTAAAATCCAAATATGAATAACATATGCACACTTTATTTAAAAAGCACCTCCTGTACAATACCATGTTTTGACTTTCAGAAAAACTGTGACAAACATGGAAAAAATAAGGAAAGGAGGGAGGGAAAACATGAGCAAAGTACATTGTATGCATGCATGAAAAATCTCATAATGAAGACCAGTTACTAATGGCAAGAAAACTAAAAAGGGGGAGGAAGCATGGGGGAACAGAGAGAGTAACTGACGTAGTGAATATGATCAAAGTACATTATATGATTTATAGATATATCACAATGAAACCACCCTCATTGTACATTTTACAATTAATATGTGCTAATAAAAATGTGAAAAATATGTGTTTAAAAAGGTTTTCTTTTTATTCCCAACTCCGTAAATTTATTGACAATGAAAGCTACCAGGAAGTAGCTCAGTGCTAGAGCATGCCTAGCATTTTCCAGGTCCTGGGTTCAATCTCCAAGATACACACACACAATTTCTTTTTTTTACCAGTACTGAAGAAACACATAGAAATGTTACCTTCTCCAACTGAACTTGTATTTTTGTTTTTCCTTTTTCCATCTCTATAGCTAGGAACCTAATTGGCCAAGCTAAAGAAAGAATCAAATCTATTGCTTCATGGTGGTGTGAGCTGTGTGACTCTCCAAACCTCCAGGAAATCAAAACTTTGAAGGGAGAGTTGTTCCTGTGTCCTCACTAACTGTCCAGCTCAGGTGCCCTGGGAAGAAAGCATTTAGAACTGCTGAAAAGCAAAAGTTAGTAATTCAAATTATCATCTTCACATGGGCACTTAAAACTTTTGTTCAGCAAGAACAGATTCCAAAGAATTGAGGTGGGTTCAAAAATCACAAACAGTGTCCCATAAATAAATCACCATATTTATCTTACATGATCAAACAAATTTTAGTAAAGTAGCAGTATTGGTCTTTATTTCCTCAGTTTTTATTACAGTGCCTGGCACACAGTAGACATTTGATAACTACTTCCTGAATTAAATAGACCACAAATTGGAGAGGCTTATATGCCTTCTAAAATCTCCATATCAAAGATATATTTCACTCCTGGTATGTACTGAGTTTAAAGTATTTAAAGAGCAAAGAGAAGAACTATGTGGTCCTCATTTTTGAGGCCAGGGTGGAGAGGGGACAGCAGGGGTCAGAAAAGCACAGGCTGACAGCAGGGCTTCCCTCTGGCTACCAGAAAAGGCTCCACAGCACTCATTTCAGGAGATATTCCTGTTCCTGCTTAAACAGGGGAGACCAGGATAGTTCAACAACCCACCTCCTCTTAGACTGAAAGTTATGGACACTTCTGCATCAGAAGATAGTAACATCTCCATACCCACACAGAGATGGCTTTTTGATGTAAACCAGAATTCAAGAGCTCTCTGTCTAAAGGGTGGCCAAGCCCAAAGGCCGAACTTCCATGGGTGTTCCTGGTTCCCAGGCAGGACTGTCAGACCCTTTCATACATCAGAGAATTCTGTAGGTGAAGCAGTAGTCCTCAAACTTGAAAACCAATATGGAGGGAGCACCTAGGCATTTTATAAATGGACAGTCCCCACCTCCACCCCTGAATTTCTGGTTTCCTAAGAGTAAGTTACTTTTAGCCCCAACAGACCAGAGTTCTTAGGATGCTATGGGTGTATTGTGTGTAGTCAAGGTAGACAGGCTGTGAACTCTAGCATAAAGATGCACAGATTCACACAGAAAGTGAAGAGATCTGTGCAGTAGATGTTCCCCTGGAGAGTGCCTTAGCAGCTCTACACAGTTTCCATAGGAAGAGCCTCACTGTCTGTATAATATTCTGTGGTTGAAGTTTGCCATAGTAGGGCAGTGTACACAGTTTCAAAACCTGAAGCTAATGCTTCAAGAAGTCATTAGACGCTAATTCGTGAGTAGTCATACTTGGAATGCTCAAGCATGACTCATGTTAGTATAGATACTGCCCTAATATTTAATTTGAAAAATTTACTGTCCAAAACTCATGTGCATCATGAATGCAGACAAATCTGAAATACTGACTTAAAGGGACAAAATTTATTATTCTAAACTCAAGTGTTACCCAGTTCTTAAAAATTCTATGAAATTATCAATTAACTTAGTGAACTTGTTAAAATGGTCACAAAACAATCCAGTATTGCATTTTTAATTTTTTTGCATTTGTTCACAGGAGTCACCATGTTTTTGTTATTGCCAAAAATTATGCATTATGTTAAAATGGTGGAAACCAAAGCATTTTTGTGAAGTATATGTTATGTTTATGTGTGTGTATATATATATATATATCAAATAAACATTAAGCCAATTAAAAAAAAAAAGAATTAACCTAGAAGGTAACACACACGCACAGGAAATTAATATGAGTCAACTCCCTGTATAGCTATCCTTATCTCAACCAGCAAAAACACTTGTTCCTTCCTATTATTGCTTATACTCTCTCTTCAACAAAATTAGAGATAAGGGCTAATAGTTTCTGCTGGGTATTGAGGGGGTGAGGGGGAAGGGGTGGGGGCAGGGGGGAGAAATGACCCAAACCTTGTATGCACATATGTATAATAAAACAATTAAAAAAAGAAGTTACAGTGTAACTAAAACATCTTACCTAAATCACATGCAAAAAATAAAAATAGAAACATCAAAAATAGATCAGAAATGAGCACTTTCTTCTGAACTTAGAAAATAGAAGTAAAACTAATATGAAAAGGATTTTAGAGAATTTTTGCCAGTAACCTCATTCCCTAGACTGGATTTGCTTTTGTAACCCTGTTACCTCTCCTGAAGTGCATGTTTTAGAATAGGCAGTATGAGCTGTCCTGTCCAGTGCCTTTTCGGAGATCAGGAAGCCTTTTCAGGAACCACATTCCAACAAGAATATTAGGTAAGAGTAGGAATTTTAAAATATAAAATCCACATTTACTAATAATACAATCCAAATGTAGTAAAACCACAATTTTTAAATGCAGTGTTTTCATACTTACTGTGGGGAGAGTCAACAGTCCTCCATGGTGCAGATGGATCAGAGTGTCTGTTCCCTTTTCCAGGACCTCCTGCACCTCAGAGGGCACAGGGGCCTCTGCTGCACATGCCTCTAGCATGGTCTTTGCCTCACAGACTTTTAATTCCCCCACCAATTGGCTGACTTTACCACCAAAACTATATTCGTCTCACTGTAGCAGTTAAGTCTTTTTTCACTTTTTAATTTCATGCACAGAATTTAGTGGAATGCCTTGCATGTGTATAATAGACCCTCAATAAATTTTGAGAAAAAACTGGAATTATTGGGCAATAGTCTAAAGTGACTGCTGCTTCACAATTTTAAAGAAATGAGTGAATTCAATTTAGCAAAAATCTTTTGAAGTACAAGACCTCAAAAAACAATTATTGAGAAAAGAAATATGATGAAGGGAAGTTTTTATTACATATATGTATATACTATGAATATAATAGGCACATATTATATAAACACACAAACATATATACCCCTATTATAATTTTTGCTATAAAAATAATATTTGGAATGAAACAGGAATTGTCTTGGACTATTTTGAATTTATGGAAATACTAAATACACTTAATTATGAAATAATTCTTACCCTGGTTCCTCTTGCTTAGAGAGTTGCATATAGACAAAAAAAGGCTCAGTGCCATTTTCCTCCTTTGGAACATAGACCACTGTACATTTGAGCCAACAGGATTTCTTTTTGGAGACTTGTTTTCCTATTACAATACTCATTTTATTATTAAATTAAACACCCACATCATTGCCACTGCCTGGGCCAGATATAGTAAACTATACTGTGTAAAGTTCTTAAAAGGCACCTCTGAAATCACCAGGTCTCCTTTTTGTATTGACTCAGATTATGTCCAGTGCTGAAGTATAAGCAGAATCTATGGGAATAAAATGATTTTGTGCTATGAAAGTTACTTCTTCAAAAAAAATCATTTCAACTACCATCCTATTAATATAAAGTGAAAGAGTTCAATTGCATTCTTCAGGTTACTAAGATTTTTTAAATGTGTTCAGGACAAAATTATTCTATAGGCCTTTTGCCAGAGCTTACAGTTGATCATTAAGTGGAACACCAGGCTGAATTGGGAGGAGGGATAATCACAGGCGTATTGTAGATCCACGTCTGGCTGGACATAAGGAATCAGAAAGCCAGTGCATTTTCTATGGTAAAAGCAATTGACCTCAATTAGCATCTGTCTTACATTGCTTTATTTCACCATGCCCTAACCTCCTTACCTGTAACCATTCCCCAATGATTCTTTGGAGTTCTTAATAATTTCACAGACAGGATTGTCCAGTATTCTGATCTTCTAATTTAAAAAGGAACATTTGCAATGTAGGAGGTCCTGAATTTAGAAAAAGAGAGAGAAACAGCAGCAGATTACAGAAAGGTGCCAAATGAGGAGGAACTGTGTTCTGGAAAGGGACTTTCCATGTGAATTAGACAGTGGCAGAGCTACCAGGGCTCACCGTGTCTGTAAACTGGAAGAAAGACTGTGTTAAGTGAGACTTATCCCAAGTCTCCTCTCTATAATAAGATACATTTTAAGCTGACAAAGGAGAACCTTGAGCAGAAATGTAAGTTCACTGTAAAAACTCTAATGTCAAGTGAAAAGTGCACATTGTATCAAATGATTTATTAGCTACAGGAAGAGATTGCCCACTGACAACCTCAAATGGAAATTTTAAGTGTGGCATAACCTCTCATGACTACAAGACATTCTCAAACATTTAAGCCATTATTCCTTTTTTTCTCCTAAAAATTTCCATGATTGTGTTTAAGAAGGGTGGTGAAAAATACAATCAGTTAGTAACAGCCCAATTTTGTTTGGTTCTTGGAACATCATCTTTGTGTAGTGAACATTGATTGCAAAATCAGCTTTAAAGGAAATTAAAATGATCGGTGCTCTCAACCCTAGGAAACTGTCTGTAGAGCTGTTATTTTTAAAGCTGAATCAATATCTTACACCATTAATGATACTAAGCAAAGACAGAGGAGAAAATCGGTGTTGTTGGGAAAATTGATTTTTTTTCTCCTTATGTATTTTCATATTGATCTAAAAATTCACAACTCAAACTGCTGGGATTATAATGTAAATTTTACTAAATAAAGATTTGGAAGGAAAATTTCATAATATTATTTCCCTCTTTTTTTCTTTTTTTTTTCTTTTTATTTTATTCATATGTGCATACAATGTTTGGGTCATTTATTTCCCTCTTTATTGTTTTATTTCTATATACATTCAAACCATTCAACTCTATTTCATATGCACACAGAAATAAACACACACACACACTCACAGAGCTATATACAGAAACTTTTTCCTTTCATTATTGGAGAAACTACACATTTTAGAGTGACTTTTGATTTACACCTTGAGGTAGGGAGGAAGTCAAACAAAGATATCATCTTTGCAGTGAATTTTTACTACTCTCTTGGGTCATTAATCCACATTCACCATATGTGAATTTAAATAGATACCAGATGCCAAATGAGGATATCAGAAAGGAAATTGGAATTTGTAATAGCTTAGGTTTGGGGTAGGTGAAGATATTTTAGGCTAGAAGAGAACTTTGGGAAGTATGCTAAGAAATTACTATTAGGGAAAGGAATGTTTCAGATAATAACTGCCAGCCTACTCCAGATGTTCTTCAAACTGGAGAAATTGCAAAGGCAGAAGTGAGCATCCAGACTCACAGATGGCTTCTGCTTGCAGCACTTGCTGACTAACCATTTTGAGCAAATATTTTACTTTGATAGGTCCAATCAATAAGCATTCCAAAAACATTTTGCTAAATATTTTTATGAAATATTCCAGAATGCAATTGAGGGATCTTGCTGCTCATACCTGTGTATAAAGTTTGATTCCTTGGATGACCTCTTATTACACAGTTAATAGTAAAGTACAATTACAAAATATGATGTTTTACAAGCCACGTAAGGGAACTTTGCATTGAAGCAGTCAGTGTTAGCTTCCAGACCAAAATGAAGAGCTACATATAAGAATGAGATGAATTGGATGTGAGGGCGATCTGGCTGCGACATCTGTCACCCCACTGATCGCCAGGGTTGATTCGGCTGATCTGGCTGGCTAGGCGGGTGTCCCCTTCCTCCCTCACTGCTCCATGTGCGTCCCTCCCGAAGCTGCGCTTGACCGTTCTTCGGTCAAGGGTATACGAGTAGCTGCGCTCCCCTGTTAGAACCTCCAAACAAGCTCTCAAGAATGAGATGAATTTTCTAGATAGTTATAAGATTTGCAGGGGCAATTTCTTAGTCTTTTCTTCATGTTTACATGCAAACCATAACTCATGATAAATGAATATCAACATTTGTCAAATATTTGCTTTAGCCACTTTTATGAGAAGAAAACAGGAATATTTCTTGTATAGAAAGTTTAATGAGACAGTTATTTGTTGCAAAGACAAGCACTGCTTACCAAAGAAAATTGTTCAGTTTTAGCAAACTATAACAGTGTTTCTCATGGTGTGATTTGGTGACCACCATTATCAATTTCTTTGCAGAACATACACAAAATATTGAGTCAGTGATTACACATCTCCCAACTTTGCTCCAAAGACTCTGGAGATGTAAGACCAGAAATCTGAACTTTCAACCTAGCTTTTTAGAACTAAAGGGACATACAATATATTCAAGGAGACAAATTTAGAAGGGCTGTTTGGAGCCAAATTTTAAAAATGTAAATGCCAGGCTAAGAGGTTTAGATTTTATTCAGTGAGGAATGGAGAGCCATTGAGTAACTGAATTGCCTTCTGCGTATTTCTGAAGAATTCACAGGCAATTTCCTGAATATGAGAAATCACAAAGAAGCAGACAATATCAGATGTAGCCATGAAGTTTTGTACTTACCTAGTTAATGTCATTGAATAAAAGAAAGAGACAAATCAAAGGGGAAAGTATTGACTGGGTGAAGTGATGAGGAAATGATTAATTTGCTTATGTATTTTTGAGTTTAAAGCATGATCATCAAATCAGAAAGTGGACAACTGAGACAAAAACTGATACCCAGGTAGGAGACTCTGATTGGGTTACTAGCTCCTTGTGCTGAAAAATTATTGATGTTATACTGTCACTTATATCCATTGGCATTTTTTAATAAATGCTTGCTAGTTCTAAAGTTTTAGTAAGAAAATTTTTCCCATCCCACCCCAAAATGCCTTGCCCTTTACACAAATATTTTCCCTTATTTGAGTTTAGTAAATTTTGTTTTGAACTCTTATAAGCAAATCACTTTTTGTGAAGGAAGCAGTCCTTGTCTTTTCTGATAAAGACTACTCTATTTGGCATTATCTCATTATATATCAGTATGTTAGAATTTCAAGTGAAGGAGGTGGGAGGGGACTTTTAAATGCAGATGGGTTCTAAGGAAAATTCAACAAGATTGTTGGAGAATCTCCCAGCCAACATTACAATATCCCAAGACATGCTCAGTAATTGACTGGAAGAAGCTCATAAAGAGCATGGACTAGTGCAAATGTCACCATGGATTTCAGAGTACATATATTAATAGTTAGGTCCTTTTTCTATTATACCCCTAAGTCCTGAGAAGTACACTTTCATGGCTGCCACCAGTTAGACCCTATTATTTATTTCTAGATGGATTTGTTTCAAATATCTCTGTAACAAGGAAATGAAATAAGATTAGATTAGTTAGAGTGACTATAAGAAACTATTTTTGAATAATTTAAGCACGACACTATTCAAAATAAAAAATTCAAACATAGGCATTTTGTCTACAGACATTACAGCTATCATGACAAACCCTGTGCTTTTCTTCACCTTGGGCTACAATGAAGAAATTCATTTGGCCTCTGATTCCAAGTATGCCTTCTGTATATGCAACTATCTAGTCACCTATTATTCTGCCATATGTCACCCTAATTTTTTGTTAGCAAAATTTTTACCGGTCCTGGTTCTAATGGTGGTTGCACCTAAGGCAGAAGACACTCACACTTCACTAGATAAAGAGTTGTTGTTGGCTTTTGCCATACCACTCTTGGGAACATATGCAAGGGTATGTAAATCAATATATGAGAGATCCTGAACACCCATGTTTACCACAGCACTATTCCAATAGCCAAGCTGTAGAATCACTCCTGGTGCCCAGTAACTTATGACTGGGTAAAGAAAATATGGTTTAGATATACACAATGGAACATTATTCAGCCATAAATAAAAATGAAATTATGTTGTTTGCAAGAAAATGGATAAAAATAGAGATAATCATATTAAAATGATAAAATAAGCCAAGCTGAAAAAGTCAAATATGTTTGTTCAGATGTGAAATCTAGATATAAGTTGATAATAATGGAAATGGGACATGAATTTAAAAAGGAGACTATACAGGGTGTAGAATCAGTGGGAGGAGGAGGGAGATAGAAAAGGATACCTGGAGGTGAAGAGGTTCAAAGTACAGTACATGTATTTGTGTGAGGACAGCACAATGAAACCCACCAAACACTGCTTGAAAGGGGGAGAAGGTGGGAGATGACTTGTTCACAGTATACTAGACACATCTTGGAAATTTTCACAATGCAACTCCCTTGTACTGTTAGTAATTCCTAAAAATAAAGACTATATAAATTTAAAGAGTTGTAACTTTGATCAATTAATTTTGCATTAATCAGGCATCAATTCTATCAATGTTGGTGCTTTAAAGGGTTTATTATTTCAAATATAAAATAAAGCAACAAGAAACGATTAGCATAATAATTCTCTACTATGCTTCAAGCATCAACAATATGTCATCGTATGACTTCTCTAAATAATTGCAACCCAAACAATTTAAACCAAAACTTGTTTATTGCAGACACCAATCCTTCTTTTATCTACACTTTGTAAAATTCTGCAACTGAATATGAATGTTGCTTTCACAAAATAGCTAAAGCTTCGTTCTTCTCTGATTTCAGAATGCTCATATGAGTGATTCCTAGGACCAACTGTAACTCAGAGTTACTATGAATTTTTCTCCATAAACTTCCTGCATTTTTGTGACTGATATTCACATCTTGACTAAAACATTTTTTTTTAGAATTCAGCAGACAATTTAGAGGAATATATCTTTTTCCATTCAGATAATTCATGGATGAAGATGAGAAGCTGAGGTACTTATATAAGTATATATCAAAATAGGTAACTATAGACTATTTAAGAAGTTTTCTATTTTTAATTCTAATATAAAAATGATGTGTTATTTTTAGTTATGTTTAGTTTTATTTTCTCCATAATGGTATCCTATAAAATCAGTCCCTACAAGGAAATGAATCACTTAACATTCTATCAATAAATATTTTTGATCATCCACAAGGTATTACTATTTAGAATCAAACACATTATTTCCTACCAGTTGTTCCTACTAGCAGCAGTTCTGGTGGACAAAGGCAATCTTGGGGATGAATAAACTACATTTCAAATTATAATGCCAATAGTCACCTGAAATGAATTTACTAATAGAATTTTCTCCTCATTAATTTTAGTTTTGTTTCTGAAATTATCCCCCCCAAAATTTTTTAAAAATGAAACAAAATATCTAACTCAGTCATTAATCAACCTTTAAAATAAAAAATATTTTCAAAATGATACAAAACATTTCATTTTGATAAAGTTTGATTTATACAAATCTTATAAATGTTTAAAGATCATATACGAAATATTTGAAATTTATGAAAGGTGAATAAGCCTGCTATATATACCCTGAATATAAAAACCACTGTATTCTTGAATAGTTAAATATTTTTCTTTTTCTGGAACTGTCTGTTTTTTTATTCATGTTTTCAAATCTATTTTTGTTTTGCAATTCTATGATTAAAACAAAATTTGTTTAACAAGTAAGATTTTAAAAATGGGTACAGAACAAATTATCCTTGGACATCCTCAGGTTCTAATAAAATGGGTAGCAATACTGTTACCTAGAAAATTCTCTTTTCCAATAATCGGTCATAAAACCAGTAAAGTGCCTCTATTTGAAAACTGGGACTCAGGTCAATCTCCTGTAATCACATGCTGTGAAGGATAATTGTGTTTAAATTATCACTGAGGAAATGAAAAAAGTAGAAACTAAAGGTACAGTGGAGTAATTAAGTGTACTTCTATTTCTAAGGAACAATTTAAAATGTATAAATATAAAATTGACTTGTATTTTCAAAATAAATAACTAAAATATATATCAAATTTTAAAGGTTTGATGGCAGGAGAGAATAAAGCAAATGTCATGAACATTTGGTTTAATATCTAAAAGCCTCGCCTCAGAGAAACTGTTTTTGACTTAGTTTTCCCAACAGTGAAATGTTGGGAATGATATTGTCTTCATTGTCTCATTTTAATTTAATTTTTGGTTATTCACTATTTCCAGCAATTGAGCATAGTCTTCACACCTTTAAAGTTCCTTTTCAGGAAAAGTCTAAGGAAAATTTATTTGACTCTCCTCACTGGTGGCAAATTTATATATTTCTTGACTAAATACAATTTGAGGAAATGGCCAAAAGTCATTTAGAACCAAGACTGGTTGGCAAGATGGGTTAACAAGTGAACAAATGTTACTATTATTGTGACTTTTGAAAATGATGTTATCTTAAAGAGGGTTATTTCATTATGTGCTATCAACTGACCCATGAATTCTATAATTCATGTGCATTGGTAAGGACAGTTTCCTTTTCAAAAGTACCAGTTTGAAGAGCCAACTGCTTTATTAAAAATGAACCTCACGAATTTAAATCATAACTAACATCTGTTTCCAGGGTCAACTTAAGGAAGTAGCTGTGAAGAATCGTATCATACTGATTATGTAAACACCTTAATACATTTCCAACAAGGTGAATGTTCCATCAGATATAATGTTATCTACTGTACTTTCAGGTAAAATATGCAAAAGGTATCTCATTAGTATGAACATAGTTCTTCAGTTTCTTTTGTACCAAACTCAGGAGTTCAATCAAACTGTAGGAAACAATGTTCTTAAGGGTATAACGGTTTGGTCACATCAATCACAGCAATCAATGAATATCTATTTAGCAACAGTACACGAAGGGCAACGTGCCAGGTATTGAATTGGTGGCAGGGAGGAGGGAGAGTGAGGAATGGAGGAAATACCAAACAGGCTTTCATACATAATACCTGTTCTCAAAATGAATGTTCCATCCTTATTAAGGAATATTACATTTTATGAAACCAAGAAGAGAGTTAGTAGAAACATTCAAAGTCATTTTATACACATGATTCAGGACAAACCAAATGGCTTCTATCAAAACCATTGTCCACAACAAATTGTTGTAATTACTAAATAGCTGATTCTACTGATAATTATGAAGTTATCTTATATCTTAAAATATGATATACAGGAAGATCTGAGCAATATATTTTTACCCGGTGGATTTTTGTAATTCTACCCCAATCCATGAAGATAAGAGTCAAGAATAAATTATTTGGGGTGACAGAATTTTCTTCAATACAACAAAAAAATCTTAATTGAAGATCCAATTCAAAAAAATGAAATGCAAGTCAAACATTTTGTTTTGTGTCAAAGGCACCCTAACATTATAAGATGGGCATGTGGAATTTTCAAATGAGGTTCTTATCAGTTCCATATTTCAGGGGACAAACTTCATCCATAATCAGTACTTGAAATTTCAAATTATAACCAACACTAAGGTGCATAAAAAGCAATTATCTGCCTGAAAGATAGGTTTAGGCTGCAGTGACTACAATTTCAATATACTTAAAAGCATTCAATTTCTCTCTTGTCAAAGCCAGACTTTCAAAATGAGGTACTACCCAATCATAATATTACAATTTTGATGCTTATTTTTCATGGTAAATGTCTTTTGAAGCTTGTAATTATTCAATTCTTTGGAATATACCAATAAGAGATCAACTGTTCACCATATGGTAGGTTTAAGTCTGAAATCTAGTTTTTCCTTATGTGTGAAAAAAACAAGGTCTTACATTCACTGATTTAGTAATAACACTATCTAGAAAGAAAGAAGTTGATTTAGTTGCTTTAAATTTAAAACCTAAAGACTGAAGTCTGCATTCTAAAAACCAGAGGCCAACTTAATATTCTATATTATTTTAAAGACGCTAACTAGGAATTAAGCAACTCTCTTCCTAATAACTACAAAACAATTGAAAATATTTCCAAAGCAGTGGTCCTCGAATTATATAATTATCCTATTTTTAGGCTCCTTTGAGGTAATGAATTGCAAATATTTTAAGTCATCTTTAAGATACCAGACACTAAGAGGCTGGGTCCAAATAAACCCTCACCCAAAAGGATTGTTATTGCAAGATAAATGCTGGCAATGCACCCAGTGTCCTGAAAGTACAGAAGTTGAACTCACTCTTAGCTATTCTAGGAATTGTCAGGAATGTTCTGAAGGAGAAGTAAAATGTACCCTGGAATTTTGAAGTAGAAGAGTTTATTATGTGGGCAAATGAGTAGGTATTCTGTAAGGAAGAAGTGGTGTTTGCAAAGGGGCAGAGGTTTGTAAGCAACACAGCCAGCTCTGACCATCACACATGGTTTGGTAAAGCAATGGTGCAGGTGAGACATGGGAAGTTACACAGAATCACCATTGTGGCCTTTTTTGCTTGGTTAGAGAGGTAACTTTTTCCTTCTGTTATCTTCTTCATACTGATGTCTTTGTAATCCTAGTGCTGGCAGGCTTGATGATGGAGGGACTTGTACCATGGTGTAAGAAGCTGATAGGATATCCAAGGTTCCTTTTTCTGAAGTAATAATTTTAGTTGATGATTTGAAGGATTAAAAATTTCTCAATAAAACCAAGTTTGGGTATATTATGGAGAGGATTTCAGGCCTTACAGACATTGTGAAGTGAAATTAGATGCCAGTGAATTGCCACAATTGTGATTGGTCACTTAGAGCAAAGCCCCTGACTTTGGGATTCATATTCTACTCCTCCATTAGGAATGCTGAGGGAGCAGACTGGGAAATGCTGCTGAGGGAGAGGCAGCCACTGAAGACTCAAGCAGGAGAGTGAAAGGAGCCTGCTTATTGTCAGATTATGGTAGCATTATGGAGGATAAGGTAGGGGAGAGGGAGACCTGGCACAGAGAGATCATTTTTAAATTGACAGCAAGTAGTATGTATGGGAGGTGAGGAAGGAATGAAGGCAGAGGCAGTGAGCATGCAAAACAGAGGTGAAGGCAGAATCTGTAATAGTGCCTAGGTCCTATGACTGGGACATCTCCCTGTGTTATTTCTCCATCCATCCGTCTACTGAGCCCTTGAGTGGTTAGCATGCACCATGCCTACTCTAAGCCAAACTCTGTAGACAAAAAATGATCAAGAAGATAGGAAATATTGCAGGAGAGACTTAAGAGTCATTTTTATGTCTGCAGCGAAAGTAGAGTAAAATTACATGCATTAAAAACATTAGGAAAAACATTTCTAGTGCCTATCATAGAACTAACACAGAGTGATGTACATAATTAGTAAAAATTTGTTCAGCGAATGAAGTTAGTCTTGATAACGGCCTTTTGCAAGCATGATTTAAGGGGAGAAAAGGTAGGAGAATGGAGTGCAAGTATCTCCTATACCGTTTGAAATGTAAAAAGAAATTATCTCCATAAAGCAAGAAAATATTGCTCACAATAAATCATTCTTTTATAACATGCAAAGGAAAATCAGATAATTTTCCCCCCACTAAACATTGCTGGTAGCTGTTCTAAGAAATATTCTCCATTCCTAACCTTCCTAAAATGAATTTTTAAACGAAACATTAAAAGCATGCTTTGCAAATCAGTTACCAGAAAGCACAATAATGGGCAAGCTCACACAGCTGTATAATAAGGCCACTTCACTGGTCCTCCTTCTTCGGCAAGCAATTTATAAGTGCAAAAAATTAATCAAAATTAGCATCACATCCTTAGGTCATGTTTTCTTAAATAAATATTATATATTTTAAATTTCTGCATAATCTGCTTTGACAGTTGTGAAAGTAAACCCCATATGAAAATCCCAAGAGTAAAGCTTTTGCAGAAAGCTCCTGTAATATGTTCTATTTTTTTCTGCATGCAATTTTTTTAATCAGGTCAACAAGTCAGGTATGAATTTAATGTTTTTCAAATATCTCATGCTATTAAAATAATGCCTTACATTTCATAATACTTTACTGTTTGCAGGATGTTTTTGCATAATACACTCATTCAATTCTAAAAACCTCCCTTTGATATAAGTAGGAAAGACTTTCCTCTAATTTTGCAAATTTGTAAAGTCAGGTTCAGAGGGATTAAATAACATACCTATGCCCATTTAACTATTTATTGGCAAAATACGGCTAGTTTTTATACATTAGCTAGGTCTGGTAACATTAAGGAAATGACAAGGTAACTGATGACAAGACAGATACAGCCATGTATTCATCCGTTCAGGAATCCAACAAATGCTTACTTTGAACTTCCTGTGCCTTAAATTTTGCAGTATTTGCTGCAACAAACGAAAGACAAGACAGTCATGGCCCCTTTGTCCATAAGCTCACAGTCCATGAATACATTTACATTGCCAAAGAAAAATTAGATCAAATACATTTTACCAACTAAATGTGTATTTTGTGCTTTTCTTTCTTATTTACCTATTCTTTAAATATTTCAGTTATATTTTCTACCATAGATGGAAAAATAAAAAGAACTTCCAGTTTTTGCTAGAACTACATGTAGCTTACCACAGCTTATCACACATGTTACCACTTTCATTCTAAAAATTTACCCTTGTTAAAATTTCTGGAATAATGAAACGCTACCCAGAAATCTTACAACACAGCTTCCTCATCTGATTAATAATCAATATTTCTGAAATGACAAAACTTTTGAAAATATTGTTTGAAGAGAACAGCTGTAATTTTTGGCAGAGGCTATGAATATATTTCATTTATATCTAAATTTCTATAGCTACCATAGTAAAGGAATGAAAGAGCTATTAGTCAAACAAAGAAACAAAAAATTGATTTTTTTCATCTAGTCATAAACTGTAGGCATGTCTTCTGATTTCTTTCTCAGAATTTTTTCTCTTGAAAGTTTGCCATCAACACAAAATAGTGGAAATAAACATCCTATTTAAGTTTTTAAAAATAAAGAGGCAGGAAGTCCAACTTCATGGCTTATAAAAAGAATAATACCAAATATGAGCCAGTCAGTACTTAGTACATCATCTTCCTACCTGGCCACAGAATGGACAGAATGGAGGCTTTTTATTGGAGAGATTAAATCAAACAGGAGGACATTTTAGCTAATATACTGGACTTTGAAAGCTGAAACAAATCCAACATTTTTCTTTCCACTGACATATGGTAGATTGATCTGCACCAAGGTGACTTCAAATTCTATTTAGTTTCATAATTTTCACATTACTTGAAATATGTAATTGAAGCTCAAAAGGAAAGTATGGTTTAGGGAATGTAGTGAATTCAGAGACTGAACGATCTGGATAAGCTTTATATAAAAATGAGGCTTGGTAGAGGTATTGAAAGATGACAATTGGACTTGCACTGTAAAAAGGAAGTGAGAGGAGAGGTAAAGAAGCATGATTATGAAAAACAGAATAGCATGAGTAAAATGTGTGTGTGTGTGTGTGTGTGAGAGAGAGAGAGAGAGACAGAGAGACAGAGAGAGAGACTCAGGAAAGCTTCTAAACCAGTAAGACTCAAGAAGTTTTTCACCAAGATATAGTAGTCTAAAAGGGTAGAAAGTATATCCTTTGGGAGAGGGGACAGGTGTAATTACAAAACACGTTGTTAATTTTTGAGAAGGCAAGAACCACTGAAGGTTTTACAGCAATGCTTTGACACAGATGAACCTGCAATGGTAAGCTGCATGGACTAAAGGAAAGGTTGGTGGAGAAGGAAACTACTTATGGAAACTATGCTGAGAGGAGAGGAGGGTTCCAGCTGTGCTGCACAGCCATCATCTCAGAGGTGAGAATTCATTAGCTAACTGACTATATAGCCAGCTGTAAAGCCCAAGCAAGACTCCTAATCTATATGGACATCAATTCCATTTTAGTATAAAATGATTTCCCTGAATGAAATACCTAAAGCCTTTCTCTCTCTAAGGTTCTATGTAAGTTTGAGGGCTCATTTTCAAACTGCAACTAATAGCTTTCTAATCCACTGAGAAGCCTGTTAATGGTCCCTAAAATGCACCACTGACTTCTGGGTAACCTGCCTCTCTTGTAATACATTTTCTGGGATGTTTCCAGCTTGTGGCTCTTCCACTTATTGTGTGCCACAGCTTGCCTTGGACCCAGCTGTGTTGGGACTCCCAGTGTTGCTTTACTTTAACCAGTTAGATTTGTGACATTTAAATGAGTTGTTCTGACTCATTTTTGAAGTCTTGGCTTCACAAATATGTGACTGCTGCTCTTTTATCTCCTTCAAGGCATCATTAATTCAGAAGCCCCAAAGCTGGAGACTTGATTCCTTTTTGATTAGCCCTATCAGAATAAGAGCTGCTTAACTTACTCAGCCTGTGATAACTGTTTTCTACTCTCATCTGAGAACAAATGTGGTCTAACATGAAATATAGGAAATTAGTCTCTGAATCTCTGAACGTTGATTCTGTTAAAAGCCTTCTTTAGTTTCCCAAAATACTTTTGCCTCACAAACACAGTTACATTATTTTAGGTCACCATTTAATTATTGTCTTATACTTATTATTTTGGTTTCAATGTCAGCATAGAAGAGTCTAAAATAATTCCTGGCATTCTAAATTCTATGTAAATCTTCATAAATTCTGACTCTTGAAATTAAGGAAAAGGTAAATGTACCTTAAAGTCTTTATTATTTCCAAACTGATATATGTTATTGTTGTTATGATTTGTGATGCAATGTTTCATCTTTGGTATGTATATGTATATCGCAGAAAGATACACTTACATACTAGTGTGCTTTGCCATACACACAAAAGTAGCCAAGGCAATTTTGTTTTTGTTTCTGTTTTTTCTGTCCTCAAAGATGATTGAAGTCCTTTATATGCAAGTATAAAAATAGAATAATGAAACACGTTAAAAAGTTTTTTGAAAAGAAGGGAGGAAAAACAATAATCGAAGGGGTGAATTTAATCAAAGTACACTACATGCATGTATGGATCTATCACAGTTAAACCCCATTGTATAACTTATATACACTAATAAAAAATTAATAAAAGAAACACAAAAAGATAACATAGGCCTCCTTCTCTCATAAACTCAGGTGATTTCACTATTTTTCACTTCCACATCTGCCTTCGTGGCCTTCCAAGCAGCAAGATATTTTGATCTACTGTATCCACATTTCTGAGAGCTACCTGCCAGCATGGCATGTCATGTCTCACCTACCATGGCTGTGTCACTTTGCTTTGTATTGTGGTCACAATGAATTCCTTGGAGCTTTTCTAAGCTGATTCTGCTTATTACTTTAACTACAAACTCAAGACAGTGTCTTGGGTAACCTAATGAAAGATCCCCAGCCCTCAAGGTCTCAGAGGCAAGATATTTTTTCCCTGAGAGTGACAAACATCCATTTCAAAAACATATCATTATTAATCTTCAAAGACTCCTAATGGCTTATCAAGTTAAGAACAAAATCCTGAGGCTCACAATTAGATGCCTTCACAACCTTATCATTTTCTTTTCTTATGGGTAGCTTTTGCTACTTAAAAATGGAACCACTCATTGTAGTCATCAAAAATTCCATACTAACTCTTCCACTAGAGTGTCCTTTCTGCTCCAACATTTTTTGGCAAGGTCCTAACAGCATTTTAAAGCCAATCTGAAATTCCCATATCCTCCAATAAAGCCTTTTTCCTATTATATATGTCTAAAATAACTGTTTTTCATGCCTGAATGAATGAACTCCAATCAATGGGTTCTCCTTTTCCTTTTAATCTCCAGAAATGTCTGTAACATTTTAAAACATGATTTATGTTCTAGTTGTTTATTGTGTTTCCCCCTCTCTTTCTACATGCACTGAAATGTAACTCAATGAAAGCAAAGATATATCCTATTCATTTTTATATCCCTCTGAGCATATGCAGAACATATAGTAGGTACTTGGGAAATTTCTGTTGAATTGGCTTAAATTATGTGTCATAAAAGCTGCTAAAGTCAGTCACAGTGGCTCACACCTGTAATCTAAGTTACCTTGGAGGCAACATAGGAGGCTCACTGTTCAATGCCAGCCCAGCAAAAATGTTAGCAAGACACTAGTTCAAGAACAAGGCAGGCATCTTCTGTAATCCCAGCCACAATGTAGATAGGAGGATTGCAGTCTGAAACTGGCTCTGGGAAAAAGCTTCAGACCCTATCTGAAAAATAACTAAAATAAAAAGGGTTAGGTGTATGACTCAAGTTGTAGAACATTTGACTACGAAGTGTGAGGACCTGAGTTTGAAACGCTAGTACCGCAAAAAAAAAGTAAGGCCTATATGTTCCATAAAGGATCGCAGGCTGTCAGTGAGGTTGTCAATAGTATCTAAGTAGCCCAGTATTGAATTCAATAAGTATTAGTGTCAGTTAATTTTAGTTAGTACTAGTAATTTGTTCTGTGACTTCATCACATTTTACCCAGTACCAAGTCTCTGTGTCCTCAATTCTAATTACCTGGCATTTATCTTTCTTTAACCCTGTTAGCATATGTTTGCTTCTGGTGATAACACAAAATTAGAGATGAAAACTGAAAAATATGAACAAAAAGGTGTGTTTCATCCATATACACACTGCAGACAGAGGATACATTAATTTATTATTATAGAGCTAATTCTGAAACCTGGTGATTCATTTAATCATTCTGTTAAGGTTGTATCTTCCAGGTTTTCTACTATAAGGCCCTATTTCTCTCTTTGAAATTAGTAAATATCTTATAAAAAGGTAATTAGAGATTATGTAAATATCTTCTCTAAATTTTTTCCACTAATTTTAGTATCTATCAGTAATTCTTTCCTGCAGTTATTATTACCTTATTAATTTGCCTAAGGATGATTTTCAATTTCTGTCATTTCACTTACATTTATTAGTTGAATTTCTACTGAAAAGCACTGCTCTCTTGCTCACCCCATTTAAATAATTTAAATTCATTTATCATTATTGACTAGTCGATGTTTATTTTATTTGATGGTTTTTTGCCCAGTACCATCCTCCTGTATTTTTTTGCTAAAATTGTCTCAGATTTGGTTATTAGGAGCTCCTTCAAGTTGGCTCTTGTGTCCTTTCAACATGTTCCCCATTTACTTCACGGGGTGCTTTCACAACTTCTGGTTCTAATACATATTATGACTTTTATATTTGCTCCTCCCCAGGACTTCTATCAAGGAATCACTACTAGGGAACCTGTTTCCTTAGGGAGAGTGGTATTCAGAGAGGAAGACTGAGGTGCTAGATGTTTTTGCTTCTGGGTCCTCTCAGGATATAGAACCAGGAATCCGGTCTATGTAAATTGAAACATCAGACACATTTGTATTTATTTTTGTAGCTATTTGTCTGTAAGCATATTTTTAAAAAATTAGTTTGCATGGATATCTCTGATTCTAACACCTTGGAATTATTCTTGTCTTCTGCTTTTCCTTATTTGTAACTCACTATTTATTTTGTTCATCAATCCAAGTATATAAATAGATTGGCATAGTTTCAGAATTGTTCAGCTATCATCATGATAGTTATTGAAATGTAAGTTGTATATTTGTGTGAGTATGTATCAGTAGGAATGGAATATGCTGTTAATTTTAGTGCAGGTTTTTCAGGTTTCTGTTGTCATCAAACTACATAACATCAGCATGTCAAATATATTTATTGAAAATAAGTTCTTAAATGTCAAAATGTGGCACTTATTTTAACATCTCATTTTTTCTATGTATTTCAATATATTTATTTTTACTGTGTATATATTATGTCACAGTCTTCTGCATCTTTTTTTATTGCTTTGCTGTGTGTGGGCATTTACAAAAGTTTTACAATGTATCAAATATATCATACTTGAATTCACCCCCTCCATTGCAATTACATGTTGGGGAGGGCTCATTTCTATGCTCAGTTTATTGAGATTTTATGACAATTAAAGGAGTTAGAAGATGTAGAATACCGGGCTGGTGGAGTGGCTCAAGTAGTAGAGCCCTTGCCTAGCAAGCTTAGCAAGCCAAGACCCTGAATTCAAACTCCATTACTGCCAAAAAAAAAAAAGTGAAAATACTTACAACAGTGCCAAATAGCAAGCATTCAATAAATGATTATTATTGATCATTTTCTAACTTTTAATTTTTTTCATTATTTTAAATTCTTTTTGCATATTTCCCTTTGTTTTGTTTTGTTGTCATTTTCCTCACATAGTTTGTTGAATGGCCAATTTGTTTGTCTTCAGCTTATTATATTGAATAGCTACTATTAATATGATTTAGATATTTGGTATTTTGTAGACATAGACTTTGATTCAACTGAGGGAACCTGCAAGTCAAGACTTGATATATAGTCATTTGGGGAATCAGTGTGTAAAATAATTACCTCCAGAAAAGGCAGCTTTTAATATAACAGGAAAGTTAGCCAGCTGGATGTCTCTTTTAACTTGGACATGGTTGTTGCAGTAATGAGCATTTTGGGGACGTTAGAACATGTCTCAGTGACATGTGGGGTCAGACCTGAGAGCATTCAAAAGAAACTCAAAGCTAATGGTCTCCTTCTTGCAAACCAGCTCAACTTACAGTTCACAGAGTCAATGGCCTTTGACTCTAATGGTTATGTTGTTGCTTAAAAATTCACATACATGTGGCTTAGCAAGGGAAAAAAGAAATAACTATTCAATGTCTAACCTTCTTTTTCTTTCTCTTCCTGTTCTAATTTCAACTTCTCACCTCAAAATATATGTATAATAAGAAGGAAATCCTTACGAACTGTTACAAATAATAATTCTGCTCCTGACATTATTTACATTTAGATATTTCAGAAAAACAAAGTAGTATATACCCCAAATTTGTGGAAATACCATTTATTTCCATTGTTCTCTTTCCTTCTGCTTAAGCAGAAGTATATAGAAATGAAGAGCTAATGTCTTTTATGCCATCAGGTTTTAGCTGCTCAAGTTCAAAGTTAAATCTTTTTTTGACCTGCATTCTCTGAATCTTATAAAACATACTTAATTAAGAAAACAAACATAAGGGTTGGGGATTTAACTCAGTGGAAGAGCGCTTGCCGGGCAAGTGCAAGGCCCTGAGTTGGGTCCCCAGCACCAAAAAAAAAAAAAAGAAAAGAAACATAGACTTTATAAGTCCATTAAACTGAGACTTGTCAGTTTACACATCAGAAAAGTTTGGTTGAATGAGAAAGACTATTCATTAGAATGTAGATTCCTAAAAATGTTAGTGAGGATGATAACAATTTAAAATATGTCCTATCCAGATACACTTACAGTACAGTTTGGTATTTTAAAAATTCTTTGGTATTTGTTCTGGAGGAGGTTCATCCCAAGTGGTACCTTTCGAATATTCCAATAGAGCAGTTTTAGCAACAGGTAATTATTTACTCATTATGGTGATTTTCATAAGTATCTCTCTTTAAACCGAAGCAAATACCTGGGGAGCTTCAGTCAGCCTGAATAGGGATTCTTGTCAATTAAAACTACATACTTTAGCATGAAATAAATTAGTTAAAATCCAACTAATTTATATAGTAATCACTCAAGCCTCCATTAATATACCTGCATAAAAAATGAATAGCTTAGGAATACCTTGGCAAATATTGAAAGAGATCATGTTAAGTATTTAAAAGTAGAAAACTTTTTTGAATTTTAAAAACCTAATTTAGAATTGAGAGTGAAAAAGAGAGGAAAAAGTCCATAGGTTTGTTTCTTTGAAGTAATAATTTGCAAGCAAGCTACCCTGAAGTCTCTGTGTAATTCCTCTTCTTGCTTTTGATTTTTCTCCACATCTTCCAAAATCTAAACTACCCATACTTTGTGGAAATCCAAATGCTTATCAGCCCTCCTCAATGCTTGAAAAAATCTTTCTCAATCAATAAGATAGGGTAAGCTATTTTGAGGCTGATAAAAAAAAATCCAAAACCTCATTGGCTTATATGACAAACCTTTCTTACCAACTCTAGTGTCCGTCATGCTTCTGTGGGACACTGTATTCCAATGAAGACCTCACTCTTGGACTCAGATCCGGGGAAATCCTATTACCTAGACGTTGCCTGCTGTAGTAACAAAAAGAAGAGAACAGAAAGAGTTGCATGTGGCTCTTAAATGTTTATGTCATGAAGTGACACTTATCACTTCCACTAACTATTTTAATGGCAAGAGCAATGACATTGCTGCACCTAACTTCAAGAGAGCAAGAAACCATCTTGCTTATGCTAGAGGAACAAGGAAACAAAATCATGTACGTTGGTAATGCCCACTACATATCTGAAACGTAGCCAGACATCCTTTCCTTCATAATCAAATCCAATCATTGAATTGGAAAAATCTACCATCAGTTCAGCTCTTTGCTTTTGCACCCACCAATAAGAATGACTGTTACATTTCACTGATGGTCATTCTGTTCTGACTGACGAGTCTCAATTACACATCTGTAAAGTAGGACATAACTTTATTTCTATGTTTGACTTTATTTTACAGTTTTCCCACCGTGCCAGTCACTGCTTCTGCATTAACAGCACAAATGCTTCATAATTATTTAGAACACTATTTTTCCATCTTTTTAAACACCAAAAGAGGAATTCATGTTTGCAGGAGAATTTGTGCTACAATATGCTGTAATATATTCCACAATTTTTATATGTCCATACCAACTACTCATAAAACCTTCAACTCCACTAAAAGTGAGAAGAAAAGGAAACCAGAGTTGGAATGGCTGTCCTATTCAAATCTCCCGTTATTAAGGAACATAATTAACAGAAGTCCAGATGGCATACCAAATTATAAATAATGTACTAAAAGTAATGAATGGGTTTTTCCTATGCTTTGAGAAAATCGTTAAAGCTTTTCAGTGACCCATGTTTCTAATTATTTCCAGAAGGTCTCTGACTGCCATTTCTTGCCTTTGTGGGACATTTGAAAAAGGAGGCAAGATTAACCCATTCAATCTGACCATTCTTGTGTTCCCCAAAGATCTTCATGAAGAAAAAGACAGAGTTGCACCTGCTGTTTGCTTTTTAAATTTCTCATTAACACTATTTCTGTAGATGCTAATGAGCTGTAATCCAAAGGCTAATTTACTGGTTGTGCGTTCATCAAAGAAATAAGGGAAAAAATGGAGGTACAATTCCATGTAAGCATGCTTGATACATTTAGGGTTTTTTTTTTTTAATATCTTAACCCTTTCCAAGGGTGCTAACTTCATAGATCATTGATAAGTATTTATTGCACTACATTAGCCAGCTTGAATAGTTTGCTTCTGGTTTCCAGCATTGTTGAAGGCTGATGCTTTCAAAAAAATGAAAACCTTGTGAAGTGCCATAAATTTGTAAGCATTTTCTTCCCTGACACACAGCTTTATCTAATAGTAAGGACCACTTACACTGAACTAACAATTAGAACGTGAACCTTGCAGTGCCAGGCACAGTAAAGGTGCCTTCACTTTAGGTGAAGACTTAAAACCTCACCCCTGATGTAAAACGAAAGTCAGACTCTTGTGACAGAAAAGCCCCAAGAACTGGATAAACATGTTCACTTAATACATTAATGTTAATTTTAGTCTGGGGTTGTAGGTATATAAGGAAGTCTACTCTAGTTACTAGCCTTTGTGATAATCTGAATAATGGCCCCTCAAAGATGTCTGTGTCCAGATCCCAAAATCTATGAATGTATTATCTTACATGATTAAAAAGAAAAAGGTTGTGCAGATGTGATTAAATGAAGGCTCTTGAGATGGGTGGATTGTCCTAGATTATCTGAGAGGAACTGATGTAATCACAATAGTCCTTATGAAAGGGACTTAGAAAGCATCAGAAGACAAGCCAATGAGGTGATGGAAGGAGACATTGTAGCATGTGTTTTGAAGATGGAGAAAAGGGCCCTGTGGTGATTTATCATGATTGTCAACTTGCTTAGATTGAGAAAGTCCTAAAAGATTAATAAATGACAACTATGGGTGTGTCTGTGGCATTTCCAAAGATGATTCAATCATAATGGCTCTGGCCAATGAATGGTTTAATCCATTGATGAATTCAAAATTTGTTATGCAATAGAGGGTCATAGAACTGTGCAAAGTTAGGCCTGGTTGGAGGGAGTAGGTCACTGGTGGCTTGTCCTTGAAAGCTATATTTTGTTCTGGCCCCTTCCTAATACAGATCTGATCACTGCCTGTTCCCCATAAGCTGAACAGCATCCTCTTTCACAGGCTTCTGCCACCATGATGTTCTCACTTACCACAGACCCAGAGCATAAAGCCAAGAGAGCATGAACTGAACCCTCTGAAACTGCAAGCTTAAGATAAATCCCTTCTTGTTTAAGTTGCTTATGTCAGGTATTTGATACAGGGATGAAAGACTAACACAAGCCACAAACCAAAGAATACAGGCAGGCAGTAGAAACTGGGAAAAGCTAAAGCAAGGAGTCTTCCTCTCTAGTCTCAAGAAGACACCACCCCTGTTCACATGTTGACTTTAACCAGGTGAAACTGATTGCAGACTAATTTCCGAACTGGAAGATAATGAATTAGTGTTGTTTTAAGCAATTACATTTGCAATAATTTGTTACAGCAACAATCAGAAATTAATATAGCCTCTATGTAGTAAATTGAAATAAAATCTATTTCAAGAAGAATGAATTTATGATGCTAAATATATCAACAGAATATCTTAAATGTAAGGTTTTAAAATGTTTTCCTTTGTAGTCATTTTCAAATGTTGATCATTCTTACTTTTCAGCTCCATATTCTCCTAGTTGTATCTAAACTTTATTTTATCTTAAGATAAACTCTGTTCAGTATCAATGGTCTATTATCATTATACTTAAGAAGCATTTTAAATTTTAGCATTAACAATTCTTTTCCATTAAATTATATATTTATAAAATTGTTCTTTAATATCCCCCTTGCAAATATTTTTAACCTCTGGGAGAACTTACTAGCATTTCTATATTAAAGATAAGAAAAATGTTAGCATTTATTAATATATCCATCATTTGATAATATCTGTTCATTTCGTGGAGATCAGAGGGATCATTGGTAATCATGACCTGGACACAGGAGGGTGACATGTGCAGTGAATCTAACTGAGCTGAAATCTCATGGTTAGTTCTACCTTCAGATTTTCTCTTTGATTTTTCTGCTAGTATCAATAATAAGCATTACTGCTCCTTCAGGGAAATTTCTTGTTAGAGCATAAATTTTTTGAAATACAAATTTTAAATGGCAAAATCAGATCTGGAATCTTCCAAGTATAAGCCATTATTCTGACTTTTGGTTTAATCATTCACCAAGTACTTATTGAGCACCTAATAAGCAACTTGCCTGTTTCATTGACTTGATCATGTTTCAAGTCTCTGGAAAGTACAAGAATCTTTGGACCTGACTATTGGCTGAGAGTGCAGTCCCAGATGTTATTTTGCTATTTCTCTAAACATGGGTTTGAAAATACTGATTAGCTGATTTACCTTGTTTGCCTTCAAAAGGAATGAACCTTTAAGTTCACATTGTGTTTCCACTCGTGTGTTTTCTATTAATTGGTGTCTGAAGAAGAGCAGAATGAAGCTCATGACTGAACATGTCAAACCATTCCATAATTAATATTCCAAAAGGGACTTTCTTTGTCATAGTCCAGTTGATGGACTTTTCCTGCAAGCATGATGACAGCCCCATCTGCCTTTGATAAGTATATCCAAGTAATTTTTCTGTGAGTTTCAGATGGCAGATAAAATTCAGGCATTTTTATTAGCTAATGTCCGTAATGGGAACCATTGCTATGTTTACTTTGTGAAACATGAGAAGTCCAGGCTATATAAGGAAAAAATTGAAAACCAAGGAAGTACATGAGGGAAGGAAAGGGATAGTACTATTCAGAATTAAGTTTAATAAACAAATCTCTGACTCCAGAGCTTTAAAAATATGTTCCATAAACAAAAAAACTAAATTTTTCATTCCAATATTTTTCTATAATTTTAGCAACAGTGCTCTTATAAACCACCAGCATGCTATAGTTAATAGTCATGAATTGACAGGAGTACAACCTTCCTTATCATTTAAACACATCAGAAAATTTACTTTTTGAAAATGTGTTTTGGTCTTTCAGAACAAGATTCAGAATTGGGGGAAGGAGGAAGGGCATGTAAAAATTAATATTTATTAATACTGGCCATTTCAATATTCATGCTTCTCAAATTGTTCAAAAGATTTTTTACATCATAAATTAATTTATTATAAAGGTGAGAAATCACTTAACCTTGTTGGGCATGGTAGCACATGGCTATAATTCCACCTACTCAGGTGGCAGAGGCAGGAGGATCAAGAGTTTGAAGCTAGCTCAGGCAAAGTTAGGAATACACTGCCTCAAAAACAAAATGAAAACAAAAGGGCTATGGGTGTATAGCTCAAGGGGTAGATTGCTTGCCTAACATGTTAGAGGCCCTGAGTTCAATGCTGCTACAAAAACTTTTTAAAAAGAAGAAAAATAATCCAATTTCTGCCTATATTTCTTTTGCTGTTCATGCCCTTATCTCTAACTTTCCCTGAAACTCAGTTGGTACTAGAGCTCAGATCCCATGTACAGAGTAGAGAAATGAGGTTTAGAGAAGTTTAATTTTTACCTTGATTTTGTACCTACCTTCCTAGGTGAACTTGAACCAGCCATTTTAAATTCAGGTTTGTTTAGTTTCCAGAGTAGACATTGATTTATTTTCACTAGAGCTATTAATAAATCAGATATTATCTAGGTTAGTACCTGGTTCTACAGAATATTGACCAAAGGTAATGACACTGAGCTCTTGAAAGTTTAAGTGGCTCCACTAAGGCTCCATAACTGTTTTCTGGGAAACAGACACTGATCTAGGCTTTCTGATGTCAAGCTTCAGAGTTCATTATTGCATCAGTCCTCTCATGTTGAAAAGAATTGGAATTTATATAAAGAAATTATGTGTTGACTCCATTTTGAAAGGTGCAAGGGCACAATTTATTTCCTATAATCTACCATTTAAGGGATAAGATCCACTGTTTAAGGCTGACATCTTTGTTAATGGTACAGTAATAATGGAGTTGGGAAGATAGACAATGGTTAAGTGTTAGGTTTCTCCCACTCAGCATCAACTTTATAGTTATTATAGTGATATAGTTGTTATAGAATTATAGTCAGCATAACATACCTGTTGGGTATTTCTACCTTTGCAAAAAAAAAAATCACCCTTCTTCACTAATTTTTTCCTCTCAACTAGTTCAAATTACAAAACATGATTTTTCCTCGATTTCCATTTGAAATATAAATACTACAGAAAAAAATAAGTTATTTGCTCATTTCTTAGTTTATTTACTTATTTTCTTACATCTAACTTCACTCCATAAAAATTTTTAATCTTGTCATTTGTGACAATGCAGATGAACCTAAACGATATTATCTTACGTTAAATAAGCCAAGCATAGAATGTCAAATGTTGTATGATGTGAAATCTGAAAGACTTGATCTCTAGAAGTAGAGAGTAGAATGGTGAGTTACTAGGGGCTGGAGTGGTTTGAGGTGGAAGTTGGGAGATACCAGTCAAAGAACACACATTTTCAGTTGGTTAGAAGGAATAAGTTCAAGAGATCTATTTTACAGCATAGTGCCTATGAGGCATAATATATTATATTCTCTTTTTTTCTTTTTGATACAGAGTCTAGCTCTGTAACCCAGACTGACCTCAAACTCAAGAACTTTCTCTGCCTCTCAAGGGCTATGATTACAGGCATGCACAACTCCTGGCTACAATATTCTTAAACAATGGTAATCAGGTGGATATGCTGCATTCTTATCACAAACACAATAACCTTGTTAATTAATGCATATGTTAAATACCCAGATTAGTCATTCAGCAATGTAATGTACTGTATATCTTATACACAGTAAATATATTCAATTCTATATCAATTGTTTTAAAAAGTTGAGTCTCATAAAACACACTTTAACAGTCAATTATATGTGAAAAATGTTTTAAATTTTTATTTAATAAGATTCTTTCTCAAATGTTTGACATGGAGTGAGCATAGATAGAAAGGGTAAGGAGTCATGAAGGGGATGGGAAAAGGAAAAAAGAAGACAATAATTGTATATGTGGCAATGAGCAATGGAGAGATGGAAGGCAACCAAAAAGCAATTTCCTCTGCTTACAGTTGTGTTCAGAGATGGTCCTATGCTTTCTATTCATTGCTTTAACTCACCACATTGAATCAAGTTTGCAATGGGTTGGAAAAGAATTCTTTAAGCTCAGGAGAAAAAGCTGTAGGGGGCATACCCAAGACATATTTATCGAGTACTTACTACTTTGTGCTACACATTAAACTGGGTTTGGGTGGTGGGACAGGAAAATGCACAAATAATAAACAGGCCCTGATTTTTAATTTTCTCAAGGAACTCAGGGGCTAATATGAGAAAGAAGTCATAAAGAAAAACAATTATAATAAAAAGGTTGAGAAATGATGAATGGCATGAAAGACAAACTCATCTGTACTCCTAACAGATAAAGGAGAGAAAAATTAGAGCAGAGGTGAACAGGGGAACATCTAGGAAAGTGGTAGAAACCGAGTTGGATTTCAAAAGATGGTGGATTTAAGTATGCAAATTGAAAGTATTGGAAGAAGGTATTTCAGGTAAAAGCCATGAATATTTCAGATAGGATAGTTGAAAAGCAATGGGAATATAAAGTGAATGGCAAGTTACTCAGTTTAACGAAATCAACATTTCTCAAACATTTTACTATCAGGAGACTTTTCTACCCTTAAAAGTTATTGAGGGCCCCAAAAAGCTTTGTTTTATATATGGCTTATGCTTATTAATATCTTCCATATAGTAAATTAAAACTGACACATTTTAAAATACCCAGCAGTTTATTTGAATAATAATTCATTCTATTTTAACACAAATAATATATTTTATGAAAAATAACTATTTTGCAAAGCAAAAAAAAGTTTTCCTTAATTCTCTTTAATCCCTATATTAATACAGCAGGATAAATGCGTTATCATATTTTCTTCTTTATTCAATTTGTTATGCTATCACACACCATGCACTTCTGGAAAACACCATTATTTACTTATAATTGTTAAAAAGGCAATTATCTTAGCATGACAACACTTTTGACTGCACATGAGTCTCTAAACCACATTTTTAAGACCTTCTGGATTAAAGAGTGTTGCAAAAGAAGGGTAATGGTGACAAATGACTGGAAAGATCAGGAAGACTAACATCTACAACATCTACCAGAAAAGCATGGAAGTCCACATGTTGGTAAAAATAGAACCAATTTCCCAAACTTTAAAACCACGTCAGATCTTTATGACCTGGCTCTTCATACCATACTGATAAATATTTGGTAGTCAGAAATCTTATTTACTCCTACATCCAATACCATTTCATCTTTTATAAAATGCTTTAAGGTCATAGCAAACAGCTTTAAGAATTATTGCGATGAATCCTGAATAGTCCAGTTCTTACTCACGGTTACCTCCCTACCTAAGTTCTGGCCAATATATTTTGGAATGTTTAAAGAGTAACACAACTGAATTATTAAAAATAAAAATGTATTCAGTCTAAACCTGAAATGTAAAATTTGACCCCTAGAGCCAAAAAGTGAAGACTGTAATTATCTTATAGGATTAAAAGCATCCTTCATTATTACGCTTCTGAAGAATGTCTGTGACCTGGTGACTACAATTGCTAGACATGACCATGAGGTAAAAAATATGGAGCTCTGAATTTGAAATCTAGTCCTTTGTTTCAGAAAAATGGTGGAGGAGGAATTTCAATAAACATGCCAGTAGAGGGAACTGTTACTTAACAAATAATTAGAAGGCTTGGCTTTTCCTGGCAGTAGGCACAAACTACAGAGTCAAGTAGACCATGATGTAACTTTCTGTAAATTAACTGATAAAATATCTCCCATGCTTTTTCTTGGTGTAACTTAGGAAGTCACATTTCCTCAGGAGTAAAGAAAGAAGCTGGCTTTCTAATATAATTAAAGGTAATGATTCTGGAAGCAATGATATTTGAATTTTAACATTTGATGAATAGTGACAAATGCCATGTAATAATTGGCAGTTTGACTAGCTGTGATTCCCTATGCTGTTTTCTAACTACCAGAAGTCAGAGAGCTTTGCACTGATTAAAGCATTCTAAGGCAGTTTCTGAAACCATGCACAGACACAACCCATAACAGAATATCCAGAAGAGTTTATTTTTAAAAAATGCAGATTCTATGGTTCTACCCAAACTGTGAATTAGAATTTATAGGGAGGGGAGTTGAATCCAGATATCTTGATTTTAAATAAGTTTTCTCAAATCATTTTATGCATAATGTAATCAACCAACCATTTTTATCCTATCAGAAAGGTAGTAACACCTAAGCATTAACACTGACTGGATAAGATTAGTGAGAAAGTGGTGAACCAGAGTCTATAGACAGAAGTCAGCCTTCTTAAGTCTCCTTCTAGTGATTCACCACTACCCCAGAAAGAAACTGGTGAAGGAAGAATTGAAGAGACAGGCAGAGGCATAGAACCCCAAGAATAAAGAGTCCAAAATCTCAGGTTGTAATCAGCTTCATAACCTAAATGTCCCAAGAAAGGTCAAGAACAGGCATTCAGATTGTCCCTGTACCCGAGAGAAATCAGACAGGAGGAACAAAGGAAATCTTTTGCTTGTCAGGGACACCTACAACAAGGAGTAGTGTGACAGAATAGAGACCCTCAAGGAGTCAGGTTTTGTTTAATACAATGCTTAGCCAGCACAGCATTTAAACTTGGTTTCTTAGTTTTTATGTCTTAACGTTTAATGGTATTTTATGGTAGATCAAGTATAGCTTGCCCTCCCTAGTCTTTTCAGCATTTTATTTTGGGCTGAGTATAAAGAAATAATGAAATACCAGAAGTAAGATTTGCTCAGAAGAGAAAAACTGAAAAGGGCAGGGGAAAGTAGCTTGGAAGCAGGTATAAAATAAAATGCCACAATGACTGTTACTAAGTAGTTCAAGCAAGGAGAAGAAGGAGGAAGAGGAGAAGTGGGAGGGAAAGCAGAAGACCTAGAGGAGGGAGGAAAATGAAAATGTTGGAAAAGGTAGTCTGTTGAACTAAGCCAGACACGGAAAGAAACAGAATATATAGACACCTATATTTCAGTGAGTCAGAAGTTCTAAAACCATGCTAAGCATGATTGTCCTTTTAAAGCAAAGATAAGTTTATGTGGACTTTTAAAAAGTCTCTTTAAGATTTCCTATTCTAGAATATTAGAACCTTCTATTACATATTTTCATCTAATACAATATAGAAAAATGGTCAGGGAGCATCCTCTAAGAGACAAAAATTTTAACTGTCTATGATATTCTTTTGTAATTTTTTTATTGTTGTGCTGGGTAGGGGTACATTGTGGCATTTACAAAGGTTCTTACAATATAACATACTTGAATTCATCCCCTTCCATTAGTCCTGCATGGAGGAGTTGACAACAGTGGGAGAAGGGAGCAGGTGGGAAAAAGTTGTAGGAGGGTGAATATGGATAAAGGAGTATGATATTCTTTAAAGCATTCTTCACCTTGCTGAAGTTGAGAGTTATAATGGCTCCCCATACTGAAATTTCAACTAATTTAATCAGTTTTGATCTCAAACCAACAAATATGATTTTATAAGGAAAGATAATTGGTACTTTCATGCAGTAAAGATAGTTACTCAAGTGTATAGATTATTAGGAAAGCTTTTGTGGAATTAACACTGAACTAGGACTATTAAATGTTGTAATAACTATGACAAACATTCACCAAGCACTCACAATGTTTAAAATATTAATTTAAGAAACTGATGTGAGTTAACTCATTTAATTCTAATAATCACCCTGTGTTATCTTCCCATCTTACAACCGGTACACAGAATGGCTAAATAATTTTCCCTAAGTAGCACAACACGTGTGGATTCATCAGCAATCATTTTGATTCTAGAATCCATGCTACTCTATATGGTCTCCATGTCATAAAAATCCATATGATCATAGGGACTCATCTTTAAAATTCTCTATGAAAGATTACTGGAAAATATTTGGATGAATTCTAAGGTTCACAGAAATTTCAGGGCCAAAGACTTGCTCAATTTTGAATGTGACAGAATTCTTCATTCTCCAGAACTATGATAGATGGCTTTATATCTGTGAATGATACCTGCTAACTAGGAAATAAATTCTGATTAATTTAAGCTTCATTGCATACATAGTCACGGAGCCAACATTTACCTTTTCACTACCCATAAAAGAAGAATTGCATGAGTGAAATTTCAAGGAGAAATATTTAACCTACTCATTAAGATGCATATTATACTTCAGAATTTTCAAAGCATACATTTGCATTCAATTAATATATCTGTTATAGATGAGTCACAACTATCCTTAATGTAAGTTCAGCAAAACCTCTGCTTACTAATTCTGGTAGCAGTTCCATAGTTTGAATTATCATGTTATAAAACCATATGTACGTCAAAGTGTTCTATAAGTCAATTTTTCACTAGTTTGAATGGAGCCTCTCCAATTAATATGAGGAAACTATGTGTCCTTGAATTGTTAACTTCAAAGTTATTTAACATTTTTAACAACTATGTTGGAATGCTATTATACTATTAAGTATTCAATGCTTATATTTTCCTATAGTAAATAGGAAATGTTGTGGTAATTTGAGCTCTATTAAATTATGTATAATCTATTTCTTTTTATTTATTTATTTTTTTGGTGGTCCTGGGGCTTGAACTCAAGGCCTATACTTTGAGCCACTCCACCAGGCTTTTACCCTTTTGTGTGTGTGTGTGTGAGAAGGGGTTTTTGAGATAGAATCTCAAGAACTGTTTGCACAGACTGGCTTCAAACCTCCATCCTCCTGATTTCTGCCTCTTGAGTAGCTAGGATTAGAGGCATGAGTTACCAAGACCTGGCTAAATCTATTTCTTTTACAACATGAGCTAATGATAAGCAGGTCTCTCCTAGTCTGATGTTTTGTTTTGTACTGATGAATTCCTATACTTCCTTATTGTTCTACTTGCTGAAAGGGATGCTACTTCTTTATAGAGGGTGTTCCTCGCTGTAAAATTTTGTGTGACAAAATCAGGAGTGAGGATTGTTCTTAGTTTTAACTTGGCTGCATTAAAAACAGACACTGGAGGTATAAAAATAATGGTTTGGGAAAGTATGTGTATGAGTCTCTTAGTACGCATTATCAGCAAGTGGTTTCCAAAATATAATCATGTAACTTACTTAGTGTGTTAACTGAAAGTTTTCTAAAGGAAGATGACTACTTTGTCAGAATATGATACACATTTTTAGAATGTTCTATGAAATAGTTTTTTAGGTATGTACCCTGAGAATTCACTCTTCTTTCAATGTTAAGGATCAAATACAGGCCCTCACACATGACAGACAAGTGCATTACCATTAAGCTATATCCTCATTCCCCAATATTTTTCTTTTTTTCATATAATTCTATTTGTGTAAAACATCAAAATAGGAACAATATAGAGAGACAAGAAAGTAGATCAAATATTTCTAGTACTACTAGAAAAGACTGGCTAGTACTAGGTATAGGGTTACTTTCCAGAGCAAAGACATTACTGGAATTAAATAGCAATCGTGGCAGCAAAAACTTTTATATAGTCTAAACAGCAGTGGTTTATATACTTTTTCCTCCATTTATTTTATCATTTTTACATTTACTTACATTGTTTGTGCCACCTCTCTCCCCACCCCCAACACCCCCCAGCCCCACCCCCACCATCACCTCCGCTTCCCAGAAGAACCTGTTCCGCTCTCTTCTCCAATTTTGTTGAAGAGAAAATATAAGATAATAAGAAAAACACAGCGTTTTTGCTAGTTTGGGATAAAGATAACTATACAGAGAGATTCCTAGTGTTGGTTGATTAGCTGAAAGAAGTCTATTTTGGGGGTAGATACACCCTTTGGACATTTCCTTATGCTTTAATCCTTCTTTTCAGTAACGTAAAATGAGTTTCATGAGACACATGGATCATACATTGCTCCAAGTAAAGACAAAATAGCAACAAAACTCAGATCATGGGCAGGCAGAGTGGCTCAAGTGGTAGAGCACCTGCCTAGCAAGCATGAGGCCCTGAGTTCAAACCATAGTACCACACACAGACACACACAAAACCCTCAGATCATTTCATAACATTTTTCTGCCAAATGTATTACACATCACACATACACACATATGTATGCTGCTTAAAATTATTTATAGTTATTTTGGGCTTAACGAACGAGGTTATATGACTGAAGATAAAAGCAGTGAATAATTAATTAACATCTTTTATACAGTCAACAGATCTTCAAATGGAAATGTTTTCTCTTTGCCATAGTTATTTACCCTTTTCAAAAATAAAAGTTGGTATTTATCTATCATGTGGTGATCTTTGCAGCTTCCGGTTTCACTCTTGGCCGAAATATAAAACCCTAAGCTAGAATTAGATTGTTGTTCTACCATCAAATATTTATTGGGTACCTGTTATGAGCATAATGCTGTATTAGTGGTACAATGTAAACTTCATTGTTTCAAATTCCTGCTTTAGTTTCATTTAATTGAGTTTCTGGAATGTCAAATGTGTGGAGATCATTTATGGAACAATTTGCTCAATTCAAGACTAAAATCTTGGATTCATGTACAACTAAAGATGGAATTATAGGAAGTCATCATCGAGATGTGGTATTGAAATAAGGGGGCTGTAGATAAGAGAGCATACCAAATGAGAAAAGGATGTTGCTGAAGTATAATAAGATTATATTTAGTCTTTGACCCCAGTTCTTGGCACAGAGCTCCCAAAACCCTTGGAATTTCCAGAGTGTAAGAGTGTCTTTCTTATTTACAGTGAGAGCCCCTTTGATCACACCTGAGTTCACACTCATAACAAGGATAGTGATTGGAATTATCAAATGATTATAGAAGTGTAACTTTTAGCCCACACACCAACCTTCCGGATAGTTTAGGGAGCTGTAGATTGAGCTCTATAAATCCTCTTGAACTGGGAGATAAGTACAATTGGAGTACCTTATACACATGTATGAAAATGTCACAATGAAACACACTGCTTTGTACAATTAATGTATGCTAATAAAAAACCAGAAAAAAGTCTTTTGAATAATGAGGTTGGTGAGCACATAAAGGTGCTGGAAGAGTCACCTTGCACCACACAGTGTCTTGCCCTGTGAATCCCTTCCATTTGGCTGTCTCTGAGTTGTTTCCTTTATAAAATATCAATAAGCACAGGTAAAGTGCCTGCTTGAGTTCTATGAGCAACTCCAGAAAATTATATAACCTGAAAAGGAGGTCATGGATAGCCTGAATTTATAACCTGTGTGTCAGATGTTTAAGTGCAACTGGTATCTGAAGCAGGGCAGCCTATGGGTCTGAGCCTTTGACTTGTGGGATCTTGTGCTAATTCCATTGAGATGTTGTCAGCATTGTATTGAATTGGTGGACATCCAGTGAGTTCAAAAGAACTGGAAACGGTTGTTGGTGTTGGAAAACATCAAAATAGCCAAGAATTAAAGGATCATATGTTTTTCTAAAAAAATGCAGCTTAAGGATCACAAGGACCATTTTTCCCAACTTATTCCAATCCTCTGGCTTTTCTGCCTCATGACATTCCCACTAAATTGAGTTGGCTCCCTCCCTGAAAGCACTCTTTGGAATTTTACACTCACACTCAGCCCTTACCTGTGTCACCTCCTCTAGTGTGACAGTGGTTTAATGTCTCTCTTTCTCCAGATTTAAGCCTCCCACAAATCAGGCCCACATAGCCACTTGATTTAGCACTTTCCCTTCCAAATCCATTCCTCTTTCTTCATTCCCAATTTCAGTTTTATTTCACCCACATATTTAAGAGAGGCACTGCACTCCATCTCCTCTTCCCTTTTCTCTATCTAATCAGCCACCAAGTAATACTAGTTAAAATTTGATATTTGTCATTTTTCCAACACTTTGAACAGTGGTGTATAAGTGGTCACTAATTCCTTTAGAACAAATGATTAAACTGGAATTTTATTAGTTTTTTTTAATCTCTGGGTTTCTCCCTTTACTCTTAACCAGATCTTGATCCAGAAGGTTCTGAAACACTGTGTCCAAATAAAGACTCCTGATCCTAGTATCAGGGACTCTTCCTCATCCCTACTACTGACAAATGAGCTTTTGAAATGGAAACTGGATCAGGCTTCCCTTTGAGAATGTCACAGAACAAAGTCTGGATTCTTCCATGTAGTATATAAGTCTGCAGGCCTGAAGGAGTCTGCCGTGTTTGCTTCCAGCCTGCTATTCTAACATCACCTCTTTTCCATACAGGTACCCTGTGATGTAGCCAAAGAATGGCACAGTTCTCTAATGGTGACTTTTTCTCTTTTCTTTCCTTGTTTTGGTCTTTATTTTTGTTTGTATTTTTTTAACTTCTTTTCATAAGGTTTTATTCCATGCTTTCTGCCCTGTCTGCTCTGCTTTCTTCATTTCATTCACCTGATGGACTCCAAGTCCTCCTGTAAGGCTTAATTCTATGCATCCCCACCTCTATGCAAACTTTACTCAGGCCCTCAAAAAGACTAATTTTTACTTTGTCCTCTTTATTATGACAACTATTGTATTATATCATAAATGATTTGATGTCTTTATCTCTCATACCAATAAGAAATTATTGATTCATTCATTCATTCGTTCGTTTGTTTTTGTAGTGCTGGTGATCAAACCCAGGGCCTCTCACATGCTAAGCAAGCACTCTAGCACTGAACCACATCCCCAGCCCAAATAAATACATGGATCTTTCTTAAAGTTTTGCATGTGTATCACTTATCATGGTGTTGGTGTTAAGCACTTAAAATTTAATTAATGCTGTTGGTCAATGAACAAATTAATGATATCTAAGACAATGGAGTAGATTTTAATTTATGTGAGTCTGTTATTTTTAAATAATGTTTCTAACACATTGAATACTTTTGTGTTAAGCATTGTACATACATTAGTTCATTTATTCCTTAAAATAACTCCAGAAGATACTGTTGTCTCTTATTTACAGATGAAGAACTGAAGCTAAAAGGACAGATCCATGCCTCCTGGATTATAAATTGGAGGGATTTGAACAACGTCTGGTGTGCTTCATACTTGCATTTGTAAAGCACACTCCTGTGTGAACTGTACATTGAGGGTTGTACGTAATCCATCTCTCTTGTATAAAAAAGTCACAATAATGACAATTCTTAATTCAAAATAATTGAAATATATAGTCAGGCTCTTGCCCCAGGTGTCCACATTAATTTCTTCTTACTTCCTTCACCTCTCTGCTCACATGTCACCCTGTCAGAGGGAACTCCCTTAATGACCTTATGTAAAATAGCAGCCCCTCCCCCACCATTTGCCATGTCATTATGCATATCCACACAGTGTTTGTTGAATGAGTGAAAATCTGGCCACCATACTGTGTAACAATAGGTATGAAATGAAATGAAACAGGTGTGTTTCTCATTTAAAATATCTTACTTAACTCTAATTTTAAAGTACTTTAGAGTAAATTGCTTCAATTTTTTTATTTTAAAATAATTATAGATTCATAGAAATTTGCAAAAAGAAATGTACACAGAAGTCCTGTATGAGTAAATTTTTATTTTATAAAGGGATTTAGCGTATGCTTTCTCTATATATGAAGATTCCCCGGAGCACTTAAAAGATAATTTTATTTATATGCGTCTTTTCAAGAAAATGTTAAAATAGAACTCTGGCTGCAGTTGCACTCTATGGAACTCAGTGCCTAATTCAGGACATGTGCCAACTGAATAAGCTCTCTTTCGTATTCATGCAAACTGTTATAAAATTGCCAATGTATCTGCAAAAGTGAATTTCACAGTTATTGTATTTGCAGCTGGTGGCTGGCAGTGTTCATGATCCTGCTTTCTTTAATGACTGTGATTAAATCACTAGAGGACATTCACACCGTGGACCCTTCGCCTTCTCCATCATGAGCAGTGTCCTCTGAAATTACTATAGTAGGAGCAAATAGTGCCCTTCTGATATAAAATGCTACTGAAATGGAGATAATGTGGAAAGATTTCTCCAGGGTGTTTTCTCCACCTCTGGCCATATAATCTACAAAATGACTCCTAAAACAAAACATGTCTTGAAGATAGTGAAATCTATTTGTTTTATATTGAAATATTTTATAAATGTCTTCTGCATTTTCTATCTGTTATTCTGATGACATTCAAAAAAAATTGCCTCACTGACATGATGTTCCACTGTAACTTATAAGAAACTGGTTTGTCTCTTTGACATTATCAAGTTAATGAAATATAAGGGCCTTTTGTCCCTTAAATGTCAATTGCTGAAAAATATTTCTTTGCCATACAAAATACATTTTAAAATTCAATTGTTTATATATCTTCTGTCAATTCCTTTTAACACTATGTTTCTGCATGTGGTAAAAGTCCATGACTCAGTGGCTCTTCCCTGAAAAAGAAGAATATTTATTAAGGAAATGCATTTCTAATCCCTTTAATTTCAGGTGTCACTTTCATTGGATCATATGTTCTTTCTGTGAAAAATAGAACCATTTTTAGTTACTCCAGCGCATGGAAGATAGATCAAATTATTTCACAGAATCATATTTCATGTTTGTGACAAACATATAGTTGATATGAAAAAAAAGTATTTTGTTCACTCTATTAAGAGTAAACTAAATTAATTGCATTATTCAGTCTTAACTTGCTAGATTATCTTCATGCTTCATAGTTGAGCACCAAGAAATGTACAGAGAAGGAGCCATTTTTCAAAATGTGTGAGTGGTCACAATGTCATTTGCTACAGTTTAGAGCTTAAATGTCCTCAAGAGGTCCATATGTTAACTACTTGTTCAACAGAGTGGTGCCATTAGCAAGTGTTGGAATCTTAAGAAATAGAGCTTAATGGAAGGTTTTATGTTATTGAGGGGATATTGGTGCCCAGCTCCTTTCTCTTTCTCTTTTTTCTGTATCCTTGGCCATGAAGGGACAAGCCTCCATCACCACTTGCCTGCCATGTACTAGGTATCCCTGTAGGCCCAAGCAATGGAGCCAATTGGTCATGGACTGAAACCTCCAAAACTGGGAATCAAAACTTACCTTTCTTCATTTTCTTTTTCCCTTCTTTTTCTGCTTCTGGCATTGTGAACTCAGAGCCTCACACTTGCCACGAAGTCTCTACCACTTGGGCCACACCCCAACACTGAACCTTTCTTCTTTACAAGTTAATTATATCAGTTATTTGTTATGGCAGCACAAAACTGACTAAACTTCATTAGTCAGCCTTCTGTCACTAAGACAAAATACCTGAAATAAACAATTTAAAGGAGAAAATATTTAATTTTGGCTTTCAGTTTCAAAGGTCACAGTCCATAGTCACTTGGCTCTTTTGTTTCTGGGCCATGGAGGGGAACGTGTGGTAGAGAAAAGTGGCTCATATCATGACAGACAAGAGACAGAGAGCAAGAGGAAGCTGGGAGATATACCTTCAAGGGTATAGCTCCAATGACCTACTTCCTCCAACTCAGCCATACAGCCTAAAGTTTCCACAACCACCTGACAACATCATTAGTAGGCAGCCAAGCTTTTAGCACATAGCCTTTGGAGAGCATTTCAGATCCAAGCCATAGCATTCAACCCTTGGCCCCCAAAGGCTTGTGCCCACTTCACTATGCAAAATTCATTTAGTCCATCTCCAGGAGTCCCCATAGTCTTAAAAGTTATAGCATTGCTCAAAAGACTCCTCAGAGATTCAAAGCAAACTCTTAGCTGCAAGTCTTGTACTTGCTTCCAAATACACTGTTCCAAAAGGGAGGAATGAGGGCATAGAAAGGAGGATTGGCACCGAAGCAAGACCAAAATCTATCAAGAAAAACATGAAATCCTATAGCTCCCTGTCCAGAATCTAGAGCATATTGTAGTGCAGTGTGACCTCCTGAAGCTGGAGAAGCCTCACCCCTACGACCTTGCTGGCTGCAGCCCACATGGCCACTTTCTTAGGCGGTTGTGCTCACTGCCTATGGCTTTCCTCAGTAGACATTCCATATTCCTGGACTCCAGCTACTTGGGGTCTCCACTGAAGCTTTAGTTTTATCCTAACTTCTTCATTCATTGCCTTGGCAGAGCTGCCTACAGATACTGGTTTCTGACTCTGCCACAAAGTGGCCTCCCAGGCCTTCTTTGAAATCTTGATGGAAGCCTCCATAACCCTGCAACTCTTGCGTTCTGCATGTCTGCAAAACCAACATCGTGGTGATGATGCCAAGGAATGCTGCCAGCTCACGCAGTAGCCAAGTCCAACTGAACTGAAGTAGCCTCTGAGGGCCTGTATGCTGGTGACACAAATTCTGGAAATAACTTCCTAAGCAACTCTGTGTGAGCAGAGCACCCTCTGCTTTCTTCTCAAAGCAATCAATGTCTTTCAAACGGGCTTACCTTTTTACACCCTTGAACCTGGGATGGATGGGGTCTGGTCAATTCCTATCATACCCTCAAGTCATCGTTCTTATTGTCCCAGTGCAAAGTTCTTTTCAAATTGCTGACCTCCTCAGCAGCCACACCTTCCTCAGCCCAATTTTATACCCTTTTCTGGATAAATAAGTTTTTCAAATCTTTCTGCTCTGCTTTTTGCTCCTGATTCTAACTGTAAACCTGGCTAAAAGCAGCCAGAAATACCCATGTCAAATCCTGAATGTTGTGCTACCTTGAAATTTCCTCTACCAGATTAATGAGTCCACCACTTTTAAATTCAGCCTCCCACAACTCTTATCAGCATTCTGGTATGCTGAGCTCACCAGAATCACCCACTCATCTCTGCTTACAACATCTGAAGGCTTCTCTAGTTTGCATCTCCATAGCTTTCCAAACTTCTCCTACAAGCCAGTTCCCAAGGCTTTCAATCCACATCATGAAGTATAGTCATAGGAATGCACCCACTTCTTGGTACCTGTTTTCTGTTAGTCAGCTTTCCATCACTGTGAAAAAGTACCTGAGAAAAACAACTTAAAAGAGGAAATATTTACTTTTGCTCATAGTCTCAAATGTTTCACTTTATGATCATTTGGTTATGTTGTTTCTGGGCGATAGTAAGGCAAAACAACATGGCAGGGAATATGAGACATAACAAAGTTACTTAGCCCGTGGTGCACAGGAGGCAGAAAGAGAGAGAGAGCAACTGGGAACAAGATATTCCTTTAAGGGATACCTCCAATGATCTACTTCCTAAAGTTACTACAATCTCCAAAAAAAACCTATCAGATAGCAACCAAACCTTTAACACGTGGTCTCTGGGGAATATTTAGATGTAAATGGTAACAATATCATTCATTCATATGCTAATAAATATTTACTGAATCCTTACCTGTGTTAGGAGCTGGGACAATAATAGTGATAAGTCCAGTTGAAGTGATAAGCAAGTGAGCCATAACTACTGAGGGTTCATGTGTCTTTACTAGTGAGCTCAATCTGCACTTTCTTTGAAAAACCATGCTCCATGAAAGTGCCATTTCCAGATTCCCCTGGAGTTCACATTGTGTGAGACACACAGGTGCAGGACCCTTCCTACAGAGGTTCTGAGTGAGGGGGTGGGGCAGAAGCGTGGAATTCACATGTGGAACAAGTGTCCTAGGCAGTACTGATCTGGAACACATAAGAAAGGCCTGACAGTATAGCATATTGCACTTTTTTACTTTCCATTTCTTTCTTTTTAATGTCCTTTATATATGTCTAAAATAGGTCCACCTGATATGGATAGATGCACAAGTAAAATCATTACTGCTAGCTCGTTATGTACTGCAGCTCCTAACAATACACTCAATTTAATGTTTACTGAAATGTACAAAAGTGCTAAACTTGCTATTTAAAAAGATCACTGGAAGTTTTAAAGACGCAATATGATGATTAATTATTTTAAAAATTAGATTTTTTTTATTTAAAAATATAATTTTTTCAATTTAAAATTTAAATGTTATCTTAGTCCATTTGAGCTACTATGACAAAGTATCAGAGGCTGGGGAGCTTAATAGAGACAGCAAAGATTTATTTCTCATAGTTCTGGAGCCTAAGAAGTCTAAGATCAAAGTGTAGATTCAGTGTCTGGTGAAGGCCCATTTCCTGATTCATGGATGACATCTTCTCACTGTACTCCTACATGGTGGAAGGCGCAAATAAGTTCCACTTAATCCCATTCTTAAAGACTTTGTCTTCACCATACAATCTCCTTCAAAAGGCCTTTCTTCTTAATACCATCACCACATGGGTAGGAATTTGAACATATGGATTTGGGAAGGGGATACAAATTCTCAGACCATAGTAGATACAGCTGGTTACTCATTTAACTTGAGCCTTTTTGATTTTATTTTGTTCACTATCAGTCTCTCTGTAGCTAAAAAGTCATGCTCAAAAGCAGAGAATTTCCTAGGAGTGGTGTACACTCCTTTGTACATCTCGTATTAGGAATATTCTGAGTTTGCAATATAATGATAGAAAAAGTCTGATTTAGGTAGTATAGCATAAATTAAAAAATAGCTAAAGACATAAGGAAGAGAAAGAGAAAGAAAAGAAAAAAGAAAAAGAAAAAGGAAAGGAAAGTCAGTTATCACAAACCTAGAAGGGAAGTTACTTTTGAAATGGTGTTTACAAAGGCAGTTATTAAAACATAAGTCATAGACTACTTCAGTTCTTTGGAATTATTTATCAAGAGCACAAGTGGTAAAAGAAGGTGAATATGGTTGATGTACTTTTATACAAGAATGAATATAGGATATTTAAACCTCTTGAAATCACCATAAGAAGGGGACTAAAATAGAAAAGAGAGAAATGGAGGGGATGAAACAATTTGGGATGTAAAACATACATACTTAAAGCTACCTTGAACAAACAACAATCTCTTTTCTCAAAAGTGAATGACAGGAAGGTAAAACAGGTCTTCTCTGTGGGTTGGTAAAAATGGGAGAGGGAGGACTTAAGGAAAGGGTGATGTAGGGCAAATATGGTGAAAATATTATGGACTTAAGTATGAAAATGGAACAATGTGACCTACTGAAACTATTCTAAGAAGTGAGAAGGGGGAATAAAGGAGAACGGTGAAGGAGCGAATCTAACTAAGATATGTTGTAAGCACTTTTATAAATGCCACAGTGTATTCCCAGTACAATAATAATATGCTAATTAAAAGTAAATTAATTAATTAAATAAAATTAAAAAGCACAAATGTTTCTTTGTTGCAAAAGTAATAATTCCAGGACATATTCTGAAATATTAAGCATACTAAATGAAAACATTATTTCTTCTCCTTATAAGGCACCTAACTCAACATTTTTCTTTGTTCATGCCTAGAACTTTTGCCTGAAAAACTAGAGATGTTTTATCAAATTAAATGTTGTTGTTTTGAAAATATTTCAAATGCAAAGAATTATATGTGAAAAATAACTATAAACATTTACCAAAATAACCAGTACTATTTTCCCAGGTTAGTAAGTTAGAATATTATAGCTATGATGTACTCAGAGCCTTGTAATAGTTAATTCAGGTAAGAGAAAAACACCACGTGTTTTTATTAACTTGAAATTTGTTCCCTGGGAAATCAGTAGGAAAAAAGTTTTATTAGTGGTTGTGGAAAAAGATTTGAAATATGTCTTTTATTTTACAGAATCAAGTTACTTATAAATTGTGCTCATTTGCTATAACCAAATGGTATCTATTGACTTTCTGCTATTATCCAAGGCATTTTACATTTATATTAATACCTAAGGTTTTTTAGTTGTACAATGGACATCAGGTAAAGAATTAGGGGGAAGTTTTTACTTGGTTGATTTCAAGCTTGGTTATAATTTACTTCTATTTTTTAAATCTATTGTAAAATCTAAAATATATTTCCTGGAAATCTCAGTGCATGTGTGTGAATATGTATGCATCAGTGGTTGTAAGTGATGGTTGGAAGGACTTTTTTAGAAGGGAATCTAAAGTCTATGTGATCTAGCATTTATAATAGTAGCTTATCCTTAAATGCTCCATAATCAGCCTATCTGCCTCTATAAGGGTCACTACTTTAACTAATTACAGAAAATGAAGTTTTTGGATGAAAATTGTAAGCATTTTCAGATTACACAATTAAAGAACTTAAAAGGAAGTTAACAAGAGAAATAATGCTGCTGATCAGAGAAAATTCTGAAATGAAAGACACACATGAAAAAATCTGGGAGATTTTTTGAGATAGCAACCTCGGTTCGGTGCCAATGTTTATATTCACATTCATTTTTATACATAATTCTCTGAGCCATTTTCTATTTAATAATGTATCTTATTCACTTATAATGTTAGACTCCGTAAGTATACCCCACACTGACTTTTTTATACTACAAATCTATACCCATCCACCCTTGGAAAGTTGCTGGGTTACAGTTATATACCAGTTATTGTCTTGTTTGTAGAAAAATCACTACTCTCAGGAAGTTGATTTATTCTATGACTAGCATCTTAGGTAAGGAAGTGCTAGGATAGAATTACCCTGCCACAAATAATCTCCTGACTACTAATTCTGAGGCCCTACATTCAAGATTTAATGGCCAAGCTGGCTCACACCTATAATCCTAACTACTTGGGAAGCTGAGATGTAGGGAAGATTGCAATTTGAGGCCAGCCTGAGCAAATAGTTCCTGAGATCCCCCATCTCCAAAAAAAAACCAGAGCAAAATGGCATGCATGAAGATTTGGCTCAAATGGTAAAGCACTGCTTTGAAAATATAAAGCCCTGAATTTAAACCACAGTGCCACCAATAACTATATATATATAATGGCCAAACATTTAAAACATATAAAGAATTCTCTTCTGTGCCCAGGGGGAAAATCATTCTTTCCATCATTCTCTCTCTCTCTCTCTCTCTTTCCATATGTGTATGTGTGTGTGTGTATACATTCTATAGCAGTTGTTTACATATATTTTGTACCAAAATATTGGATATATAATATGTTTTCAATAGGCACTTACATATCAATTGGTTCCATAGATGTAAGGTTAATTGCCAAACCTCACAGGACATGCAATGATGAAATTGCTTCTTCAAATCAAATGACTATTCTTGGTGCTCTCAGTATCAGTTTATGTTCTTTCTCCAATGACTTGGTTTCTAAACACCAATATGAGTTATCTTAAACAAAGGTGATCACTTGTTCTACCTCTGAGTATAATGTAAAATTAATTTCTCTATTTTTCTTATTTTAGAATAACAAGTCATTATGTCAAAATCAGAAAACTGAAGCTTGACTTGTTGATTTAATTTAAGAGGAAAAACAAGAAGCTTTTCTGCATAATCAATAAGGTCCTCAGAGGTTACTACCCAGAATGTTTAAGAATTGTCCTTTAAGCAACAAAGACAATTTCATGAGTTGCTAAAATGTAAATGTTAGTGTATTTCCTATTTCAGAGACTATAGTATCATAGTTTTATAAAACAAATCTAATATCATTCTTCTAAATATACTTTGGTGGCTCCCCCCTATTAATTGGTGGTAACTCTGGATGCCACAGCAGTACTCATGAGACCCTAAATTATTTGCTTTAGCTCCCCTTTCCGTCTCTCCACTGATATACCTGATGTTGCACCCAAATCCAGTTTTCCAAATACATTATACTTTTCCCTAAGTTACCATCTTTGCAAATGCTATCACATTTTTCTAGAACACCTTTTCCTCTCCTCTTTGATTAGAAAATTCTTACTCTCCCTTTCACATCTAACTCAAATATTTCCTTCTCTTTTAGCCTCTTTGCATTCCTCAGAGCAAGTTTATGTCTCTTCACTTTGTGTAATGAACTTTTTCAGTGTTTCAAATAGTTAAATATATCTTGACCTAGTTGTTCGTGCATTGTTTTATTTTAAAGTTTTGAAAGACCCCTCCCTTCCTCAAAACACTTTGGCTTATCAGACACCACTCATTTCTGTTTTGGCAAAATGGATTTGGGGAAGTTACTGGGAAAACTAGGGAACTAAATGTTAAGTGGAAACAGATAATTCTGAATCTTATAAAACTAAAGTCATATAGATAAATATACTTAGATTTTCTGAGCCTTTTGGGAGTCAACATAACAAAAGAATTCTATTTAGCAGCAGAATTAAACTGTATTTACTTAACTGTGGAATCCCAATGTTAAAGTTAGTATATGAAAGTCAACAAGGTTTAACTAGAAAGATGAATTTAAATTTTTAGCAACTACATTGTCCTTCAAAGTACTGATCTTAGAAAAATTGTTAGACTATACCCCAATTCTTAGAAGTTTTACTATCTAGATTTTAATCTAAGCTAAAAAAAGATGTGAAACCCAATAATATGGATTAGAGAAAAATTAAACATATGCACTCCAGAGTGATACTTTTTACCAAGTATTGAGAAAACATGCTATTCTCTATTAAATTCTCATTTTTCTCCCCACTCCAAACCCAACAGAAGGAAGATTTAACATCTGCTATAAGAGAACCAGACTGTTTTATGTTGCTATAAAAAATAACACAGACTGGGTAATTTATAAAGAAAAGTAATTTATTTTGTACAGTTCTGGAGCTTGGGAAGTGTAAGGTTGAGGGGACTCATCTGGTGAGGGCCTTCTTGTATCACTAAAGTGGTGAAAGGCATCCCATAGTGAAAGAGCCAGAGCAAAAGAGCAGAGATCTCTCTTCATGTCCCAACATGGGACTGATCTCATCTAACCTTAATTACCTCCCAAATATCATTATTTGCCCCCACCTCTGAATATAATTAACACATGAATTGGGAGATTAAGTTTCAACACATGAACATTTAGGGAACATAATTCAAATTGGTCAGGGGCTCTTTCTACCTGAGCTAGTTATTTTTGGAACAAAGCAAACAGGTCACAGAGAGCTGAGGGTCCTCTCTCCATAGCCAGTGTTTTCTCCTGTCTAAAATGGTCCACCTCTCTTAATTTCTTCCACCTCTACTTCCAATGTTTTCATTCCTTAGCCTCAACAATGACGGTTTCCTGAACATATTCACTTACTGTTTTATTTACTACTTCTAGTCAAAACTTGGCTAAAATTTATATATAGTGCTAACAATCAGCCATGGTTAGTTGAAGGAAAAGCCTAAGGCAAAGCAATTACTGCCATTACCTTTTTTTTTTTTTAAATATGTATCTGTGTATGTATATACATACAGATATTCAATGTGCATAAACTCTTATTTAGAAATTTACTCTGGAGATGTTTATGAACTCTGTAAGTTTTAGTATAGCATTTGTTTTTGAACAAAAATAGCACTACTAGTTTTGCTACAACAAAGCCCCTTTGAAATTGCAAAAGAAAAATATCAAATTTAGAGAATTTATAAAGGAAAAATTTTGCATCACTGGACACATAGTAAAGACAGTGAAGTCACTGTTTTTCAAAACTAAAGTACTATAAAGCATGTTGATAGAAAGTCTTCTTTATGCTCAGGGATGGTAACTATTGAAACACAGACATAACTAAAAATTACCTTCGGGTGATAAAAATGAAGTCAATGTTAGTATCCAGGTCACTAAGGATAATGATGATGATTAAAAAATGTGATCTCAAATATCTATTACCACCATCACCTACACAATGTAAATAGGAAAAGCAATGATACAGCAGCATGAAGAGGGAAGATGGGCCATCTCAGATGCCAAAGCAAACTTTTCTAACTGTGACAGAATCAGCTACCTACTCCAGGGACTTATAACAAAGGGATACGGTGGTGTGGCATTCCCCCAACTACAATGGGGACACTTCTGAGCCAACACCACTATATTGTGCACCCAGTCTCATCACTCTAGATAGAGCCTGAACACCTGAGCTTCTAAAGAATATAAATATATTTGATCTCCTACTACCTGGGTCCATAGCATCTGCCTTATTAGTAAAATTAGTCAATATTTGAAATGTAGTCCATACTAAGAAAGAAGGAAAATGTGGATACTTGCTTTCTTCTAGGTATTTTTGAATTGATTTTGCTGATATTTTAATACATACTGTGAGTTTAATCCCATTGGTTTACATTGCTTCCATTTGGGAAGCTTGTTGGTACTTGGGGAAAAAAAGATTCAGCTTTGAATTGGTTTTCATTATCCATTTTTTCCTATTACTTGCTTAGTTTAATTGCAGATACAAATCTCCTCCTTTAAAATTAGGGTTTTTTTTTTTTAATTCTGCTTTGGCATTTCTAACTTACAGAAGTAGCTATTTCTTTACTTATTTTGTCTTTAAAATTATGAAACTATATCTGCTTTAAATTTTTCTTTTTCCAAATAACAGTCCACATTTTCATTTTATTATGTAATTCATTTCTATGTTAGCTTTAGCTTACTACAGTGAGAAGCATCTTTTCATACCTGTATATGTGTGTCATTTTTCCATGTCTTCTCTCCCATTTTTCTGCCTTCCTTCTTCCTTCCTTCTACTCCATTATGGTTTTCCTTCTTTTTTTCTTCTATAAGTATTAAGCACCCTCCTGCTATCAAGCCAGGATCTCTAGTAGGAGGTAAAGATATGAACTGGGTATGACACACTGTGCTGTCTGTTATGTTAGACCTATGGTATTGCTGCTAAGCGGTTAGACAGTGTTTTTTGTTTGTGACCTTTTGTTTCCACACAAAACTAAGTGCATTCACTTTCCTCTTCATTGATTTGCCAGAATTAAAGCAACAGTCCAGATCACCTGTCCCTAAATTGGAGGAGATTTATTACTTATAATTCACAGGATACTTGTTACAGCCAGAAGCCCATCTATCAGCAATGACAGCATCCCAGATGCTTCTCCTCTATATGACCAGCCTGGCATCTAAGTCATAATAAAATCCTGGGAAGGGTATTCTAAGTAGAGGAAGCAGCATGTATGAAGGCACAGAGATGAACAACAATAAATTATTGAGCACTTACTAAGTATCAGGCAGTGCTCTAAGCACAGGACATACATCATCCAGTTAATCAGTTTAATCTTACAGAAGTGAGGCACAGAGAGGTTAAGTGACCTGCCCAAAGTTATACAGCTAGCAAGTGGCACAGTCAGACTTTGAACTAAGCACTTGACCATGACTTTATATTGCTCCTAAACATGTGGATAAGTCAAGAAGATTGAGACAGAAAGAAATGTAGCCAGCTTCCAGATTTTTGGGCTTGGGTGACATGGTGTCATTAATGAAGACAGCAAAAAATGGTTTTTGGAGAGACAAAAAAAAAATGCAATTTTAGAAATGCTGACCATGTAGTTCCTATAGAATATTACACTGGAAATAGTCAGTAAACAGTGAGAAATAAAGGTTTGAAACTCAAGGACAGTAAGCCTTAGGATAAGGTTGTGAGATGCATCATCAGTATACATAAAGTGATGAAAATGAGGAGGAGGTCATACTGGAGTCTACAGAAAAGGAAGGTAATACCTTCCTATGGGGTGAAGCCTTAAGGAATACTATATGATAGATAGATGAAGGGAGAGAATCATAGGAAGAAAATGAACACTTTCAAAAACAGGAAGAAAAAAAGTCTTTGAGACATAGAATTGGAGGACTGTTGTTTGTCTCTGGTCCATTCTTTCTCCTGAAACTTTTGTGAACAATGTACAGGAGAAATTATTTTATTATTTAGTCTACTGTGCATATGGTGTTAACCATAAGCTACAGAGGAGTATACTGACTTTTAAACTTAGCATCTCATAACAGAACTTACATTTTGGTATATCCTCTCCTGAGTAAAAATGAAAATGGTTTCTCTCATTCTTCTGATCGCCTGGGATTATTGATTTTTTCCATCGAGTTCATAAAATCTTAGACTAACTTTGTGTTTCTCATTTTCTGAAACTTCCTTCTGAGATGTGGAGAGATCTCCCATGCTCATGGATTGGTAGAATCAACATAGTAAAAATGTCGATACTCCTAGAAGTAATCTACATGTTTAATGCAATTCCCATCAAAATTCTAATGACATTCATTAAAGAGATTGAAAAATCTACCGTTAAATTTATATGGAAACACAAGAGGCCACGAATAGCCAAGGCAATACTCAGTCAAAAGAACAATGCAGGAGGTATCACAATACCTGACTTCAAACTATATTACAAAGCAATAACAATAAAAACAGCATGGTACTGGCACAAAAACAGACATGAAGACCAGTGGAACAGAATAGAGGACCCAGATATGAAGCCACACAACTATAACCAACTTGTCTTTGACAAAGGTGCTAAAAATATACGATGGAGAAATAGCAGCCTCTTCAACAAAAACTGCTGGGAAAACTGGTTAGCAGTCTGCAAAAAACTGAAACTAGATCCATGTATATCAGCCTATACCAGTATTAACTCAAAATGGATCAAGGATCTTAATATCAGACCACAAACTCTAAAGTTGATACAGGAAAGAGTAGGAAATACTCTGGAGTTAGTAGGTATAGGTAAGAACTTTCTCAACGAAACCCCAGCAGCACAGCAACTAAGAGATAGCATAGATAAATGGGACTTCATAAAGCTAAAAAGCTTCTGTTCATCAAAAGAAATGGTCTCCAAACTGAAGAGAACACTCACAGAGTGGGAGAAAATATTTGCCAACTATACATCAGACAAAGGACTGATAACCAGAATATATAGGGAACTTAAAAAACTAAATTCTCCCAAAACTAATGAACCAATAAAGAAATGGGCAAGTGAACTAAACAGAACTTTCTCAAAAGAAGAAATTCAAATGGCCAAAAAACACATGAAAAAATGCTCACCATCTTTCTTCTTCAACTGAAGTTCTCATTGTATTTCATCCACAGCCCCTCACACAGTTTGTTCCTGTAGTAAAATCATACTTTTTTCATGCATAAAGTTCATCTTTCTTCTATCCTTGGAATCAGGTGGCAGTTGTGTCATGGTCAAGGATCAGAAATGCTTAATGGAGATTCAGTCACTGGTTCAACTCTGGTGAATCCTTTGACACTTTTCTGAATCAGCTGTTCTACTTATTACAAAACCCCAATGAATTTCTACATATGTAGTTAAAATGAATAGAGTTTAAAAAACTACAGAGCATTTATTCACGTAGAGCTCTCAGTGTTTGAAATTTTTTAAAACTCTCAATGATTTTGTCCTGCTTAGTATATTTGAAACCTGAGAATTTGTCCATGTAATTCAGCTAATATTTTTGTACCGGGTTCCCTCATCCCCAACTCCCTACTTCTGTGCCATGTAGACTAATGAGTATACATGACTAAAAGATAGTCCTCTCTGTGTGGCACTCAATAAAGAAAAGGATATAGCTATGCATCTTTAAATATTTACTAATTCATCTTAAATATCCTAAAGTGCTCAGCTACTTGCATGATTTTTCCAGAGCTATTGACTGCATAATAGCCCCTGTCCAGTCACACGCACTTGTGTATGTTTTCACCCTTACTGGTGTCATGCAGACACCAGGGTGACAATAATGGTTCTTGTCAATATATCTGTCAGGGGAATTTTAAAAGTATGGAATCCAATTCCTAGAACAATTATAAAGAATGAAAGCCTTAACTTTACTTTATTACTCCATCATTCTACATGATTAATTTATATACTACAGTTATGCTGATTGAGAAAGATGTATCATGAAGGTAATGCAGGTTCAAATTCAGGGACCTGTATTTTCAAAGGACCTGAGAAAGGGGTCCTAGAAATGAGTACATGTGTTCCTTTTTCTTTGTAAATTTGGAAAACATGCATTCATTGCAATCAGCTAAGACTGTTAACTTTTATGCATCTCACTTCCTTCTCTCACACTCCTCCTCAGCTCAGCTGATAATGGAGTAACCATGGGAATTTGAGAGATTTTGTTCAGGGGAAGTTGGTCTGGAAAGCTGTGTGCTAGGATATAGCTCTTCTCCAGGATCTAGTCTCTAAAATGCTTAAATGTGCTATGTATTATCACCAATGTCTTCCCTAAACTTTTTCTATTTAGCTTTTCGTAGATTCTAGTGTTTGTTTTTCATTGATTGCATGAAGCACTGTCAACATGAATCCATTTGAGATATTGTCTTTTGTATAATTAGTACATTCTAATTTCTTTTTTTGTGCTACTGGAAATTGAAGTCAGGGTCTTATGCTTGCTAGGCAAGCACTTTACCACTTAAATCACACCCCCAGCCCTGTATTATTAATGTATTTTTTAATTATAAGACATATCATTTGAAGTAAAAGGAAAGCCTACCTATTTCACAAAAGAAAAATCACCAAAGTGTTCTATTGGCTTTCTTTATGTGAGATTACCCATAGTTTTGTTATTTAGTTCCTAGTATTATGGGTTGTAAAACATTGGTATTTGAAAGAGTTCTGTTCAAGCGAATGGCTGTCATTGTTTTTAATTGCCATGAACTTGACACTATGAATGTGACTCAAGATGAGTTAAATATCTGATTGGACTCAAATTAATTGCTCCCACTGTTGCCTCAGATTACTTGCTTATACTGACACAATATTAATTAGTGCCACAGTTTTCTTTGAAAGCAAGTAATTTTATTATAAAATGATTATATTTTAAAATCTGATGAATATAGTGGTATGGGATGAACATAGTCATCTAATGCCTTAGGAAAACAATCTGAAAATATTCATAGTCTCTTTTTACAAATGGTGTGAATAGGCCCAGCTCGAGTGAGTGTAATTTATTCAGAGTGTGAAAACACTAGGAAAGTAAACCCTCATTTTGGAACAAGTAGTATAGCTTTTTGCATTCATATTTAGGAGAAAATGAGAATTTAGAGAACAATACAAATAACAGCTATAAAATTGTCTGAGAAGAAATGAAAAGGTAAATATTATTTTAATAATTCACATTATTTCTCCTTAGTTTTACACTTTTATAAAGTTCCTAGAATGAACACGCACACACACACAGAAACACACACAGTAAATTTGGTTAGATTATTTCATTGAATTTTAGTTTTCCTTATTGCTGGGAAGTAAAACAAATTGTTTCATTGCATCAGCTTTATTTCCATCTGTTCCTTATGTGCTGAGAAATGGAAAACTAGGAAAATGTAGCAGAAGAATATATGTCCTCTGGAAATAACATTTTTCTGTCAAAGAATTGCCCATTTCTTGAAAGAATAAAATTTAACTAATGTCAGAAAAATTCTTCTTTCTTAAAACAACTGACTTTTTGTTTGGTAAGAACTGATTAATTTTCTGTATTATAAATAAGCTCCCTCTTGCCTCTATAAAAGCATATTTCATTTGAGTCTGGCTGTGTTTTACATGACACCAAGAAAAAAATATATCATGCAAGGATTCTAACCATCTCTAGTGCCATTGGATGCCAAAATAACTAAGACACTCAAATATTTCTAAAGGATTGTTTTGTTCTACCAGGGAAGAAATATTAGCTTCATTATTGCTTCTTAATAATGATGACACAATGGTAATATTGAGTGACAATTATTTCCATACTCCTCACCAGATATCATCAGTATTATGAAAGGAAATGTATTTTTTTCTTTTGAAAGCAATCAATCTGACACTTGTATTCATTATATTTAATAAATTGAACACTGTATAATATTGTTTGAGTTATAAACTGTAAATTTATTTAAAGGAAAATTGTCAAATTACAGCAAGTGATGTGTTGCTCTGAATTTTTTTAATTACATATAAGATACAAAATGACTTCTTCCTTCACATCACAGAGAAAAATTAAAATTTATTTGACCTCCTGTTCCTTAGGCTTGTGGATATTAAAGTCGGTCTTCTTAAGTTTAGTGAGAAATATAAATGGTGAAGGACTAGGATTTAAGATATGCATCCTATAATGCTGCTAAATCTTAGCTGATCTGTGCACAACTCATCTTGTGACAGATGCCAGAATTAGCAAGATGGCTGCTTGGTTTTAAGTTTGCCATCTGTTGAGAGGCTAATTGGCCTTGCTGTTTTAATCAATGAACTGAAAGAATTCTGGAATTTTCTAGGACTCACAAGATTTGGAGACAGTTCATTCTGACTACACATGTATTCATCCAAATAAGAAATGTGTGTTGAGTTTTCAGTGAATATCTGTCCCTCTTTCAATACTGGGTATATAGTAGCAAAGAAGAGACTAAGTTTGTCTTCTCATATAACTCAATTTCTTTGGGAAGAAAGAAAAAAATAATATGTTATAATTAGTGTACCAAGTGCTGCAAGGCAAATAAAATTGGATAAATGCATGGAGAGTGACGTCAGTTGGTACAGTTGGTGTGTAATTTTAAATAAGGCAGTCATGCATGTCTCTGAGGAGATGACATTGAAGCAAGCATCCAAAGGAAGACAGAGGGAATCATGCCTTCAGGAGTGAATGAATGTTTCAGATGGAATGCAGAGAAAGTGTGAAGGAAATAGGAGAGTCTGCTTTATGCATTCAAAGAATAATGAAAGGGACAATATTAGATACTTTTGCATTGCTGTGAATGCCTGACATAAACAACTTTAAAGAGGAAAGATTTATTTTGTTTCACTGTTTCAGAGGATTCAGTCCATGGTTTCTTGGCCCCATGCTCTTCGGCAGACCATCATGGTGGCAGGAGCATGAGGAGGAAAGGAAGAAAGGAGCTACCTCAAAAAGGCCTTGTAGGAAGGTCTGTAAATTTGTCTCTAAAGGTCATAGGAAATCACCAAAGGAGGATTTTGAGTAGAGGAGTAAGAAGATATTCTGTGTGTTTTTAAAAAATTCTTGACAGACACAAGGAGGAGTATGCACTGGAGATGGGGCAAGAGTGGCAGCAGGAAGGCCCGGCAGGAAACACTTGTGGTCCTTTTAGCATGGTAGTGGTTTGAAATTATATGGCAGAAATGGAACTTGGTGGACATAGAGATTTAACTGAAGTGTGTGCATAAGGTAACACAAGGGCAAGGAGACTCATTTAAAATGAGCTGAGAAAGGATTTTGGCCTCTTACACTGAAGTAAATGGATCTCAAAATAAACCCACTTTTAGTAAGCCTTTAGAAGTGCTATAAAATTTTTAAATGATGGCTCTTCCCACTTCAAAGGGTTGAGTAAGGAAAATAAAAAATTCTCTAATTCCTGAGCAGTTGCAGCACATAAACAAAAGGATAAACACATTTCATCATATATGTTTCAGTGCCATAGCACATTGGTAATTTTTTCAGACTATCAAATGTAAAATGGATTGAAGCACTGACAACTGATGGAATTATTTGAGGAGCTTGTTTAAACTCCTGACGCCCAGTCCCTCCCCAGTTCAATTGTCAGGATCTCTATGATTGTGACCCTGAATGTCATTATTTTTTCCAGAGCTCACAGGTGATTCTCATGTTCAGTCAAGGTTGAAAATTTCTGCTTTGTGTGCATTATATCATTTATAACACTAGCAATTTATTAACTATTTTGTAGATTAGGAAACTAAGCTATAAAGGCTAAATACTCAGCTGACAGATAGCCAAGGTAGAATTTTAAGAGGCAGATTGACTCAGGTTTATTTCTCTTAATGCCTGTTTATTGTCCTTCCATCACTTCAAAGTTGAGACCCTGTCTTTGCTTAGGAACCAATTGCTTGCCCATTATTCAAAAAGCTGGAGGAAGAAGAAATATATATTTATGCATACTTAATTAATCTTACAACTTTCACTCACTTTTCCTCAATGCTCTTCTGCATAAGGCCTATTAAGCTGCAATCCTTGCAAATTTTTTCCTTTTCAATATTTTCTATTTGTTTTGTCCCAATTTTGTCTGCACAAAAGTGTTGAAAACTGCCATATGAATTTCATGATATAGTATCTTTTTCTCATTTAAAATACTAAATCTTCCCATTGGATAAATATCACTTTTAGTAATAAGTTTATGTAAATAGCACTTTTAGATATAAGTTTATGCCTTGGAAGTTAGAGGTTGCATGGAGAAGCTAGCTTTCCAGAAGAAAAAGTCCTAATAAATGATGTTTGCCAATCACCATGGTGTAAATATTCTTACCATGGCCACAATAAAGCTGCCAATGCAGCATCACAGAATTCAGTTGGAAAAAGATGTACAGTAATGCACCATTATGAAGTATTTCCATTATCCAATAGACATAAATATCTTTAAGAGTACAAATAATGTAAAATGTAGGAATGTAAGTAGGAGATGGTAAGTTTTAATATTTACTCCTTTGTTTTTATATAATTTGTTACAAGTTTATATGAATTTATAATAAATGGCTTTATTAAACACTAGCTCTCAAAATTTATCAGTTTTGTGATTGGCTTTTAAAATCATTTTAAGCTGACTTTAGTGCACCACTGCTTCATTCTGCAGGCTCAAAAAGGGGTTGACAAAGCCTCAAGGAGCAGTGATTATTGCCACAGGGGAATGCATCAATAAAGGAAGAATCAAGTCTCGGAAATGAATTTTTCTCAGCCAGCATGTTAGGAAACAAAGCACAGGTTTCCATTAATACAAGTTAGAAAGGATGATACATTCCCTTTGGAAATATGTTGTACGTAGAATTGGATAAATATGTTTAAGTTGAACTTAAAAATTCTAAAGCATGGCACTGCCATTCAAACATATTGAGACTTTATTGTGAGTATTTTAGTTTTGTTATATTATAATGTAAATAAGATTTGTCCAACTGACCTGGAAACTCACATTTATAAAATGTGTTTCTTTAAATAAATATTCTGGGCTGCTTCTAACTTAGAGATGGATATTTGAAGCAAAACCACACAGGAAGGTGGAAAGTGTTGATAGTTGCTGTTGAAAACCATTTCTATTTGTTATCGCAGTCAGTAGTAATGATAGTCAAAAGATGACAAACATTATTGAAATAATAGCTTGTCCTATCAAAGTGAAGATCCTTAAACTTTAATTGGTAAAAGCCAACCAACAGATTTGCTGGATGCCTGGATACACTATTCATAAAGTAAAACATGTCATTAGAAGATCATATTTTTCTCACTCAGAGGATGGGTTACCTGAGTCATTTCCCATAAACTCAAAATAGAAAATATTTTTATTTAATGTGGGGTGTGTTTACTTACATTATTTTATGGAAGGGAGCTATACCTGTTCAGCCAAGTGGATTGATTTATGTTATCATCATTGCATATCTTCCTTGAAAAGTTGTACTGCTCTGATACATTTTAGGATAAAGCTACTAACTCTACTTCGGACAACTAAATAGAAGCACATTTATTCCAACACAACAGGTGCCAGAAATGTATTTTTGTAGAAAATAGAATAGATCCTAAAACACAATTGAGGTAGATGTACTCAGAGAAATACTGGAAATAAACAATGCCATTCCTAAATCCATTTGACAAATGAGAATGTGTTCCCAAATTAACTTGATATATTATATAGAGTCATAAGGGATTTCATTCTAAACCTCATTTTTGAAAAGCTAGTTCTTATTGAAGCCTAAAATTTGTTCTAATAATAATCATCTTTTGCTTTAAGATGTTAAGATCATTATAACACATAAACAGCAGTTGACTGAAAGATCTTTCAAATGCCAAATATACAATAATTTGTCATATTTACTTATAATTCATTACATATAAGAATTTTAGGAGGGTTATAAAGTTACCTGATGTGAGTTAAATAATTTGTGTAAATGAATACTCTTTTTTTTTAACAAAAATATTAACCTTTTAACTCAGTGACACAGAAATTTCCATACTGCCATTTCTGCTAATGAAAGCAAGTGAATGGAGAAAGAAATGCTCTTTCAACCTTTGGAACATGAAGAGTCTTAGTGCAAATAGGCTTTAGGTTGAACAGCAAGCCCTGGCAGCCTTTGGCTTCACCATTTGTCTAAATTGCCTGCGTGCATTCCCCAGAACTGATGAACTGCCAATGGATCACCATATTCAGGTCTTGGGATTAGTTGCCAGTTTTCCTATTGAAGCTCTACATAAACATATTGCAAAACAACTATGGTTAATGTATGCCCTAGCATTCTTCATCATGCATTCTTGAAGAACAGTTTCATTAAACATGAATATGCATGTACACATATATATGTATGTATATAATCTTGCAAAAGCCAGCTATACATCAGGATATTTTCTATTCACGCTCTTCCAAAATTTGGAGATTTTGTTACATGGGTCAAAAATTATTCAGTAATGTTGTAAGCAGTGAAAGGTAACTTGATTTAAATAGTAATACAGAGAAAAAGTCTAATATGTGACCTTTATTCAGAATGTTTTCTTTCTATTACCTCTCATTTTGAACATTTGAGTTCTGAATATTTTCTAAGACATGCCATTGGATTTATTTGCATTTTACATTTCTCACAGTTTACATGTAGATATGCCTATTGTCTTTCATAAATCTGTTTTTTAGCCGTAAATTTAAACTGGTTTCTTAGAGATTTTGTACAAATTTGCATTTGTATGATGACTGGTGAGTGGAAGAAAGTCCTTGTGAATTGTGTTGGCATCAGTCATCTTTATGAATTTTGATATCAATTTTACAAATAAAAGGGCCTAAAGACTGATTATTTTCTCTTTAGAAAGTATATTTTTTATACCATGCCCAATTTGTTTTCATACTTTAGGTATGAAACTTGCAAACAATCATCTACCCGATTTTTTCCCTACAATTTGGTTGGTAATTTGACGGAAGACTGAAGGTCTTCATATCCCAGGTCTTGCATTTATTGGCCATATATCCTCATAAAATCATTTGATTTCCTGAGTCTTTATCATTAACAAAGTGAGAGGGAAAGTCACCTGTGAAAAATAATTTGGAAATTCTAGTGTTCTACAGATGTTACATTTTCTTGGTAAATTAAATTGAAAAATTAGTAATTATATTGTAGAGATGTAGGAAAAAAACAAGAGGTAGAGAATTATGTTCTAAACAGAGACATGTACAGGATGTGATGCTGATCTTGATTTTCAACTTGATTAGTTTGAGAAGTGCCTAGGGGATTATAAAGCACACCTCTGGGTTTGTGAGGGTGTTTCCAAGGAGGGTTAACTGAGGTGGGACGATCCATCCTGAATGTGAGCCACACAATTCCATAGGCTGGGGATCCTTATAAAATGAAAGGAGAAAACCAAACAGCACAGGCATTCTTCTCCATCTCTGCTTCCTGGCACCATGATGTGAGCTGCTCCACTCTGCCGTGCCCTCCTTGCCATGATGGACTGAAGCCATCTGAGAACCAGAATAATTCTTTCTCCCTTAAGTTGTTTATGTCAGGTATTTTGTAACAGCCATGAAAAGTCTGACTAACACACAGAACCAGTTGGTTACTCTCTGTTCATGGATAATGGACTACCTACTGTGACCTAGCCATTCACAAAACATGCTTTCTTTCTCCAAAGAAATTAAAAATGTGTAACAGAGGGTATCTTTATTTAAACCAGTAGATATCAAACCCAGAATTATCATAAACATCAGAAAAATTTGTTAAAACATTAATTACTGAGGCTCAGTCCTGTATTTCTCATTCAGTATATCAGAATGGGCTGAAAAATTACATTTCTAGAAAGTTCTCTGGTGAACTTGAAGTTGCTGAAGCAGGATACATTTTAAGAATAACTAATCTACATTATGAATGAGAAGAATATTTTTTAAAAATTCCAATTGGTCATTTGGTAAAAATGACTAGCATTTTGTTTGCTGAAAAGAGACTTCATTTTGAATAGATGACAGGATGGTGATTACTGATTGGGTCTTTAAGATACAAAAGTCACTATGTAATTTAACATTAGAAACATATAATTAAGAGTTCAAAGGGAATTTAGGGTTAATCATCATTTTCCAAATGAGAAAATGGAAGCCAAGAGGAGATAAGTGACAAAGAATTGCTGAAAAAAATTACAAAATTTAAAAAGTCACACAAAAAGTTCCTGATATAAATGACACTAGAATAATCTACCCAGTGCTCATCTGCCCCCAAATATTCCCTCCAGACAATATTTTCCTCTTGCTCAGCAAGCAAAGAAATGAAGGAAATATGGACCCTGGCCTAGGTATTTGGGGTAGATAGACTAAGAAACTTGTGGGACTTTCTCCACGTCATGACTATCAGTCAATAACATAGGCTCTAAGATATTAAGATGCTGATTACATCCATAGATTTTTCTTTCCAATTATGCAGTTAGTAAAGACTCATTAAAGTTGTCAAGAATCAATTAATTTCTCATTAATGTAGCCTAGGTTAAAGGACACATGAATATAAAGTCAATTTGTCTCCAGATTTGTCTGGATTTCTACTCACCAGTATTTAAAATCTCCATTCCTTGAACTGGAGCCTCACCCATCTAATTGCTTAGTTTTTCGGTGGTTTCTCATTAATAATGTAAATCAACTTGCTCACATTCTAAGGTGGAGTACTGTACATCTGCAGGGAATGCACCAGGGTGTGATAAAGAATTGCTTTGGCAGTTTGTTGATGCAAATGCATGGACTGCTGTTCTTTTGTATTCACATCTCAGGAGAAGCTGCTTTATGAGACTTCAGGCAACTGTATTTTTGCTGTTGTATATGAGTAAATTGGTTTGTTACCCTTAAACAGAATCAATCAACTGGACTAAATCATTTGGTAGAGAATCTGTAGGCATAGTCTGTCCTTGAGCCATGATGCCAAAGAGCTGAAATGTGTTTTGGTAAAAATTTTACACACAAGGCTTAGAACTAACTCCTCTTCTTAGAGAGAGTAGTAATTTATACCAAGCAGATGGTAAAGAATGCTGATTTAATTTAGTTTTACCCCACAACCAAGAGGCAAGGTAGCTAGTCTTAAAAACATGTTATAGTAAATTAAAATGTAAAAGTCTGTGTATATTTATATACATGTGTATTTTATATAAAATACACACACACCATCTCTCTTAGACTCCTTACAATAAGAGATGTTCAGATGCTATCTGAGCTGACTTTTCATATATGAATACTGGTTCCAAAACTGGCCTATGCTCTTCATACAATGCCTTTGGTGCCCCAATAAAAATTCCATTGAGATTTAAAACATTGTCATTTACAGTCCAAGTATAGTTAATGCCTCAGGATAGTATAAGACAGTCTGAAGCATCCTGAAGTACCATTAACTCCACTCTCTTACCAACAGGGTTAACACACTTAAAAGAGTAATGTCTTAATGGTAGTATCATTTATGTTGATTTTTCATCATAAATAAATTTTCTTCACACAAAATTTTACACTCTGTTAAAATACAAATGAAAAACACATATAATCATGGTATTGTTACAGAACTGCATAAAAGCATGGTGATTGAAATAGATTACCTTCATTTAGTATCATTTTTACTGATAATTAAAGCCACTTGGATGCCAAGACACATGTGCAGTTCCCAGGCAGGTCTTCTGCATCTACCAGTGAAACCCTGTATCTGTTATTTGAAACAAACCACTGCTATCATTTTTAGTGAATGTGAATCATTACCCTCCATCTGCAGGAAACTGAGCTAAGCATTGAAAAGTATACTGGGGGTATAAAGTCATCTATGACATTTCAGATTTCAAAGGACTTAAAATTTAGTTGAGTGAACCTAGGACATAAGTTACAAGATCTATTGCAAAATGGAAATGCAGGATTCCTCATTCAAAAACTGTCAAAAAATTTAAAACAGGAATGGCAGAATAACCAAGCACAGATTCATCTTCACAGAGTGAGGGGTACCATGTGATTGCACAAGTCACAATGAAGCCAGCCAGCCCTAAGTGGAACAAAACTAAGCATACACTGAGCATTTCTATGTGAAAGATGTAGTATGCTAAACTCTTTACTTCAAATTATCTCATTTAATCCTTTCAGGTGGAGTTGTGCTGACGGTTTGTTAAAAATGAAAGTCAGACTTAAAGAGGTTAAACAGTGGGTGAACAGAGGTTAGATAGCTAGTGAGATTGGCTTGTTTTTTTGGTTTTGTTGTTGTTGTTGTTGTTTTTTGCTTTTGTTTTGTTTTGCAGTGGGATGACAGGAACATACCACTGCACTCAGCTATTGATTGAAATGGAGTCTTGCAAAGATTTTGCCTGGGCTAACCTCTAACCAAGATTCTCCCAATCTCTGCCACCCAAGTAGTTGGACTTCTGATCAGACTCTAGTTGAGCCCTTATTTAGAAGGGATGAGGCATATATACAAAAATGTCACTGAATCTGTGAAGTATTAAATGCTAAGTGTCTGAGTAGTATTTTCAGCAAATATTTTGATCAATGAATTGTTGTTAGGCAAGCTAGCTAATAAAGGATATGACATAATGTAATCTCAGAAAAACGCAGTGATCATGGCATAAAGTTAAATCAATCAATAATTCAGCCAATTATAGGGCCTGGAAAGATGGATAAATTTTTTTTATTTTATTTCATGTTGTGTGGCGGAAACCTAATTAGTAAACTTAAAAGCTTTTAATTGTTATTGTCGTTACTATAGTAGGTTCTGACATTACACCAACCACATTTCTCCTATGTTACCCTAGTATGAGAAGATGTGGAATTGAAGCAAAACTGGGTAATAGCAGTGTCCTTCACAGTAAGCTCCAACCCTTGCTCCCCAGGAATTCCCTTCAGTGCTGTTAAAATACTTCTCTTCCCCAACACCTGAAGAGTGCTTTGCTAGGATGGAGAGAAAAACAGGAATAATATCATCGATACCTTAAGGAAAATATCCTCTCCTAAAATTGTGTTTCTTGAGTGATTTGCTTTGTTAGCACACAGGGGTTTATACACATATGAATATTTATTTCCCAAATAGTTTACTTGAATGCACTTGAATCATGCCAATTGTAGAACTTCTACTTAGTAAGCATTCCATTACCATACTTGTCAAACATCTAACAGATAAGTGCTGTATTTGATTAGACTACATAAGGCAGCAAAACTCTTACCACTTTATATTAGCTTGCAAAAAGAATCTAGAACTTCATTTCCCTGAATTTAGACAATCTTAAAAATAAATCAAGAGAAAAAGCATATGTTCTAAGGAAAAGCATATATTCTAAGGTAATGATTATCCTGTTCCTAAAAAAATAAAAATAAGTTAATAACAACACGTAAGTCTGCATCCTCTTGAAGTTCCAGAAAGTATAGAAACAACTAAAGAAACACAACAATGGGAAAATGACACAGGATCCACTGAGATAGCTTCTAAATAACCAAAGTTAGAATAATTTGAGCACCAAAATAAAATAAGCAATTCAGTTACAACCCAAAGCACTAAATAGGCATCCATAAACCCATACTGGCATGAATAAATGATAGTATAAATAAATAAATGAGGAAGAATAGACAAATTCCTATACAAAAAATGGCAAATAATTGAAGTAGTTACTCCACCCTCAAGGATGGGGAGATAATTCCACACCCATTAAGTGTAGGCTTTGCATAGCACTTTTCTTCTGTAAAGCTGGTATGGGAAAGGAAAAGAGTAACTGTGTAGTAAACAAAACTGGCAAATATACTTTAGCCAGATGAATAAGGCTAACTTCAGCAATGACAGCTCTTATAGTGGCAGGCACTCTTGGTTTCAAAGTCTGAGAAACCTGCACTGTCTACAGGAGCTGAAGAGACATGAGACTAAATGTGATGTGTTATCCTGGAATGGGGTCTTGGAACAGAATTAAAACACTAGGGATACACTCAGGAAATCTGAACAAAGTGTGGACTTTAGTCATTAAAATAATGTTAATAATATATTCAGCCTTAATTGTCACCAACATCTGCTTTATGAGTGTGAACTAAGATCAAATCTAAGATGACATGTTGCATACATTTGTCTCAAGTTCCTTTAATTTTCCTTTGTTTTTTAATATTATCCTCTGGTGATAGTATCTGACTTGCTAAAAAGACCATGCTACTTGTCCTTTAGAATGTTCAACCTTCTAAATTTGTTTTATCCTTTTCCTGTTGTAGTTTAGCATCTTACTGCTCTAATTTTAATTAAATTCTAATTAAAAGCTTGTTAACATGAAAATAAAGTGATAGGTAAAAGGCTGATTGGCCTTTTCTTTGAAATTACAAAATCAATTTATCAAGTCATTCCAGAGCTTTGCATCTTTAACACATAATATTGACTATTTTTGCATGAATAAAAGAGCAACTTAAAATATACCACAGGTTGTTGAGCTAAAGTCTTGGCACCCCTGTTAGTGTACTAACTACCAACTCTGCACATATGTAACTGTACAGTTCCTCCTTGGGGCAGAATGAAGACTGACATCACTGACCAAACTGTTATACTTGGCAATGAGACATTAGAAGGCAGCTCTCGAAAAAAACTAAGATTTTTCTAGGCAAATTTTGGAAAGATCCGCCATCTTGTAAACTTGCTTGAAGAATGTTTGAGCTTGGAAAGAAATTTCAAGATAATTACAATTTTAACAAATGGGAAAGTACAGAACCTTTTTTAAAATTCTTTCAGTTAACAAATATGTTACATGATTGTGGGGTAAAACTGCACTCTGTATATGTATCAATTTTTAAAAGCATGATTCATTCAAAAGTTAATTAACAATTTTAAATTTGCCTCTTTTTTTTATGCTTTTTAACTTTTTATGTTTTTTATACTTCATATGTTTTTTTAAACATATATGTGACATTTCTTCCCTACTAATTGTGGAGACTTAAATGAGAAGATAATATATTTTACTTCCTTGATGCAAGACTGTTTGGAATGTTACTTTTTCCCCTCTTGACCAACATGCACTTGTTTAATTCACCCTCAGCTGAGCCATTCCTTACCTGGCAGCCACATTAGTGATTTCATTAATCTATCATTCTTATACCATGCCTGTCTAGAAGAAAAATATGCTTTTTTTAATGTTAGCTACATTTCCCTTGATATGTGATGGCCTTAACTTTTGCTCAAATTTCATGTAACTCTTTTTTTTTTAACATTTATCTACTTGCTATCTTAATTATTGGAGAGTAACTTATGTCATACTGTGCACTGTACAATGCCCAGTGGAGAATACATTCATACTTTATACATAATCTGTTCTATCACAAAATTTATGAGTTTTATGCCTGTGATACAGGAGGGGCAAAGGAAAATCCTGAACTACTTATATTGCCTTTTAAAATTAGTAATTTATCCACAGTGATTAAGGGTTACTTATCCATAGCCTTTCAAAATCAAGAATTTATCCACTGGGAGTGGTGATGAACACTTGTAATCTCAGCTACTAGGGAGCTGGAGACAGGAAGATTATAGTTCAAGGCCAGCCTGGGCAAAAAGTTAGTGTGACTCTATCTCAAAAGCAATCTCAGCATGGTAGAGCATTCTTATAATCCCAGTTTCTAAGGAGGTGGAGGTAGGAAGATTGTGGCTCAAGGCTAGCCTGGGCAAAGTTAGTGTGAATACCTATCTGCAAAATGAACTAAAAGTAAAAGGGCCAGAGGCTTGACTCAAGTGGTGGAGCACTTGCCTAGCAAGCGTGAGTCCTTATATTAAAAAAAAAAAAAAGAAAGGAAGGAAGGAAGGAAAGAAAGAAGGAAGGAAGCAAGGGAGGAAGGAAGAAAGGACTGTGGCAGCTAATATCAGTGCTCAATTCAGTTTTCAGCTTTGGACTCTGCTTTTATGATCTGTTCCCCTGAGGGTCTCTTCTAATCCTGCCAAGGATATGGAGAGAGTTCATACCCAACTTTAGAGACATTCTTCCTAATGCTCTTGCTTCTTACTGCCTCCCTCAGAAGTTTTGTCTGCTTTGCCATCCTTGAGCTTTGTTCTTGAGTAAGACCTCAGCTTTCTCCCTCCCAAGTACAGGTTAAGGAACGCACTTACTAAACAAGGTGTTAACTTTCAAATCTCACTCGTTGAATTTCTGCCTTTAAGAGTAGATTTCTCACTGTGTTGATTCTACCAATCCATAATCATGGGAGAGCTTTCCCTCTTCTGTAGTTTTCTTTCTTCAAAGGTTTATAGTTTTCCTTGTAGAGGTCTTTCACATTATTGTTAAGTTTATTCCTAGGAATTTGTCTTTGAGGCTATTGTAAATGGAATTATTTTCCTGTGTTCTTTCCCAATCTGTTCATTTTTGGTGAATAGAAATGCTACTGATTTTTGTAAATTTATTTTGTGTCTTGCTACTTTGCCAAGCTGTTTATGGTGCTAGGAGTTTTTTGGTGGCATTTTTCTGGTTTTTTAAGTAAAAGTTCATGTTGTCTGCAAATAAGGATAGTTTGACTACTTCCTTTCCAATCTGTATTCCTTTTATCCTTTCTTCCTGTCTTATTACACTGGCTAGGAATTCCAAGACTATGTTGAATAAGAGTGGGAAGAGTGGACACCTCGTCCCGTTCCTGACTTTACAGGACATACTTTCAGGTTTTCACCATTTAGTATGATGTTGACTATAGGCTTGTAATATAGAGCCTTTATTATTTTGAGATATATTCTTTTTATTCCTAGTTTTATCACAGCTTTTATCGTGAAAAGATGTTGAATTTTATCAAAGGTTTTTCTGCATTTATTGAGAGAATGTGGTTTTTGTCTTTCCTTCTGTTAATGTGCTGGATTACATATAATGATTTGCCTATGTTGAACCATCCCTGCATCCCTGGGATGAAACCAACTTGAGATCATGTTGTCTTTTTTGATAAGCTGTTGAATTCAGTTTGCCAATTTTTTATTGAGGATTTTGCAATGATGATCATTAAAGAGATTAACTCATAATTCTCTTTTTTTGTTGTATCTGTGTCCAATTTTGGGATGAGTATAATACTGACTTCATAGAATGAGTTTGGCATGTTCTTTCCTTTCTGTTTCCTGGAAAAGTTTGAGCAGTGTTTATATTAGTTCTTCTTTAGAGGTTTGGTGGAATTCAGTGGTGAATCTATCAGGTCCTGAATTATTCCTTTTGGGAGACTCTTTATTGCTGCTTCAGTTTCATTGTGAGTTATACAATAAAACCTAAAGTTCATTTGGAAGCACAAAAGACCACAAATAGCCAAGGCAATAATAAGCAAAAAGAGCAATGCTGGAGGTATCACAATACCCGACTTCAAACTATGCTAAGGAAGTATAACAATAAAAACAACATGGTGCTGGCACAAAAATAGGTATGAAGACCAGTGGAATGGAATAGAAGACCTAGATATGAATCCATACATCTACGCCCATCTGATTTTTGACAAAGATGCCAAAAACATGCGATGGAGAAAAGACAGCCTCTTCAACAAATGTTGCTGCGAAAACTGGATATCTGCATGCAGAAAACTGAAACTAGATCTAGGTCTGCAACCCTGTACAGTATCAACTCAAAGTGGACTAAGGACTTTAATATAAGACCTGAAACTTTGAAGCTAGTGCAAAAAAAAGCAGGGAATACACTGAAATTAGTAGGCATAGGCAATGACTTCCTCAGTCGAACTCAAATAACTGAGCAACTAAGATGATTAACAAATGGGACTACAAGAAGTTAAAAAGCTTCTGCACAACAAAAGAAATGATTTCTAAATTGAAGGGACTGCACACAGAATGGGAGGAAATCTTTGCCAACTATACATCTGACAAGGGATTGATACCCAGAATATGCAGGGAACTCAAAAAACTAAATTCCCCCAAATTCAATGACCCAATAAAGAAATGGGCAAAAGAACTGAACAGAGCTTTTTCAAAGGAAGAAATCTAAATGGCCAACAAAAACATATGAAAAAATGCTCATCATCCCTGGCCATAAAGGGATTGCAAATCAAAACCACACTAAGATTCTACCTTACTCCTGTTAGAATAGCTACCGTCAAAAACACAACAACAAATGTTGGCGAGGACGTGGGGGGAAAGGAACCCTCATATATTGCTAGTGGGAATGTAAATTAGTACAATTGCTATGGAAAACAGTATGGAGGCTCTTCAAAAAAGTAAAAATAGAACTGCCATAGGATACCACTCCTATAGATATAGCCTAAGGAATATAAGTCAGGTTACAACAAAGGCACCTACACACCCATGTTTATTGCAGCACTATTCACAACAGCTATAGAAACACCCAAGATGCTCCACTACTGATGAATAGGTTAAGAAAATGTGGTATTCATATACAATGGAATTTTATTCAGGCACAAAGAAGAATGAAATTTTGTCGTTTGCAGGTAAATTGACTTCTTCAATGAAGTTAACCAGATTCAAAAGGCCAAAGGTTCAAAAGCCAGGTTCAAAAGCCACATGTTTTCTCTCATATGTGGAACACAGTCCTAATACAAATACAACAATATTGTGAAAACAGGTCATGCTAAAGGGAGGGCACATATGAGGGGGGAGGAGAAAAGAATAAAGTTAAGAAGGTGAATATGGTTGATATACTCTCTATATGAGAATGGATGTAGAATTTTTCAACTCATTGAAACCACCATATGAAAGAGACTAAGGTATAAAGAAGACAAATAGAGGAAATGAACCAAATTGAGTTATTATATATATATATATAGAAGTGCCGCAAGGAAACTCCCTGTGTAGCTATCTTAAGCAAACATGTCATTTTTTTTTCCTTTTACATAACAGAGGACAGAGGGCAGACAGGTCCTGGGGGTGGTAGATTGGTACCAGTGGTGGGGGGAGCAAGAGGGGAAAGGGGGTAGGAAGGTGAATATGGTGTGAATACTGTGTACACATATGTGTACGTGGAAAAAAGATACCTGTTCAAATTATTCCAGGAATATGGCAGTTCAAAAGAGAGTGGTGGAGAGGGTGAATGCAAATATAATATATTTGATATATTGTAAGAACTTTCGTAAATGCCACAATGTAGCCCCACTCAGAGCACAACAATAAAAAAATGAGAGAGAGAGTAGACATCTCACTCATCCTTCCAAATTTTTGTCTGTTTCCCAGTTGTCCACTGGTGGACAGCAAGGGATATGGGCAGAGTTTATACTCAGATTTTGTGTCTCATCTTTTCTGCAGTTTTTCTGCCCTGGGATTTTCTCCCTAAGTGTCTACTGCCCCGCCATATTGTGATACTTAGCCACCATGAGAGTGAGTTTTAAGGTGCCCACCATGGGAGTGGGATCAGAGGCCTTGAGGAATGCCATCATGCACAGATCTACAAACTCGTACTTCTTAGGTATTACACTTGTAGACTTTCAAGAGCAAATCTCTGTTTCTTCTTGTACTTACTGACTCTCCATTCCCTTCAAATAGGTTTTTAAAATAATATATAGTTCTTATAATGATTATCTTTTAGAAGATCACAAAAAGAAAATTTCATTCTGCCATGATTAGAAGTCAAAACTCTAGTCTCCCAACTTGAACTGTTACCAGATACTGAAGTGCACTTGCCGGCACTTTTGGGCTTTCAAGACCATATCAGTTTAAGCCAATTTTTGTTTTAATATCTGATACACAAGCTCCTTTCTTTATTTTTCAATTACAAAACTGAAATTCACAATAGTGCAACTTCCTCTTTTTCAGTTTTTAAACTTTTCCATGGCATGCCAGTAATAATTAGCAATATTTGTACAACTCTGAATTAAAGAAAGAAAAAATTCACCCACAATTCCTTCCCTGCCAATTCAAGCTGTTTTCAGTAGCTTATGTCCTCTTCCACTTATAACCACACAAATACCCAATTTCTTTTGCATAAATTATGACTTTTCATACAAATGTTTTTGCATATTGTCACAAGGTGCAATCAGGTGTATGTTTCATGTACTTTCACTTTCCTTTACCATAGGAGACTTAGCTTTCAACATTTTTGCCATTATGTAACTGCAATAAACATTTTTGGCATGCAACTTTAAAATATTTTTCTTCATGTATATTAATTGTACAAAGGAGTTATATTGTGATATTTCCATATATGCTAATGTATTTTCATCAAATTTATCCCAATAATTACTCTTTTTTCTCCTCTTTTAAAAAATTTTAATGGGTTTCATAATCCTGTTTTTGTACTTGCATATGAAGCACTTCAATACTATTCATTCCCTCTTCACTCTCTTTTTTCATTCTCCCTGCCCTCTCTGGTTCCCAAACCCAAAAAATTTCCCTGATTTCATTCATTTTGGTTTTTAGATCTAGATTCCACATATAAGGGAGAACATGTGATATTTGTCTTCCGCAGTCAACTTATTTCACTTAACATGATGATTTCCAGTTCCATCCATTTTTCTGTGAATATCATAATTTCATTCTTTATGGCTCCATAATACGCCATTGCATATATACACCACATTTTCTTTATCCATTCATCAGTTATTGGACACCTAGACTGATTCCATATTGTTACTATTGTGAATACTGGTGCTATAAACATGAGTGTAGATGACACTCTGTTGTATGCTAACATCCCTTTGGATGTAGGCCCAGAAGTGGTATAGCAGAGTCATATGGTAATTCTAGTTTTGCTTTTTGAAGAACTCCAGACTTATTTGCATAGTGGTTGCAATAATTTACATCCCCACCAATGCTTTATAAAGGTTCCTTTTCCCTCCACATCCATACAAACATTTGTTGCTGTTTGTTTTCTTGATAATAACCATTCTGACTGAGGTGAGACGGAATCTCAATAGTTTTGATAATCATTTCCTTTACGCCTAAGAACATTAGGAATTTACGCAATTACCATTTGTGTTTCTTTGATAGAGAAATATTTAATTCATTTGTCCATGTATTAATTTTATAGTTCCTTATTTTGGTGTTTAATTTTAGAGCTCTTTATATATTCTGGATTTTAGACTATTATGAAATGATTAGCTAGTAAAATTTTCTTCCATTCCATAAATTGTCTCTTGGTTTTGATCAGTTTCTTTTTGCTGTGCAGAAGGTTTTTAATTTGACACAATTCCATTTGCCAATTCAGTCTTTTATTTTCCAAGCAATTGGGTACTATTTAGAATGGCATTACCTATGCATAGATCTTCAAAGTCTTCCATAAATTTTCCTCTATTTATTTCAAATTTTCAGGCCTTCTATCTAGATCTTTGATCCATTTTTAATTAATTTTTAGACAGGGTGAGAAATAGAAGTCTAGCTTCAGTCTTCTACATGTGAATATCCAGTTTTCCCAACACCATTTGTTGCACAGGTTGTCCTTTCTGTAACATATGTTTTTAGTGCCTTTGTTGACAATTAGATGGGTATAGCTGTGTGGCCTTATTTTTATTCCATTAGTCTTCATGTCTGTTTTTGTGCTAGTATCATGCTGTTTTTATTACTATAACATTGTAGTATAATTTCAGATAAGGTGTTGTGATACCTCCGGCATTGCCCTTTTTGCTCAGTATTGCTTTGGCTATTTGGAGTCCTTGTGCTTCCATATGAATTTCAGGACTGATTTTTCTATTTCTGTGAAGAATGACAATGGAATTTTGATGGAGATTGCATTGAATTTATAGAGATCTTTTGGTAGTGTAGCCATTTTCACATTATTATTCTTCCAGGCCATGAACATGGGAGGTCTTTCCATCTTCTAGTGTCTTCTTCAATTTTTTTTTCAAAGTTTTATAGTTTTCATTGCACAGATCTTTCACCTCCTTTGTTAGGTTCATTCCTAGCTATTTAGGTTTTTGGAGACTATTGTAAATGGGATTGTTTTCATGATTTCTTTCTCAGCATGTTCATTATTGGTATTTAGAAAAGCAACTGATTATTATATGTTGATTTTGTATCCTGTTACTTTACCAAAAGTGTTTATCAGATCTAAGAGGTTTTTTTGCATGAGTCTTTAGGGACTTTTAAGTACAAGATCATATCTGTAAAGAGGGATAATTTGACTTCTTCCTTTCCTATTTTTATCCCATTAATTTCTTTCTCTTGCCTTATTGCTCTGGCTAAGAATTCAAACACTATAATGAATAAAAGTGGAGAGAGTGGACACTCTTGTCCTGTTACTGACTTAAGAGAAAATAGTTTCAGTTTTTCTCCATTTAGTATGATGTTGGCTATGGGTTTATTATATATAATCTTTACTATGTTGAGATACATTCCTTCTGTTATTACTTTGTTCAAGAATGGTGAGTATTGTTAAGGGCTTTTTCTGCATCTATTGAGACAATCATGTAAGTTTTGTCCTTTACTGTGTTTATGTGCTATATTACATTTATTGATTTTCATATGTTGAACCATGCCTCAGATAAAACCCATTCGATCCTGCTGTATGATCTTTTTAATTTGTCCAGTTTATTTTCCAGGTATTTTATTGAGAATTTTTTTTTAATTGTTGTGCTGGGTGGTGGTACATTGTGGCATTTACAAAAGTTCTTACAATATTGTACTTGAATTTGCTCCCTCCACCATTCTCCTTCATCCCTTCTTCCCTCCATTCCTGGAATATTTTCAATAGGTCTCATTTTTCCATTTTCATACATGTGTACACAGTATTTGCATGATATTCACCCTCCTTCACCATTTCCCCACCTCTACTCAATTCCATTGATACCAACCCTCCATTCCCAGGCAGAACCTGTTCTGTTCTCCAGTTCTCCAATTTTGTATAAGAAAAGAAGAAGAAAAAATGTCATTTTTTGTTTGTTGAAGATAGCTACACAGTTAGTTTCTTGTAGCACTTCCATGTTTATATGTATTATATACTAACTTTGTTCATCTCTTTATTTCTTCTTTCTGCTTTAGTCAATTTCTTTTTTTTTTTTTCATTTTTCTTTTATTATTCATATGTGCATACAAGGCTTGGTTCATTTCTCCCCCCTGCCCCCACCCCCTCCCTTACCACCCACTCTGCCCCCTCCCTCTCCACCCCCCAATACCCAGCAGACACTATTTTGCCCTTATTTCTAATTTTGTTGTAGAGAGAGTATAAGCTATAATAGGAAGGAACAAGGGTTTTTGCTGGTTGAGATAAGGATAGCTATACAGGGCATTGACTCACATTGATTTCCTGTGCATGGGTGTTACCTTCTAGGTTAATTCTTTTTGATCTAACCTTTTCTCTAGTACCTGTTCCCCTTTTCCTATTGGCCTCAGTTGCTTTAAGGTATCTGCTTTAGTTTCTCTGCGTTAAGGGCAACAAATGCTAGCTAGTTTTTTAGGTGTCTTACCTATCCTCACCCCTTCCTTGTGTGCCCTCGCTTTTATCATGTGCTCATAGTCCAATCCCCTTGTTGTGTTTGCCCTTGATCTAATGTCCACGTATGAGGAAGAACATACGATTTTTGGTCTTTTGGGCCAGGCTAACCTCACTCAGAATGATGTTCTCCAATTCCATCCATTTACCAGCGAATGATAACATTTCGTTCTTCTTCATGGCTGCATAGAATTCCATTGTGTATAGATACCACATTTTCTTAATCCATTCGTCAGTGCTGGGGCATCTTGGCTGTTTCCATAACTTGGCTATTGTGAATAGTGCCGCAATAAACATGGATGTGCAGGTGCCTCTGGAGTAACAGTTTTTTGGGTATATCCCCAAGAGTGGTATTGCTGGATCAAATGGTAGATCGATGTCCAGCTTTTTAAGTAGCCTCCAAATTTTTTTCCAGAGTGGTTGTACTAGTTTATATTCCCACCAACAGTGTAAGAGGATTCCTTTTAACCTGCATCCTCGCCAACACCTGTTGTTGGTGGTGTTGCTGATGATGGCTATTCTAACAGGGGTGAGGTGGAATCTTAGTGTGGTTTTAATTTGCATTTCCTTTATTGCTAGAGATGGTGAGCATTTTTTCATGTGTTTTCTGGCCATTTGAATTTCTTCTTTTGAGAAAGTTCTGTTTAGTTCATGTGCCCATTTCTTTATTGGTTCATTAGTTTTGGGAGAATTTAGTTTTTTAAGTTCCCTGTATATTCTGGTTATCAGTCCTTTGTCTGATGTATAGTTGGCAAATATTTTCTCCCACTCTGTGGGTGTTCTCTTCAGTTTAGAGACCATTTCTTTTGATGAACAGAAGCTTTTTAGTTTTATGAGGTCCCATTTATCTATGCTATCTCTTAGTTGCTGTGCTGCTGGGGTTTCATTGAGAAAGTTTTTACCTATACCTACTAACTCCAGAGTATTTCCTACTCTTTCTTGTATCAACTTTAGAGTTTGGGGTCTGATATTAAGATCCTTGATCCATTTTGAGTTAAAATTGGTATAGGGTGATATACATGGATCTAGTTTCAGTTTTTTGCAGACTGCTAACCAGTTTTCCCAGCAGTTTTTGTTGAAGAGGCTGCTATTTCTCCATCGAATATTTTTAGCTCCTTTGTCAAAGATAAGTTGCTTGTAGTTGTGTGGCTTCATATCTGGATCCTCTATTCTGTTCCACTGGTCTTCATGTCTGTTTTTGTTCCAGTACCATGCTGTTTTTATTGTTACTGCTTTGTAATATAGTTTGAAGTCAGGTATTGTGATACCTCCTGCATTGTTCTTTTGACTGAGTATTGCCTTAGCTATTCGTGGCCTCTTGTGTTTCCATATAAATTTAACAGTAGATTTTTCAATCTCTTTAATGAATGTCATTGGAATTTTGATGGGAATTGCATTAAACATGTAGATTACTTTTGGGAGTATCGACATTTTTACTATGTTGATTCTACCAATCCATGAGCATGGGAGATCTCTCCACTTTCTATAGTCTTCCTCAATCTCTTTCTTCAGAAGTGTATAGTTTTCCTTGTAGAGGTCTTTCACATCTTTTGTTAGGTTTACACCTAGGTATTTGATTTTTTTTGAGGCTGTTGTAAATGGAATTGTTTTCATACATTCTTTTTCCGTTTGCTCATTGTTAGTGTATAGAAATGCTAATGATTTTTCTATGTTGATTTTATATCCTGCTACCTTGCTATAGCTATTGATGATGTCTAGAAGTTTCTGAGTAGAGTTTTTTGGGTCTTTAAGGTATAGGATCATGTCGTCTGCAAATAGGGATATTTTGACAGTTTCTTTACTTTTATTCCTTCTTGTCTAATTGCTCTGGCTAGGAATTCCAGTACTATGTTGAATAGGAGTGGAGATAGTGGGCATCCTTGTCTGGTTCCTGATTTTAGAGGGAATGGTTTCAGTTTTTCTCCATTAAGTATAATGCTGGCTGTAGGTTTGTCATATATAGCTTTTATAATGTTGAGGAACTTTCCTTCTAGTCCTAGTTTTCTTAGAGCTTTTATCATGAAATGATGTTGGATCTTATCAAAGGCTTTTTCTGCATCTATTGAGATGATCAATTGTTTTTTGTCTTTGCTTCTATTAATGTGGGTATTTACATTTATTGATTTTCGTGTGTTGAACCACCCCTGCATCCCTGGGATGAAGCCTACTTGGTCGTGGTGAATAATCTTTTTGATGTGTTGCTGAATTCGGTTTGCCATTATTTTGTTGAGGATTTTTGCATCAATGTTCATTAAGGAGATTGGCCTATAGTTCTCCTTTTTGGAGGTGTCTTTGCCTGGTTTTGGGATAAGTGTAATACTGGCTTCATAAAATGTGTTTGGCAGTTTTCCTTCCCTTTCTATTTCATGGAACAGTTTAAGGAGGGTTGGTATCAGTTCTTCTTTAAAGGTCTGATAGAATTCAGCAGAGAATCCATCAGGTCCTGGACTTTTCTTTTTGGGGAGACTCTTGATTGCTGCTTCAATTTCATTTTGTGTTATAGGTCTATTCAGGTGATTAATTTCCTCTTGGTTCAGTTTTGGATGATCATATGTATCTAGAAATCTGTCCATTTCTTTTAGATTTTCAAATTTATTTGAATATAGGTTCTCAAAGTAGTCTCTGATGATTTCCTGGACTTCCATGGTGTTTGTTGTTATCTCCCTTTTGCATTCCTAATTCTATTAACTTCCTACTTATTGTACTTAAGTCCATCATGGAATTACTGCCTTTCCTCTCATGGTTGGCAACATAATCTTTTTACAAAAATCTTAGTCAAACTTTCTTTTAAAATAATGTTTTTGTCTTTCTAAGTTTTATTTCCCACATTGATTTAGTAGTGAAGCCAGAGTAAAGGAATAGGAAACTATGTCAATGAATTTTAAACTCTTGTTTTTTTTGTTCCCCTAATTTTTGTTAAGCAGAAAACAAAATAACCTAAATAATATTTTCTGAGATGCAAATTTGTTATGCTTTTAAATTCTGATATGATGACAAAAGTAGAAAAGACAGAACTAACTTCAGATAAGAGGAAATTAAATATATTAGTAGCAAACTGAACATTTTCAATTCTTCCGCAAACAAACCAGGTCTCACGATCAAACTGACAAGTTCATTTTTCCTTTTTAGTTGTGGGTTTAGATGCTGATTGTGTTGCTTCAGTCCTTTGGATGTATAACAATGTATAGGTTTTACATCAAATAACCATAGATCATTCTATCTGGTAATCAAATGGAGAAAGAATTATAAAGGTAATACTTGTCTTCAAGATACATCACAGATCAAATTCATGGCCCAATATCCTCAGTGCTTTTATTCTTATTATTTTGGATAATGGTTCAGGAGAAGAGAGATGAATGCTTACAGGGATTGCCGGGGCACACATACAACACAGCTCATCACTGGGATCCCAGAGGGCTTGCAGATATGTCCTGGTGGTAGAAGCAATGTGTGACAAAATTTAAGAGATTGAGATAATACCAGGGTTTTCTTCCACAATTTTATAGATGAAGCAAATAGTGTGATACCTGGCTTCCTTAATGGCACCTGTGCAATTTGACTCTGATATCAAACAGAGAAGAGATTCAGAGTTTCAATTCTAATCATAATTATGTTAGAAAGCCTGCCAGATCATAAGTAAATAATCATTTTAATCCATATCAAAGATGTGCATTAATAATGTAACTATATTAATAGAAATGGATACAAAAATGAGACACTTCTCAAATGCAAACTTTGAGACATGTTTAACATATTAAACACAGGATAGTAATGGTTGAAACTAACAAACTCATCATAATGCATGTCAGACATGGCAAGAGTCACAGTCATATGGTTACAGATAGTAAATTAGAAAATCTCTAAATACCAAAGTGAATAAATATAATCCAAATTAATCTATTTTCCTAAAATTGTATTCTGAACTGGAAAGTAAGATTGAGTAAGATTCTCAGCTCAGAATGCTTTATCCGACTGATTTTTCAAGTTATTTTTGTAAGCAGCTCTGATGCTTAAATTTGGGCCTGAAAAAAAACCAAAAAACCCAACATATCATTTCCTCATCATGTCATACTAGTTAGTATCTTGAAACCCAGATGCAGAAACTCCCTGACCTGAATCAACAGGTCCTTTTCTCCTGTGGTACAGAGCCTTAATCTCACACGTGCCAGAAATAGGAAAACATTCAAAATAGTATTAAGTGAATGATGCAATAACCATAAATGGCATGATTTGTAAAACTTCAGTGTTGACAGTAACTTCTAAAATGTGCATAATTCTACAAAAATGTGAAATTTTCTGGTTTTCTACATGAAGAATTGAATTATTCTGCAACAAACCCAACCTAAAAGTTTCAAATTCATTTTTTTTTTTACTGTTTTAAGGTTAACTTTTATTTTGTTGTTTTTTTTTTTTCATTTTTCTTTTATTATTCATATGTGCATACAAGGCTTGGTTCATTTTTCCCCCCTGCCCCCACCCCTCCCTTACCACCCACTCCGCCCCCTCCCTCTCCCCCCCAGCCCCCTCAATACCCAGCAGAAACTATTTTGCCCTTATTTCTAATTTTGGTGTAGAGAGAGTATAAGCTATAATAGGAAGGAACAAGGGTTTTTGCTGGTTGAGATAAGGATAGCTATACAGGGCATTGACTCACATTGATTTCCTGTGCATGGGTGTTACCTTCTAGGTTAATTCTTTTTGATCTAACCTTTTCTCTAGTACCTGTTCCCCTTTTCCTATTGGCCTCAGTTGCTTTAAGGTATCTGCTTTAGTTTCTCTGTGTTAAGGGCAACAAATGCTAGCTAGTTTTTTAGGTGTCTTACCTATCCTCACCCCTCCCTTGTGTGCTCTTGCTTTTATCATGTGCTCATAGTCCAATCCCCTTGTTGTGTTTGCCCTTGATCTAATGTCCACATATGAGGGAGAACATACGATTTTTGGTCTTTTGGGCCAGGCTAACCTCACTCAGAATGATGTTCTCCAATTCCATCCATTTACCAGCGAATGATAACATTTTGTTCTTCTTCATGGCTGCATAGAATTCCATTGTGTATAGATACCACATTTTCTTAATCCATTCGTCAGTGCTGGGGCATCTTGGCTGTTTCCATAACTTGGCTATTGTGAATAGTGCCGCAATAAACATGGATGTGCAGGTGCCTCTGGAGTAACAGTCTTTTGGGTATATCCCCAAGAGTGGTATTGCTGGATCAAATGGTAGATCGATGTCCAGCTTTTTAAGTAGCCTCCAAATTTTTTTCCAGAGTGGTTGTACTAGTTTATATTCCCACCAACAGTGTAAGAGGCTTCCTTTTAACCTGCATCCTCGCCAACACCTGTTGTTGGTGGTGTTGCTGATGATGGCTATTCTAACAGGGGTGAGGTGGAATCTTAGCGTGGTTTTAATTTGCATTTCCTTTATTGCTAGAGATGGTGAGCATTTTTTCATGTGTTTTCTGGCCATTTGAATTTCTTCTTTTGAGAAAGTTCTGTTTAGTTCATGTGCCCATTTCTTTATTGGTTCATTAGTTTTGGGAGAATTTAGTTTTTTAAGTTCCCTGTATATTCTGGTTATCAGTCCTTTGTCTGATGTATAGTTGGCAAATATTTTCTCCCACTCTGTGGGTGTTCTCTTCAGTTTAGAGACCATTTCTTTTGATGAGCAGAAGCTTTTTAGTTTTATGAGGTCCCATTTATCTATGCTATCTCTTAGTTGCTGTGCTGCTGGGGTTTCATTGAGAAAGTTTTTACCTATACCTACTAACTCCAGAGTATTTCCTACTCTTTCTTGTATCAACTTTAGAGTTTGGGGTCTGATATTAAGATCCTTGATCCATTTTGAGTTAATCTTGGTATAGGATCTAGTTTCAGTTTTTTGCAGACTGCTAACCAGTTTTCCCAGCAGTTTTTGTTGAAGAGGCTGCTATTTCTCTATCGAATATTTTTAGCTCCTTTGTCAAAGATAAGTTGCTTGTAGTTGTGTGGCTTCATACCTGGGTCCTCTATTCTGTTCCACTGGTCTTCATGTCTGTTTTTGTGCCAGTACCATGCTGTTTTTATTGTTATTGCTTTGTAATATAGTTTGAAGTCAGGTATTGTGATACCTCCTGCATTGTTCTTTTGACTGAGTATTGCCTTGGCTATTTGTGGCCTCTTGAGTTTCCATATAAATTTAACGGTAGATTTTTCAATCTCTTTAATGAATGTCATTGGAATTTTGATGGGAATTGCATTAAACATGTAGATTACTTTTGGGAGTATCGACATTTTTACTATGTTGATTCTACCAATCCATGAGCATGGGAGATCTCTCCACTTTCTATAGTCTTCCTCAATCTCTTTCTTCAGAAGTGTATAGTTTTCCTTGTAGAGGTCTTTCACATCTTTTGTTAGGTTTACACCTAGGTATTTGATTTTTTTTGAGGCTGTTGTAAATGGAATTGTTTTCATACATTCTTTTTCCGTTTGCTCATTGTTAGTGTATAGAAATGCTAATGATTTTTCTATGTTGATTTTATATCCTGCTACCTTGGTATAGCTATTGATGATGTCTAGAAGCTTCTGAGTAGAGTTTTTTTGGTCTTTAAGGTATAGGATCATGTCATCTGCAAATAGGGATATTTTGACAGTTTCTTTACCTATTTGTATTCCTTTTATTCCTTCTTGCCTAATTGCTCTGGCTAGGAATTCCAGTACTATGTTGAATAGGAGTGGAGATAGTGGGCATCCTTGTCTGGTTCCTGATTTTAGAGGGAATGGTTTCAGTTTTTCTCCATTAAGTATAATGCTGGCTGTAGGTTTGTCATATATAGCTTTTATAATGTTGAGGAACTTTCCTTCTAGTCCTAGTTTTCTTAGAGCTTTTATCATGAAATGATGTTGGATCTTATCAAAGGCTTTTTCTGCATCTATTGAGATGATCAATTGTTTTTTGTCTTTGCTTCTATTAATGTGGGTATTTACATTTATTGATTTTCGTGTGTTGAACCACCCCTGCATCCCTGGGATGAAGCCTACTTGGTCGTGGTGAATAATCTTTTTGATGTGTTGCTGAATTCGGTTTGCCATTATTTTGTTGAGGATTTTTGCATCAATGTTCATTAAGGAGATTGGCCTATAGTTCTCCTTTTTGGAGGTGTCTTTGCCTGGTTTTGGGATAAGTGTAATACTGGCTTCATAAAATGTGTTTGGCAGTTTTCCTTCCCTTTCTATTTCATGGAACAGTTTAAGGAGGGTTGGTATCAGTTCTTCTTTAAAGGTCTGATAGAATTCAGCAGAGAATCCATCAGGTCCTGGACTTTTCTTTTTGGGGAGACCCTTGATTGCTGCTTCAATTTCATTTTGTGTTATAGGTCTATTCAGGTGATTAATTTCCTCTTGGTTCAGTTTTGGATGATCATATGTATCTAGAAATCTGTCCATTTCTTTTAGATTTTCAAATTTATTTGAATATAGGTTCTCAAAGTAGTCTCTGATGATTTCCTGGACTTCCATGGTGTTTGTTGTTATCTCCCCTTTTGCATTCCTAATTCTACTAATTTGGATTTTTTCTCTCCTCATTTTAGTCAGGTTTGCCAGGGGTCTATCGATCTTGTTTATTTTTTCAAAGAACCAACTTTTTGTTTCATTAATTCTTTGTATGGTTTTTTTGGTTTCTATTTCATTGATTTCAGCTCTTATTTTTATTATTTCTCTCCTTCTTTTTTTTGGGATTTGCTTGTTCTTGTTTTTCTAGGAGTTTGAGATGTATCATTAGGTCATTGATTTGGGATCTTTCAATCTTTTTAATATATGCACTCATGGCTATAAACTTTCCTCTCAAGACTGCCTTAGCTGTATCCCATAGGTTCCAGTAGGTTGTGTTTTCATTTTCATTGACTTCCAGGAACTTTTTAATTTCCTCTTTTATTGCATCGATGATCCATTCTTTATTAAGTAATGAGTTATTCAGTTTCCAGCTGTTTGCATATTTTTTGTCTTTACTTTTGTTGTTGAGTTCTACTTTTACTGCATTGTGGTCAGATATTATGCATGGTATTATTTCTATTTTCTTATATTTGCTGAGACTTGCTTTGTGCCCTAGGATATGATCTATTTTGGAGAAGGTTCTGAGAGCTGCTGAGAAGAATGTATATTGTGTAGAGGTTGGATAAAATGTTATGTAGACTTCTACTAGGTCCATTTGATCTATTGCATATTTTAGATCTTGGACTTCTTTATTGAGTTTTTGTTTGGATGACCTATCTATTGATGATAATGGGGTGTTAAAGTCTCCCACAACCACTGTGTTGGAGTTTATATATGCTTTTATGTCTTTCAGGGTATGTTTGATGAAATTGGGTGTGTTGACATGGGTGCGTACAGATTGATGATTATTATTATTTCCTTTTGGTCTATTTCCCCTTTTATTAGTATGAAATGTCCTTCTTTATCTCGTTTGATCAATGTAGGTTTGAAGTCTACTTTGTCAGAAATAAGTATTGCTACTCCTGCCTGTTTTCGGGGGCCATTGGCTTGGTAAATCTTCTTCCAGCCTTTCATCCTAAGCATATGCTTATTTCTGTCGGTGAGATGAGTCTCCTGTAAGCAACAAATTGTTGGATCTTCTTTTTTAATCCATTTTGTCAAACGATGTCTTTTGATGGGTGAATTAAGTCCATTAACATTAAGCATTAGTACTGATAGTTATGTGGTGATTCCTGCCATTTAGTTGTCTTAGTTGTTTGAAGGTTTGATTGTGTGTACCTAACTTGATGTTACTCTCTACTGTCTTGCTTTTTCTTATGCTGTGTTTTGGTGTGCTGCCTGCCTTTTCATGGTTTAGTTAGGTGTCACTTTCTGTGTGCAGGATCCCTTGCAGAATCTTTTGTAACGGTGGCTTTGTGGTCACATATTGGTTTAGTTTCTGCTTATCATGGAAGACTTTTATTGCTCCATCTATTTTGAATGATAGCTTTGCTGGGTAGAGTATCCTGGGGTTGAAGTTATTTTCATTCAGTGCCTGGAAGATCTCACCCCATGCTCTTCTTGCTTTTAATGTTTCTGTTGAGAAGTCTGCTGTGATTTTGATGGGTTTACCTTTGTATGTTACTTGTTTTTTCTCTCTTATAGCCTTCAATATTCTTTCCTTAGTTTCTGAACTTGTTGTTTTAATGATGATATGTCGTGGAGTAGTTCTATTTTGATCTGGTCTGTTTGGTGTCCTGGAGGCCTCTTGCATTTGTATGGGAATATCTTTCTCTAGATTTGGGAAATTTTCTGTTATTATTTCATTGAATAGATTACGCATTCCCTTCGCTTGCACCTCTTCTCCTTCTTCGATGCCCATGATTCTCAAGTTTGGTCTTTTGATGGAGTCGGTGAGTTCTTGCATTTTCTTTTCACAGGTCTTGAGTTGTTTAATTAATAGTTCTTCAGGTTTTCCTTTAATTACCATTTCATCTTCAAGTTCTGAGATCTGTCTTCTGTTTGTTCTATTCTGCTGGATTGGTCTTCCGTTTTGTTTTGCAGTTCTGTTTCGTTCTTTTTTCTGAGGTTTTCCATATCCTGGCTGTTTTCCTCTTTAATGTTGCCTATTTTTGTCCTGAGTTCATTTATCCGTTTATTCATTGTGTTCTCTCTTTCACTTTGGTGTTTATACAGTGCTTCTATGGTTTCCTTTATTTCTTCTTTTGCTTTTTCAAATTCTCTATTTTTGTTGTCTTGGAATTTCTTGAGTGTCTCCTGTACATTTTGGTTGACCCTATCCAGTATCATCTCTATAAAATTCTCATTGAGTACTTGTAGTATGTCTTCTTTTAAATTATTCTTGTGGGCTTCATTGGGTCCTTTGGCATAGTTTATCTTCATTTTGTTGGAGTCTGGATCTGAGTTTCTGTTTTCTTCATTCCCCTCTAGTTCCTGTACTAATTTTTTGCTGTGGGGAAACTGGTTTCCCTGTTTTTTCTGTCTTCTCGTCATTGTCGTTGGTGTTGTTACTGTCCCTGTACTGTGTGCAATTAAGTATTTTCTAGCTTGTAATAATAACAGTGGTAATATTTAGAATGGAAGAGTGAGCTGAGATGGAAAGCAAGAAGTTAAAGAAAAGGGGAAAACAAATATACAGACAAGAGTGAGAAAGCAGAACAAGGTATCAGACAAGAGAGTTTCAAAGGTATAAACAGGGAGTGTTAGTGTACTAATCGACAGTAAGCTGAACAGACATTAGAGAGACAGAGAGAAGATTGAAAATCAAAGGTAAAAAAATAAAAAATAAGTAAATGAAAGAAATATGTATATATAAAATTGAATTAAAATAAAATGGAAAATAGAAAATTAAAAAGAAAAAAAAAAAAACCAAAAAACTTCCAAGTTTATATGCAATGCAGTTTCAGTCTTAATAATTTGGGTGTCCATCTCAATCTCCAGTCCTGGAGTTCGTGCCTCAGATGTTGTTCTGTAGTTGTCTCATCAAAGGGGATGCATAAAGTAGAACAAAACTATACACTCACACACACACACACACAAAAAAAAAAAAGCCCCACGAAGTGTCCCCAATTCAAATGCAATATAGTTTCAGTAAGTTTTTTGGCTTGCAGGTGTAATTCGGTTGTTCTCTCATCAAAGGTAGGGAGAAAAAGAAAAAAAGCGTCTGGAGACAGTTCTGAGAGTGGTATCTGCAACTGTGGCTTGCCTGCCTGCTCCTCTCAGCCTGTAGCTGGCGGCGTTATTTATGCAGATCTCTGGGGTGAGCTAGCACTCACCTGGCCCCACAGGCTTTGTTTGCTCAGAGTTCTCCTGTGCAGGAGCCTCTGCTACAAGCTTTCTCCTTTCCAAGCACTGGGAAAGGTGACACTGCCCCCGCGTTGTCAGGCCTGCGTGTTTATTTACAGTTCATGTGGGAGGTGGGTCTTCCCCCCTCTCCTCTGAAGTTTTCCTCCCACTGCCACTTTCAGAAGCTTTCCTGCTCCTGCTTACTGGGCGGTGCTGCTGCTCCTGCTGGCTGCCATGTTTATTTACAATTCACATAGGAATTGGGTCTTCCCCTCTCTCCTGTGGAGTTTTTCTCCCTCCGCCACTCTCACAGGCGTCCCTGCTCCTTGTTGCTGGGTGTGCGCCCCGCTCCCGCCAGAGGCTCTCCGGCCCATCCGGCTTGTTTATTTACAGTCCCGGGAAAGATTCCCTTCCCCCAATCTTCAGCGCTCAGGGTGCCCCACCCTCTTTCCAGCGTGTCTTAACTGTTCTTATTGCTTATTACTCAGTTTCTCTTTTTTTCCCGGGTGGAGGTCAGTCTATCCAGGGGGCTATGCTGCTCTGGCCCAGGCTTGTCTGTGGGAGTACCGCAGTACTGTGAAGCTTACCTGGTCCGCGTCTTCCCAAGCCGTATGGGCGCAGGCCACTGGCTGCCCCGGGGGCCCTCCTCGGTTCTCCGTTTAACGTGAAGTGGAGATTCTCTGCACCGGCTGGAGATGTGGAGGGGTCAAAGTTATGCCTTTTCTCAGTGATTTTGCCTGCAAAGTGTGTCTCCAGTGTCTCTCCAAGATTTCACTACAGGAGGGTCGCTTTCTACTTCCTACCTCTAGCCGCCATCTTGGAATCTCCTCTTTATTGAGAATTTTTTGCATCTATGCTCTCAAGGATATTGGTCTGCAATTTTCTTTCTTTTTTTTTTTTTTGTAATGTTCTTATCTGGTTTTGGTACTAGGGTGATATTGGCTTCATAGAATGAGTGGTAATATTCCTTCATTTTCTACTTTATGGAGTAGTTTGAGGAGAATTGGCATTAGTTCTGGTAGAATTTATCAGTGAATCCATCTTGTTCTAGGCTATTTTTTGTTGAGACTCTATTACTGCTTCAATGTCATTGCTCATTGTAGATCTGTTTAGGTAGTTTATATCTTCCTTGTTCAATTTTTGTATTTCATATGCATCTAGAAATGTATCTATTTCTCCTAGATTATCTAGTTTATTAGAATGTAAGTGTTTTAAGTATTCCTTAAACATTCACTGAATTTCATTGGTGTTTGTTGTGATCTCTCCTTTCTCATATCTATTATTAATTTGGGTCTTCTCCCTCTTTCTTTTGGTTAGGTGCTAAGGATTTGTCAGAAATGTTTCTCTTCTGAAAGAACCGACTACTTGTTTTGTTGATTCTGCATATTGTTCTTTTAGTCTCCATTTCAAAAATTTCTGCCCTGATCTTCACAATTTCTTTCCATCCACTGCTTTTGAGTTTGACTCATTCTTGTTTTTGTAATAGTTAGAGATGCATCATTAGGTTATTTAGGATCTCTCTAATTTTTAATGAAGTCACTCATAGCTATAAACTTCCCTCTTAGTATTACATTTGCTGTGCCCAAAAGATTCTGGTAAGTTGTGTTTTCATATTCATTTGATTCTAGGATTTTTTTCCCCCATATTTCCTCAATGACCTATTGGTCATTCAAGAGTAGTTTGTTCAGTCTCCATGTGTTTTGATATTTTCTATAGTTTCTCTTGTTGTTGATTTCTATATTATTCCATTATGGTCAGGTAAAATACAAGAAATTATTTCAAATTTCTTTTATTTACTGACTTTCTTTATGTCCAAGGTATGATCTGTTTTTGAGAAAGCTCCATAGGTTGCTGAGAAAAATGTGTATTATGTGGCTGCTGGGTAGAACATTCTATAAAAGTCTGTTAAGTTCATTTGGTCTATAGTGATATTTAACTTTGAAGTTTTGTAGATGTTTTTTGTCTGAATGACCTATCTGTTGGTGAGAGTGGAGTAGTAAATCACCCACTATTATTGTGTTGGGATCTATCTGTGCTGTTCACATCCAATAGTGTTTGCTTTATAAGACTGGGTGCACTGACACTTGGTATATATGTTTATAGTTTTTATCTCCTTCTGCTGGATTGTTCTCTTTATATGATAATTTTAGGGGGATTGTATAACTGTTTATTCAAATCTTTTCTCTTAATTTTTTCTAACTATTTTCATTATCTCACACATTTTATAAGATTAGCTATATCTGTATGCTTGATAAGTTTTGTTTTTATGAACCAAATCTTTTCTAATATATCTTATACATGCTTATTCTTAAATTATTCTTATATTTATAGTATATATTCACTTATATTTCATCATATATCAATATATACTCATATTTTATATATGTTTATTCATTATTTTTATAAACAACCACCTCTTTGAACTCTATTATACTTGATTTTCAGTTGACTCTCAGGCTTTCTCAGTAGGTACTGATTATCTGGAAATAATTAATGATATTTAATATTTATGACATTGTAATTATATCATTATATGTCCCCTCTGGGTACTTGCCTTTGTTCTATACTAAACTTGAAGTAGTGCTCAACATATATTTCACCCCCTCATCTACAACAAAAAGAAATTCTACCTCCCTTATTGATGATAATATTTCATAGAGAAACCTTGTAGGATGTTTTCATTGATTACTCTACAGCTTTTAATACATAAAAAATTCTCATTAAACATGTTTTCTTAAAGTCTTAATTGAAGCTAACTAATTTAGATATGCAGTCTCATTTGCCATTCTTGGGTTCACACTCTTCTCTTTCACACCAGCTCTTGCTTTGTAGGTCACCACTAAAATCTTCTTTTCTCTCTCCTAAGCACCATTTCACTCACAGGCCACAGGTATTTGTTACAAAGGCAGAAAGAAGGTAGATATTCTGTTGCTGAATAAGCAAACAAAAAAATAAATAGAAAAATAACTCTTGATCTGTTAAATTGTCTGAGAATGAATCCTGAAAAAAAGTAAGATGCATTCCAGTGTTAAGTGGGAAGATTACTAATGCTTTAATATGTGGCTTGTGATTTTGACTTATGATTTGAGTCTAAAATTCTTTATCATGCAAAAACTGTGTGCTTTAGTTTCTGGTTGAAGATTTAATGAATATAAGTTGAATATATAAAAGGCAATTTTGGTCATCTCTCCTAATTTCTTACTTATTGGTGAGATGAACTATATGAAGATATTTCTTAATATTAAGCATCTTGAAATGCATCCCACTTTATAATAACATATTATTTCTTCAATAAGTTGCTACCTTTCTATTTACTAATATTTTATTTAAGTTTTTGCATTTACTCTTATAAATGAAGTTCCTCAAATTTTTCATTACCAGTTTTTCTAATTACCAGGTTTTTTATTTATGTTTTATAGCAACTAACAAAAGAATCTTTAGGGGACAAACTATTCATCTTTTTTCTCTGCTTTTTTATTTTAGAGGGGGAGGTGAACATATTCCTATGTATACTTTGAGAAAAGCCAACTGGAAGAAAAAATGTTTTTTCAAAAGAAGAGGAAAAATTGAGGTGTGTGTGTGTGTGTGTGTGTGTACACTGAGCAAGGTCAAGAACAAATATTAATATGTACACTAAATTTTATGACCATGTAATGGCTGGATATAACATTTCTCATTTAAAAAAATCTCAATCTTCCTTAATCATTTGAGGAATTTTTGTTTGTTTGTTTTGAAATTAAACTCTTAGTAATTTTTTTATGGAAATGCGTATGATTACAAACTTTCTAAGACTGTTTATTTAAAATTGTCTTCATACTGAACTCACATACAAATGATAATTTCTTTAGGACAATCTTAATCCTTTAAAAACATACACATTACTCTCTTGTTTTCTAGAGCTTAATGGTCAGGAAAGTGTGAAATCAACCAAAATTTGCTTTCTTTGAGCAATATATTTTGTTTTAATTTATTTTGTTACTTTGAGGATGCGTATACACTTTTGTACACTAAAAATTCCAATTATTTTTTAGGAGATGTTTGCTAACCTCATGTAAATTTTACATGATGTCTGGAAATGACCTTATAGCAGATACTCTGGCCCTTTTTTTTTTTTTTACAATAGGTAAATTTGTGGTCAATTATTGCTTGATAATTTTTCCGTTGCCTTTGAGGGCATAATAATGTAATGATTACACATAAAGCATAGGCTGTCCTGCCTAGTGGCTCAAGATAGAAACCTTTTTCTAAACCCTTACTGTGTGAATCTGCTCATCTTACTTATCATCTCAGTCCCTCAGTTTCTTCTTTATAAAATCCACATAGAAGTATAAACATAAGCAGCATTGTTCTGAGGTTTAAATGTCAGCAGTTAGAAGAGTGCGTGACATGTAGTAGACATTCATTGTTAGTTATTTGTATTGTTTCTTTTGTGTGTGCGTGTGCTATTGGGGCTTGAACTCAGGTCCTTCATCTTTAGCCACTCCATCAGCCCTTCTTTGTGATGGATTTTTTCAAGATAGGGTCTCGTGAACTATTTGCCTGGGCTGGCTTCGAACCACTGTCCTCTTAATCTCTGCCTCCTTGTAGCCAGAACTACAGGTGTGAGCCACCAGCACCCGGCTATATTGTTTCTTGACTATTTTGCCTATTCATAATGCTAACTAATCCTATTCCAATTATACTATTTCCTGTAATTTTAATATATTATGCATTCTTATTGATGATTTGTTTTCCATCACTAATTGAATTTTCTGTATTAGATAATCTCCTTGCAAATCTTCTAATGGAGATTAAAATCCTGCTATTGAATTTATTTATTCTCCAGTTTTTCTTATACAAACATGTAGGAATTAATGGAAATTTCCTTCTGTCTAGTTTATTCTGCATAATTATAAAGGACAAAAGACACACAAAGTTAAGATGCATACCACAACCTTGAGGAAAATCAAAGAATGCAATAACCTACTAGCCCAACATGACTTAAAAATATATACACCACTTTTTCTGTAGAGGAAGAGGAGGAGAAGAAAATCACAGACAACTTTTAGGGGAATAGTAAGCTTTTAGAGGAACTCACTGGGCTTGGAGAATATACAGTGGCTTGGAGCAAAGTCTGTTTGGCTACAGAACAACAATGGCTTGAAAATTATTCTTTATGGGACTAGACTAGAGGACAATGGCATGTAACAAGTCTGTACAAGTGTGTTGATACATATCAGTCTTTCCTCCTACAATATAAATTTAGATAAAGAAAACTTATGAAAGGGATCAGAAGTGATTGGCTTTTCCTTATCAGGTCCCAGCTTCAGGAAGAAAACAGGTTTTGAATTCCCCATGGAAGTCGTGTTTAAATGTATTTCAGACTTCCTACATAGGCTTTTGAAAATCTATTTCTGATGCTGTAGTATGTCCTTCTCATAGATGCTTCTCTTGTACACTTTAAGGGCAGTCTTTTTCTTCTCTTGTGTTATAGGTTATTGTTAGCTCCCAGTCCTCCCACCCCGATAACACCACCTTCATTTTTAAAGACCCAAATAGAGACAGGAATATTTAGTTGATGTGGGAGGACTTTCCTTGGTTCCTCTTCCCATCTGCTGGCTGCATGTGGAGACTTCCTCAACTGTTTTTAGCTGGAAAGCTGGTAGGTGTACATGGGTACCATACATTCAGTTATTCAGCCAAGACACAAATGAGAAGTGTGTCTTCCAGCAGCAAAAGGGTAGACCCAAGATCACAGTGAGCTCAGTAGGCAGGAGACTAGCAAGACAGTAGCAGATTTGTTGGAAAAGTAGTCTGGGGCCAACAAACTAGAGTGAGGGCTAGAAAAAAGAAAGAGATAATTTCATTAAAGAGAAGTAAATGAATTCTCCATTTTCTCTACTTCTATGAGTTTAGCTTTATTAGTTCCCATAAAAGTGAGATCATACATTATGTGTCTTTCCGTGCTTGGTTTATTTCAGTTAACATACTGTCTTCAAGATCAAAAATGATATTAGTAGTATTTTTTAAATTTCTGTTCTTCATGTATAAATACTTGTGACCATACTTTCTGCTTTATGCAAGACTAACTGTATCACACCAATCCAGTTAATACACTTATTCTCTATCCAAATAATCTATCTGCCTACATGACAAGTTATGCAATACCCGCCCATACTCACAAGTCTTACCACTCCAATCAAATGCTGATTATCTGAAGTGACACCACAGTGTTGTATCAACTAACTCTCCAGTTAAAGACAGATGAAGAGATGAAGGGAGGGCTAAGCAGCAGGGTGAGCACAAACAGGAACTTTATGTATATCATACATTCCTGTGTATCCTGTGTTCTTGGAGTTCATAATAATCACTTCTGTGCTAAAGATTGTGGATTCCACTCAAATTATCATTCAGTTTTTTCTTTTGGTCAGAATTAACTTATGAGCAGCAGTACCCTCTGATCATATTTTCTCTCTTCTAAGAAACAAAATTACTAGCCAAATAAGTTAGGAATATATCAAAATGCACCTTTTCTGGAAAATAACTAAATATTTGTCCCTTTTCTCACTTCATCCCTCACTAGTGTACATTGTTCCTCTGTGAGTTAAGAACTTTGTGAGTTTATAATTATCCATAATCTCTTCCTGAGTACAGTAATTTATGTGTGGGGAAAGTCTAAATCTCTCTGGACTTTAGACTATTTTCTGTAATAGGAAAGGTTTACAATGAAGTTGGCCAATTTACCTTCTAAAAATCCATAAGGATATAAATCTCTTTTACCACAGTGATATCACTTCTGTGCTGCAACCTCATGGTTGTAGACATTTCTTCATAACCAAATGCTATTCTCCTCTCTGTCCTATCAATCACAGCACTTTCTTTGAACAAAATGTACTTTCTCATGGTTATATTTCAAATCAATTACATCTTTGCAATTCTTAGAAAAAATACTTGTGTTAACTTCTCTTCTTGTGTTACAACTTCAAGACCATTTATTTATTATCCATTCCCTGTGCATTACTTTATAAACATCTAAGACCACAGTTTGACTTCTAGAATAGCCAAATATCAGCAACTATACCATTCTGTTTCTGTCCACTAACATTTTACAATTCTAACTTGATATTTTCCCTTGGTCCTTCAAGTTTTCTTTTAAAATATTCAGCTATGGGTTTCACAAAGTATTCTTCTTAGTCCTTGAACCATTGCACTCTAAGAGTCCTTAATTTTGGTATCATGGACCTAAAAAAGCAACTATTGTCCTCTTTTCCTACTACATGGAACTAATTCTTCAAGTCTCACTTCTCTTCCAAAATTGCATACTTCAAGTAAAAGAAGGGATTAAAACAGCACCGCTGCACTAAGGACTTTGCAGTCACTAGAGATAGGTTCAAGATTTACATTCAAGTAAGTAAGTAACTCAGTGAAAACACCTGACTCTCATGGCTTTCCTGGACCCTAATTAACAAGGGTTCATAAATCAAGATTTTTGTTGACTAAAGGCAGTTTTTGATATTTAAGCACTAGTTGATGTCCTTGAGACATTAAAAAAAAAAGTCTCCCCTCTTTGAAGACACAAGGACGATTTTGTGCTCAGTTGCCTTTCTGCAAATTCTACATCTTGCTGCCCCTTACCTTCTTTTGTCATTTTCAATGAAATTTAAATTTCCATTAAAAATTTGAAAAGTACTAGAGGGAAAAGATGAACTATAAACAGTTATCTTTAAGGACAAAGGCAATGGAAGTTACGGAAATAAGACATGTTTAGTATCTTACTTTATGACAACCAAAGACTATATGAGAGCAAAATGAAAATGAAGTAAGTTATTTTTTATGAAAATTGGTTAAAATTTTACATGTAAATTCCAACCTGTTATTAAAATTTTCTGAGCCAGACAGAAAATTGAATGCAGACAAGGAACAGCACTCAATGACAGTGACATTTCCTGACAGAGCAATTCTTTGCATATCAGCAGTGCTAATTACATTCAATCTGACAGTAGCAGTTTAACCCATTCACCAGAGGAAAGTGCTTCTTATAAGACCAGTGATCCAAGCATTCATTTGAATGCCAATCTAGCTTGGCAATATATACTTAAAAATGTATAATTAACACATTTAATAGCTAATGTATGAATGATAAACATGAGTTTCTCAATGCTATAAAATGATTGTGTGTGTGTGTGTGTGTGTGTGTGTGTGTGTGTAAGTTTGAGGTGTTTTTTATTTAGGAACTATACATAAAGCCACATTTAAAACATGCAGAAATTCCTTTAAACACCTTAAAATTTTTGTTATAAAGGTAAGTCTGTTACCTGAAAAGCAATATTTTAGAAAAGTCACCTGGAGCATATCCAATCAAAAATTGGATCAATTTTTGAAATTGGATCAATCCTTTCACTAAAAAGGATTATGCCTCTAGAACACAAAGCCAACAGATTATTCAGCCAAAAAATTGTAATTGAAAATATCAAAATTGTGTGTTTAATACGATTAAGTCAAAAGATTAACTTTTACCACTGAGCACTCCTTCCCATCAAATGAACAGTGTGCTGCTCTCTGTACTCAATCCCCACCTTCACTCTGACACCTTCCAGGGATCAAATCTCTGTTTCAATGATTGTAAAGAATCAGAATTCCAGAAATTCTGCTCTACCTCAGTAGTGGGACAGATTAAAAAAGAGCATAAAATGTACATTTTCCTTTAAAGATAAAAGTGCCTAAATAAGCAACTTTTGACCCTAAATATTTCCTAAAAAGGGATGTACTTAGTGAGATGCTTTACACAAAATGATTCCTCAGCTTCTGTTGCTCAAAGAATAACTGCTTTTCTAGTCCATCTCATATTTATTTGTGAGCAAAGTATACAACTGATTCTCGTAACTACCAAAGTAGTTTGCAGAAGTTTGAGGACAGAAGACGAGACTTGTACATCTCAAGATTCTGTTTCCTATATGTTCTGCCTCCTTGCAGCCATATAAAGGACAACAAAAATAGTGTAGGAAAAAGTTAAATATGAAACACTGTTATCATATTTTGAGTTACATATAATTAATTAAATTCTTTAAAGTCATATTTATTAAAGTACATCTGGATCCACATTTAGATCTCTTGCCTAAACCTTTCATTAGACTAAAATTTCAAGTACTCCAGATTTCAAGCACTTTTTAATCAATCTGATTCCTTTAGCATTGTTAGTACTGACTAGAAAAGTTGATAGTATTTAAAATAGGTCTTGTCAAATTTTGCCTTTCTATCTTCTGTTTTGCATATTAAAATAAGTCCCTTACTTCAGGCACCTTCTGGTAGATTAATACACCATTTTATTGAACTATTTAATATAAAGGGCACAGTGTCTATGGTATCTTAGCAAAATACTCCTGTTAGTGCCACATGGTAATGGACCATAAAAATTGATGTGTTATCCTGTATTAAATATTTATGTAAACACTTGGCGTTATTAGTTTTCTTTATGGTTATTGTATCAGGATCAGTTAGGAACATCAAATTAACTCTATGCCTGAGATAGCATGATTTGTGACTGGTAAGGACAGAAGGCTCATATTTGAAATGAGAAGATGACACTGTTGAGGTTCCTCAATGAAAGTATAGGTCATCCACCATAAGGAGCAACTAAGAAGACTTCCCCAGACAAATTTCACAGTCAAATAGATAAGAAATATGAAGGACTATCAAGGAATTTAAAACCAATAATATCTTGGACAAACATCTAAAAAGTTTTACAAAACTTTTAGGTAGACAAATTTTCCTGTTAGTTTTCATTTTCAGGTACAGATGTCTATAGTCAGAGCAGAGACCTTAAAGTCTATGTTGTAGAATTTGGAAGTTAATATTTGTGTTTTAACCCTGCTAATTCTGTCAGCATTTATTTATTTTTTTATTATTCATATGTGCATACAATGCTTGGTTCATTTCTCCCACCTGCCCCACCCCCTCCCTTACCACCCACCCTGCTTCCTCCCTCTCCCCCCCACCCCCTCAATACCCAGCAGAAACTATTTTGCCCTTATCTCTAATTTTGTTGAAGAGAGAGTATAAGCAATAATAGGAAGGAACAAGGGTTTTTGCTAGTTGTGAATAGTGCTGCAATAAACGTGAGTATGCAGGTGCCTCTGGAGTAACCTGTGTCGCAGTCTTTTGGGTATATCCCCAAGAGTGGTATTGCTGGATCAAATGGTAGATCAATATTTACCTGTTTAAGTAGCCTCCAAATTTTTTTCCAGAGTGGTTGTACTAGTTTACATTCCCACCAGCAGTGTAAAAGGGTTCCTTTTTCCCCGCCACCTTGCTGACACCTGTTGGTGGTGGTGTTGTTAATGATGGCTATTCTAACAGGGGTGAGGTGGAATCTTAGCGTGGTTTTAATTTGCATTTCCTTTATTGCTAGAGATGGTGAGCATTTTTTCATGTGTTTTTTGGCCATTTGAATTTCTTCTTTTGAGAAAGTTCTGTTTAGTTCACTTGCCCATTTCTTTAATGGTTCATTAGTTTTGGGAGAATTTTGTTTTTTAAGTTCCCTATATATTCTGGTTATCAGTCCTTTGTCTGATGTGTAGCTGGCAAATATTTTCTCCCACTCTGTGGGTGGTCTCTTCAGTTTAGAGACCATTTCTTTTGATGAACAGAAGCTTTTTAGTTTTACAAAGTCCCATTTATCTATGCTATCTCTTAGTTGCTGTGCTGCTGGGGTTCCATTGACAAAGTTTTTACCTATACCTACTAATTCCAGATTATTTCCTTCTCTTTCCTGTATCAGCTTTAGAGTTTGTGGTCTGATATTAAGATCCTTGATCCATTTTGAGTTAATCTTGGTATAGGGTGATATACATGGATCTAGTTTCCATTTTTTGCAGACTGCTAACCAGTTTTCCCAGCAGTTTTTGTTAAAAAGGCTGCTTTTTCTCCATCGTATATTTTTAGCACCTTTGTCAAAGACAAGTTGGTTATAGTTGTGTGGCTTCATATCTGGGTCCTCTATTCTGTTCCACTGGTCTTCGTGTCTATTTTTGTGCCAGTACCATGCTGTTTTTATTGTTATAGCTTTGTAATATAGCCTTTCATCCTAAACCTATGCTTATTTCTGTCAGTGAGATGGGTCTCCTGTAAGCAACAATTTGTTAGATCTTCCTTTTTAATCCATTTCATCAAACAGTGCCTTTTGATGGGTGAATTAAGTCTGTTAACATTAAGCATTAGTACTGATAGGTATGTGGTAATTCCTGTCATTTAATTGTCTTAGTTGTTTGAAGGTTTGATTGTGTGTACCTAAGTTGAGGTTACTCTCTACTTTCTTGCTTTCTCTTTTCCTGTGGTTTGGTGCTGCCTGTCCTTTCATGATTATGTTGGGTTTCACTTTCTGTGTGCAGAATCCCTTGAAGAATCTTTTGTAGTGGTGTCTTTGGGGGTCACATATTGTTTTAGTTTCACTTATCATGGAAGACTTTTATTGCTGCATCTATTTTGAATTTCTTGAGTGTCTCCTGTAAATTTTGGTTGACCATATCCAGTATCATCTCTATAAAATTCTCATTGAGTACTTGCAGTATTTCTTCTTTTAGATTATTCTTGTAGGCTTCATTGGGTTCTTTGGCATAGTTTATCTTCATTTTGTTGGATTCTGGGTCTGAGTATCTGTTTTCTTCATTTCCCTCTGGTTCATGTACTAATTTTTTGCTGTGGGGAAACAGGTTTCCCTGTTTTTTCTGTCTTCCCATCCTTGCCCTTGGTGTTGTTATTGTCCCTGTACTGTGTGCAATTAAGTATTTTATGGCTTGTAATAATAGCACTAGTGATATTTAGAATGGAAGGGTGAGAGGAGATGGAAAGCAAAGAAGTTAAAGGAAAAGTGCAAAACAAATAAACAAGTAGAAAAAAACAAAACAAAGAGATAAACAAAAAAAGTTTCAAAGATATAAACAGAGAGAGACAGTGTACTAATCAACCATAAGCTGAAAAGGCATTAGAGAGACAGAGAGAAGATTGAAAAATAAAAAATAAAAAATGTAATAAAAATAAAAAACAAATAAATGAAAATATATATATATATATATATATATATATAAATCTCCAAGTTCAAATGCAATAAAATTTCAGTTTTAATAATTTTGGTGTTTGTCCCTCAGCCTCCAACCCTGGAGATGGTGCCACAGATGTTGTTCTGTAGTTGTCTCTTCAAAGAGGAAAAATAAAATAAAACAAAACTGCACAAAACAAAAAAAAACACCACAAAGTGTCCCAAGTTCAAATGCAATACAGTTTCAGTAAGTTTTTCAACATGCAGGCCTAGTTCGGTTGTTGTCTCATCAAAGGTAGGGAGAGAGAAAAGGAAAAAAAGAAAGAGTCTGGACACAGTTCTATGAATGGTATCTGAGGCTGTGGCTTGCCTGCCCACTGCTGTCAGCCTGCTCTTGCTGGAGGCGTTGTTGATGCAGATCTCTGGGGTGAGCTTAACACTCACCTGGCCCTGCAGGCTTTGTTTACTCAGAGTTTTCCTGTGCTCTAGCCTCTGCTACAAGCTTTCCCCTTTCTAAGCACACTGGGGGAGGTGACACTGCACCCACTTTCTCTGGCTTGTGTGTTTGTTTACAGCTCATGTGGGAAGTGGGTCTTCCCCCCTCTCCTGTGGATTTTTCCTCCCTCCACCACTTTTACAAGTTTTCCCTCTCCTGGTTGCTGGGTGTGTGCCACCACTCCTGCCTTCTCCAGCCCGGCTTGTTTATTTACAGTTCTGTGAGGGATTCCCCTCCCTCCCTCTTCGGTGCTCAGGGCATCCCACCCTCTTTGCTATGTGCCTTTATTGTTCTTATTGCTTATTACTCAGTTTCTCTTTTTTTCCCTGGGTGGGGGTCAGTCTGACCAGGGCTATACTGATCTGGCCCAGGGTTGTCTGTGGGAGTACCACATACCACTTAGCTTACCTTGTCCATGTCTTCCCAAGCCATCTGGGCACTGGCATCTGGCAGCAGCCCAGGGGCCCTCCTGGGTTCTCCATTTAACGTGAAGTGGAGATGTTCTGTGCAGGCTGAAGGTGTGGAGGGGTCAAAGTTTTGCCTCTTCTCAGTGATTTTTCCTGTAAGGTGTATATCCAGCATCTCTCCAAGATTTTACTTTAGGAGGCACGCTTTCTGCTTCCTCCCTCTAGCCGCCATCTTCTCTGTCAGCATTTGTGAAGAGTCGTATTCTGAACACTCTAAGATAATAACATACTTAAGAAAAGACTTTTTTCAAAGAACTTAAAATGAAATTCAGGTTCAGTAGCTACAATATATGAATAGACAAAATAAAATTAACTGCAAAACACATAGATTGTTTTAGCATAAACAGTAACATGCAGCACAGAGAATTCAGAGCAGAATTCTAAAAGTCTATTGGTAATATTTCTGTCCTTTTCTGTCCAGTTTATATGTGAATTTTTGTTAATTGTGCATTTGATTTAATTGCTATTGCATACTAATAAATGGGCCAGTAAGGAATGAGCTTAGTTTTAGCTCTACACTTCTGTTGAGAGTAATAAACCATATCCATGCATTCCAACAATAAACAGAGATCAACTTTACAATAAAATGGCAAATGAGGCTTCAAAATAGGTAAGTAGGGAATTGAAGAGCAATAATATTTAATTATAGAGAATAAGTGTATAGTGGGAATCACAATAATTCCATTCATTTATTTGACATTTTATATATTCAAAGATGACTTTTTCCATATATTGCTGAGTTGTAACCTTAAAACAATCTTGTGAAAATACTATGGCAATTATCATTATTTTTATTTTTATATAAACAAAAAACATATCCAGAGACTTTGAGATGATATAGCTGGTGAATAGATTCAGATGCTAGAATATTAATCCAGTGTGCATCTACTTTTCTAAAAAATAGAATAAGGCATTTGTCATTATCTGTGTGTATAATACTGAGGAAAGTCAAATATAAAAACTGAAAGAAAGGCAAATGATGAGGAACAAAATATAGAAAATATTCTCAAATTCGTAAACATGTTCAAGGGTGGAAAACTTAGACTAAGCATTATTAAAATTCTAAAGGAAACACCTGTTTCCAACAATGTTTAAGGGGAAATCAAGAATAATATAAGAATCAAATCAAAAATTAATATTAGTAGAAAACAAAGGGGGGAGATCACTCTTCAAAAACAAAGACAATATGGTTTTCAGACCTGGACAGCAGAGACCTCTCCACACTGGTCCAGGAGTTTGTGTGCTCATCTGGAGCCCACATTCTCTCCTGCTCATGCCCCAGAATTTCTGGCCAATGGTTCCAAACACATATGAACACATGTTCCTCTTCCCTGGGCTCAATTTCACATGGGAGGAGGTATGGACAAATCATGGATGTGTGGGTTGAGGTGTTTGTATATACACATATATGAGGGGGAAACTGTCAGTAGGAAGAAGGTGGACAACTCAGAGGGACCCAGACATTCCAAGTTTGAACCTGTTTCTTCAGGATATTTTCAAACTGTATTTATGAAGGTAGAAGAATTAATCTAGTATATTAACAATCTGTCCACTCCATTTAACATTTAGGTGTTGAATTATTTGTATGTCAGCCATCAATTATCTGGCATGAGGTTCCAAAAATATTAGGGGGCAGGCTCATGCAAAGAGACACATCTTTATAACAAAAATTAGTAAATAAGCAGAGTTGAGTCTTAAGCATCTGAAATATGTTCAAGTCTCCAAGTTCAAATATATCTGGCATTTTAACTCAAAGATGTCATTGTGATTGCTTAAACCAATATTTATTTTTTTTACAAATCATGTTAACAAAGAGAAGCCAGAAGAGTGAAACTGGGCACTAGGTTTGTAATCTCAAATAAGAAAATAAAGTAAGTTTCAAAAGCTCTAGACAGTTTCTGATCTTTGGAGACATTTTTCAGTGAACTATAAAACACTTAGAAAATAAAGCACTAAGCACTAACTTAGTGTTTTCAAGACAAAAAATATGAAAAATGAAATTAAGTTTTCCTTTATATCAGAGCTTGCTAGGATGGTTCATTTAACTTAAACTCAGCCAGATAGTTAGTGCAGTTTCTCATGGTACTCTATCATGAATAAATGAAAAAATATGTAGGCAGAATGATAGCAAAGATAAGAAGATTTGCATGTTTGAACAGCCCAATGATTGAGTTCATTAATAGTGGGCCATTAAACTCAGAGATTTAATCTGATCTACATTTTTTACTAACAGACATAAGAAAACACCAACTGTACATACCAAGTGTATGGTTTACCCCAAACTAGGACTAATGAGCCAGTTACATGATTGAATCTGTCAGAGAAGCCTGGAATGATGAAGTTGCAAATAAGAAACTGAAGCCTGAACAAGGTGACTGAATAAGTCTGATGGATATAGCTCTACTTTAAAATTACCTTTGCATACATGTAATTCAGTTTTGTCTTTGGACTTGGCCAAATAAATGTGAAGTTAGCCTTCAGATTATTTCCAGCCTAGAAGCACTTGAAAAATTTTTTTCCTGAAAGAAGGAGATTTGCTGTTTGTGAGAGGATGATGGTAAAATGCAGGGCAGAGAAGCATCTTTTCTAGCTAGCTTCTGTGAGTAGCTCTGCCTCTTCCAGGAGCAGAGAAACAGCTGCAGCTGGACAGCCTATTATGTCAATGAGTATTTCTTTATTTCCTTTGTAATTATAAAACTAATATAAGATAATTAGGGACAATATTTGAAAGTCAAGTACAAAGAATTAAGTGAAAAAAAAATCTCCTGTAACTTCTTTACACAAAGATGCCTGCCAATGATGTTGACCTGCGTGCTAGACATTCCTGTATATATGTTAGGTGATGTGATCACATTGTTCCTGCTGTCCAGAAAACCTGGGATACTTGGGGAGATAGTCCTTGTGAAATTTGGGACAGGAGCAGTTTTATTTTGGGGTCCTAAATTCCAAAGTTAATAAAGTAAAACAGAAATGGATTCTATATTTTTGCCTAGAAGACAACAACACTTTGCAGCTGAGTCTGCAAAGCAGTCATAGCAGGAGACAACAATTCCTGGAGGCAGCAGAATCAGAGGGATGTGTCACCCAAATGGCTGGCAGGAAACAGTCTGCAAGCCTGAATTGCACCAAAGAGGAGGCAGATTTGCTCCAGGTCAAATGGGAGACGCCTGTTTGAATGTGACTTGATTGTGGCTAAAGTTCTGCACATCTTTATGGGGGAAACAATGTTTGAGTATTAATTAATGTTTAGATTACTTATTCCCAGAGGCTAGTGAGACCTGATGTATTTTGATTCCACTGGTAAGAGCTAACTTTGACCTTAAGCTCTGATGGGGCATGTTTTAGCCTGGTAAGCAAGGTTAAACCACATGAGCATTGCAGCAACTGTTTTTTTAGACTGAAAGCTGGCCTTTGGATGGGAAAATCAGTTCTGAAGGGGGGGCCAGGAAAAGAGATGGGTAGGAGATATACCCAGAGGAGCAGAAGAGCTTCCAAGAACCTATCTTGCAATTCCAGCCACAGGAGGGCCAAGTTCCTAGAGAGAAAGGCAAACCAATAAAAAAGGAATCCAAAGTCAATATACCTTACAGCAAAGTAGGTTTAATGTCTTTTGGAATACTAAAGTCTCCAGCTCCTAGCACTATGGTACACTAGGGACACTGGCTTAACCCTCCTTGCAGTACCTATGAGAAATAAAAATACATAGAAATAGAAGAGCAAACCAGCAAAACTTGGGCTTTCTTACTGCTTAAACACTGTCACTAACAGTAAAGGTAACTAGAGTCATCTTCACACAATTCCTGTATTTTCTTTTGTTCTTTTAACATGACATTTCAGACCAGATGTGGCTGTTTACATCTATAAACCCAGTACTAGAGAGGTATAGTCAGGAGAATCATGAGTTTTAGGTCAACCTGGACTATATACCAAGATCCTGTCTCAAAAATAAAAAAAGACACTTCTGTAGCCCTCCCTTTATCCCATAGATATATTCCATGGGTTCTGTTCCCAGGACCCCTCTGTGGATGCGTGAAACCATGAAACCATGGATACTACAAAACCCTGTGTGATTTTTTTTCCCTATATATCCTGCTGTGTCATATAGTACCAGAATTACTATGCCTTTCCATGTTTTATGCCTGGGTGCCTCCTTTACAGCACTATTCTTGTGCTTTTTGACATTATTACATGAAGTAAATGTTACTTGCACACAAGCCCCATGTTACTACAGCAGTGGATCTGATTACTGAGACAGCTACTAAGTGATCCAGGTGAGTAGCTTAGATAGCATGCAAGTGCTGGATGAAAGTATGATTCACATCCTGGGTGGGACAGAGCAGGACAAGGTAAGGTCTCATGCTACTCAGAACAAAAGACTACAAGATAATTATTTCTGAAATTTTCCATTTAATACTCCTGGACCTCAAATGGTCATGGGCAACTGACAACATGGACAGGAAATGATGGAAGAGGAGTTACTCTTATAATCTAGGCACTATGGAAATACTAAGTATTGATTTGCCTTTAATCACCCTAGATCTTTAGGGATTATTCTTACCTTCACAGCAGTGAGGAAATGAACACTTAGAGAGACTTAAGTGGCTTTCCCAGTCACACAGTGCTGAGCAGCACAACTGGAATATGAAGTCAAGCTGACAACACCATGGCATGCACTATTTCCTGCTTTCTCCCCATCCTCCCCTCCCAGTCTTTCATTTAGCCTTTACTTAAATACTGTAGTTCCAAAAGTACAGGATTGAAATTCTACCTAAAGTGACTCCTCAAAGGAGATAAAATAAAGTGGTTTTATATTTCTATTTAAATTCTCACAAATTTCAGATTTTAAAAAACATGCTGACAGAGGTAATTGCTATAAGAATTATTCAACAACTTTCAGAGAATACCATAATCATATTGACTACATGTTCTAAAGTACGTGTTTTTCGATGTTGAAGCTAGAATCTAATTTCACTTTATATATACAATATGTATGTATATATAAGTCTTCGAGGTTAAATCTAATTATATATAATATGCAGCATGAGTGTATATGTTTGTATGAATGTTGTTTGACCAGAAGTTTATATTTTAACTGAATAGACATTCAAGTGAAAGCACAAATTCCACTTTTGACATGGGTAGACATGGGTAGACATCAAATCTTTAAAATTACTGAAGTTTTAAAATAATTTAAATAACTATTCTATTAATCTCAATTTTCAAATTAATTTCTTCATTTAAACTTACACTCATTCTCCAAAGTTTAAAAATGTTCATTTGGAACCTAGCACAGTTGTATTGTATGCATCTGTAGTCCCAGCTACTCTAGTGACTGAGGCAGGAAGACAGATTCACCCCATGACTATGAGACCAACCTGAGTAGCATAGCAAGACCCTGCCTCAAAAAAAATAATAATAAGTTCACTGGAAAATTAAGGTATAGCTACTCTCTTACCTTTGCTTTGAAAGTATAGTTGATCATCAAATGGGTGTTTTCCCTAATTATGGAAATCAAATTAAACTTGGAAGAGACATTGTCTCACCATTCTCTCCTACTTTGTTTTAATGTTCGAGAAGACTAGCTCTTTTGAGAAGTGGGTAAAAGCTTTCTTTCATCTGGGCCACAGTATCATTTCTCAAGTAAAATGCCCTAACAGATGCGAAAATGACCCATTCTTCCTATGTGTTATGGATATTGATCGTTTTCTTTTAAAAAATGGAAAGTTAATGTTTCTGCTGAGTCCACAGAATAGATTCCTGCTGAGAAGTGAAACTAATTTTCAGTATCTTAGAGCAGGAAACAAAACTCTAGTCAACAAATTTGTTAGTCCTCTACAAGTTAAGTCAAGGTTTATTTCAAAATGAATACGGTATATGAATCTTTACAGATTATATAAGTATTTTAGTGGTTCACTCATGAGATATTGTGAATGGTCATTTACTATTTTCAGTTTTAAAATTTGTGACTCCATAAGTAGTATGTTTAATGGAAAGTGACTTGTTAGGTAAATTAATAGTATACATTACAAATATTGGCCATAAAAAGAGTACTTTCATCCTTTATTTATACTGAAGACTATATTGAATAAATTTAGTAGTATGAAACAATGTCCCTGATGGTTCACTTTTTCTTACCTTACATATGTTAACATTAGAACGAATAAGAGGGAGAACATTTGAGAGTAAATTATATTGACTTTCATAAGTAATTTAACTCACTTCACTCAACAGATTTCTTTGCTAGAGAAAAGTTTAATCATTTGCTTTAATCCTAAGTGAATGACCCATGTATTGGTAGGAAAGCAAAGTTACAGTAGGTCATGTATATCATTGTTGCTTGAAAAAAGTTAATAGCCCTAAAAGTTAGTAGCCCTGGGCTCAGGTCCCATCAATAGCCCTCTTATTTCTCCACATCATCCAAACCAAAAATAACTGATGCAAGATTCAGATTGGTTCCCTCTTATAGAAAGAAAAAAATTTCTCCACCTATGAAAAAAAAAGAACCTTACCAAACCTTCTTAAATTGTGAAAAACTACAAATGAAATTATACTCACCAATGTTAATAACTAAGACAAAAGGAGATGGAAGATGTTGAAAGGAAAGGATCTCATTTTAACTGAGAATCTTCTGTGTATCAGATGCACTATCTATGAATTATCCCATTTTACTCTCAAACAATCCTGTAATGGAAATAGCCCAGTTACCTGTATCATATAGGAGGAAACTAGATACAGAGAATTTAAATAATTTGCTCAGAGACAACAGCTGTTCAACTCCTGAATAATTTGATTCCTAAACCTATGCTCTTTCCAAACTTCCATGCAGTCTTTCTTTACTATGCAGATGGTTCTTCCTCTTAATGAATAATCAGGATAAGAATAAGGTTTAAAGTGGTGTTTTGCTTCTGGACATGTGTCAGAATAAATTTTCCTGTATATCTGTCAGCCCTAAACATGATAGATTAGAGTTGGTTCCTCTTACCAAGTCAAAGCCCTACTTTTAGTAAATACTTAGCTGTGTATCTGCCTTTATTTATAAACATGGTTTTAGTTTATTACTGGATCCAAGTCCATGTACTTGGCACTTGAAAGCCAATACTTGAGAGATGAGAGTCCGTGGGAAGGAAATCAGTTTTATTCAGAGGCTAGAACCCTGAGAAGATAGGGGAGCTATAGACCATCTTCGGGAACTCAAGTACACAAATGGGCTTTTATACAGAAGGAGATGCAGGGAAGATGATGTGCAGGATCTTCGTCATTAACGGCATCTCTCTCTCTCTCTCTCTCTCTCTCTTTCTCTCTCTCTCCTCTGTCTCCACCCTCCCTCCCTCCATCCCTTCCTCTTCCTCCCTTCTTTGACAAGAATATCACAATTAATCTCAACCTCCTCAGGCTAGCTCCTGTTATTCTTTAGACAAATTTATTACTTTTCTACAAACTAAACCTCATAGCAATTTACATGTTTTATGTTTCATCTTAGTTGCTGTACAAAGCAAAAGAGTAAGGAGGAGCATTATGCATGCTGATGTTATCTGAAGGTCACCAGATGCTCTGGGGTCTGTAAATCTAAAGAAATATGATTTAGCAATTAACATTTCGATCATTTACATTCTACTTTGTTTACAATTTAGAATGCCAAAGGGAGAACATAACTTTGTTAAGGGTAATTCCCAAAGGAATGGTCACTGTTATACTCCCTGCATATTGAAGGCAAAGTTGGAATAAAGTATAAAGAAAGTACATATTACGTGCCTCGGTAACTAGATGAATGGTTCTCCTTTTTTCCCCCCCGAGGACCAAATTCACTTCTTCCCCTCCCAGAAGATAGCCTTGAGAATGTTTTACTGCCCGGTGACTTAGGAAAGTGCATTATTGTACAAGGTAGAGTCAATTTTTTAAAAAAGTATTTTTACTTCATGCTTAGTACTCATTCTATGCAGTGTTTTCATGCTATGTCTGTTTCATTTTTCTAACACTAACTTCTTACTCTGGAATTTCTCAAAGAATGGGCCCTGGACCACTTCATCAGAATCTTCCTGGCTTAATTAATATAGCATCTCTCTTATCATCTGTAAAATAATTTAAATGGCTTACATAAGACAGTTACTAAAATTGAAGACTTATTTTATTAAGCATATGAATTTCATTTAGAAATGCTTCTTTCCATTAAATATGCAAATAACTTTTACAGATGGACCATCTCTTTTATATTTTTCCCTACAAAACATTTTCCTTTTCTTTTTTTTTCCTCTTTCCCTCTCTTTTCTTCTCATCCTTCTTTTTTCTTCCTTTTTCCTTCCTTCTGCTCTTTCTTCCTCCCTTCCTCTCTTCTATTCTTATTCACTTCTTTTTTCTTCCTTTCTTCTTTTTTCTAAAAACTCTTATTAACTCAGTCCATGACTTGATATTAAAACATTAAATAACCATGATAGTAAGCCTGCTGATCAGGATAAAAGGTTTTGTTTAATTTGTAGTTGAAATTTTAGCTTTTATTTCAGTTAAGCAATGACTTTTTGCTAGTTTATTCATCCACTAAGTAGTAATATCTATTTCGTTCTTATGGGTGATATGAGATATGAAGTTCTATTATAGAGCCATTGATAACTGTATAAGAATTCAGAAGAAAAAGTAATAAACATAGTTTGCAAGGGTTGAGGAAGACCACCAAGGAATCTGAATATGAATCAATTATAGTGTCTGTTTTTAATCAACACTCTGTGCTTTTTAGTTTTATGAAATATAAATTGGTTTCCTTAACATATGTATATACAAAGAATGATTGGATATACTTATTTATGATTTTTTATAACTATACATTTTCAATACACAAAATTCTAAATCTTTCTTTGCCTATAATAAAATAGAGTTTCACATTGGTCACTTATCTTATGAAATACATTGTTTAGGTAGTAGTAGGGTTTGAACTCCGGGCCTTGCATGTACTAGGCAGGCACTTTACCACTTGAGCCCAGCCCTTGTCTTAATACTTATATAAAGACTTAATAACTTCTCTGCTGGTTTTTTATAAAATAAGCATAAAAATTACATTAAATATATAATCTAAAGTTGGACTTAAAAATAAACTTTTAAAAGTTGGTTGTATTTTTTTCTTCTATATAATTGTTTTCCATGGAACAAATTTAGAAAGATTTTTAAAATAGGAAAGATATTATTAGATTTTTATCAACAAATTTTTTTCTTTCACTAAATACATCTAACAGTGTAATCCTCAGAAAGTATTATGGATGAATTTTCAATGAGACATCCCAACTGCTGAATGTTTTTCTATCTAGTTTTGATAGAAATTCTCAATTGGAGAGGGAGGTGTAGGTGAATGATCATATCAAAGGTAGATTTTCTGTCCCTTTAACAGTAAACTTGTTTAGCTAACTTGAAATGTTTGCATCAGGTATGGTTCCATAAATGCCTCGAAACCAGATATACTTATACACGTGTCATACTATTGCAATGTATGTGTGTCTCTCTCTCCCTTTTTTTTTTTCATCCTATACAAAGGTATTGCTAAATACCAAAACAGCACTGAGTACTCCACCACTAAGAGTAGGGTGAACGTCAAAATTAGCAATGATCCCCACACAGGTCCTGTACAAACTAATGTAGTCTTTTTACTTTCCTATTTTTATTCATTATCTATTCTTATTCTCACTTATTGTCTGGTCTTATTTCTACTATGTATGCCAAGCACAGGAAACATCACTACATACAGGGAGGTCAGAAAATGCCTGGTTTGCTTAAAAACATCCCAAGAACTTCAATATTCTTTAAGAAATGAGAATAGAAGAAAGAGATAGAGGCCAGATTCCGTGCAGTTCTGAATATTGCCCTTAGGAGTTTGAGACTGTAAATCTGTAATTCAAAGCAAAAAAAGAGAACAAAACCTAATAAAGCTTTCTCTGTAGCAGCTCCTGAACTTCAGGGGTGATAAGATTGTGGTTGTGAGAAACAACATAGCTTTTCTTTTAACAGCCCCATAAAATGATCTTAAGTTACATAGGAGGAAAAACCCAGCGTTAGCTCTCCCTTTCCCCCACTGTTTCTAAAGGATGACACTTACATTACCTTCATCCATTCTTGATCAAATATCCTGCTCCTGCTGAATTCTTTTTTTCTTTCTTTTATTATTCATATGTGCATACAAGGCTTGGTTCATTTCTCCCCCCTGCCCCCACCCCCCCTTACCACCCACTCTGCCCCCTCCCTCTCCCCCCCCAGCCCCCTCAATACCCAGCAGAAACTATTTTGCCCTTATTTCTAATTTTGGTGTAGAGAGAGTATAAGCAATAATAGGAAGGAACAAGAGTTTTTGCTGGTTGAGATAAGGATAGCTATACAAGGCATTGACTCACATTGATTTCCTGTGCGTGTGTGTTACCTTCTAGGTTAATTCTTTTTGATCTCACCTTTTCTCTAGTTCCTGGTCCCCTTTTCCTATTGGCCTCAGTTGTTTTAAGGTATCTGCTTCAGTTTCTCTGTGTTAAGGGCAACAAATACTAGCTAATTTTTTAGGTGTCTTACCTATCCTCACCCCTCCCTTGTGTGCTCTCGCTTTTATCATGTGCTCAAAGTCCAATCCCATTGTTGTGTTTGCCCTTGATCTAATGTCCACATATGAGGGAGAACATAGGATTTTTGGTCTTTTGGACCAGGTTAACCTCACTCAGAATGATGTTCTCCAATTCCATCCATTTACCAGCGAATGATAACATTTCGTTCTTCTTCATGGCTGCATAAAATTCCATTGTGTATAGATACCACATTTTCTTAATCCATTCGTCAGTGGTGGGGCATCTTGGCTGTTTTCATAACTTGGCTATTGTGAATAGTGCCGCAATAAACATGGATGTGCAGGTGCCTCTGGAGTAACCTGTGTCACAGTCTTTTGGGTATATCCCCAAGAGTGGTATTGCTGGATCAAATGGTAGATCAATGTCTAGCTTTTTAAGTAGCCTACAGATTTTTTTCCAGAGTGGTTGTACTAGTTTATATTCCCACCAACAGTGTAAGAGGGTTCCTTTTAACCTGCATCCTCGCCAACACCTGTTGTTGGTGGTGTTGCTGATGATGGCTATTCTAACAGGGGTGAGGTGGAATCTTAGTGTGGTTTTAATTTGCATTTCCTTTATTGCTAGAGATGGTGAGCATTTTTTCATGTGTTTTTTGGCCATTTGAATTTCTTCTTTTGAGAAAGTTCTGTTTAGTTCACTTGCCCATTTCTTTATTGGCTCATTAGTTTTGGGAGAATTTAGTTTTTTAAGTTCCCTATATATTCTTGTTATCAGTCCTTTGTCTGATGTGTAGTTAGCAAATATTTTTTCCCACTCTGTGGGTGTTCTTTTCAGTTTAGAGACCATTTCTTTTGATGAACAGAAGCTTTTTAGCTTTATGAGGTCCCATTTATCTATGCTATCTCTTAGTTGCTGTGCTGCTGGGGTTTCATTGAGAAAGTTCTTACCTATACCTACTAACTCCAGAGTATTTCCTATTCTTTCCTGTATCAACTTTAGAGTTTGTGGTCTGATTCCTGCTGAATTCTTGACTCTTGTTCTGCATCTTACTTTCTAAAATGACTGTCCTTCACATTACTTTGTTCTTTCCTGGAAACCATCCAAATTGTAACACACTAGTGTGTGGCTGACATTTACTGAAGCCTCAGTAAACTGAAAGACTAATTCAAACAGCAACTTTGAATTAAATATCATATATCACTGTCCTAAAAATCTATCAGTTTTGCATGTGTAGGAAATGTCTCTTGGCTGAATCACTCCATTTTCTTGAGACTAGCGAGACTAACTGTTAATACAAGCTACCTCCAAAGGTGAATGCCTTTAATTTCTTTAGCAGTGTCTTTATCCTTTTCCCAAGTTAGGACCAAGAACTCTTCATCCATCCAAAATTACACTACAAGACCTAGGTAAGCAAAAGATTGGGTCTCCAATCTCTAGTAGCTCAAATTGAACAAATTTGCCATAAATATAAGAAATCTAATATTTCCTACACTTAACACTAACTTAGTGTTAAGTGTCAATGCTCTAAACAGTGTCAAGACAAGTGACTGTGCATATGAAAAAAAAATTAGATTCTCTTCCTTCTTTACTCTGTGTTATAGTTTGGATCTTAAATGTCTTCTAGAGGGCCATGTAGTGAAGTCTTATTCACCAGGATGGGGCTGTTGAGAGGTGGTGGAGCTTTTTACGGGCTGAGGCTTAGTGGGAGTGTTTAGGTCATTGGAGATGTGCTGCTAACGTGAATTTTGGGGACCTTGGTTTCTTCTTCCTTTCTTTTACTTCCCAGACATGAAGTGAGTGGTTTTGTTCTGCCACATACTCCCATACCACAATGTGCTGCCACAGGCCCCAAAGCAATGAAACCAATTAAAAATCTAACACCAATCTAAAACATCTAACACCATGAGCCAAAATAAGTCTTTTCTTTTTATAAGTTGATCACCTCATGTTTTTGTTTTAATAATCAAAAGCTAACATATACCATAAGTAAACATCTGTTCTGGTTGAATCAAATTCTTATGAGGGAAAGATAATTTTTTCAAAAAATTCTAAGAATATATAACAGGTTGTCTTTAGACCTTAGGGCATGGAAATGTTTCATGACAGTATACAGAAAATATTGTCATAAAAGAAAATACTAATAAAACCAAATATAACAATTTAAGATCTCTTATTTATGAAAAAATCATTAGAAAACCAGAAAAAATATCTCCATACATATAGCTCACCAATGTTTAGTATCCACAAATATATACATTTATTTATTTTTCTTTATATTTAAAGAAATCATGGAAAGACTAAGGAAAATGCAAATAATGCAACTAAAATATAAATAAAATAAATAGATATATCATTAAAGAAAAACACAACTGGGCAAGGAAAATATGTCCTACTACATTAGCCATAAAAGAAATATAAATTGAGATACTAAAGGTATAAATATTTTACCTTAATTGTGTTGGCAAGATTTTTAAATATGGCAATATGAAGTGTTGGTAAAAGATGTGGAGTAATTAGAATTCATATATTATTGATGAAAGTATAAATTGATACAAAATTTGAAAAATTATTTTCTTATTTTCAGGGAAAGTATATGATAACATGTACATGTTTTATGATGCAACAATTCTATTCCTAGACATTGAGAAATTTGTACATCTGTATCAGTAAGTGTGCTATTGTAAATAATAGAAAGAACTAGAAATAAACAAAAGAATGAGTAATGGATCTATACAAATACATGTTCATCTAGAAGTGCAATTGAATGAACTCTAACCATGGACATTAACCTGGATGATCTCAGACACTGTATTAAATGAAAATACAAGTATCAGAAGACTTTTAGACTGTGATACAATTTTATTAAACTCAAAAGACCAAAATTAACTAGTGTTTATTTAGCAATACATAGGTGAAAACAATGTAGAAAAGAAGGGGATATTTAAGAAACCTTGAGAGTAATCAAAGAGGGCTGGGATCAAGGAGGAATATACAGGAAGATGCAATTGCATTGGGAATGTTGTCTTTTTAAATTGTTTTTTACTTATGTACTTAGTGCTGAAAATTGAACCCAAGTCCTTGTGCATGCTTAGCACATACTCTACCACTTATCTACACCCTCTGCCCAGGAATACTGTCATTTTTAATTGAGTGGGAGCAGTGATACAACTAATAAGGAATTGATAACCACCATATACAAGGAGCTCAAAAAATTAAACTCCCCCAAAAATCCATGACCCAATGAAGAAATGGGCAAATGAACTAAAACAGAGGTTTTTCAAAGGAAGAAATGTTCAAAACCACGTGAAGAAATGTTCAACATCTCTGGCCATAAAGGAAATGCAAATCAAAACTACAGTAAGATTCCACCTAACCCCTGTTAGAATGCTACCACCAAGAATACAAACAACAGCAAATGTTGGTGAGGACGTGAAGAAAAGGAACCCTCATACACTGCTGGTGGAAATGTAAATTATTGTAACAACTATGGAAAACAGTATGGAGGCTCCTCAAAAAAATAAAAATAGAACTGCCATATGATCCAATAATTCCACTCTTAGGGATATACCTGAAGGAATGTAAGTCAGGTTACAACAAAGTCACCTGCACACCCATGTTTATTGCAGCACTATTCACAATAGCTAAGCTATGGAAACAGACAAGATGCCACACTACTGATGAATGGATTAAGAAAATGTGGTATTCATATACAATGGAATTTTATTCAACCACAAAGAAGAATGAAAATTTTGTCATTTTCAGGTAAATGGATGGAATTGGAGACATCATCTTCAGTGAGGTTTGCCAGGTTCAGAAGCCCAAAAGTTGCATGTTTTCTCTCATATGTGGAATATAAACCTAATACAAATACAGTAATATTGTGAATTACAGGTCATGCTAAGGGGAGATCACATATGAGATGTGGAGGAAAAAAGAAGGAAATAAGAAGGTGAATATGATATATATACTCTCTATACAAGAAAGAATAGACAATTTTTAAACCTGTTGAAACTACCATAAGAAAGGGACTAACATAGAATGAAGAAAAAGAGAGGACATGAACCAATTTAGGGTATAATATAAATATATACAGAAATGTCACAGGTAAACTTCCTGTGTAGCTATCTTAAATAAGAAAAAAATGTCTTTTTTTTTTAAACAAAATCAGAGAACAGGAGGGCAGAACAGGTCCTGCCTGGGGGTGTTGGTACCATGAAGTGGGGAGGAAGTGGGAAAAGGGCTTGGGAGTGTGCATATAGTGCAAATACTGTGTACATATGTATGCAACTGGAAAAATGAAACCTGTTGGAACCTTACAGGAATAGGGGTGAGAATGGTGGAGGGGGTGAATTCAAATATGGTATATTTGATATCATACAGATATGAACTTCTGTAAATGCCACAATGTACCCCCATCCAGCACAACAAAAAAAAATAAATGAATAAACTGTATGGCAGCCTCATCTGTTTGATTCAGTGTTATGTTTCATAACTGCAATATGTTATATGTGTGATAGTGTGAAACAATTAGTCTTCCACTGGATTCCTAAAGAACACTACCTATCACAGCTAGGAGAATGCCCTAGGGTCACACTGGGGCACCCCTGGCGGGGGGGGACACATGATGTAAATTAATATGTACTTGTCTTAAAGCCCAAGCCACAGCATCAATCTTTTTCTTCATGGTTGTTATGATATGTTTGTTAAATGGACTATTAATGAGAAAATTGAAGGTTGCAAGAAAATCCTATTGGAAAATCCTTTAAAGAATACTAAACCATAGTATTTTATTATTATAATTTCTAGTTTTACTCAATTATTTTTCTTGCCCTCTTCAAAACAACATAATAGCTTATAAAGCCATTTGAGTTGACTATAAAGCCATAGTAATAAAGAGACAATATAGTAAACATTATAATACATTTTTAAACTTTATATTAAGCAATACAATTGCTATGTCCTAAGAAGCAATAAAAAATGATATCAAGCCATGTTATATTCATTCTGTGTTCAAAAATAAAGCAAAATGTCTATTTTTTCTGCTAGAAAAATCTCACTTTGGAAAAATTAATTAAAGTTCAACCTATTGTTCCAAGGTTTATTCCTGTTGACTTGAAAATCTTCAGTGTTTACTAATGAACAATTAAAAATGTCATGAGCAGTGCTTTGGATTATATTTTGGGTGCATAGCAGTCTTGACAACACAGGCTTGCTTTACTCAAGTAAGGCAGAAATGTAGATTTCCTTAGAGGAAATCTCAACTTTGGGGGCATAATTTTTTACTCCACATTTCCTAAGGAGAAGGGTGGGAGGTTAATCTAGTGATGCTACATGATTAATCAGGAAAATCTTCATATTGCAAGAAAATAAGACTAAGAACATCTAGGCCTCACTGGAAGATGAATTTAGAGTTGAGAATGTGCATCACTCATGGAAGAGAAAATAGTCCCTGCCTTACACAACACAGTAACCTTCATGCCAACTGCTAGTTGGGGTAAAATTCATCCAGAAAAGCAACTTAAAACTGCATGTTTATTTTTACAATGTCAGCAGTCTTCTTTCCAGTGAAGTATATTTGTGTTCTATGTAGCCAGGATACAGAAACAGAAACAGAGACACATTTCAGTATGCTTAGTGGTTAAAAAGCTGAGGCTTTAGACCAAACCTTTTATTTGACATTGAACAAGAAACTAAACCAAGGATCCAAGATGGAGACTAGAGTGCAGAAGCAGACAGTGTGAGCTCCGTAAATCAAAAATCTTCCTGAGATGATGGAGCCACACTTGGCAGAAATAAAGCACCAAGAAGAATCAAAACTTTGACACCCTGAACCCCCAACCTGTACAAAGCTTCTCCAAATCATGTAACACTGAGAAAACAGGAGAGCTGCTGCACCACCAGACACAAACCTGCGTGGGAGACATCGGCAGACCAACAGGTGAGCACCAAGCATCACACAGTATTCCCACAGCCACCCCTGGGATAAACCAGCATAGCTCCCGGGACAGACTGACCCCTCACCCTGCAAAAAAAAAAAAAACCCTGAACAATAAATAAGGAACTGAAAAGGAAAATGCAGCAGAGGGGCCAGGGTGCTGTAAGCTCACCGGAGAAGGGGGAGGGGCAAGGATCTGATCTCCATGGGAACTTTCAGTAAACAGAGATTGGAAAGACAGAAATGCTGACAGAGGGCAGGTGATAAGCTCTGCCTGAAATAGGGCAGGTAGTGGTCCACAAAGCTAATCTCCTGAGCCAGTGAGCAACATCCAAAGATAAACAATGCTACAAAATTGAAAAATAATCAGTAAACCATCATAACATGCTGACAGCAGTTAGCCAGCTGACCTTGCAAGTGGAGCAATGGAAAGACAAAAAAGGGATGGAAACCATTCTCCCACCAGAAATATTTAATACTGAATTCAGAAGGAAATGAATGATACGGATACCCAGTTTCAAACTCCAGCAAAACAAAGATAAACTACACCAAGGAACCCAACGAAGCCCACAAGAACAGTCAGAAAGAAGAAATCATGCAAGTAATCACTGAGAATTTCATGGAGATGTTATTTCACATGGTCAACTAAAACATACCAGAGGAACACAAGAAATTCCAAGACACCAAAAATAAAATGTGAGAAGACACAGGAACAAATAAATGAACTCATAGGAGTCCTAAATAAACACCAAAGTGAAACAGAGAACACTATAAATAGAGAGATAAATGAATTAAAGGTGAAAATTGATGATATTAAAGAGGAAGTGACCCATGATATGGAAAACCTCAGAAAAAAGAATAAAACAGAAATATAAAATACAATGGAAGGCCACTCCAGCAGACTAGAACAAGCAGAAGACAGAATCTCTGAAATTGAAAATGAAATGGAAATTAAAGGAAAAACTGAAGAGCTATTAGTCAAACAACTCAAGATCTGTGAAAGGAATACACAATAACTCACTGACTTCATCAAAAGACCAAATATGAGAATCATGGGCTTTGAAGAAGGAGAAGAGGTGCAAGCAAAAGGAATTTGTAATATATTTAACAAAGTATCAACAGGAAATTTCCCAAATCTAGAGAAAACTATGTCCATTCAGGTTCAGGAAGCCTCCAGGACACCAAAAAGACTTGAGCAAAATAGAACGACCCCATGACATAGTATCATTAAAAGAATAAGAACAGAGACTAGAGAAAGAATACTGAAGGCTGTAAAAGAGAAAAAACAAATAACGTACAAAGGTAAACCTATCAAAATCACAGGAAATTTCTCAACAGAAACCTTAAAAGGAAGAAGAGCATCGATAGAGGTCTTCTAGGCACTGAATGAAAAAAAACTTCAACCCTAGGATACTCTACCCAGAAAAACTATCATTCAAAACAGATGGAGCAAAAAAAGCATTCCATGATAAGCAGAAACTAAAACAATATGTGCCCACCAAGCCACCACTACAAAAGATTCTTCAAGGAATTCTGCACACAGAAAATGAAAGCAAATAAAACCATGAAAGGACAGACAGTACAGGAGAAGAAAAGACAAGCTGAATCAAGTAACATTGATTCAGCTGCACACAATCAAACCCTTAAACAACAAAAACAACTAAATGACAGGAATCATCACATATCTATTGATACTAACACTGAATGTTAATGGACTTAACTCCCCCAACAAAAGACATCACTTGTCAAACTGGATTAAAAAGGAAGATCCAACAATCTGTTGTTTATAGGAGACCCATCTCATCAACAGAAACAAGCACTGGCTTAGGGTGAAAGGCTAGAAGAAGATTTACCAACCAATGGCCCCCCAAAATGGACAGGACTAGCAATACTTACCTCAGATAAAGTAGACTTCAAGCTTACATTGATCAAACAAAATAAAGAAGGACACTTCATACTACTAAAAGGGGAAATACACCAAAAGGAAATAACAATTATCAACCTATACACACCCAACATCAGTGCACCCAATTTTATCAAACATACTCTGAAGGACAGAAGGACATAAAATAATATATAGACTCCAACACAGTGGTAGTGGGAGACTTTAATATACTCCCCTATCACCAATAGGTAGGTCATCCAAACAAAAAATCAATAAAGAAATCCTAGACCTAAATCACACCATAGATCAAATGGACCTAGCTGATGTCTACAGAATATTTTATCCAACTTCTGCACAATATACATTCTTCTCAGCAGCCCATGGAACTTTCTCCAAAATTGATCATATCCTAGGGCACAAAGCAAGCCTCAGCAAATATAAGAAAATAGAAATAATCCCATGCATTCTATCTGATCACAATGCATTAAAACTAGAACTCAACAACAAAAACAAAAACAACAGTAGAAAATATGCAAACAATTGGAAGCTGAACATTACAATGGGTCATTGATGAAATAAAAGAGGAAATTTAGAGGTTCCTGGAAGTTAATGAAAATGAAAACATGACCTACTGGAACTTATGGGACACAGCAAAGGCAGTCCTAAGAGGCACTGCCTTTGATATATGTTATGAGTGCATGTATTAATAGGACAGAAAGATCTCAAAATCAATGATCTAATACTATAGCTCAAACTCCTAGAAAAACAAGAACAAGCAAATCCCAAAATAAGCAGAAGGCAAGAAATAATAAAATTAAGGGCCAGAATTAATAAGCTAGAAACAAAGAAACAAACAAAAAAAATACAAAGAATCAATGAAACAAAAAGCTGGTTCTTTGAAAAAATAAATAAGATTGACAGACCCCTGACTAAAATGAGGTGAGAAAAAACCCAAATCAGTAAAATCAAAATCAGAAGAGCAAAAGGGGAGATAACAACAAGTACCACAGAAATCCAAGAACTCATCAGAGACAACCTGGAGAACTTATATTCTAATAAATTTGAAATTTTTGAAGAAATAGACAAATTTCTAGACACTTATGACCATAAAAAATTGAACCAAAAGGATATTAATCACCTGAATAGAGCTATAACACAAAAGGAAATTCAAGCAGCAATCAAGAGTCTCCCAAAAAAGAAAAGTCCAAAACCGGATGGATTCTCTGCTGAATTCTATCAGAACTTTAAAGAACAACTAATACCAACTCTCCTTAAAGTTTTCTATGAAATAGAAAGGGAAGGAACACTACCTAACTCATTTTATGAAGCCAGTATTACACTCATCCAAAATGAGACAAAGACACCTCCAAAGAGAACTATAGGCTAATCTCCTTAATAAGCATTGATGCAAAAATCCTTAATAAAATAATGGCAAACTGAACCCAACAATAATCAGAAATGTCATTCACCACAACCAAGTCAGCTTCATCCCAGAGATGCAGGGGTGGTTTACCATATACAAATCTATAAATGTAATACAACACATTAATATAAGCAAAGACAAAAACCACTTGACATCTCAATAGAAGCAAAGAAAGCCTTCGATAAGATCCAACACCACTTCATGATAAAAGCTGAGAGAAAACTAAGAATAGACGGAAAGTACCTCAACATTGTAAAGGCTATATATGACAAACCTATAGCCACATCATACTTAATGGAGAAAAGCTAAAACCATTCCCCCTAAAATCAGGAACAAGACAAGGGTGCCCACTATCCCCACTTCTATTCAACATAGTACTGGAATTCCTAGCCAGAGCAATTAGGCAAGAAAAAGGAATAAAAGAAATACAAATAGTTAAAGAACCTGTCAAAATATCCCTATTTGCAGATGACATGATCCTATCTTAAAGACCCAAAAAATTCTTCCCAAAAACTCCTAGACACGATAAGCAGCTTCAATAAGGTGGCAGGATACAAAATCAACTCAAAAAAATCATTAGCATTCTTTTTTTTTTCTTTTATTATTCATATGTGCATACAAGGCTTGGGTCATTTCTCCCCCCTGCCCCCACCCCCTACCTTACCACCCACTCCACCCCCTCCCTCTCCCTCCCACCCCCTCAATACTCCACAGAAACTATATTGCTCTTATTTCTATTTTTTTTCTTTTATTATTCATATGTGCATACAAGGCTTGGGTCATTTCTCCCCCCTACCCCCACCCCATCCCTTACCACCCATTCCACCCTCCCTCTCCCCCCCACCCCCTCAATACCCAGTAAAAACTATTTTGGCCTTATTTCTAATTTTGTTGTAGAGAGAGTATAAGCAATAATAGGAAGGAACAAAGGTTTTTGCTGGTTGAGATAAGGATAGCTATACAGGGAGTTGACACACATTAATTTCCCATGCATGTGTGTCACCTTCTAGGTTAATTCTTCTTGAACTAACCTTTTCTCTAGTTCCTGGTCCCCTTTTCCTATTGGCCTCAGTTGTTTTAAGGTATCTGCTTTAGTTTCTCTGTGTTAAGGGCAACAAATGCTAGCTAATTTTTTAGGTGTCTTACCTATCCTCACCCCTCCCTTGTGTGCTCTCACTTTTATCATGTGCTCAAAGTCCAATCCCATTGTTGTGTTTGCCCTTGATCTAATGTCCACATATGAGGGAGAACATAGGATTTTTGGTCTTTAGGGCCAGGCTAACCTCACTCAGAATGATGTTCTCCAATTCCATCCATTTATCAGCAAATGATAACATTTCATTCTTCTTCATGGCTGCATAAAATTCCATTGTGTATAGATACCACATTTTCTTAATCCATTCGTCAGTGGTGGGGCATCTTGGCTGTTTCCATAACTTGGCTATTGTGAATAGTGCCGCAATAAACATGGATGTGCAGATGCCTCTGGAGTAACCTGTGTCACGTCTTTTGGGTATATCCCCAAGAGTGGTATTGCTGGATCAAATGGTAGATCAATGTCTAGCTTTTTAAGTAGCCTCCAAATTTTTTCCAGAGTGGTTGTACTAGTTTACATTCCCACCAACAGTGTAAGAGGGTTCCTTTTTCCCCACATCCTCGCCAACACCTGTTGTTGGTGGTGTTGCTGATGATGGCTATTCTAACAGGGGTGAGGTGGAATCTTAGTGTGGTTTTAATTTGCATTTCCTTTATTGCTAGAGATGGTGAGCATTTTTTCATGTGTTTTCTGGCCATTTGAATTTCTTCTTTTGAGAAAGTTCTGTTTAGTTCACTTGCCCATTTCTTTATTGGCTCATTAGTTTTGGGAAAATTTAGTTTTTTAAGTTCCCTATATATTCTTGTTATCAGTCCGTTGTCTGATATATAGTTGGCAAATATTTTCTCCCACTCTGTGGGTGTTCTCTTCAGTTTAGAGTCCATTTCTTTTGATGAACAGAAGCTTTTTAGCTTTATGAGGTCCCATTTATCTATGCTATGTCTTAGTTGCTGTGCTACTGGGGTTTCATTGAGAAAGTTCTTACCTATACCTACTAACTCCAGAGTATTTCCTGGTTGACCTATCTTTTGATGATAATGGGGTGTTAAAGTCTCCCACATCCACTGTGTTGGCATTTATATATGCTTTTAGTTCTTTCAGGGTATGTTTGATGAAATTGGGTGCATTGACATTGGGTGCATACAGATTGATGATTATTATTTCCTTTTGGTCTATTTTCTCTTTTATTAGTATGGAATGTCCTTCTTTAACTCATTTGATCAATGTTGGTTTGAAGTCTACTTTGTCATAGATAAGTATTGCTACTCCTGCCTGGTTTTGGGGGCCATTGGCTTGGTAAATCTTCTTCCAGCCTTTCATCTTAAGCCTATGCTTATTTCTGTCAGTGAGATGGGTCTCCTGTAAGCAATAAATTGTTGGTTCTTCCTTTTTAATCCATTTCGTCAAGCGGTGCCTTTTGATGGGTGAATTAAGTCTGTTAACATTAAGCGTTAGTACTGATAGGTATATGGTGATTCCTGCCATTTAGTTGTCTTAGTTGTTTGAAGGTTTGATTGTGTGTACCTAACTTGAGGTTACTCTCTACTGTCTTGCTTTTTCTTATGCTGTGGTTTGGTGCTGCCTGTCTTTTCATGGTTAAGTTGGGTTTCATTTTCTGTGTGCAGAATCCCTTGCAGAATCTTTTGTAATGGTGGCTTTGTGGTCACATATTGGTTTAGTTTCTGCTTATCATGGAAGACGTTTATTGCTCCATCTATTTTGAATGATAGTTTTGCTGGGCAGAGTATCTTGGGGTTGAAGTTATTTTCATTCAGTACCCAGAAGATCTCACCCCACGCTCCTCTTGCTTTTAATGTTTCTGTTGAGAAGTCTGCTGTGATTTTGATGGGTTTACCTTTGTATGTTACTTGTTTTTTTTCTCTTATAGCCTTCAATATTCTTTCCTTAGTTTCTGAACTTGTTTTAATGATGATATGTCATGGAGTAGTTCTATTTTGATCTGGTCTGTTTGGTGTCCTGGAGGCCTCTTGCATCTGTATGGGAATATCTTTCTCTAGATTTGGGAAATTTTCTGTTATTATTTCATTGAATAGATTACACATTCCCTTCGCTTGCACCTCTTCTCCTTCTTCGATGCCCATGATTCTCAAGTTTGGTCTTTTGATGGAGTCGGTGAGTTCTTGCATTTTCTTTTCACATGTCTTGAGTTGTTTAATTAATAGTTCTTCATGTTTTCCTTTAATTACCATTTCATCTTCAAGTTCTGAGATCTGTCTTCTGTTTGTTCTATTCTGCTGGATTGGTCTTCCGTTTTGTTTTGCAGTTCTGTTTCGTTCTTTTTTCTGAGGTTTTCCATATCCTGGCTGTTTTCCTCTTTAATGTTGTCTATTTTTGTCCTGAGTTCATTTATCTGTTTATTCATCGTGTTCTCTCTTTCACTTTGGTGTTTATACAGTGCTTCTATGGTTTCCTTTATTTCTTCTTTTGCTTTTTCAAATTCTCTATTTTTGTTGTCTTGGAATTTCTTGAGTGTCTCCTGTACATTTTGGTTGACCCTATCCAGTATCATCTCTATAAAATTCTCATTGAGTACTTGTAGTATGTCTTCTTTTAAATTATTCTTGTGGGCTTCATTGGGTCCTTTGGCATAGTTTATCTTCATTTTGTTGGAGTCTGGATCTGAGTTTCTATTCTCTTCATTCCCCTCTGGTTCCTGTACCAATTTTTTGCTGTGGGGAAACTGGTTTCCCTGTTTTTTCTGTCTTCTCGTCATTGTCGTTGGTGTTGTTACTGTCCCTGTACTGTGTGCAATTATGTATTTTCTAGCTTGTAATAATAACAATGGTAATATTTAGAATGGAAGAGTGAGCTGAGATGGAAAGCAAGAAGTTAAAGAAAAGGGGAAAACAAATACACAGACAAGAGGGAGAAAGCAGAACAAGGTTTCAGACAAGAAAGTTTCAAAGGTATAAACAGGGAGCATTAGTGTACTAATTGACAGTAAGCTGAACAGACATTAGAGAGACAGAGAGAGGATTAAAAATCAAAAATAAAAAAATAAAGATAAGAATAAAAATTAAAAATAAGTAAATGAAAGAAATATCTATATATAAAAATGAATTAAAATAAAATGGAAAGTAGAAAATTAAAAAAAAAACAAAAAACCTCCAAGTTCAAATGTAATGAAGTTTCAGTCTTAATAATTTGGGTGTCCGTGTCAGTCTCCAATCCTGGAGATGGTGCCTCAGATTTTGTTCTGTAGTTGTCTCATCAAAGGGGACGCATAAAGTAGAACAAAACTACACACACACACACACACACAAAAAAACCCACCAAGTGTCCCAAGTTCAAATGCAATACAGTTTCAGTAAGTATTTCAGCATGCAGGTGTAATTTGGTTGTTCTCTCATCAAAGGTAGGGAGAAAAAGAAAAAAAAGAGTCTGGAGACAGTTCTGAGAATGGTATCTGCAGCTGTGGGTTTCCTGCCTGCTGCTGTCAGCCTGCTGTTGCTGTAGGCATTGTTTATGCAGATCTCTGTGGTGAGCTTAGCACTCACCTGGCCCCTCAGGCTTTGTTTGCTCAGAGTTCTCCTGTGCGGGAGCCTCTGGTACAGGCTTTCCCCTTTCCAAGCACTGGGAAAGGTGACACTGCACCCATGTTGTCAGGCCTGTGTGTTTATTTACAGCTCATGTGGGAGGTGGGTCTTCCTCCCTCTCCTGTGAAGTTTTCCTCCCACTGCCACTTTCAGAAGCTTTCCTGCTCCTGTTTACTGGGCGGTGCTGCTGCTCCTGCCAGCTGCCATGTTTGTGTACAGTTCACTTGGGAAGTGGGTCTTCCCTCCTCTCCTGTGGAGTTTTCCTCCCTCCGCCACTCTCACCAGCTTTCCCACTCCTAGTTGCTGGGTGCGAGCCCCGCCCCCACTGCTTCCAGAGCCTCTCCAGCCCACCCAGCTTGTTTATTTACAGTCCCAGGAAGGATTCCCTTCCCCCAATCTTTGGCGCTCAGTGCACCACACTCTCTTTCCTGTGTGTCTTTATTGCTCTTATTGCTTATTACTCAGTTTCTCTTTTTTCCTCGGGTGGAGGTCAGTCTGTCCAGGGGGCTATGCTGCTCTGGCCCAGGCATGTCTGTGGGAGTACCGCAGTACCACAAAGTTCACCTGGTCCGCGTCTTCCCAAGCCATCTGGTGCCAGTGGTCCGGGTGCCCTCCTTGTTTCTCCATTTAACGTGAAGTAGATATTCTCTGCGCTGGCTGGAGGTGTGGAGGGGTCAAAGTTATCCCTTTTCTCAGTGATTATGCCTGCAAAGTGTGTCTCCAGCATCTCTCCAAGATTTCACTATAAGAGGCTCGCTTTCTGCTTCCTCCCTCTAGCCTCCATCTTGGAATCTATCACTAGTATTTCTAAACACCAATAACAAACAAACCTAGAAACAATATATGGAAATAATTCCATTTACAATAGCCTCAAAAAAAAAATCAAATACCTAGGAATAAACTTAACAAAGGTCATTCACATGAAGAAAAAGATCGAGGAAGACTACAGAAGATGGAAAGATCTCCAGTGTTTATAGATTGGTAGAATCAACAGTAAAAATGGCTATACTACTAAAAGCAATCTGGATATTTAACACAATTCCTATCAAAATCCCAATGATGTTCATCATGGAGGTTGTAAAATCTACCTTAAAGTTCATTTGGAAACAGAAGAGACCACAAATAGCCAAGGCAATACTCAGCAAAAAGAACAATGCTGGAGGTATCACAATACCTGACTTCAAACTATATTACAAAGCAATAGCAATAAAAACAGCATGGTACTGGCACAAAACAGACATGAACACCACTGGAACAGAATAGAGGACTCGGATATGAATACACACAGCTATGCCCACCTTATTTTTGACAAAGGCACCAAAAACATACGATGGAGAAAGACAACCTCTTCAACAAATGTTGCTGGGAAAAGTAGATACCCATCTGCAAGAAACTGAAACTAGATACATGTTTATCACCCTGTACTAGTATCAACTCAAAATGGGGATCAAGGACCTTAATATCAGACCCAAAATTCTGAAGTTAGTACAGGAAACAGCAGGGAATACTCTGGAAGCAATAGGTATAGGCAAGGACTTCCTCAGCAAGTAAGAGAAAGGATGGACAAGTGTGACTACATAAAATTAAAACACTCTGCACAGCAAAAAGAATGGTCTCTAAACTGAAGAGAACACCCACAGAGTGGGAGAAAATATTTGCCAGCTGTACATCAGACAAAGGGCTGATAAGCAGAATATACAGGAAACTTAAAAAACAAAATTCTCCCAAAATCAATGAACCAATAAAGAAATGGGCAACTGAACTAAACAGAACTTTCTCAAAAGAAGAAATTCAAATGGCCAAAAAACACATGAAAAAATGCTCACCATCTCTAGCAATAAAGGAAATGTAAATTAAAACCATGCTAAGATTCCACCTCACCCCTGTTAGAATAGCCATCATCAAAAACACCACCAACAACAGGTGTTGGTGAGGATGTGGGGAAAAAGGAAACCTCTTACACTGCTGGTGGGAATGCAAGCTGGTGCAACCACTCTGCACAAAAATATGGAGGCTTCTTAAAATCTAAACATAGATCTGCCTTATGATCCAGCAATCCCACTCCTGTGGATATACTCAAAGGAATGTGACACATGTTACTCCAGAGACACCTAAACACCCATGTTTATTGCAGTGCTATTCACAATAGCTAAGTTATGGAAACAGGCAAGATGCCCCACTACTGATGAATGGAGTAAGAAAATGTGATATTTATACACAATGGAGCTTTACTCAGCCATGATGAAGAATGAAATCTTATCATTTGGAAATAAATGGATGGAATTGGAAAACATCATTCTGAGCTAGGTTAGCCAGGCTCAGAAGACCAAAAATCATGTTCTCCCTCATATGCGGACTTTAGATCTAGAGCAAATGCAGCAATGCTGTTGGACTTGGGTCACATGACAAGAGGAGAGCACATATGGGAGGTATGGGATAGATAGGAAACCCAAAACTTGAAAGTGTTTGATAACCCCACTGCAGAGGAACTAATACAGAAATCTTAAAGTAACAGAAGTCATTATGGGAAGGTGACTGGGAAGTAGTGAAAAGGTCAGGTACAGATGAGTCAATTCAGGTTGTAACACATTTATACATGGAAGCAATGCTAAGAATCTCTCTGTATAGCTAGTCTTATCTCAACTAGGGAAAACACTTTGTCTTTCTTATTAGTGCTCATGTCTTCTCTTCAACAAAACTGGAGAAAACGGCAGAACAGGTTCTGCCTGGAAGTGAGGGAGATGTTGGAGGGAAGTGGGAGGGGGCAGGGGGCAGGGAGGAGAAATGGCCCAAACTATGCATGCACGCATGAATAAATGAATAAATAAAAAAGAAAGAAAAATTTAGTCCTTTGTTCATTTCTTTTATTGCTAATATGTTTAAGAAGTACAAAAAAGAAAGAAAGAAACTAAACCATTTCTCATCAGTAAAATGGCCCAGAAATTGTTTCAGTAATGTTAGTTATGATAGTCCTCCTATATTTGTAATTACTTACTCATCTGAAATTTTAGTGGGTCTATTATCAACCCATTAATATAAGAAAAGCACCCAAATAATTTTTCCTACAATGGGAAAGTGATACTAGATAATTAACCTTTATTATTGATCATGGTTCAGCAACTATTTATTGAGTATCTCAATGAATAAGCATGAGCTGGTGCTGTGGCCTACACCTATAATCCCAGCTACTCAGGAGGCAGAGGCAGAATTGTGAGCTCCAAGCCAGCCAGGACAAAATCAGCAAGATCCTATCTCAAAAAACAAAATATACGCAAAAGGGCTTGGGACATGGTTTAAATGGTAGAGAAACCCTGGGTTCAATCTCCAGTAACAGAAATAAATAACTAAATAAATATCCATGACTAAGATTTGATAATCTATAAGGTTTTTTTTAAATTTCAAAAAAAGTCTAAATATTTAATGTTGAATTTTGATGTAGAAATTATTTCATTTTCATTGGAAAAAAAAGGAATTTACTTAGGGAGTATTTCATCCCTTGCTAAGGAAAAAAATAAAGAATAAAAGCACCATGCATATAGGCCACTCCCCAAATTCATCTCTGAGGCATTATTAAACATTATATCAGTTTTAAGTATGAGAAAATTTCACCTTTGAGAGGTTTCCTTCTATCACTAGGAATAGTGATTTGAGAATGTTTTAAGGAAATCTTTGTGCCTATTTCTCATCTCCTGTACAACGGCATTGAGAGACCTCAGTGTGGCATATGTAGTTTCTTAAAGGTCTAGACCTGCCTTTCACTCTAACCATTTATTTCCTCCTTTTCCACATTCATCTTCCAAATCCAAACTGAACCTATGCTATTTCTGCAAATTCCATGTGTGTAGCTTGATATGATATCCATTCTGTCCAAATTGAATCTAGAATGGCCCAGCAAATTTGTGAATTCTTAGATTTTATATCTCCAACTCTCTAGAATGTTTTTTCTTACTATGTTACATCTCATATTTTGCCTACTTTTTCCTCCTTACTACTTCTATTTCTCAAGTACTTGGACTATTGCATTAATTACCATATAATATAATTATTTATTATGATGTTTCTATAGCTAGATAACAAGCCTCTTAAAAAATAAGTTTATGTTATATATTAGCTGTGCATTCAGATCTTATTTCATTCTCTTGCATGTAAGAAATGCACAATAAATATTAATAAAACTAAATTACAATAGAGTTTTAAGATCCTTAAAAGTGAAATAAATTTAAACTTTGCCAAAAATGTTTCATAATCATTTGGTTAGCTAATTGCTTTATTCGTTGATTTAATAATGTTTTAATGAGTTTCTACCATTTGCCAAGCATTGTGACATTGGTAAGACAAATGAATCCTTGTTCTCATACAGATTAGATCTGAAAGGGAACAAACAAACATATAGTCATTCCTTGGTATCTACATATCAGTGGATTCCTCATCTGTAGATTCAACAAAACGCAGATCAAAAATACTTTTTAGACTGGAGATGTAGCTCAGAGGTAGAATGCATGCCCTGGCATGTTCAAGGCCCTGGGTTCAATCCTCTGCATTGCAGAAAAAAGATACGTCTGTGCTAAATATGTACAGGCTTATCTTCTTGTCATTTCTGAAACAATATAGTATAACAACTTTTTCACAGCATTTACATAGTGTTGGGTATCCTAAGTGATCTAGACATGATCTAGTATATGGGAGGAGATATGTAGGTTATGTGCAAATACGTTTTACATAAGGGACTCAAGCCTAGATTTAGTTATTTGCAAAGAAATCCCTATGGATACAGAGGGGCAACTCTATAAGGTAATTATAGACTATGATAAGGATTGAGCTTTACATTAGATGGTAGAGAAAATCTTGGAAAAGAAACATTTTTTATTTTGACCTTAGTATTAAAAAGTAATGACAAAGACCAATAACAACCTTGGAGCTAGAGGAAATAGCTGGTACAAGGGGGCTGAAGTGAGACTAAGCTTGGGGTTGAAGGAACAGAGGTAAACAAAGGTTGCTGGATTTTAAGGAACCACCAGACAGGGTTGTAGGAGATGCTATCAAAAATGTCAGTACAAGTAAATCATGAAGAGTCTTTCTGTTCATATCAGAGTATTGATTTTTAAATACAGGGGCCATCCTTTTCAGGGATGTATGTAATCTAAGACTTTAAAAGGTTTGTTTTGTGAAGAAAGTACTAAAGGAAGGTGAGGGTGGAGCTAGTGCAAATCAAATCAAGAAATAAAGCTAGTTTAAGATAGGAACACCTGAGATTAAAATAATGTGGATGAATTTGTGATGTACCTGAGCAGATAATGGATTAAATGCAGAGCATAAAGAAACAAGAAGAATCAAAGTTAATTTGATGCTTGAATAACTAGGGAGGTAGTAGTAGCATTATCCAAAATGGAGAACACAAGATGAACAAGAGCCCCAGAGGGCAAATCAAAAACATCTGCTCTTGACACATAAAACTTGGAATGCCTGCTAAACAGACAAGTAGAGAAGTCAAATAGAGACAGAGGGGCATGTCAGGATGCCAGCTATTCATTTTGGGAGTCATAATCATTCTATTTAAGCCCTGGGATTGGCTGAAACACCTGGATGATATCTTTTTTAGTGCTTGGTAGTTTGAGATCCTGCAATCTGGCCAGCCTGCTTTGTGAGATCCCATTTCCAAAATAACCACAACCAAATGGATGGGAAGTGTGGCTATAGCCACAGAGCAGCTGCTTTGCAAGTGCAAAATCTTGAGTTCAAACCACAGACCCACCAAAAAAGAGAGAGAGAGAAAAGAATGACAGATAGAACTATTTTCAGGTAGTCAGGAAAGGACTCCATAATAAGGTAATATTTGTGATGTAGATCAAAATGCTTTAATGTTTTACATTCTCCTTCAGTACAATCTCTAACTATATTAAACAAATGAAAGGATAATGTCATGTTCAAGTCTCAGATCATTCCTTAACGGTTGACATTACCTGGATATATTAGTGGTTCATTTGGCATATTTTGTCTTATGAATTGAATATGGCAGTGTCAAAAATCTTAAAAACATTTAGCAGATCATCTTGACACACATATGAATTCAGGTCCATTCTATAAAATAAACTTTTTTTTCTAATAGTCTCTCCCTCTTCTGAATTTTTATTTAACTCCCAGTTAAAAAAATAGTATTCCTAAGACACTAGCATTACTTATGAAGTAAATTATCAATTTGCATTGACAAGTCTTTTGCTTAGACTATAATCTCTCCAAAAAAGAAAATCCATGTCTGACTCATATTCATTTTGCAAAAGAGCTCAAACAGTGTGTATCGTATGATAGCTACTCAATGAATGAGTGAACTATGTCAATTATGATAGGTCTTTAAGTAGGAGATTATATTTTATTTTATTTATTTTAAATTCTGTTGAGCACATATAATTATTAAAAGAACCCCCATTGTTTAAACATCCTTTTTTATAACTATTAAGCTACCTTCTATCTGTAAGAAGCTATCAATAAACAGAAGAGGTATTTCAAGAAAAGACTCTTAGTTTCATGCTGCTATGACAAAATACCTGACCAAAAAAAACTTAGAGGAGAAATATTTATTTTTGGTTCACAGTTTCAGAGGTTTCACATCATAGATGGTCAGCTGGTTCCACTGCTTTGTGCAGAACATCATGGAGGAGAGGGAGTGACAGAGCAGAGCTGCTCATTTCATGACAACTGGGAAGCAGAGAGAGACAGAGGACAGGGACTGGGAGAAGATATATGTTTCAAATGCCTACTATTTTCTCCAAAAAGGCCCCACTTCCAAATACCCATTTAGAATGAGCAAATCAATGACTTAACCCATTGATGATTCAATTAGTTCTTAATAGTGCCACTAGCTGAGTACCAAGCCTTCAACACATGCACCTTTGGGGTCCAGGAAGAGGAGGTTGGCACTTCATATCCAAACCACAGCCAACTCCAAATAAGGATTCTTGAGAAGGCAAGGATCTATATAATGAGCACTTTGGGAGCATTTATAGGCTATCCAAGGTTGTGTTCTCAGTAATCCTCTCCCCTATTCAAAGAAATAAAAGAGATGGACGCTTTAAATATATGCACTTGGAAAGAGTTGTACATCATCCCATGGAGTTTTGTTTTTTTTTTTTTACTCCCTTAAAATCACTGTTACTGGTAGAAATATTTCTGATCATTCAAGTGTTTCAAGTCTGGAGAAAATATGCTGAGACCCTATTACTTATTATGTCTAAACAGTTGATTCAGTTTTGTAGTTATCATTAGTTCCAGGTGGCAGTTTAATAAACAGTAGTACTATGATAGAAATAGCTGAATGAATTTTAGAAAATTATCCCTGCCAGAGAAGAATGTCTAGGAGCCCAGTAATTGGTCAAAGGCTTTTTACCATATTATCTTGGTAATATCAATGTTATCTTCATAAGATAAAACATTCCTAGAGCTACAAACATTATCTGCTAGAATTAAAAGCTGATAAACTGGGAGCCAACAAAGGGCAGCCAACTGTGAGTGTGAAGACAGCAACACTACTTGCATTCTATGTTTCTCATAAAGACTAGCTGACGCCCACACATCTTCTGACATGATTAGAACACATGAATAGTGTATTAAAAATTACAGTTATTAAGCCTAAGAAATGAGGTGGAAGTGCAACTAAATTCTGTCCATTTTGAAAAAGTAATATTTGCTCACAGCTTGTCCTATTTTTTTCCATATTATATGGTTAATGGAGCACTTGTTAGTCCTTTAACTTTTTTTTTTTTTCATGATCTGATTGACATTACTTCCCCATATTCACTGGGTCATAGCATTGCAAATGTAAACACACCGTGGTACTTTGTCAAAATGGCATTTTGTATTGAAGATTACTGTTCTCAGGACTTCTAAGACCTAAATAGTACTGAATGTTAAATAAGATTCATTGCTAAAAATTTCATTTTGCTTATACCTAGGGTTTTACTTGAAATTTTACTCACACAATTGTCTTTGCCAAGTTTTGTTTTGTTCTTTCATATCTTTCTAGGTCTCATTTTTCACATTGCCTTACTATATGCCTTCACATGCCATCACCCTCCCCTCTGACCTAATTCATTCTTAAATGTCATCTAAAATACTCAACTATATTAGTCCTTTCTTGTGTGGATACTGCAGCCAAGGCAATGTGAGGAATTAAGGGAAGGCCAAGGTCAGCAGTAGAGTCTGGGAAAGATATTTGCACTCCTCTAAGCAACAGGTTAATCAAAGATTTTTTTTCTATCCATTCCCTTTCACAGTTTGCATTAGTGTGCTATTTTCTCCAGATATCCACAGTGATTTTCCTTATGAATGAGTTGACAGACACAGGCCTTGTGTTTTGTTTTGCATGCTTTGAATATTGCACAGTTACCTTTTCTCTCACAGAAGTTAAATCCATGGAGGATTCTTCAGTAGTACATTACAATGATTTAAAATCTGAAATAACTTTACATCATCCTAAAGCCTTAGACTAAAGGAGGAGTATTAATTGCTTTGTTATGTATTTAGGACTGACCTCCTCTCCCACACAATTTATTAAAATGATAGAACTACTACTGTTCCTTTTGCTAAAATGGAGATAAATCCTGGAACGGGACAGCAGTTCAGATCCTGACCCTAAGTAACTAGAATAATTTAGCAGTTGATTTGGTAACTAAATTTGTAAAGTTGAAGCATTAAACTATTGCTTTCTTACTATGTTTGAAAGGCAAATGTTCATTTGATTTTTCTAAGGACAGTGTTGATAGGAATATATACTTTCAAGAAATGGAAGGTGATGCTCCTGATAGAACTTTATGCTAGATAATAGTTTGTGATTAACATCTCAAGTTTCTGGGGAGTCGTTCCGTCTTACATGTAGAAATATTCATAGAAGGCACCTTTGATAACCTACCATGTTCTTTTTTTCAGAAAAGCAGAAACTAAGACTCAGGGTTTTAAAAACATTTTCTGCTTAACTGAGAAATAGCGTTCCTGTCTATCCTAGAGTTTTCTCCTTTCTTGAGGATAGTATTTCCTAATTTGTCCAGCAAAGTATTTATTGTAAAAATGGGTTGTAAATGAATTGCTCTTCTTTCTGTTTGTTTTTATTAAGATATGATTCATATACCATGAAATTTACTCCTTTAAAGTGTACAATTCAGTGAGTTTTACTGTACTTACAGAGTTACCAAGCACAATCAGTTTCTAACCCACAATATTTTCATCACAACTCAAAGAAACTCCATATAGGTGAGCACTCACTCTCCACTCCACTGTCCACACTTTCCTGGAAGCTGCAAACCTATGCTCTGTGTCTATTTGCCTATTGAGGATAGCGGTAGAAATGAAATCATACAACGTGTGACTTTTCTGGTAGCATCTCACACTTAGCCTAATGCTTTCGAGGTTCATCCATGTTGTCCATGGAACAGTGCATCATTATCATGTATAATTAAATAAGATTCCAGCATGTAGATTCCCACATTTTGCTTATCTGGTCTTTAGTTGATGGTCCTATGGGTTATTTGTACCTTTTGGTTGTTATGAATAACTGTGCCATAAACATTCACCTAGAAATATTTGTGTGGACATATGCTTGTATTTCTCTTGGCTGTATATCTAGTAGTGAATAGATAGATTATTTTTATATATTAGTTTTAAGTGAAAAACAGACTAAATTATTGTGCAATATTTACACAAGTATTGAGAGAGTATAATTAATTCATCATTTTATTTGGGAAGCAACCACTCCTTTAATGACTTTTTAAATATTTTTAGCAATATTAGTTGTACAAGTAGGTTTCATTGTAACATTTATATATGTGCTTACAATGTATCTTAATTACATTCACTGCCTCCATCATTCTCTCTCATCCCCCTTTTCCCCTCTTAGACTATTTCAACAGGTTTCATTGTTCTATTTTCATATACATGTACAAAGTACATACACCTTCACCCTCTCCATTTACCCTTTCCCCTCCCACTTGTATCCACCTCTGGAAAGGATTTAATGATTCACACATTTGTGAATAGGAACTTGGAAAATTTACTTCCAAACTGTTTTGCCTAGAAAAACAGAAAAAAAATTATGAAGTTTGAGACAATGTATGAATGTGTGTTCATATTTGCATTTTCTTCCAGTCATTTCAATCATAGATGATAGGCAGGTAGATAGATACATAGAGAGACAGAGAGGTAGATAGATAGATGATAGATAGATAGATCTTTCATTTTTTATATAGCTATGGTCAGGATTAGACAAAAATACAACAGTAAGGGAAGAAAGTTGGCTCAAAAATACCTATCTTTAACAAAGCTACTAAAAAAAAAAAAACCTTTGGATAAGCTATACATTAAACTATTTTCTTTATACTCAATGGATTTTTATTAAAAAATGGGGAAACTACCAGAGAAAAGGGTACATTAATAAATCACCTTTCCTAATTATAATAAATAAAAGGACAATAAGTAAATGTTCTCAATGTTTAATGACATCGGCAAATGTATGTGATACTGTTATTTTGGGTGGGTTTTACATTTCTCTTCACACTTCATGCAGTTCTAAGTTTTAAAGACTTATGAATTACAGATAAAATTAGAAAAAACTCTGATTATCATTTTAAAACTTGTCCTTTTGCTTGTTGTCAAGATAATCAGTCAATTCAATAAAACCTGAGTCATTTTCAAAGAAGGTCATCTGTCTCTAGGATTTAGATGCATCCAGATAACAGATCTCACTAAGGATTACACTGGATATCAATAATATCAAATAGGCTCTCCAATTAGAATGCTATATTCCAAAATTGAAACCTGAAGTTAGTGAAGCATATTAACTAGTTTCTCATCTAGACATTTGGTTGTCACAACTTGGGGAACAACCCAAGCTGCAAACAGTATCCAGTGGGGCAACTCAATACCCTATAATGAGCAGGGCAGGCTCTTATATCAAAGCATTATAGAGCCCAGGAATGTACCAAGGTTGAGAATCCCTGATGTGGATGCTCCATATTTTAAGCAATCAATCATTTCATTAACTTTGATGCTTCAAATGGACAAGTCATTAAATATTTTTATTTTTTACCTTTTTTTCATTTTTTTCCTGAGTGATACTGGAGTTAGAACTCAAGGCTTTGTGCTTGCTGGCTGGGCACCTGCCAGCCCTTTTTTCTGTAATTATTTTTGAGATAGGATTTCACTTTTTTTTAATTAAATTTTTTTTTTTTTTTTTTTTTTTTTTTTGCTCAGCTGGTCTGCACCTAGATTCTCCTATTTTACTTTTCCCAACACAGCTGGAATGACAGGTGGGCACCACCACACCCAGCAATTTTCCATTGAGATGGGACCTCATGAACATTTGCCCAGGCAAGCCTGGAACCACGATCCTCCTGATCTCAGCCTCCTGTGGAGCTGAGATGGCAGGTGACTACCATCACAGCCAGCTATCAGCTGAGATGGGGTCTTGCTAACTTTTTGCCTAAGCTGGCCTCAAACTATGATCCTCCCTTTCTTAACCTCCAAGTAGCTAGGATTGAAGACATGATCCACGGTCATCCAGCTAGTTTATTTTGGATTGACATCTATTGGTTGTAAATACTAATGGGGCTCAGGGTAATATTTCAATATGTGCATACAGCTGGCAACTTAAACATTTGAAAGCTTCTTAGATACAGAATTTAGAAATGTAGTGTTAAATCTGAAATTTATATAAAGAATAAACTCAAATTTTAAGTTTTGCAGTTAAGCAAATATGTGATACATCAATGAGAGATGGTACTACTTAAAATTGCTACAATAAAAAATGGGAATTGAGATTTTGACATTCAATATTGTTTGGTGAAAATTTATTCTGAAATAAATTACTTTTGGAAAATAACATTTTGTACCTCAGTTTCTCATTGATGCTATAAGCATATAGGGTTTTTCCTTCATTAAAAAAAAGTTGGCATAAATCTAATTTATTTCACATCTACTAGAGATTTTATATGAAATTATGAAAATATATTCACAGAGCTATTCTGATGTATTGTTTAGTGAAAAACATGACTATATATTCAGAGTTCTTTGTTGTGTTAAAAAATGACATAAAGTGACTGCAATCAAAGTATATAAAAATTTATTTTCAGAAAAGACATAGGCACTACTAAAAAATAGCTAAAACTAAATGTTGCACAGAATAAGATGACTGAAGAAAAATAGCATAGTGAGAATTTGTTGTGAACAATAACTGGAACGTTGAAGCTTAACTGAATACAATTCAAAGAAGTAAATCATTTATACTTGACGGCAAGTCTTTTGAAGAAGTGGAACTGGCTTAATTCTACAGCTTTGTCTCACACCATGGTTCCCTTCAATCCCTGAGCTCATACATGTCTCTCCTTTCAGGTTTAGGAAAAGACAACCTTCCCAAGATAGAAACAATCAAGTCTTTCCCACAGTGGAAACTTCGTGCATGCTGTTTCCTCTTTGCAAATCCAGATCTTGTTTAAGAAACTCTCCCAACTCTAAGTGTCTATTCCTCTACTTCTACAGTTTACCATCTGTTATTTTCATAATAACACTTTTCATAATATGAGCCTGGAATTTTATGATTACTTATTACTTACTTGTCTCAACTTACTTATTGTCTCTTTCTGAAATTCACACTTGATAGGGGAGTTTCATTCCAATAACTAAGGTCTATTCACTACCCAGAAGAGTAAGGGCACAGTGATTATTTGATGAATGCCTGAATGATTTTGGAAAAAGGAGTCAAAGAGTATTTTTAAGCATATATGTCATGTGCTATTATTATATATACGTCTGACGATTCATTGGTCAAAGAGACCAACTAGCCTATTACTCCACAAGACTTATAAAATAATAGTGGAATGGCAGGAAACCCTTCTATAGGTGAGGTGCTCTGGACAAATACGTAGCAGAAAGATACTTGAGTGATCAGAAAAGGCCTCTTGAAAAATAATGCCTAAGCTTTGACCTCAATGGGAAATAGATGTTTTCCAGGTAAAGAAAGGGTAAAGTATATTTGAGACTGAGGGAATTCTCCTAGATCACTATTTAGGTCTACTGGATAAAATTTTCATTCATTCCCATAGAGAATGTGGGAAATATAAAACCTTTTATTGTGTGTTTCTTATGATCTTAGTTTTATGTGATTGGATTGTATAACTGTGAACATCAAAGCAACAGTATTCAGTTGGAAATTGGTTGCGTTTGCAATTTAGGAGTGAGGTTTGTGCTGGACCTATAGGTTTGAGAAGTTGTCAAATTGCAGAGATGAGAATTGAAGATGTGTGTAAGGATGAGATCTTCCAGAGACAGCATGCAGACTGACAGCAAATAAGAGCAAGCAGAGGTGGAAAAAGTATCAGCAAAGACTAAGGTAAGGGGGAAACAAGAGAGTAGGGGAGAGTTTGAGGGCCCAGTAAGGGGAAAATCAGGCCATTCACTTAGGGTCAGAAGCCACATATTTGGGAAACAACACATATGATAGGAAACAATTTGATCATGTGATCAGAGGGCAATTTTATTTTAGTAGAGATAGAATTCCAGCTATATTGGTTAGATGAAGGACAGAGACATGTGGAGCTAGAGGTAGTATGTAAGTTTCTTCAAATCTTGGCTGTGAAATAGACTGAGGAGAGAAGTCAACAGTTATTTAGGGTCATGGAGGCCTTTTTGCAGAATAAAAAGGAAGTATGGCATTTGGTTTAGAGGCTGGCAATGCAAAAGTTGGAAATACAAGGGAAAGAGAAGACATAATGGATGGAATTGTTTCCTTTTGAGGTCTCTAAAGCATATAGGCTGAGTGCTTTATGATTTCATAATGCAATCACATAGGTTACTTTATTAAATACAGTAGCACTTCCATGTAAGTCTTACTACAAATGAATGAGAGTTTTAGGTATTCACCCAAGGACACACAGCTAATAAATGTCAAAGCTGAGATTTGAAATCTTTGTTTTTTATTGTTGTGCTTGGTGGGGGTATGCTGTGCCATTTACAAGAGTTCTTATGATGTTGTCTGTTCACAAATTTCATATTCTTTCTTATTAAGTGACGCCAACAAGTTACCTATTCCCTCTGCTCTCCAGAGTGTAACATTCACTTACGAATTAGGAAACACTGAAGACAAGAGACAGAAACTGCCTCGGCTTCTTTTAAGATACAGCATCTTACTATTTATGCCCAAACTAAACTGCATATCAGTGCTGAAATATTTTCTCTAAATGAAATCATATTCTGAATTTCACTCAAAGTGTGATCAGCAGATAGGCAGTTCAGCACCAGGGCCTCCCCAGACATGCCTGAGCCAGAAACTCTAAAGGTGGAGTCTACAAATCTGTGCTCTAAAGAGCCCTCCAGGAAACTCTGATAACCACTAAAGTTGAGGAAACCCTACATGCTTGACCATACTCAACTTAAGCATAGTAGCATCCATTTAAAATCAAGTGTTTAAAATTGTTTTTTGTACTTAAAATAGATTCCTCTGAAATTCACAAAAGGGATCAGTTAGGTAGGGATCATCAGTACGACTAGAATATCATACATTGAAAGGTATACTGAATTTATATTTGATTATTTAAGTGGTAAACATTAGAGAAATTATAATGTATATTTAAAATGTTATAAACACTGAAAGTTTTAAAATGTTTAAATAAAGGAATCAGAAAAACATAATTTAAAATTACAAAATTTTTGAAAGTATGACAGTTTACTCTAGAAATGAAAGCAGCTGTCATCTAAAATTATAGCAGCAATAAAAGGAAAGTGTCCCTGTGCTCAGAGCTAATGACATCTTTGATAATTATGGCATAGACTACAGCCCTGTAGAATCTCTAAGAAAAGAAAAGACCTATAGAACATTTTTGTTTCTCACATGTTCTTCATGAGTGAACAGATAATGGGTTTATAGACTTCAGTTGACTATAAACAGGATTTTAGCACTTAGTCTTTAATTATTTGACCATTTTGAAAAAGACAGATATCAATAAAACACCATTATTATTTTTAGCATCAACAACGTTTTAAGGAAAGCACAATTCTGCTAAACTTGAGTGCGCTAACATAGCTGGGCCAGTCAGCATGTTATCAATAAGTTAATGCTACTCAAGTAATTCCAGCTAGTCTACATTTCTTATTTTAATCATTGTATTTAAATTAATGTGTAAAGAAATCCTAGGTAGATATCAGGAAATCAAATTATAACATCTTCACCTATGCTTCTTTTTGGTTTTTTGCTTCTATTTGTATCATTCCTTCCCATTCTCTCTGCTTATACTATCCTTTCTAAACCCCTTTACCACTCACTATTCTATCTTACTACTTTTATCCCTCACCTTCTTTTCCAACTTTGTATAAAGAAGATACTGCATGTCTTTCAAGCATACACATATAAAAGGTGTCACCAAATGGTTGTAATCATTAAATATTCAAAAATAACAATATTTACATTAAAGGTTCTACCACATCTTGAAATCTTTCTCCTATATAAATTGCTTTTATTTATATTGCTTTATTTGCTTACAAGAGAGGAAACCAATTATTACACTGACAGCCTATGCATCCAATAACTGATTTATTCTATTTATATTGTCACTCTATATATACTTTTTCGGGAAAGGGGTTTATTAGGGGTTGAACTCAGTGTTCCAACTTGCTAAGCAAGTACTCAACCATTTGAACCCTGCCTTCAGTCCTTTTTTTTCTTTAGTTTATTTTTCAGATAGGGTCTCCTACTTTTGCCCGAGGTTAGCCTCACACTTTGATTATCTTAACTCTCCCTCTCACATATCTGGGATTAGAAGCAGACTCTACCATGTCCAGAGCCTTGCTGTCTTTTTTGCCCAGCTTCATCTTAAGCCAGGATCTCCCATCTCTGCCTCCTGTGTACTTTCTATTATAATGTTATCTCTAACCATTATGGCTTTTCTTTCCTAAAAATAAAAGTATTCAATATATTTTATGGCATTTATTAATTTCATCAAATGAAACATTTATACCTTCATTCATGGACATTTTGAAATGAGGAGATGTTCCTGTTAATTTAACAGTGTACACCATGAAAGTGTTTTCCACAATTCAGAACTCAAGCACACACACACAGTGCTTTTATTTTTATTAGTATTTGAGCCATGATACTTTGGAGAGAAAACAATGAATGAAGAGGACAGATGACTTGGTAGAAATTGACTGGCCAATTAATGTTAGAATGATGTATGGGTCAATCGCCCTATTTCACTCGTATTCAGCCTCCAAATTAACCTGATTCTGATTAGATAATTCTATGATGACAGGTAAATCACCAAAAATGTACAATGCTCAAGTTTCCAAAACTTATGTCTGCTTCTTAGGATTTCAGATACATGAAAATGTTTTTCAAGATGGTGACTAAGTAGGATATTGAAAATATCTGACTGACTATGCACAACCCAGACCATTATTTGGAACAAGCTTCTGCAATGATTGTTACCCATTTATAACTCAAGCTTTTGAGCTGGGTTAAGAAAAACCAGATGCTTTGAAAATGCATGAGGAGAGTCAATATACAGTGTCAAAGATATCTAAGTGAGTTTGCAGGTAAATTATTTCAGAAAACCTGCAAACAACCAGCCAAAAGCCTGTCACACTAAAGTCATGTTTTTCAATTGACTTTATTTGAGAAGTTTTATTTTTATCTATATGATGTTTGCAAAAGTGAGTTTGCTTCTGAAAAGTCCCAAATGAAACATAATGCAGATTTTAGAGAACAAAGCTTGGTCATTCTTCTGGTTGGAAAAAGTAGAAGCAGTAATGTAAACTTAAGCATTCTTAAAGTCATAAAACTCACTTTCAAAAACTTAAGCTTATCTGTTGTTTGTGATTTGAATCCATTGATAACATTTAAGTTAAGTATAAATTTTTAATTTAAAATATTATTCAACATGCCACCAAAACTTAAGAAATATTTAATTTTTATAAGGAAAGAGAGTATATATTCAGTACCAACCTTTGTTAGAAAGTTAAAAGTGCTATATTATGGTTAGTTCATTTTTAATAGAAATTAATTATCTGTTGAATACTATAGAAAATAATGAGAAGACTTGTCTGCAGATAAGCTTGCTATTACAACCACAATAATGACCAATTATTTTGGTTCTATCTTTCATAATAAAAATGGAAAAATTCTGGAATGTCCATAAAGAAATATATTCAATTAACATAAGAAAATTTATAAAGAATGTATCAATGAGTGGAAATTGATTCAATCAAACATAATCTTGAGTGCATATATCATGATGAGAAGTAAGATTAGGATGGGCTTAAAAACTTACTTCCTAGAAAAAGTTATTTTTGAACTGCAAGCAATATGCAAAAATGTGAAGTAATTAGAAAGGTGTATTTCACTGACATTTGGGAGACTGAGGGTACTGAAAGAATTCTGCAGGGAATTTTGAGTTACAAGTCTGGGGACTATGTCCTAGCTTTATTAGTTAGGTCAATCACTTAACTAGTTTATACCTCGATGATAAAAAAAACTACTAATAAAAATAATAATAATAATGTCCACCTCAAATCATTGTTTTGAAAAATAAGGGAACCTATGTATGGGAAGGTCTGTGATAAATTGTAGTTCAACTCAGTAGGAATTTTACTTATTATTATGTGAATTAATGCATCCTAGATTCCTCTGTAAACACAAAGTAAGGAGAGCTGAGCATATAATGTCTAAAATAGCCACTTGAAGGGCTTGTGATGAGTCAGAAATTCTGAGTTTATGGGCATCAGTATAAGGTTTTCAGTACTTTAAATACTTGAAAGGGAAGGATTTAAGGTAATGTTGATGTGTACAACTTTTTTGCAAGGTATGTACCTATGCTTTAGCTCTGGGAGTCTAAAAAATACCAAAAGCATTGCTTTGAAAAATTTGCTACTAGAAGTCTCTTCATTTATTCATTTACATGGAAATAATGAAGTTGGAAGGCAAATACTGAATACTCCAAAGGAAAACAGGCAGATACTAATATATGGAAAGTTGTATATTGGTATTGTTTTATGACTGTATAAATGATTCATTATTTTTTGTTTATCTGAACTTCTCAACACTTTATCAATAAACATTAATAACTCAATGTAAAAAAATTAAAAATTAAAACAGACTTAATCTAACTCTACTATGGAGATAAAAATTTATGATATAAGTATTTGATAATCTGTGATAATGTACTGTAATAAATAGGCATACTAGGAAAACACTGGACTAAGAGTTAAAAATCCAGTTCAATTCTCAGCTTTCCCACTAACTTATCTCTCAGTTTTAGACTTCCTTGTGTATCAGTTTTGTTTTCTTCTGTAAAGAAGGTTAAAATAGAGGTGAGCAAATGAAGTTCACCTGCATGATACTGGAAATTTATCTCACTTCTGAGCATCATATTGATTGTGGTGCTGTAGGAATTAGTTTCTCACACATCTATTAAAAATATATTGGCTTCTGCTGATATGGTGGCTACAAAAGAAAGAAAATTCTATGTCAATACCTATTGCTTGTTAACTTGCCAAGTTGTGATCATTTCCTATAGGGGGAAAAAAAAGTCAAGATAAAGAGAAAAATCAAGATCTGGGCACCGCTGCTCTATGGAAGGAACTTTGTTACACAGCAGGGTGTAAGATAACTGAGCTGACCAACAGCCAACTCCTCTCTGAGAAAAAGCAATTATGTTTTCCTCTATGTGACTGAGACCAACATTTGTCTTCTATTCATAGGAATTATTTCCATAAATAAGACTATAAAATTTTCTTTTGACATCTTTATGGAGGTAAAACAATCCTATGTCAGCTACTATTTTGAATAGCATAGAATATTTGACAAAATAGTCTGAAAATATGTCTGTCTTTTTTATTATAGCCATTCTAATGGATGTGAAGTGCTATCTTATTGTGGTTTCTCCAATTCTGGTTGTTTGTTTTTTTTTGTCAGCCTTCTAACCTGGCATTGAGCAGGTGTTCATATGCAGGAGAGAGAAGACAAAATTGTTCTGCATTTATTAGGTAGTCTTTACAAACCAAGAGAACTTTTTCTAGCATCTGAGAAATGCCAGAAGTATGGTTTTTAAAGCCATTGAGCAAACTTAAGAGAAAGTACTTTGAATTCAGGAGAATGCTAATTATATAGTCCCCTCTTCTTGTACAGAGTATGCATGGTTTTCACACAAAGGCCTTCGTTTTAAGTAATTCTTTGCATGAATTTTATTTCAACACAGTCATCCACAAGAAATTTTCTCCTAATTAGAATAAATGGAACCTGTGCCCCTTTTTCCTAGGTAGTAAGAAATTAAATTTCAATCGTTTTGATGGACATCTTCCAAGCTTTTAGGTTATGCAAGGATCCAGGTGTTTTAAATGTTATGTTTTTGACACTGTATTTCTTTGAGGGAGGAGAATGTACTGGAGTTCACTCTCCAATGTAGCTGCCCACCTGTTGCCCCTATGAGAGACAATCTGCTCCTGCTGTTACTGTCAAGACTCACCAACAGAAAGCATCTTTCCTCACAGCCCCACCCTCTCTCCTTCAGAAGGTTTCCTGCCACATCCATCCCTCCATCCTTTAGGACCCAAGCTAGACTTTCCTTCCGGGAGTGAGAAACAATATGCTAAACCCTACCAGTGTGCTTTCTGTCTCGTCTATGGTTTTGTACCATCCTAAAAACTACTTGGCACTTCTTCAGAAAGTTAAGCATACAGTTACTGTATGACCCAGGAACTATTCTTCTTGGTGTATACCTAAGAAAAGCAAAAACATTATGTGCACGTAAAAATTTATGTAGAGATTTTCACTGCAGCATTAGTTAAAATAGTCAAAAACAGAAACTTCCCAAATGTCTGGTATATCCATACAATGAAAAATTACTTAGCAACAAAAACAAATTAAAGGCTGTTACATACTACAACATGGATGAACCCTGAAACTTCTTTGCTAAATGAAGGAAGCCAGACACAAAGAGTCACATATTCCATAATTCGATTTTTATGAAATTTCCAGAACTGTCAGATCTATAGAGATAAAAAATATATTAGTAGTTGCCTAGGGCTAAACGGGCTGGGAGATTGGAGGGAGAAGGATAAGGGAGGGTGATAAAAATGTTCTAGAATTACTTAGAGGGGATGCTTCCCAAAACTTACAAATATTTTAAAAAGCACTGAACTGTATAGCTTAAAAGGGTAAATTTTATGGTATGTGAATAATATGTCAATTTTTAAAAGACCATGGGGAAAGGAGGTGAAGCCATGGCCACATTGTTCAGGGACTTGTAAATTTAATATTTGAATTTTTCAAAATAGGGGACATAAATTCTTTTGCTGTAAGTAAAAGAATTTTGGCTATGAAGTACAGGAGAAAAAAATCCATTTTTCTATTCTAACCACTATTTACTAAGTAAGCACAATTTTTCCTAACAGCTGGAACTGAACATTTTGTTCTCAGAAACGTCCATTTTAGGCTCCTGAAAGAAGATGACAGTCTCCAGTTCTGCTGTTAGGTAGGCATAGTACACTAACAAAGGGCATTGCAGAACCCTGGGCTACTCCCGCAGTGCTTCTAAAAGGCCCAGGATCTGAAAGAGCAAAGGAAGAGCTGTGTTAGCCAGACAAGGCTGTGCAGAGAAGAAACCATGCTGAACATTGAGGCTGTGACTCAGGGATGCATCCAAGCCCATTTTTGATGTCGTAATGGAGGAGCTAAGAGATTGAATACCTTTTAGGTATCCTAGCTTTACTCCTCTAACTCTCTCTTATCTCATGAAGTCATAGTCTCTGCAATTGGTCAAATCCAGTAGGAGTAAGAGCTTGTGTCATTCACACAGGTCAGATTTTCAGGAAGAAAATAGAGTGAAGAATGGTAGAAAGTAGATCTGCTGGGAGAGGGTGTAGCTAGCCCCAAAACTACTTTATTTCCACCTATCTTTACAACAACATGTACTGAATTATTGTTACATATTTTACCCCCCCCAAAAAAAAGAAAGAAGAAAAGCATTTAATAAATGTTATTTGGATAAAAATGAAAAGAAAAAGTCAAGTTTTTTCCTTCTTGGTAGTCAGACATTATAATTTATATCTTAACTATCAATTGATATAATTCTGTCCTTAAGGAAAAGAAAATTATTATTATTTTCACTTTTGAGAATTTTTTAGTAACATTACTTAGGATTTACCATATTTCTAATTTTGGCATATTTTATTTTGTAAAAAAAAAAATAAGAGAAAGAAAGCCTTACTCTTAAAAAAAATGTTTTTTAAAGGTCACTTACCACTCATTCACACTGAGATGCCAGTTCACTCTTTCTGCAGGTAATGACAGCCTAAAAATGTCACCAATTCAAATGCAGCCAAATGGGCCTTTCCTTTTAAAGTTCAGTTGTAAAAATAACTAGCAGTATGCAATTATTTTGAACATATTCTAGGAATTAAAACAATTTCTCCTGCTATACATAAAGGTATAAAATGTAAACTATATCTTTTTAGAAGAAAACAATATGAATCCTATTCATAAAGAGATAAGTTTTTAAGAATTAACTGAATTATTATTGAACATGGGTCACACACTAAGGGGACAAGGCGCACCGGAGGAATAGAGAAAGGGAAGGAAACATAAAACTTGAATGTGGTTGTTGTGCTCACTGCAGAGGAGTGAATATAGTAATCTTAAACTGGCAGAGGCCACCATGGGAAGGGCACCAGGAAGTAGTGAAGAGGTCTGGCAGAGATGAACCAATGTGGGTTGCAATACTCAAGTGCATGGAAGCAATGCTAGAAATCTAGCTTATCGCTATCTTTATCTTAAACTAGCAAAATGCTATGTCTCTCTTATACCCTTTCTTTATATCCTTCCCCCCACCACCACTGTTACCATCCCCCAGACAAGACCTGTTTTACCTTCCTGTTCTCTGTTTTTGGAAAAAAAGGCATTTTGTTTGTTTAAGAAAGCTATACAGGGAGTTCCCTTCTAACATTTGCTTGTATATATGTATAATAACTCAAATTCATTCATCCTCTTTATTTTTCTCCTTTCTAACTTAGTTTCCGTCATGGTAATTTCAAAGGGTTTAAAAATTCTATATTCATTCTTGTATTGAAAGTACATCAACCATAGTTACCTTAACTTTTTTCTCTTGTTCAATCAAATTCTGAAATATGTAATTTATCAACATATTAGTTATGCTTGAAAACATGCTTCATCCCTCAGTGACTAGAGCATATAATGGATTGATTTGATTCAATACATTTTTACTGAAACCCTATCTGTATCAGCAGATGAAATGGTGGATGAAGGAGATCACATCTTGGCCTAAATGTGATATCCAAGATGGATGCATTCAAACAGAGTCCTTCTTCTGAGGTTGTGAATCTCCGTTGACTGTTAGAAGACAGATATAAACCTGAAGGGTGTTTATCATCTAAACACAGGCAGGCACTTGACACAATGTTTCATGTTCTATGAAAGAGTCTCAAGGACTTTGACTATTTTAATCCCACTTTTTTATCTTTCAAATTGTTTATTTTCCCTCATATAGATTTAGCTTTCCTTTTAAATAATTACTTAACATAGTTAAATGTTCACATTTATATGTTTAAAATTCTCATGTGATAAAACACTAACACTATTCATGTTTTCCCAAAGTGTGAAATTTTAGATTGTACTGATAATCTATGTATACATACACATATACACACACACGCACACACACACATATACACACATAATGCAAAAAGGCAGAGAATGAGTTTAAAAATTAGAAAATTTCCATAGGTACTTTTTATTTCTTCATCTTGATATTTATATTTTCTCTTAAATATTTGTTCTATATGAAATATACTGCTTAATAATTTGATTTTGTTACCTAAAATCAATCAGAAACATTTCTGTAGGCCAGAAGGTGGTTTTGTCAAGATGATTTTTAGATAATACCTTGTATTTCATACCTAGAATATATAATTTATATGTTTTATATGTGTTCTTATAGGCACTACTTTTCATTTTTAAAGTAATTTAGGAAGTATGATTTTATTGTTTATTTGATTAGTATCTATTTGTTAATCTTTAAATTATAAATGAAATATTTATCTTAAGAATCCAATTAAACACTCTGTATGTATATATTAACTCCATGAATATTGTACATTACTTTTAAATATTGCTAATTTTGAGTAAAAGATTAAATAGTCTTCATTTTGTAGTGAATCATAGTCATTAATATTGTTTTGGACATTTCAGTGTTTGGGGAATAAAGGAGAGGACAGATTGCAACACGGGAATTGGTTTAATATGTGTGCATTAATCTCACAAAATATATGGGGGATGTATTCCAAGACTCCTGGTAGTTGCACAAATCTGCAAATGGACAAGCCTATTGTATGAAAAGGAGTATTTGGCTATAACCCAGGCACTTTTCCGAACACTTATTGTTTGGTGCTGGGGATTGAGCCTGGGGCTAAGCACCGGTTCTACCACTGAGCTACACCCCTAGTGCTAGCTCCCACACACTTTAACTCAACTGTAGACTACTTATAATACTTACTACACTGTAATTTTTATGAAAATAGTTGTTATACTATACTGCTTAGGGAATAATGAAAAATAAAGATTTGTATTCAGTAAAAAAAATGCTATTTCTTTCTTATTATCTCTTTTTGGGGGGGGAACATAACAGTGTTTGAATGATTTTTTCCTCTCTTTATTGCTTTATTTATAATGGAATGACTATATAATGGTTAGTTATTTTATTTATTTATTGTATTTTTTTATTCGTATGTGCATACAATGTTTGGGTCATTCCTCCCCCCAACCCCCGCTCCCTCTCTTCCCTCCCCTCCCTTCCCCCCCTCCACCCTCTCCCTCATCTCCCCTACCCCCTCACTTCTGAGAAGAAACTGTTTTGCCCTTATCTCTAATTTTGTTGAAGAGAGAGTATAAGCGTTAATAAGGAGGACCAAGGGTTTTTGCTAGTTGAGATGAGGGTAGCTATACAGGGAGTTTACTCACATTGCTTTCCTTTACATGTGTGTTACCTTCTAAATTGATTCTTCTCAAACTAACTTTTTCTCTAGTTCCTGGTCCCCTTCTCCTATTGGCCTCTGTTGCTTTAAAGTGTTTTCTCTTCAATAAAATTGAAGAACAAGAGAGCGGAACAGGTTCTGCCCAGAAAAGAGGGGGGTAGATGGCCCAAATATCATGAGTAAATGTAAAAGTAAAAAAAATTAATTGAATCAATGGAGGATGAATAGAACTAGAAAGTACAAAATTAAATGGGACTCATCAGTAACTGCTTTCACTATGAAACCATGCATAGGTAACATTTCATATTCAGAGTTACTAGCAATGTATGGAAACTTAACCTACTCTTGGCAACAGGGGTTTTGAAGAATGAAAAACAATAAGCATTGGATGGACCCAAGAGCACGTGAAACCTAATAATGAAATTATGATTGGGCTGATAATGTATGGACAGACTTCATATCACAGTTGTTACTGGTATTGATGGAATTTTTCCAGGCTTATGTCCCTGTTTTGGATTTGAAAAAAAAATCAGTAGCACTTAATGAGAAATGGAGGTTTCTACTTTAAAACCAAATGTTATCATGTATATTATTATGCCAGTAAAAAGAAAATATAGATTACTTTGTTTTATCTTGGTCCTTCTCTTTATAAATGCTGTCATATTTTTTGCAAAATCAATGAGAAATGGGTGAATTCTTTATCTCAGATATCAAAATCCTTTGATATATATATATATATATATATATATATATATATATATATATATATATATATATATAAATATTCAAGTCCCTGGAGTAAATGTGGCTATTAGTTCTATATCCTGAGGGTGACTAGATTGTCCCTATCTCTTTCTTCTTTTTAGAATTGCTTTTAATTGTTGTTCTAGGGGTACATTGTGGCATTTACAAAGTTCTTATAATATATCAAAGTCAAATTCACCCCCTTCATCATTCTCTTTTATCACCTCTGCCCCATTCCTGGAATAGTTTCAATATGTCTCATTTTCCATTTACATACATGAATGTACAATATTTCCATCATATTCACCCTCCTACACTCTGCCCCTTCTTCTTAGGACCCCAAGGGTACCCTGAATTCTTCATTACCTTTTTGGGTCCCTGAGCCTGAGTCGTAGATAAGACCTTTCTTCACTTTGTTCCTGCCAGTCCTTAACCTTCTTTGAATGATAATACCAAATTCTGGATAGCTACTAGGCAGTACCAATAAGTATTTGGAAAAAAGCACCAGATGGACTTCACTGCTACTTTGCCACTGGAAATTTTCCAATTTTTTAAAAAATATGCTGAAGAATTTATCTTTCGTTTTGGAGACAACAAATCTTTTTCATTTGAAATCTGCTATTCAATCTACCCTCTTTTTCATACACTATTCTACTTTTGTCACGGAAAAATGATTTTTTTTCCATTTGTTACTGAAATAGGTAGTGCTATATTTTAAACTGATTTCTTAAGATTAACAATATTTGCTTCTGATCTCAATCAAATGTCCTTTTCATAAAACATTGATTTTACTCTACAATTATAGGGCAATAGTCTAAGGACCAGGGACTTGTCTACTTAAAATAAGGTCATTTGAGTTGACAGGTAACCTTTTTAGATTGCCTTACTATTTAAATCTTAAAATAAACTAAAAATTTTGATTATTGAGTCATATTTTATGAGATGACCTTGTTCCTCCCAGTCCTCAAAAAGGGAACAGTGGTTGCTTTGACCTTTTATATGATTTTTTATGGACTTGCAATAATGTATTTGAACAATAAAAATATTTCATAGCAGTTGGAAATAACTCCATTTGGAAAATATAATCTCAGGTAATATCCAAGAACTTCTTTCTAGGGGCTTTGACAATAAACACATGACTTACATGACTCATGACATTATAGGAAACTTAGCATTTGTATTCCTCAACATAAGATCTCTGATTTTAATTGCTTTTGTTCTTGTTCACTGACTAGAAAAGTCATGTTGTCTTGCTGAAAAACAGGCAGTAGGAGGGGAAAACTTCTTAGTAGCATGTCTCTACCCTTATAATGTCATTATACTTTTCTACTGGAAAGAAGTTAATTATATATGTTAAGTATAAGTCTAAAAGCTTGGAAATGTCTGTTGAAACTATTGAAGATAGTGAAAAAACAAGGAAGGCAACAACAAACAAATCCCCAAAAATATATATATAAATAAATAAGAAAAGGAAATGCCTCTCACATAAGCAAAATCCAGTTTTAGACAAGCAACAACAGAAACCAATTTGAAAATACGTAATTTAATAGTAAAATGATCTGATAGGCTTGAAAGAATCAAAGATGAGTTAAATTATTATTCTTCCTATAACCAAAAGTTTCCCATAAAAAGTACAAGGTTAAAAAATAGAAAACACTACTCTCAGATTACTATAGACTCCTAGATACCTTTGAGTACCATTATTAAAATGACTAAAATATGTGGTTTCTGGGATCTTTCTATCTCACTGAGACCATTCTTTACTATCATTAATGGGATGGTTAGTCTTGTTGGAAGTAGAATTTAGTCTGTTTCCATTAAAGCAAAACTATAGGAACTGATATTTTTAGACCTTTGCTATATAGACATGATAGGATTAAATTGTAAACCAACTGTTCAATACAATTTTTTTCAGAAAAAGCTTTTCACATGTTGCATGTTCATCAAGTGTAGGAAATGAATGTTAACAGACATAGCCAACTTCAAATAGATACCGTGATTCTTAAATTGGACATTAGCTTTCATTGTGTGTCAGAACTCTTCAATACTTCAAATTTGCATACAGAATCCCCTTGCTTCCTTCATCGGAAAAAAATCTGATATGAATTTGTCATTGTCAGGTTCACATTTTTAAATGTTAAACATTTTAAAAGGAGAATAACACGTCTAGAATTATTTGAATAACTTTATTCTAATTGACTAGAATGCTAATTGATAAACAGGCAGAATAACAACTCTATATAGTTACAAAAAATAGTTATGCATACTAATATATTTTAAGCATTTAATTTTATACGATTTTCACATGAAATTTTCCAAGCATTTGTTTCAAAATGTTAAACTTGACTAAAACAGGCAAAAATGGGGAGAATATGCATGCTTTTTGCAGTTTTCAGTTCCATTGTACATTTAACACAAACATTTTTTATTTACTGTATTTCTAAAATACAATAATGCTTCACAATCTATTCCTTACTATTCTTTGTTTTTTTTTTCCTCATACTTATCAGCCTGTTATTGACTTGCATGCCCTTCTTGTGAGTTTTTTGTCTGTTTTTCCCACTAGAATGGACAGTCCATAAGAGTACTATACCTTCACTGCCTACAAAAGCACCTGGCACACACCAGGCACATGTGATTATGTGTCTAATGATTGATGCCACTCATAACATATATTTCAGTATTCTTGTTTCATAACGAGGAAACAGAGGTTCGAAGTAGCTACCAACTTGGCAAAGACTTCACAGCCAGGCGATGCATCCCACACCAAAATTCCCTTCCTGTTATTAATCAAATACTGTTCTAGTACTGCCTGTGTTTGAGGTACTCAACACTACTTTTCCCCCTTTGAATAGCATAGTATTCACATTTGGGCAAAATTTCATTAGAATATGGCATATTATCCTTTTATTTTAAAATAAAGAAGATAGGATACATTCCAATTAAAAATTTTAACAATTTAACTACTAAATTAGATAATCTAATAGTTCCCCTTCAGAAAGTGATGTTTTAAGATTATTACTAGAAAAAATAATTTAGAAAGTATTAGGAAAACAGTTGAGGGATCACCGGTTTCTGGGTCCCCCTGAATTCTCCAATATGCAGTCTTTCTCTTCTCTTTTCTCCAACTAAATTCTCTGCAAATAAAATCTTTCCGACCTCTGCAAAAAAACAAAAATTAAAAAATAAAGAAAAACAGGTGAAGTATCATAAATTATTTATTTGTATAGCTTAAGTACAAAAGTAGATTGGAGTGTTGACTCTTTAAATATAAACTAACTTAAATAATAACCAATTGAACATACCTTATCTGAAAATCTGAAATCTGAAAGGCTCCAAAATCTGAAACTTTTTGAGTGCTGACATAATGACATCAGAAGTGGTAAGTTACATGCGTAATATCCTGTGACAGGTCACAGTCAAAACACATGTACACTAAAAAATAGTACATAAAATTACCTTCATGTACATACAAGATGTATATGAAAAAATGAATTTTACATTTAGACTAAGGGCCCACCTGCTAAAATATCTCATTATAAATATGCAATATTCCAAAATCTAAAAATATCCAAAATCTGAAATACTTCTTGCCCGAAACATTTGGTATAAAACAATACTCAATCTAAACTCATATTGTCTTAAACAAATAACCATTTATTTGCTTAATTTAGAAATAGTAATCACTAAAAACAGAAGACATAAATACTTTAAATGCCTCTAGAAAACCAGTTCTGGAAGAATTTTGGTGAAATGGCATATTATCTTTCTTTTATTAATTTGAGTTAAATAAGTTTTACATTTAAGTTAGCCCTTAGCATATTCTTTTAAAATGCTACAATTAAAAAAGTTACAACAAAATATAATCTATTCTTCTACTTTTTAAAATCAGGAAAAATAGTAAAATGAAAATTACCAGTACAGTAACACATAGAATAAAGTTAAATTCATTTTTAAACTTTTTTGTCTTTTATCATCAATGACTGTGTCTCTCGGTTGCTTCAATTTTTCCTTTTAAAATGATTATTTTAGGTTTTGTAACTGTTGTTCCAATAGTCAGTCTTGGTTCTCTGCTTTTATCCTTGAGAACTTGCCATCTGATTCCCTCTTCCTCCCCATATTCATAGACTGAACTGAGAACTAGAGCCTGTATCTCATAATAAGGCTACTGAAGCAGCACTGAGTTATTTTTCAGGTTATAGAACACCAGGCTTCATTTTGATAGCTATATAATTCAACTATAAACTTAATTATAAAGAAAATAGTTGTGTAGTTCTTATGAGTATAAAGCCAACTTCAATTTTTGTATATATAGTAGCTGCTAATTTGAATAACTAAAGACCTTAAATGGGGCTAAGGGTATAGCTCAGTGATAGATTTCATGTTTTGCATGCATAAAGTCCTAGACTCAATCCCAGCTAAAAACAAAATAAAATTTTAATGTATGGGTTAATGGAGACAGTGACAGGATCATAATAGGTCATGTAGGAATATTTTCTGATCACCATGGTAGACACGAAAGTCCTAGATGGTTTATGTGGGAAAATGAAGTAGATAAGTGGTACATATTATTCAAACCAACTTGGGCTCACACACACCACTCTCTGTCTCTGTCTTTCTCTTTGACACAGACACACACAAAGCTTTAAAACTTATTTTTAGTCAGTCTCAATTAAAAAATATTTGAAGGGTCTAACAAAATGAATGCATTATAATAATTTTTAAATGAGTATATGAACGAAATAAATGTGTGGGATATATTTCTAGATAAATTTTCAGAAGCTTAAGATGTAAATCTATGTCCTTAAAACAACAGAAATTACTGAAGATAGGTTGTAAATTTGACTCTGAACTTCTCAACCAGAAAAGCAGTGAAAGAGACAAATTCAGTTATAAGAGTCACAATATCCAAAGGATAACACGAGAAATGATTCCTGATTCTCCAAGGTGTAAGAAATTTCTCCCTTGGGTCCTTATGGGAACACTGTGTGATGTAGGAGATCATTTTATATATCCCCACAATAAATGTAGCCAACAGTTTATAAAACATAAAATCAATTCTGAAAAAGTCCAAAGCAATGTGGTTGAGTACACAGGTCCCTGGTGGCTCTACTTGATCAGAAGATAAATTTTCACCAAACTTCTATTATATTGCACACATACAAAAATTAAAGAAGAGTGAAGGAATAACCACATTACATGTGAACAATTGTGAATATTTTACCATGATTGTTTTGTTACTTATTTATTCTGAATCTTTTGAAACTAACTTAAGATCATTTTTCCAGTACTCTAAAGGCGGGTGTAAGCTGCATAATGGTTTCATATGTAGTGAAAACAGTTTCTCAGCCTGGGGTTTGCAGTAACAGAACTTCCAGGAAGAAGCAGTGGGAACAATAACCACAAAAGGGTAAGATTGAAGGAAGGTAAGCAATGAGTTTAAAGTCTCACTCTCTAGTAAGGAAAAGGGGCAAAGCTATTCTACCATGACCAATAAAAGCAAATCCATACCCTCTGACAATCAACTAAGTTAATAATCTCGGTACATACACACACACACACACACACACACACACACACACACACACACACACACACCACTCAAACACCAAATAAAGTATTTTCCCTTTTTTGCTCACTTCAGGAATAATTTGTTTAAGGTTAGGAAAATAAAGTTAAAGTTGGCAATTTCATCTGATCAAAGTAAATGACAGAAATGAGTTAAATAAAGTAATCTGACCTCATTTATAAATAGCCTAAGTAAAAGTTATTGCAGCCATGTCTGAGACATTCCATCTATGTGACCTATTCATCAGTTGCACTCACAAATACAAATATTTAAATTTAGTAGGGTTACCACACTCGCAAATGAAAACAATAACAGGGACTAAGAAGGAGACAGCCTTTTCTTTCTTTTGTGGAATGCAACCGATGGAATTTAGTCCTTTGAAAAATAAGCAAAATTTCAAGCAAAGCCTCTGATCTTTGCTATTTGTAAAGTATTTCAAGCACATGAAAGTCCTTACTGGTCAACTTCCAGATTCAGAGCTTCCCAAGGGCTAGCCACACAGGCTTGCTCCTTGATTACACTGTCAGTGCTAATGAAAGTTCAGAAAAGTAAAAACAGTGCGGACCTGTGCAACACCAGAAAAGCCCTGGATCTGCTGTCACATTGCTGTGTGTTATAGTACAGTAAAAAGCCATTCAGAACAAACCTTGAATTCCAGTGTTAGCCTCTCAGCTAAATCACTCAAACCTAGTATATTTGTCATATCATTAGACATCTTGTTTTTTTGTTGTTATTGTTGTTTGTTTGTTTGAGACAGGATCTTACTATGTAATCTAAATTGGCCTCAAAATCATGATGTAACCCAGACTGGCCTTGAACTCACAATCCTGCTGCCTCAGTCTCCCCAGTGTTAGGAATACAAGGATGTGCCACAACCAAGCCTGGCTCAGACACATCCTTTTTAAGAGAAAAGTACAAGGACTGAAAAACATTTCACACTAAAATGAAGAAAATAAAATGATGTCAGTAGTTTTATGTGGCTGTTCATCTTACTGCATTAAAATGACCTTAGCCTGACACATACATAGATGAACAGCTCCTTGAAGTACAAAAACATTGACCACTAGTAGTCAAGATGCAAGTCATTTAGTCAGAGATATTTTGGATATACAGGAGATCAAATATGTAATGATAAGGAAAAGTCTACCTTTTCAATTATTTTTCAATTTGTGAGAAAAAAACTAACCAGAAGATGTTCAGATGTCCTTAGATTTCAGCAGGGTTTGGGTACACATACAACACAAATATATATACACATCAGATTTTTTTACCTCATCTTGTGTCAAAAATATGAATACTTTTACAATTTTGAAGTGATTTATATAAATTTACTCAGTTGAACTTTAAGTCCATTTTCTGAGATAAACAAATTATCTTTTTATTTTACTGATTAAGAAATAAGTCATGTGCTGTGGCTGTAGTTCAGTGGTAGGTAGCTTGCCTAGAATCCATGAGAGCCTGGGTTTGATCCCCAGAACTCCAAAAAAATTAAATGAAATAACTCAAAAGACCAGAAGGTATATTTACAAGTTAGCAAGTTGCAGGCATGCATTTAGTCTCACCTCTAAATCAAATGCTTCAGAATCTCAGACAATACAGAGATTATTTTAGGTATTCACAAACTGAACACACAATGTTATATCCAGGAAGCACATAATTTAACATCAGTGAATCACAAATCATACAGCCAGAGTCCCCAAAATGATACAGGTAAAACATCTTATAGCTCTTAGTTCCAATGTGTTCTTTAATGAATACTCATTCTAAGAGCTCATTCAGTCTATATTATTTGAGCTTTAAATATGCTTACCATTTTTTCCATCAGGATGGGCATATACAATCTTAATTTTTGGCAGAGGTGAAAACCATCATAGTAGCATATCTGTTAGTCAAGTTAAAATGAAAGAATAGGTTTTAGGCTTTGGCAGAAAACAGGTCTAGGCTTTTGTAATATAGTTTACTAAGATCACATGTGCCTCCCCTTCCCTCCTCTCAACTTGGCCTTGGTGTTTAAATTTATTTTCAATTTTATTTTTTAAGTTAACATGTAAAAATAAGGCTTTTGGTATACATTTCAAATTTTATTACATATGGAGATTCATATAACTATTGCCATCACCAGGGTACAAAACACTTCCATCAGCCCCCAATGTACCTTGTACTATCCTACAAGACCATATTGTCTCCCTACCCATTATTCTTGGCAATACTCATCTGTTTAATATCACTCATTAAAATATTACATAAATTGAATTATATAGATGTAGGCTTTAGAGACTGGGTTCTTTCATTTATTGAGATTCATGTCTGTTGTTCTATATATTAAAAGTTTGTTCCATTTTATTACTGACTAGTATTACATTCCATAGGGTGAGTGCATCATAGGTTTGCTTTTTTTTTTCAATCCTTTCATCCATTGAAGGGCAGTTAAGTTGCTTTCAATTTGGCCATAAAATTTTCATATACAGGTTTAGGTATAAAATAGTTTTTATTTTTCTAGGGTTAACACCTAAGAGTGATATTACTAGGTGACACCGTAAATATGTTTGATTTTACAAAGCAATTGTCAAACTATTTTCCAAAGGCATTTTACTGTTTTGCATTTCTGCCAATGTATGAGAGTTCCAGTTACTCCAAATCCTCCTCGGTAATTAGAGTTGTCAAGAAGATTTTAACAAGAGGCAGAGCAAGGAGAATCATGAGTTGGAGGTCAGCCTGGGTTACATAACAAAACTGAAAAAAAGGTGTGGAGGATTTTTTTTTTTAAGTTATTCTGGGGGCTGATGATGTAGTTCAGGGGTAGAGTACATGCATGAGGTCCTGAATTCAATCCCCAGTACTGAAAAAAAGAAAATCATTCTGATAAGTATGCACTATCATCTTCAGTAAGTGTCTTTCAGTCATTTCCCCATTTTTTGTAGTGAAAATAACAGTAAACTTTATTAGGAAAGCAATTTAGAAATGGGGAAAAAAGGGAGAAACAATTTCCTGATGCCCATGTAAGAAACGGGAATAAACACTTCCATTTTCCCCGTTTTAAAGTTGAGTTACTTTTTTTTCTTACTGTTGAATTTTGAGAATGTAGCACACTGATAGAATGCTCACCTTGCATGCACAGTGCTCGGGGTTTGATCATCAGCACCATAAGAACAAAAACAAGAACAAATCTGAACACAGATTCTTTAACAAATAGGTAATTTGAAAAAAATTTATCCCATTTTTGCTTGCCTTTTCATTGTCTTAGAATATTTTACAGAACAAATGTAATCTTGATGAAGTCAAATTTTCCACTTTTTCACTATGGATTGTTCTTTACCCAACCAAAGGTTAACCAAAAGTTAAGAAGTTTTGCTTAACCAGAGGTTATGTAGATCTTCTCCAAACAGTTTTATACTTTGACTTTTAGGATCTGTGATTCATTTAGAGTTAAGTACTGAATGTGGTGTGAGGTTTAACTGACACATTTTCTTGTGTGTGAATATCTAATCATTTAGAGATAAGTATTTAAAAAGGTGCAGAGGTTCAAGTTGAGGGTCCTTTTCTTTGCATAGGAATATCTAATTGTTTGATATCATTTATTGAAAAGATTACCCTCACTCTATTTGATTGTCTTAGTGCTTTTATCAAAAAAATCAATTGTCTATATTTGTATGAGTTTCTTTCTATATCTCTATTAGTTTCTATTAATCTATCTATCCCTTCACTGTCTTCATTTCTGTAGCTTTATAAAAGTCTTATGATCAGGTAATATTGGGCTGGTAGAATGGCTTAAGAGGTAAGAGCATCTGCCTATCAAGTGTGAGGTCCTGAATTCAAACCCCAGGGCCACCAAAATAAAAAATAATAATAAAATCAGGAGTGTGATTCTTTCAAATTCATTCTTTTACCAAATTGTTTAGCTATTCTAGCTCTATTTCTTCACATATGAATTTTAGTATCAGCTTGTCTATATCTACAAAAAACTCCTACAGATATTTTGATTGCAGTTGCATTAAATCTATAGAACAATTTGAGGATATTTATTGTATTGAGTCTTCCAATCCATGAACACAGTATGTCTCACTATATATTTGACCCTCATTTTATTTCTTTCAATAGCATATATGTTTTTCAGCATTCAGATTCTGTACATGCTTTGCTGGATTTATACCTAAATATTTTATTTTCAGGAGCTTTCATAACTTTTTAAGATATTGATTTCAAAAATTCATTGCTAGTACATAAAAACATGTTTTTTTAATTTTTTGTGTAGACCTTTTTATCACTTTTTTGTGCTATATAACAAATTGCAGAAAACTCAGTGGATTAAAACTCCATACATTATTTTTCATTATTCAGGAGTCTAGAAATGACAGTGAGATCTCTGCGAGGCTGAGTGGCAGGCAAGGTTGGCTTCTCATCTGGAGCCTCACCTGGACAATGATTGGCTTCCAAGGTGTTTTTTGTTTTTGAAAGGATTAATTTCCTGCGGCTGTAAAATTCCTATCAGCTTACCTCTTCAAAAGCCAAAAAGCAAAGAATGTGAAAAATTCTAGAGGCAATCAGCTAACAAGGCAGTCTTCTATAATGTCATGTAATTGCAGGAGTGCCATTGCAACACCTCTGCCATATTTTATTGGTTACTAAGTTACAGTACCATTCATTCACACTCAAATGGGGAGAATGACATAAAGGCACTAGCACCTTGGGAAACCCTTTCCACCACAACTTGCATCCTGTGTCCTTGTTGAACTCACTTACTACATAGACAGTGTGGTTTTTCACAATTGGTTTTTGTTCTTATAGATTCCTTAACAGTGTTATAAAGATGATCATGTCCAAAAACATAGAAATTGTTCTTTCCCTTCCTAATCTGCAGGCCTTTTATTTTATTTTCTTGCTCTACTGTACCAACTAAGACTTGTGTAAGTTGTGAGACCACGGGTTGGGGGGGACAGGTCAGCACTTGTTTGGCAGGTGCTGGGTTTGATTCTTTGCACACATAAAAAATGGTGAAGGCAGAAATTCTTGCGTTAGTCTTCCATCATTACTTTGATGCTAGCTGTAGGTATTTTGTGGATGCTCACTATCAGTTCAGTACATTACCTTGTATTCCTAGTTGGCTGAGACTTTTACTCATGCATGATATGAGTTTAGTCACATGTTTTTTATAGTGTCAGTTACAGCTTATATCAAAATGTTATTGTTATCGCTACATTGATTGACTTTCAAATATTGAACCAACCTTGCATTCCCAGCATCACCTCACTTGGTTGTAGTTGTGCTACTTTTCTTCTATATTACAGATTCTATTTGGTAATGTTACATGGAGGATTTTTTAATCTATATTACTGAGAAATATTGGTCTATGGTTTTCTTGAAGGGTCTGCTTTTGCTATAATTTAATTATGGTCTCATAAAATGATATAGAATGGGAGAAGGGTATGAGTCAGTGGAGATGCACTTGCCTTACAAGCACAGGTCCTAAATTTTAATCCCCAGCAAGTGACAGGTGGGGGGATGGGAAGTGTTCCTTCCTGTTATACTTTCTGGAATAATTTGAACAAATTGGCATTTTTTTCTTAAAACATTTGAGACAATTTGCTAATGAAACCATCTAAGACTGTCACTATTTACTTCTCATACCTTTTGGGGTGTTTGCCTCCTTGTTTGTTTTGTTTTGGTGGTACTAGGGTTGCAAAACTCAGGACCTTGAACTAGGCAAGTACTCTACAACCTGAGCCGTACCTCCTGCCCTTTTTACTTTAGTTTAGTTTTCAGATATGTCCTTGTGCGTTCAGGTATGTACTGAGGCTAGTTGCAGGTTGCAGTCCTCCTACTCTCACCTCCCACTTAGCTGGGACTATAGTATGCATTACCCTACCCAAATTGTTTTTAGAGATAGGATCTCACTAACTTTTTCCTGAGCTGGCCTCATACTGCAATCTTCCCATCTCTACCTCCCAGGTAGCCAGAGTTTTTAAGAATAGGTCTGCATATTCTATCTAATTTTATAAACTGCATTGAGATGTAGGGTGGATATGCCTGCAAACCAGAACCAGAATCTGTAGCCTGTGTTTTTATGATGAGTTCTCATAGGTGTTTCAATCCTTAGCTTTGAGAGTACTTTGGAATCACAAAATATCCAAATCTTAGATATTTTATATATTTTCTTTAGCATGGTTTGTTCCTATAACTGCATTCAAGTAAAAAGGCTCATTAGTCACACTTGAATCATATTAAGAGATGTGATATTCATGCTAGATTTGTTCATCCACAGCATATCTTCATCATGTGATATTGTACCAGCAATGCCTGGTGGAGTGAAACTAAAAAAATTACTACTTTGAAAGCATCCAGTGTACGAGTATTATTCTGCAATAAATTTTAGCCTATCAGCAGAAAATAGATAATTTTTTGATAGTGAATTAAATATATAATTAGTATCCACATGTTGAGCTGACTTGAATGTATGCTCATGTTAGTCCAAGTGATACCTGCTAAATATGCAAGCAATATATTTGCATAGTGATTCTGTGTTGGAAAAAAGCTTCAAGCTCTAGCCAAGGATTTGTTGTCAAAGTCTAGATAACAAATATTTTAGATTTTGCAGGCTATGTGTAATTTTTATCACATATTCTTCTTTGAATTTTTTACAATCCATATTATAAATAAATAACTACAATTTAATGGTTTAAGGCACACATTTTTTATCTTATAGGTCTGCAGACATCTGGCTGGATTTCATTAGGTCAAAATCAAGTTAGCCTGACTACATTGCTTTCTAGAGGTTCTAGGGGAGAATCTGGATTTCTCTCTTCCAGATTCTGGTGGCTGCCCACACTCCTTGGCTCATGGTACCCCTCTTCTTTCTTTAAAGCCAACAAAGTAGTATCTCCTTTTCCTTACTTCCATCTCTAATCTTCTTGTGATCACAGCCATGGAAGCTTCTACACTTTAGGAATCCATGAGATTAGGTTGTTTCTAACCCCTCCTCGGATAATCCACAATAATCCCATCCTCTCAAGGACCTTAATCACACCTGCAAAGTACCTTTTGCCATGTAAAAGTAGCATGTGTGCAGGTCTTAGGGATGAGGACATGGGTGTATTTTGATGGAGTAGGGGTGTTACTCAGCCTATCAAACAACCCTTTAAAGATAAAACAACATCTCTCAGCTCAGAGAATACACAAAAATCAGGCCACAAACCTGATTTACCCTTCTCAAAACTGTAATTAGTTAACATGGGAAGAAAATACTGGTTCTGTAATTCCTTTTGTGTTTGTGCATTATTAAGTGTAGCTGAACAATAAAAAAAAACTCCCTGTTTAATGAAAATGAAGGAGAAAACTTGTTTTTAATCTTAGTAATGAGAAAATGAATCAAATACCTTAATAAAGAGTAAGAATATATGATTGTTGAAATTCTAAAAAGTATATTTACACTTATGAAAATTTGCTTGAATTGCTGAATTCTGGATAAAATTCAAACCCCATTTTATTATTGTGTATTTTAACACCTATCAATCATACAACTTAAGAGCTTATCAATTACATTATAAAATTTTTGTCACCCTCTGGCTTTACGAACATCCTCTTAATTCTTAAAGTGCTATGAAGTTAAAACACTAATGATGCATTCTCTTCGCTAACATCAAGAAGGATGCTTTCAGTTTACGCTTTTATGTTATATGCAATTTCCATAATAGAATAAATTCAATGTATCAATATATAAAATAAGAAAAGATTCACTCAGTTTCCTATAAAACCTGAGGACATTAAGCAGATTGCTAATCATTTTTTAATTTCAAAGTTTTTCTAATTAACTAATACTCAAGTTTTTCAGTACTAAGATTTGAACTCAGTTCCTCACACTTGCTAGGCAGAGATTGTACCACTTGAGCCACTCCTCCAGCTCTATTCTGCATTGGGGTGTTTTCAAAATAAGGTTTCATGAACTATTTACCTGGGCTGACTTCAAACCACAATCCTTCTTATCTCTGCCTCCCAAGTAGCTAGGATTACAGGAGTGAGCCACAGGCACTGGGCTTAATAGTAACCTTTAATATAATCAGACTAAATGCTCTAAACTTACAGATTTCTAGCCGATTAATGAATGGCAAGGATAAATCCTAAAAATTGAAGTACAGAAATGTTACAATGTTATTTGCTGTACCCATAGAAAACAAATGAAAACTTACTGAAAGTTCATTTAAAAGCTTCCATTTCAATTTATATCTTATAATTTGACATTTGTTTTGGAAATACCTATTATTCATTTTAATATTAAACATTTTAATACTCTATTTTGTAGCATATATTAATTGTACAAAATAATGGGTCCCAGATGACATTTTCATCCATGTGTACAATGCACATTGATCACATTCACCCTCCTAACAGCATCTCTAGTCACACTCACCCCTTTTGCTGATCCCCTTCCTTTTCTCAAATGTTATTGTTCTGAAAACCTTGTAATTGTCAACCTTTACCAACATGTCTACAATTGATTAAGATATTATTGTTTATTTTTCACTGACTGTGTTTTAAAATGACACTACTCTGAGTTTAATTCATGGAAAGAAAAAGACAATTCTTTCCATTTTGGTAGAGAAACAAGTGTCTGTTTTTTATGAAAAAACCAGTGCTAAAATTTAATTGGGGATCATTTTGTCATTGTCCAGAATGATAAAGAGGATAAAAATCTCCTTCTCCAATTTTCTCATTTTAGTACCATTTTGATATTTTCAAGAGTCACAATTCAGTTTAACATTTTTTTGAAAAAAAAAAAAAGGTTCACTTACAACCATTACTGTGAATTACTCCAATTTACCTTAATGGTATTCTAATAACAGAAGGACTTAGTTTATAATCAGAACAATTCATTTGGCAAAATCTGGCCTGATGGTTGAATCCATTTTTGTTAATTTTTAAAAGTTTGTAAGTGAATTTTTTTGTAATTGTAATTTTTAACCTAGTACATTATTGCAGGTGTTTTGTAGTGGAGAAGCTTGCTGTTTTATCTCCAACATAGAATGGAATCAATAATATAATCTTCCTTCCCAAATCATTATTAATTGAACTCTCAGAAAGACTGCCAACACTTTGAAAGAACTTCAGATATCAATATTTGGAATAGTTATACGAAAAGAAATTTTCCATGACTTTTAAGGAAAATAACATACCAAGTCAACTAATCATACTTTATTTAAAAAAAATATTGCCTTCTGCATCAACTAAAGAAGTTTCTACCAATCTTTCAACACTTCTTATGTTTTTTGAAAAACTGTAGGCCAACTCACATAAATTAATTTTAGTAATATGCTTCATCTTAGAGATTTAGAAAAATCTAAATTTCATAAGAAACGAGATAATTTAAAGAACTTAGAAATTAGGGTTTAGGAGTTGTTTTTAAAGTTCCTTTACCTATCAGGCAACCACTACTTTTTAGACTGAAAAACATATTTATGACATTGTGCTAACCAATCTGTTGGGTTAAATCAAATACCCTAGAGCCAATCTCACAAGATTCTTCTGGAAATTGCCATCACTTTATTCTCACACTGTTTTCTTCTTTTTAAAAAAATACATTTCAAAGTCTTTCTGGGACTCGGTAAATAAACAATCATTTTCTCTGCCTGCAATCTGAAGCAATTGGATAATAAGGAAAAATAGTAAGGCAGATGGGAAACCAAAGTATTACCTTCATTACTGATAAAGTTGATATTGGAAAATGTATGTAACATCTGTAGGGAAGGAGCCTTCCTAATTCTTAGTACCAAGATTAAATAACTTTGCTTATGAGAGAAAGAACCATCTTTCCTATGGGTGGTTCACTTCCAAGAGAAAAGAGGAAATCTTGGTTACACATGCATATCTTCTTTCCAAAGTACCAAAGAAATTAAATTGTTGTTCTCCAAAGGGAGTAATCCTAGGCTAATGAATATCCTTCCACAAGGAAATAAATTTCAGGAGTAGAGATTAAGCCCTCCACCCAACATTATTTTTTCTAAGCTAATTAACTACAATGGTGAAACAGATCAGCTATCAAATACTAAGATACCTGTTTAGTGTTTCTCCACTCATGAACTGTATAGTTTACATGAACTGTAATAACCTGGAGAGTGTGACACTGACGTACTCAGTGGTATAACCAGATCCAAAACGAAATTTTAAGTCTATAATCCTAAATTCCTTCTGCTCCACTCCACAACCTTCTCACACACAAATGCCTATTATATCTTTGCCATAGATGTTAAGCTGTACTTTATCTATTTAAGGTATTCAGTATTGAGAAATATTACACCTTAGAGATTGAGACAATGTTGGACCACATTTAACTGACTATTCTCCTGACACAAATGAAGCTCATACACTGAGAAAGAGATGCCGGCATGTTGCTTATTAAAAGTTAGGGTCACATAGCTTTATCGTGTCATGACTTCTGCCCCTTCTCTGAGTGGGTAACCCCACAGCTGCAGGGCTGTGTCTGCTGAGGTGGAAGTGGAGCACTGCTATGACCTCACTGCCAGCAACAAAGGACTGTGTGTCTGCTCTCCCACTTGAATTAATCCTCCCTAACTCATCACATAAAGCTTTTGTTTCCATTAAATGGATTTCCAGAATACATCCCTCTTTCTCTGCTTTTTTTTTTTTAACTTTTTTGAATTTTCACATTCTGCCTGGTTTTTTCTGGTCAATGTTCCTCTTAGTATTTCTAATTATTCTATGCCATAAAAATTCAGCTCAAGTTGGTCCTTCTGCTTGAAAATATCCACCACTGCTCTAACTCAGTGATCACTGAATTTTCTTTCCAGAAAACTTGTTTAAAGTGCAATTCTACTTCATTATATCATCTAGACTGTCTCCTTATCATTTTGTGGAATATTAGTCACAACTATTCCAGTAGATCATAAACAGCGCAAAGTCTTTTATTGCCCAATATGTAAACCATAGTAGTCGGGAGGTTAGAGGTACTAAAAAGTCAGTTGGACCTAAGTTTGGGACCAGGCACAGGCACCTTACTCTTGGTGTAACCTCCAGCAAGCTGTATCTGAGCCTCTGTTTCTGCATCTAAACTGTTACAAAGATTAGATTAAGCATGGTGTCACACACCTATAATCCCAGCACTGGGAAGACCATGGCAGAAGAATCATGAGTTTGAGGCCAGCCTGAGCTACACAGAGGGTTCTAGGCTAGCTTGAGCTATGAGAACCGGTCTGAAAAAGAAAAAAAAAAGACATGGAATGAGATGTTGTATTCAAAGGGCTTAGCATGATACCTGAAGCATAAGTTTAAATAATGTTAGTTACTGTTGCCATCATTTTTGGGGAGTGGTACTGGGATTTGAACTCAGGGCCTTGTTCTTGCTTTGCAGGCACTCTACAACTTGAATTCTGCCTCAGTCACCTGTCATCATTTTTTGATGAGAGTTCATAGTTAGGGTTAACTTATTGATAAAGTAATCTACATTTTATTTCCTACAGAATAATTTCCAATGCTTACCTGAAAGATGTACTAGCTCCAGGATCAGCTCTGTGCAAAAGGTAAAAGTAGGCTGGGGAGGATAAATTATTGAAAATCTTCATTCTTTGATGTCCAGATGGTGCAGCTAAGGAGTTTCAAAGTATGACCATGGAAACCTTCAGATGAAATCACAGTGATTTTTATAACACTAAGATTTATTTGCCTTTTTTACTGTCATTCTCTCACAAGTGTACAATGGAATTTTCCAGAAGTTTCATGGCATGTGATAGTTAACAGACTGTTTGGAGAAACAGATTTGAGAATACAGTTATCTTTCATTAATCCTGACATGAAAGATATTTATGAAACAAAGCAGGCAGTCTCATTCATCTCAAATATTTTGAAAAACAAGTTTTTTTATTTTCACAAATGTTATTTATATTAGCACAATTGTTATTTTAATTAATTAGTAAATATTTTTAAATTTTCTTGGATTCATCATTTAATATAGTAAATATCAATATCCATAACTCTCGTGAACCATGCTCTTCAGAACCTTCAATAATTTACAAGAGTACAAAGGAATCTGAGAACAAAATGTCTGGAACTACTGGTGTAACTTGGGTTTTGTTGATATGCATGTAATCAGAAGATTGCAGCAAACACCTGTGCTGGATATGAATTGAACTATATATGGTTTGTAGTTATATTTTATTTTTTTATAGTCTTCTTAATTTTTTTTTCTGTTTCTCTTAATGATGCTTCACTCTTACATTTCCTAATCCCCATACCTTATAAGAGGGAACCATTATGAATACCACGAAGTAAAACTAACACAATAAAACATTAACAAAACAAACATAAATATTTTATAGTGTCGTGTGACTTTCTCAATGATAATAATTAAGAGATCTTTTGGTCTTATGCGCTACCAGTCAGAAAGATTCCACTGAGCCTTTAATAACAACAATTTTAATAATTATAATAAGGCTAGTGCTTATTGAAAATTTGTTATCTGCCAATCATAGCCCTAAATAATTCAAATGCACTATTTCACTTAATCTGCAAAAACATCTTTTTATGTAGATTAGTTTATTATTCACATTTTGTCCATGAGAGAACTGAAGTCCAATAAATTAAAAAACTTAAAGTCACACAAGCAGAAATTCTTATCACATGCTTTAGAACTCACATCCTGCCTGCATTGGGAATCAAAGTTCTTCCTCTATAAGTCCTATCACCTAAAGCAGATGATTCCTCTTTATTAACTATGTTCTAAAAATTTGTTAATATTCAGGCTAGCAATTTCTTAAAACCAACCATACTTTTTTTTTCTGTTTAATTTTTTTAATTGTTATGCTGGGGGTACATTGTAGCATTTACAAAAGTTCTTACAATATATCATAGTTGAATTCAGCCCTCTATCATTCTTTTTAGTCCCCCCAACCCTGCCCCATTCCTGGAATAGTTTCAACAGGTCTCACTTTTTTCCATTTACATTCATTTGTACACAGTATTTGCACTATATTCACCCTCCTACACTCTTTCCCCACCTCCTCCCCCCTCCCACTGCTACCAACCCCCTAGACAGGACCTGTTCTGCCCTTCTGTTCTCCAATTTTGTAAAAGAAAAAACTGATGTTTTTGTTTAAGATTGCTATACAGAAAGTTTCCTTGTGACATTTCCATGTATATATGTATTATAACTTGAATTGGTTCATCTCCTCTATTTTTCTGCTTTCTGCCTTAATCCCTTTCTCATGATGATTTCAACTGGTTTAAAAATTTTACATTCATTCTTGTATAGGACGTATATCACATTAACTTTCTTAACTTCCTTCTTTTACCTTCCTTCTCTAGTATGTGATCTCCCCTTAGTGTGGCCTGCTTTTCATAATATTGCTGTATTTGCATTTGGTCTATATTCTACGTATGAGAGAAAACATGGCCTTTGGCTTTCTGAACCTGGCTACTTCACTGAAGATGATGTTCTTCAGTTCTATCCATTTACCTGCAAACAACAAAATTTCATTCTTTGTAGCTGAATAAAATTCCATTGTATATAAATACCACATTTTCTTAATCCATTCATCAGTAGTAGGACATCTTGGCAGTTTCCATAGCTTAGTTATTGTGAATAATGCTGCAATAAACATGGGTGTTCAGGTGCCTTTACTGTAACCTGTCTTACATTCTATCAGGTATGTTCCCAGGAGTGGAATTACTGGATCATATGGCAGGTCTAATTTTACTTTTCTGAGGAGCCTCCATACTGTTTTCCATAGTGTTTATATATGCATTTAATATAATGAATGTATTTTCAGAACTTATTTTGACACCACCCCTATCGTAGCTCCCACATACACATTTATAGTGGTAGCTCCAAAGAATGAGGTAACATGTCAGTTTTTGAAAGATTTTTTTTTTTTTGCATTCTAGTTTACCTATGGATTCTAGAAATACAGTTAGAAACAACCCTCAGCATTTTGTTTTTGTAGTATTGTTACTGGGAAAAAAAAGACCTTGAAAATTATTACCTCAGTTCTTGTGTCAAGCAGGAGAAGAATTCAAGTAAGACACAGATTTAGTAAAAGTAATTGTAAAGTTTATTAGAAAAGGATTACACTTTCACCAGACTGAAAACAGGTTGTCTATAGAATGAGAAAACAGGGTCAGGAAATAGAGAAAGAAAAACCTTTCCTGTTCCCCACTCAGGAAATGGAAGCAAAAACTCAAAATGGTGGTCCCCATCTCTTAGGAGTGAGCTGGATGGCTGAGATGATGGTTAAAACAGGGAGGGGTCATTTTGGCCCCCAGGGTGATTTCTTGGATTTCGGTCATTGTGTTCTTAACAGAGACTTTGAGTAATCTACTAGGTCCTGCTCTAATTTATAGAGAACTTCTGTTTGAAATTCCAAACCTTTGCTTTATCTAGCTCTTAGGTCTTGATGTTTAGGGTGTGGGTTCTTCCTGAAATGTTCTTATTGGGTAAAGAGTGAATTAACCTTTAAGGTAGCTAACTTCAAAGCATCCTGTGATAGCCCCTGGGTTCTGGCTAACTGATCTTAAATAGAGATTAGTGGAGCTGGGAAGTTGAATTAAAATGATTTTTTTTCCTTTCTTCCTGTTGTGTCAACCACTTATGTCTAACTGCTGTCTATCAGTATGAATGAAAAGTAAGATATTAGGACTTTCCCTTTTGTTCTTGAGACTGTTAATGCATTTCTATGATATTGCAAGGTGGTAGCTTGTCTCCATTTAGGCTGTTATACCAAAGAAACAGGAGAGTTGTTGCCTCCTGAACCCTTCTGTTTCCGGTTAATATTATAACAGACTCAGACTCCAGTGAAAATATAGGAAAACACAGTCCTTATCTGTGTGTACTTGTTCATCTAAATACTGGATTTCATACTTTGCTGTTATGAGAATCAATTAGTTATTATTAGAAAGGATTCTGAGTGCAATAAGAAATGCAATATAAATATGAAATAGGAGTTTTGAGTTTAGTATATGCATGAGCATAATTTATATAATTTCAGTTCTCTGTGTAATGGGAAATTAGTAACAGGGGACATGACATAGCTGCAGCCTGATGCAAGAGTGGCTTTCTTATTTTGTGTCCCAGCTACCACAATTTTAATACTAAATGGTTTGTCATTTTTTATTAACCACTCTTTTTTTCTCTTTGACAAATTTGAAAAATAGTCCAGAGTTTTATAAATACCTCCAAATGTTACGTAAATTTTTGGTCACACATAAAGTAGTAATTTTCTTTTTCACTCCAGTTGAATTTACTTTTAAGTATATGAGTCACATACATAAATATAAGCCATAAATGTTATTCAACACATGCTTCAGCATTTCCTTTTTCCTCTTTTCCTGGTGCTTCATTAGTGACATTTTTTCAAACCAAGTTTAAACTAATCTGTGGTTCATTCTCCAAACAGAGAATCAGTTCAGTGAGCAGGGATCAGAATGACAAAAGAATTGCCCACTTAGAAGATGCTTTCAAACAATTTGCTCATTGAAAAAAAAATGCAAGCCTCTAGATTTTTCTGACCTCAATGCTCTGATTTTTCAGATGGATTTAACTCTGAGTGAAAAACTTTGAAAGGCCATATAATCCATCAATATTATATTTGCTTGAGCCTGAGTTTCATACAACATCAAAGCATTTTTATGTCTTTGATATTTTTCCTTCCTTAATTATGTCAGCCCTGGATATATTATGCTTAATATTTTCTTCTTGGATTGCTCTTATTAGCAGTTAACACTTTGTAGAATGTATCTAGAACTCCTGACATCTATTACTACAAACTTTGACTGATCAGTATGGTAGTAGTTAGTTTAGGGCAAGAAGAGAACATATACTCAAACTACACATGTAAATTGAAGATTTCTGTTCTGTGTAGTTATAAATATCTATGATAAACAAGTATATATGCATAAAAACTAGCTTCATGATAATCTGGCCACTTAATTTAAAAATAAAAGTCAAAATAACTAAATTTTTTATTTACAAAGGAAGCTGGCTAAATTGAAACAAATTCAAAAGCATGTAGATTCATAACAGTAAGAGAAGTTTTTTTTATAGCCTTTATTGTTCCTAGAACAATTTTAGGATTACAGCAACACTGAGGAAGGTAGAGGTATAGCATATGCTCCCTGCCCTCACCCATGCAAAGCCTCTCCATTAATAACATCACACACACACACACACACACACACACGCACGCACACGCACACCCCTGTGTCCACTGATGAAGCTCATTGGCACATCATTGTCTGCTGAAGTCCATACTTTACATTAGCGTTTACTCTTACAGTTGGGCATTCTAGTCTGTAGTTTACAGACTCTCAGTATTGTACATTCTATGGGATGCCACCTCTGGTCAGTTAAGTTCAAATTTTAATGTCATGTATCAAGATGATAATTTCATGCAAAGGAGTTTCACTGCCATAAATCCACAGTGCTCAGTTCTGCTTCTCTTGGGATGGCTGATGCTCTCCCACAGGACCCCACACTTTTATCTGGTAAGGTGAATGATCAGAGGTGGAAAGCCCTTTTAAAATGTAAATTTGAACATTCCACTGCCTTGCAAAAAAGACAAATAGGTGAATTTTCTTTGCACTTAGAACAAAATATAAATCATTAAAGAGCCTAATTTGACAGTACTCTTGCCCTGATGGAGATTATAGTCAACCTAAGCACACAGGTGTTAAACAAATACTCATAAGTATGTAGTTATGAATTGTGTTGGGTAGTATTAAAGAGAATGCATAGGGACTAGGACAGAGGTTGACTGGAAGACCTTAGGTTTCTTTTTGATGAGGTAATACTGAGTCATGGAGGGCTGAAGAACAACACACCAGAAGAGGGAAGAGTCTGTGCAAGGATCTGAGAAGGGAGGGCTCTGAATGAGCTAGGGGAAAATAAATCACCAGAACTGAATGCCGTCATGTAACAAATGGAGATCAGATTAGGCAGAGATCATTCTTTTGCACCTCAGTGCCGGTAAACATTTAATGGGTTAGCACAGAAACAACTCTAATGATGAGGAGATGTAAAAGAGGAGGAGAGAGAAGAATAACATTTACCTCATAAAATTACGAGTAAGAAATGAGATCACTCAGAAAAGCGCCAATCTTAGAACCTGGCACACAGAAAGTACTTGATTACTTGATACAACATAATGTTTTGAAATAGTCCTGATAAATACATGTAACATCAATTTTTAAAGCAATTTTAAAATAATCTTAAATGTATGAGAAGAGAAAAATCTTGAATATTTTAGTAAAGACTCAAATAAAACCATTGAATTAGCATTTTTCTGAAAAATGCTTGATAAATGCTAGCTTCAAAAAATGAAGTTCTTCCTTTGGTCTTGAACCATTCTCTAAGTAACTGTTACATGAAACATTGAAAGGCAAACAAATTTGACAACTCTTAAGTGAAATAATCCCAATGCACTACAAAAGAAACCCCGAAACACTTCTTTTTTAATTGGGTTGAATGCAATTAATATGTTTTCATCTCTGGTTCCTACATGGTTTGCAGAGGTAAAATTTACCTTTCTATTCCAAACAGACACTCTGGGAGGGCTAAGCAGACATTGTATGATCAATAGTGGTTTGGGGGTTGGTAATGGTCTCAAGGAGTGAGTGTACCCGTTATCTGAATATCCAAACATGCATCGTTTTTAACAGCAAAGGCCCAGTTTTAAGTTCAGGTTTAAACATACTACTGAAGTTCTGTCAATCCATTCATCTTAGCTCTCCTCTGGAAGACCAAACCCAGCACTCGCTATACGTAGATATGAAGTGCATGCCTTCTGGTTTTATAGCCTTTAGACACTATATTTCAAATTAGACAATTTGCAATTTCCTTATTTCTAAATGAAATATGAAGATTCCTTTTGCTGTGGGAAAATTTATTTTGGAACTGTAATTCTCAGTGCTTAAATCACTTTCCAAAATAGTAAACAAAGTGCTTAGAAAGATGTATTCATTTTTTTTAGCCAGCAATGCAATGCCTAAATATGATCAAACGTTGTCTGTCATCTGGGATATTAAACAATAAAACATTGAAGTTGATAGATCAAATCTATATATTTCATGATTTCTGTAAAATTATATTCTCACAGGATATTTGTATATTTTTATTTCTTTAAATGTGGATGTTAAGTTCAGTCCCTTCAATTAGAAGATCCATTCATGGTCAGGGAAGTTCAATTACCTCTGTTGCTTCAGTTTGAACTTGAAACTCTATTCAAACATCTAACAAATGCCTGCCACTGATCACAAAAACTGAGCAAAGAAATATGGGGTTCATTGTGAATTCATTACTCTAATTTGGAAAATGACATGAAGTCCTACTGTGTAAGACACAATAGAATCATTTTTATGTATCAGTACAGGCAGTGTTATTCTTATATTATCACTTTTATAGGTAAATGTGAAAGGAAAATTAAATGTTGAAAATATGACAAAAAATTTAAATGCACATCTGAAAATAGGATAATAAAACCCACATTTTTAAAAAGGAAGAAGAGGATAAGAAAAAGTCATAAAGGAAGTGAATTTAACCAAAGTACATTATATACATGTATTGAAATATCACAATGTGCATTTAATGTATGCTAATGAAAAATAAAAATTTAAAAATAAAGCAAAAATAAAAAAGTAAATGTTTATCAGATTTTTAAATTCTTCTGTTTTGTTTTTGGGAAAGTGGTTTTAAATCATTTCGTATCTGTGAGAGTCTGCTAGTTATCAGTAATATCCATGTTCTCCTTTTTTCCTTGGACATACAGCAGTCAGTTCTAAATAATGGATTATGAGCCAAAAGGACCATTTTCAGTCATCTCCCACTACACCTCTATCTAAACAGAGATAATAACAAGGGCCTGAAGGACAAAGGAGCCACAACATGCCTGGAAGTCTTAAATCCTGGAATGACTACGTGGATTACAATCTCTCCCTCCTACCCCTAAATCACCACTCATAAAAAACTACATTGAACTGTGACCAAAAAAAAAAATTTGTTTTTTAATGTCATTGATATTTTGGGGTAGTTTGTTATAAAAGTTAACTTACCCTGACCAACTCAATAGACAATTTCTTATAGATAGCACCAAGCACCATTAAGTTTAATCAGAATCTATGGGTATTGGAGCTTTTAGGCTCTTGGGTTCTAGGCAAATTAAACAGCGGTGGAACCTTCACAATATTTACTTTAGAAAGATTAATGATGCCATGGAGTTGCCAGGGGCAACTTTAATGCAATTGTATGGAAAGTGTTAAGACATTCATAATCCACATTTCTGTGTAATGGAAGATCTATTTTAAGCTATTTAAAATAATAAAATAAAATCTTTGTGGCCAAGAAAGAATGCTGACTTCTCATCATTAGCCCATGTTTTGTTGCAAATATTCAGACAGACTGCAATACTCAGGAAGTGCTCAATGGAAAAAGTTCATCCCACAGGGAACTGGTAATTGGCAGAAAAGCCCAAATTCAAAAATACTCAGGAAGTAGCAGCTGCACAGTTTCAACCAGGAGCCTCCTGAGGAATACACCAGCAAGCATTTCCCAGAAATTAAGAATTACTAATTTAACACTAAATTTTAAGGAAGAGAAAACACAAAGATCAGTGTCTTGACATCACAAGCAAACATCTTTCCTCAAATTAAACATCAAAGAGAAACAGTAATAGAGCACAAAGAGAAAAGAATCCAAACTAGAACACGGTTAGTGGTTTTCATCACTTCTTAGAAAGAAGAAAAAAAGATTAGATAACAGAACTCATATTACTTGCATTTGTACACAGTGGAAGTAGTGTAGAAAATATTCTCATTATTAACTGTGGCTCCAGTCATTCTCAGTAAATCATTCTGACATTCACATTATGTCCTCAACTCAGGGCTCTTCTCTGCTTACAAAGATGAAACTAGGCAATGTTTACAGATCACTGTATTTGCAATCCTGATTTCTGTCAGTGTTCAGAGTAGTCATGTACAGCCCCCTTTAAATACAATTGCTGTTCACTGCCTATTTTCTCAACCCTACAGTATTATAGGCATAGTCAGCAAATCATTAGAAGATACAGAAGAGAGAGGTGAGGTCCTGTCCTAACCAGCTAAAGAATAAATTTTAAATACCACAGCTATTCTTAACCCAGTAACTTCATAGCTCTTCAAAGGGGCCAAAAGACACTCAGCCAGTTGGAAAAACATCAAGTATGTCTTTTCTTTCTTGGTCTTCTTGAAAGCTAATAACCACAAGGAGACAGAGAATTGTTTGGCAAAGGCCTTCAGAATTCATCTGCTGGGCCACACTATAAATTTCCAATCTGGCAATTTTACTGACTGTATATTAGATTTGCCTTAGTTGGAATAAGAATGAGCAACTTGAGCTCATGGACACTTTGCACAGTCTTATTTTATGGGGTACAGTTCAGAGGCCCATAAATTAATTAACTTTGGCCCATAAATGTCAAAGAAAGGCATGAGCCTTTCTCCATTTGGATATGACCAGAAGGCTATGGTCTGTGATTCTATAGTCATCATGAAAACTAAAGTTTGAAACCCTAAGGTTTTTGGAACAAAGACCAATCTCATAAAGGAGAAAGAAGGAAAGAAACAGAGAATAGGCAATAGCATGACATGCAGCACGTCAGTCCTAATCCAGACTATACCTTCCTGAAGAGGCCACATTCATTGAATGGCCAATGGGTTTTTTTGCAGAGGAGTGAACAGCCAGTAAACCAACACTTTTTGTTTTCTGTTTGGTTTAATGTTGTTCTTGTCAATATGATAAATAAACCTTGTTTCATTGAATTTTTTGTATCTGAGATAGTTCGTTGACTGAATTACCTAGTCGTCTGTAAAGATGGATTGATTCTAAATTGAATAAGTGAAACCTCCTTCAGAATAATTTCTCACATAAGGTGCATTAATGATCACAGAAGTGTGTGGTTTATGGTCAATCCAAATGTAGCCAGTACTACATTTAAGCGGTTCTCACAGGTAAAGAATAAAGTTTGTCCTCTGTCCCTCTCGTGTATAATCTGTTAAGTGTTTTTGTTAATTTTTATCTCTTTGCTATAAACCTAAAGAAAACTGAAAAGAGAGAATAAAAAAAGTGCTTTGTGTCTTGTGCCATTAGATGAACCTGGTCATTTGCAAAATGTTTTTCTGTAGGTTTGTCTGCAACATTGATTTGAGTGAACGTTATTATTAATGCAACAGACTTCATGCACCCTGGCTATTATTTCAACAGGTGTATTATGTGAACTGCTTTTGGAAGCTATCTTCATTTGGGCAAGAGTACTCACTTTGTCTGGCCACTCTCTTTGTCAACTCAGGATGAATATATAAGCCATTGGGCTTAGCAGTTGTCATTTTAGAACATTGTGATAAAGTATACATCTGATGTGTAGCAAATATGTGACCACACATTTGAACATCAAAAAAACCTCTCCTGTATATTGATAGTAAAGGTGCACTAGTTTATAATTCTATTTCTATAATTACAAAGAAAACATTACTCATATAATCTTCCAATGATCCTTTTTTAAAATTCATTCACATAAATATAGAAATGCTAAAAATCACAACACAAAAAAGCTCCATTTTCTGAGATTAGACTATCACAACTCCTGAAGCTGCATCTCCAAATTTCTTATTGAGTCACTGTAGGCAATTTAGGATTTCTAGACCCCACTCATGATACATTAAAAGAAAGAACTATCATTGTTCATCATTGTTCAAGATAGAATGATTTTCATTGCTGTATGATATAAATAAATCTTAACTTTGCCTCAACCTGCCCCTGGATCTTGGTTATGTGTGCAACCAACATATCAACCTCCATTTCCAATGTTTCCAAGCTGTAAATTGGAGTTTCTTTCCTGGAAAACTTATTTCATTCCAAAAACTGATTATTAACGAGAATAAACATGAACATATGATGCAATTTTAAAAGTATGTAAAATCAAATTATCTTTAAAAATAAGCTCTAAATATTCCTTCAGGGGAATTCTTCCATATGAAAGAGACTAGTACAGACTTCTTAAACTAAGATCAGTAAAATCTAGACTTAGTCTAGGTTAAGTCTCCCTGTGGCAAACAGGCAGTTTTCATTTTTCCAAAGATATTTGAACTACTTCCAAAATTTGTGTTATTTGTCTCAAAAATTTCCATTGACAATTTATAACTGCAGAAGTCTTTGAATGATAAGTTATGTGAAAAAGGGCAGTTTCCATGGCAATTCCTTAAGTGTCTCTTGCTCTTCCATTTCCAATAGTTTCATGGCTGAGCTCTGGGGAATGAAGGGAACTGGTAGACTGCAACTATCTACAAACCCATCAGAGCCCAGACCAGGATTAACCATGTGGTATTGTCAGGGAATTAGCACAGTGTTGAGTTCTCACTGGTTCCCTGAAGTCTGTTGTAATGCTGGGTTATTACCAAAGGCACTAAAGGTTACAAATGTGTAGGTCACAAGTTATAAATTAGAAGCCATCCATCTACCAGAATATTTTATTATTAAATACTTCATGTTTTTAAACTGCATGTACCACTAATCACAGGACCCACTGCTGTCATAATGTCACCTTTCAAAAAACCTTAATTTAGAAATGCAAAGAAGATATGGCACACATATTATAAACTCCTGCTAGGGCAGGAGTCCCCCATGTTTATAGATACCAGAATACTTTTCCTGCAACAAGAAATGGTCACCAGCAATTAAGCCACTGGATTATTCCAGTTTTAGGTCTTATGGACTCTCTCAACTGTCTCAACGTTAATCATAATTTTGACTTTTGCAAAATATGTTTTATGAATTTCAAATATATTAAGAAAATAGCTATTTACTCTTTCTTACTGATAAATAGAAATGGTATTTTTATCAAATGAGCTTTCTTGAAATCACATTTTCCTTCCTTTGCTCTATCATTAGAGTAAAAGTGTATTAATAGATTTCCAAATATTGAACCATCTATTAGTCAGAATGCCATCAACTACTCTGTAGAAATAAAACTCCACATATCTCTATGATTCATGGATTTCTCAAATTTACACATAATGGCATTTTAGTTTGGATAATTCTCTGTTGTAGGAGGCTGTCCTGTGCATTATAGGATGCTAAACAGCATCCTTAACATCTATCTATTAGATTCCACTAGCATACTCCCAGACAAGTTTTATAAAAACCAGAAATATTTCCAGATAATGCAGTTGAGAACCATAGTTTTTACAACAGTGAGATATTTTTTCACTTACAGTACATATCCATCAAAAATCAGTTGGAGGCTTTCTTATATGTCCCTCTCTCTGGGATGCAGGCTGATAGAGCTGCTATCATCTGAAGATTTGCTAGATACAGTGGCAGAAGGAAAAAGAAAAGGTGTGCAAATTGCACACCAATCCTCAACACTGCTGCCCAGAAGTCACATGTCAGTTCCATACATGTGGAATTTCACCCAAACAAATCCCCTAGGAATATCTGAATTCAATGGGAGCTGGAAATGTACCATGTGCCTGAAAGGGAGTCACTTAGGTTGGTGATCTGACATATTAACTTCACAATGATCTTTTAGAATTTGTTTTTGAAGTATGGATTCTAACTCAGGCATATTTTCTCTGTGAATGCAAACACCACACTGCACGTCTAAAATCCTCTCATCTAGTCTGCTTTGTTGTTCACGCCTTTAGACTTACAGAGTGGTTGTATTGGGTTGATGTATTGTTTATGGTTTTTTCACTCTCTATAGAAATTACTTTTTTCTTCAGTTAACCATTTATACCTGTGCAATCCACAGTAGATTTCAATATTTGCAGTTTTGTGTATTAAATAATGTGTGCAACAAATATGAAGAACAAACAAACCATCAAAAAATTTAAGAGAGAATTGAAATCTATATTTAATGGAATAATTTCCTGCTTTACTATGTGAAGTTCAAATAGACAGGTTGAGGGTGTAGAATATACTTCTCCCAACCCTCTGTAACCATAATCCTCTTCCCACTCATTTCCTACTGAGGGCTCCTTATCTCTTCTATTCTCCTTGGATAAGTTACTATAAGTTATGCCATGGTAGAAAAGCTAACCTACTATTAAAAAGTACAGCAAAAGATAATCATATAAGGTTTTGGTCATACACAGTGGTGCAAAACAAAATATATAAAGTAAAATTGCCTTTCACAGTATTTTGAGGCTGTAAGCTAGACATTTGGACAGACAACTAACATTGCCTGAGTGGTTATCCTGCATATTAGGTTGGCAGACAAGTGGTACAAGAGCACCTGCCTAGCAAGCATGAGGCCCTGAGTTCAAACCCCAGTGCCAAACAAACAAACTCATGTAAAAGCTTTAGGTATCTTCTTCAGTGATCCTCTAGATAAACACAAAGATGTAATATTATCACAATTTTATAAATAAATCAAAGTTTCACAGGCAGCACAGGACAAATTTTGTAACCAAACCTAGTCCAACATGTTCAGCTTTCTCATATTTTCTCTCTAGTTATTAATAGGTACTATAGTGCATCTGGATGCATTCCTAATAATTTTACAATATAAAAAGAATTCAGCAGAAATATGTCCGTGAAGAAATAACCATTATAAAAATCTAGTGTATGGCACTCTATGCACATTTTAAAAAATGAAATAGGACTCATTTCCCTTATTCTAAAACATAATAGGTATACAATTTTCTACTTTGAGGATATGCCATAGTAATTTAACACAACCCTTATTATTTTTGCACATCAGGATTGGTTCTAGAGGGTTAGTGATTAAAAATTATCCTATATTGACTTCCTTGTATATATACTTTTATGCCTAATTCTTACTGTTTTCCTAAGATAAACTTCAGAAAAGAAGATAAGTAATTTTAAGCTTTTCATACATAATCTCAAATTGTTTTACAAAAAGTTTACTAAATTATACTATTAGCAATAGTGCCTGAGAAAACTCCTATATAGGGACAGAAAATTCTACCTTCCAAGAACTTTGAAAATGTTTATCATGTTTCAACTTTGAGTGTTTATAAATTTAAACTTTTTTCTTTTTTTTTTTTGTCATCACATTTATTTCAATGTGAGTTGCCAGTTTCCTGCCAATTCTTCTACTATGAAAGACTTTCCTCCCTATGCCTTTACTATAGCATTCTGTTCACACAAGTTATTTTTTCTCAATACATCATTTTTTTTGCCTTCTAGTATTACAGTTGATTAATACTTTCAAAATTGCAGTTGTGGATCTGAGTTTATTTCATTTAACCTCCTAGTTTTAAAGATTGCTTGACTGTAATATTTGGAGCCAGACATTTTGGATTTAAAGCCAAGCTCAGAACTTGTGCTAACCAAGGGACCTTGAGCAAATCACTTTATTCCTCAGGATTAATTTATTTTTTTTTCTGTAATGTATGTATAACAATTTTTACCTTATGACATTTATGTGCCTAGTACCTGGCATAAGTGTGTGATAAGTACTCAACTAAAGCTGGTTGTTTGTTTGCATTGTTTTAGTATTAAATGTGATGACACTAAGCTCCAGAAAGGCAAAGAAATCTGCTAATTAAACTTTATCAGGGATCCATGCCACATCTGTGAATCCTTTGTGCTCTCCTAAGGGAAAGATTCTAATGAAGTAAATAAATATTAGAGCATGATTTTTAAAGGAGAGAGGCTCCATACCATGTCTGTCTTAGGCCTGTGTGTAAGCTCAATTTGTAGATAGAACTCTAATATCTTAGTACCTAGCAAAGAGTTTCTAAGTTTTAAAGAAACCACATATGAAAATGGCAGTTTGAGAAATTTAGAGACACTCAAATGAAAATGAAAAAAAGAGAACAGAATTTCAAAAATTAAGATTGCCAGAAATAAGAAAATATACTTGATTTATTTTCTGGGATAAATTGTATTATTTCATGCAAATTATATAATTCCTCCTAAATTATCTATCAGTTGATTGATCTGTATATTGATCTACTCATTTATCAAGATATAGATATAAATGTCTGTAGATATAAACAAATATATATTTCTCAAGTACATTTTCATGCTCACAATTGATAAAGAGATCTGGTGTCCACTTTCACCTCTAAAACAGGACCTACTTTTAACTATTTTCCATTTTATTTTAAAATAGATTCTGCATATGACTATCACATTTATTTTTTGATATTATAAAGGACCATGGGTAGATTTAATATGCCAACTAAAAAGAGAAAGTTACTGTTTTGTTCTAGTAGAATATCCAAACTATTTGAAGGGTAATGAAGTCATGATGGCAGTCAATATCATTCATCTTCCATGGATTTTAAATCTTTGCTAAGAAAGCATGTACCAGTAAGAGGAAAGAGATTATTGGCTATTTAGATAATTGAAGTCAAATTTAATGGATTCCACTATTAACCAAACTTGAAAGATTTCTTAAACTGTTACTCTAAAATGAACAAAAAATAAATCAAATATTTGTTTGTGAGACTTAGGTAGCTCAAGTGAATGAATGTTCCTTAAAAGAATTTTATCTCTTATTTTATTGTACCTAAGTCTTAGAGAAAGAATGACAAATGGAGACTTTTGTCCTGCAGTAGCTAACAGTAGTGAAAATATTAAGGAAAAAAAAAGCACACAAAATATGCAAAACAAGTTGTTATCAGCATTAGTACAGAAACCAACAAAAGGCTGAAATGAGGATCTAGGGAATCCTACTTTAAATAGGATGCCAAGAGGAATGGAAGAAAGGTCAATGAAACCCGGACAATGACCCAAGAGGAGAAGAGAGTTCATCTGCATAGGGCTACACAGGCAGACAAGCCACACCTCACCAGCCTTCAGCAAGGGAGGACTTGGATCTCATGTCAACTGCAGTGGAAAGGACTTGAAGGACTTTAATGTGACATCATACACAGATATTCCCACAGTAGGAAGAAACAGGACTTCAATGGAATATTAAGTGGGAGGTTTTTCCCAAGGGAAAAATGAATCCCTGACATAAAAGGGTAAAGTGTAGCACTTTCCTAATTTAGTTCTAAACTACAGAAACTGAACTAGATTGCACATCTATGAGTCGTGTACATTAAGTCAAATTATACTCAAATTACAATCAGTGCTTTTTGTTTTGTTTTGTGAGTCAGGGTCTTGCTATGCAGCTCAGGCTGACCTTCTGCCTCAGTGTCCCAAGTGCTGGGATAATACATATGCATCACTATGCCTGACTCAGTGCTTTTTTTAATGGGCATAGATGGATGCCTCTAATTCAAATTAAGAATTGGAGAGATTAGGAAATGCAGAAAAAAGACAGTCAGTGAAAAAATGAAGGGAACTTGTGATATTATATATAGCTGGAGAGTCTGAAAGTTAAAACAGGATATGGAAGATAAAATAATGAATAAAACAGAAATGTTGGGTGGAGTAACCTGAAAGCTATAGGAAAGATGAAAGTGCATTTTGTTTGGTCTCACATCAAAAGACATAAAGCTGGGAATCTGGAGTAAGGAGGACTATAGTTATACATCAGTTATTAAAAATTCACAAAGGAGAAATTCTTTTTCAGTACACAAAAAAAAGAACTGCACCCTATGTATGTTTTTCATTGTTATTTTGCCACTAAATTGGGGAAAGGAAGAAACTAAGCAGGCCGTTCTTTTACTGAAGTAATGTGATGTGAATCAGTGAAGCCTAAGCATGCTTGATTTCATCAAGAAGCATTCTCAAGTAGAAGGCTGCAGTGGACAATCTCATTCAGGGTCTGCTGGGTGTCTGTGCCTTGGCCTCCCGATGCTTCAGTGAAGTGAAGATGAAGAAGCAGAGCATGAACAAAATGGTAGCTGACTGAGTGGGTTACCATTATTTTTTGAGAAACAACAAAATGAAACCAAATGAAATTCTGGGATTTGTTTTCAGTGTGACTTTAATGTCTAAACTTCTATTTTAGAAATTTTCAAATATATGGAAAATCATGAACTCTATGTAATTATCACCCAACTTCATCAATTGTCAGTCTCCCATTCTTTTGTCATTTATACTTCCACCCCACTTTCCATTCCCTCTTGATTACTGGTAGTTTTTGGTAAGGTGAAACTTTAAAGTAGGTTTTCAACAAAGGAATATAATTACACGAATAATTATTATATACTGTTATTATTATGCATGATTATTCTGTACTATTAGTTTATTTGTGACTAATATTAACTTGATGGATTTGATAATAGTAGAGATAAAACAGACAAGCTCTCTTTTGTCTTGATGTGTTTCATCCTGGCTGTACTTGAAGCCAATCCAATCAAAAAAAGTTCATGAGATCCCATCTTAACCAATAAAAGATAGTATGGGGCATGCACCTGTCATTCCAGCTACGTAGGAAGTGTAAATAGGAAGATCATGGTCCAGGCCAACCCTGGCATAAATGCAAGATCTTATTTAAAAATGTAGAGTCCATCTTAAAAATAACCAAAGCAAAAAAGGCTGGGGGGCATGACTCAAGCAGTAGAGTGCCTTCTTATCAGGAGCAAGGCCCTGCGTTCAAACCCCAATACCAACAAAACAACAACAAAAAAAGTAAAAAACAGCAACAAAGAAACACTTCAGCCAATATTTACTGTGTCAGGCACCATTTATTTGGCTTTTAACACTAAAGATTCAGAAGTGACAAAACTAACTGAAATTAACATTCCTGTGAGGTGATACACAACAAAAAAGGTAAATAATTGAAATTTGCAATAGGAAGCACTATGTTAGGTGCTAAAGAAAATAATAAATCCAAAAAAAGAGAACTATGAGCTGTATGTGTATCAGGACAAGAATAGAAAGTGAGGGATGAGAGTTGATGTAGGATGAAAGGTAGGCGGGTGGTCATAAAGGACCTCAATTTGGGAGACAAATTTGGAATCAAGACCAAAAAAGGTGGCCATGCAAATACTAAGGAGAAAGGGATTCCAGATGGGGTTAGGGAGAGGGCACTAAACACAAAGCCCTGTGGCAGGCTTTGCTTGCTGCTCTATGAGGAAGCCCTTGTGTCCAGAGCCCAGTGAACAGGGACAGAAGGGTGAGGGCTTAGAAGTGTCCAGAAAGTTATGGAAAGTCTCATAAGTATTACATTGACTTTTTATTCTGAGTGACATAGGAACTTCAAGAGATGGGATTTAAAAAAAGCTTGATAGGATCTGACTCACAGTTTAACCAATTCACCAGTCTGGCTAAGGAGAAGGGAAAAAGCAAGGAGTCTAATTAGGTTACTGCTATAGGTCCCATCAGCTATGAGGGTAGCTTGAACCTGCATGTTGGCAAAGTGAGTAGAGTAGTAAAGAGGGTTCCATATTAAGAGTTTCTCTGAACTCCTGAAAACAGAGCATCTGAAACGGAGGTCACTTGAGGAGAGTGGAGTATAGGGGAACACCAGTAGTTGCTAACTATGAGTAACACACATGCAATCTGTAAGTGGTCAGTAGAGATTCACCCCTTTCTTTTCCTCTCCCAGCCTACTTCGCCTTATCTTTCCTTCATCTTGGTGTCTCTCTATCTCACATTTTCATTGCGTTGTTGTCTAGGGTATGAAATCTTACCAGGGAGATGCCCAATCATAATTTGCAGAGAAAGGTAAAAGTACTTCTCCATGTCTTTGTTTTTTGGTGTCACCTTATGTTGTGCGATTCTTTAGGTTTTGTCTAAAACTACCTAAAATTGTAAAATTGGAAGACACCATAAAGAATATCTTGTTTGCCTTTTCACTTTATAGATAGGAACACTTGGCTCAAATAAGTTAATGACTCACCTACAGAACAGGAAAGAGGAGAAATAAATTGCATGGCTTTCTCAAAAGGAAGGAGTAAAGATATGGCCAGGAGAGGAGCAATTATGGGAGTAAATGATATGCCCTGAAATCCAAAAAAAGAAAGCAAATAACAGAGCACAAACACACACACACACAAAAAGAAAAAAAATGACACACATACCCTGAGCAGATAAGTGCTAGCAGAGGCAATATTTTTGAAAAGATGGCAAAATAAACAATTCATTTTGAAAAGCTTTTAACAGCATTTCAATTCAATAGTTTTTCAAATTTATGAAAAATTAAAATAGGACACACAATTTTGTCCTATTGGCCTGTTTAGAAACCAATAAAAATAGTTTCTAAAATAACATTATTGAATCTTCATTTTGTTTGCAATTTCAGATTTGCATAAATCTAATTAACTTAAACAAACTAATTTGAAGCAAAAATTAAAAAATAAAAATAAAAGTAAACCCCAAAACTGAAAGCATTCTTCCAATGTAGGTTTATATCTCATTTAAAGATCTTTGATTTTGTTTCCATTTTTCAAAGTTAAGTGACAGCTTCAACGCTATAACAAAACTCTATGTGATAATTTTACTATTTTCTTGGGTAGTTTGGATTTTTCTGCACATTTTACATTAATGAACACATAAGTACAAGGTTATAAACATGTTTTTCTTAATAGTCTATGTAAATGAAAAGGCTTATTTATATTAGACAGGTGCTATGTATACCTAACTAGAGTCTTTAGAATGATGCAAAAAAATAGTTCTAAGCTATTTCATTATTTAATGCTAAGACAAATACAAAAAAAAAAAAAATTTTTTTACCTGGTTTATTTACCTAACTGGATGGATATAATAATCAAATGAGATACTGAAAGCTCCCTGACAAACTGTCAAACTATTGCTACGCTCATTCAGAAACCTTGGTCAACGTTTTCTTCTCTGAGGAGAAAAGGGTGTATTGTAGACTCAATCAAAGAAAGAAGTTGGTGTTTCTATGTTCTTTAAATAAAATCTGTGTCTCTATGCTTGACATTTTAAAAAAATAGGCCACATCCTGTGTGCTAGAATAGAAATATGGTTTTTCTTCAATTCCTGAACTCATTCCACTACAATATTACTTTGCTATTACACAGGTATTTTGGTAGAGCCCTTCTCTCTAAAAACCTGGACTGGTGGTCTGAGGACTTAGCGCTGGGGGACATGGTTGCTTGGGAAAGGAGAGCTATTCAGCTGAGAACTGGCAACAATTGACACCTCCTGGATTCATCCATTGTAATTCAATTATACTTTATTGAATTCCAATGGAGAAAATCCATAGGAGACAAAGCTCTGAGCATCTATACAGTAGGACTTCCTTCCAAACACATGGGAAACCAATTTAAAAACTTTGTTTCCAAAATAGCCCTGTAAATGAAGGCTATCAAGGGACAGCTATAATTATGTTCTTTCTCATCATGTGAATCCACACATGCTTTCAGAGTGACACATTTAACTATCTCCAAGTCAAGTCAACATCCTCCAAAAGCAAAGCTGACATGGCTTTATGTTATGAATCATTCTGGAAAAGTCCTTTTTCTGTTACTGGCCATTTCAGAACACCCCTTAAGTTTCATCTGAACATCAAAAGTTGTTTGTTATTAAAACTTATCTCTTATATTCTATTATACTCTTATCTTTACTCAACTATGTGTGTAAGTCTCTACATTCATTGTTATTAATCACCTGGATGATTTATTATTAAGAGGTCTAGAAAGATGACCAAATAACCTCCCCAGATTAGTGAGCATCCACCATATTTCTTGGGCACTTTGTTAGGTGCTGTAGGACATTGAAAAGCACTAGAAATATAGGTCTTATTTTTAAAATGCTTTATGACTCGCTGGAAGATTAGAATAAAAAATGTAGGCAATTCAATATAAGAATCATACTAAGTATTGTCAAAATCAGGGAGAAAAAAGTGTGTTGTAATGAGTCCCATTTACCAACTCAGAATCTCCAGGTATAGAGTCTAAGAATATGTATTTTTTAGGCTCCCAAGAGGATTCTGGGATAATCAGGTTTGAAATCCACCAATGTCTAGACCTTCTACTCTCTCTCCTTGCAGCTCCTCATCAGAGTGACAAACTTAGCGCTCTCATAGTTTACACAGAAAGCTCTTTCGTACCCCACCCATGGCTTTTTCCCAGGCCTTATGTGCTCAAAATAGCGTTCTGGTGTGACATAGTTGATTACCATTCTTTTTCCTGTCTTCCTCAACTTCTTATAATGGCTCCAAATTCTTTATTCAACCCTCAAATATTGAAGTTTCCTCTCTTATGTTACTCTATGTCCCTTCCTGGCCAACACCACTCTTTCCTACCACTTCACTCTTTTATGCCCTGGATGATCCCTTAATTTACATGCTCAACTCTCACTTCCTCAACCTCTCCAACTCAGTTTCTCTCAAGGTTTACAGATACAAAATATTCAAAATCAAACTCCTTTTGTCCCTATCCCTTCATCAAAGGAATAGTCATCCTTCACTAACTGTAGGAAAACTGTGGGAATAAGTCAGGACAGGGACAGAACAATGGGAAGGGACACCCACAGACTCAAGCTAGAAGCTAATTTCTGCCAGTCCTCCCTAACCCTGAGTCCACTTGTTTACTGAGACATATTGACTTTATCTAAGAGATCTGTGATGGCCCTTACTCTCCTCACCTCCTACACTAGCCATGTTATCGGCAGATTTCGATTTCTGTTACTCTCCTGAGTTGGAGGAAGCTCATCTCTGACTCAATTGTGTGCTATTTTTTACCTCATTAGATATGAACTCTTTTCGTACTCTTTTCTTAAGTTGATAATCTAAAATTTAGAGACCTTGTACACTTTTGGAAGATCTGAATCATGCTTTTATTTTAATTTGACTTTCATCATTTATGAAGTTATCTAAAACTTAGAAGGCTAGTTTTAAAGAGTGACGTAAGAAGAAACTCCGAGGGGGTGACTCTGGCATAACTCTTTGTTAGTAAGAAAAGTAACAACTGAAGAAGGATATTTACATTGTGTTTACATACATTTCAAAGTGAAAATTCTTCAGTGTCTGTAACATCTAGTTTCTTTCTGTGATCTGTTCTGATGCCTGCCTAGCTAATAAGATATTCTTGCTAATATTAGCATCTTTTATTCTTGTTTAGTTTGAAAACACCATTTCTTCTATTATAAAAATATTATTTCATATTTTAACTTTCTAGCAATTTTTACTGAGCTAACTCTCTCATATTGTGCTGTAAGTAACAATTGAATTTTTCAAATGTTTTTCCTCTCCTTTCTCATAATTTTTGAAAGGGATCTTGTTTCTCAATTTGGATTCTATTTTTCCTCTAAAGAGCAATGATGCTTTAGGCATCTTTCCTCTTTTTAATTTTGGTAGATATGAAGAAATTTCTACACATTTATGAGGATGATAATACAAACACTCATGAAAAATTTCTTACATAGCAGACTTTTCACATTTAACCCTCTGTTATAGTCTTCCTTCTGCATCTCATAATCAGAGGAAATGGATAAGATGAACTAAATTGTCACAGTAATCAGAAGTCATTTCCCAACAATCCATCTCAATATCATTTGCAAGTCTCCACAAATGACAACAGTCACTGTTTGCTCAAGATGCAAGTAATGTAAATTATGCACGCAATTTCTTTACAACTTGTCAGCAACTTTACCTTTATTCTAAAGGAATGCCAGCTGCTGTGGCACTTTAAGAGGGTGAGGAACAAGGAGCACAAGGCTGCTAGTTTGTTTGTCCTTTCTGTTCGGGTGTCCCCATGACTCTGCTGAGACAGAACTGACAAATACTACAATTGTCTCCTGTTAGTTTACTGGAGAAGCCCTGCCTGGGTTCCTTGAAAACCTCACAGATTGCATATGAAATCCTGAAAAAAAATCCTTTTGAAGTGATATAAGAACCATCTAGTGTGTGGAAGAAAATGAGAAAGTCAAGATTAGGAGTTGGACGTGGGGTTTTGTTTTCTTTTATTTGCAAGATTGGCATTTGTATTTTGAAATAAAGAGGTACTATTCAGCAAAACTTGCAAAGGCAGGGTGCTACTGATGAGGGCATAATTGAAACACCTGAAACTCATAATTACTGTAATAACTTAGGGAAAAATGTTTGAACTAACATTTTAATTTTTTATTTTTGAAGAAAGCAGCATGAGAGTTTAACTACAAAGAAATATGCAAGTACGTGTGCACACATGAGCACACACACACACACACACACGTGATGTGCTAGAGACGATTTGCCATGGCTTGCGGGAGCTATTTGTGCAAATCCTTTCCCAACTCCAATTCAGTGTCTTCAAGTTGATAACTTGAAATCTATCACGTGGGCATATGAACCATACAAAGTCAGCAAATGCTGCAGTTTGCTTATTTGTTTGTTTTTCATAGAGCCACTTATTAAATATTAAGCAACACACCATTGCCAGAACAGGCACTTTTCCTCAAGTTTTTATGACTGTTGCAGGCCTGTTCATGTTTATCTGAAATATCATTGCAGAGTCACTTAATTAAGTCTTGATTTCTTAACAGGTTCATTTCCAATTTCTCTCCTAGAGGATGACAGCATGCAACAGTTAAAAGTACCTGGGGCTTTGCATTCAAAAGTGCTGTCAATCCTGCTCTGTCCCTGTGGTTTTATTGACCTTGGGAAAGTCACCAAAGTTCTCTGAACCATAAGTCCTTTCTCTCTGACATGGGGTAGTGATCCATCAAGGAGAAGAAATGTCATAATGTGAGTAAAGCACACAGCCGTGTTTGACAGAGACCCAGGCTGCTTTACCTTCCCCAGTATTAAAGACTTGTATATAGACTGGTTGGATGTTGAAATGTCCTCGTGTTTTATTTCTTATTTTCATATAACCAAAACCTACAAGCATGAGATCTAAAAAATGGAAAAACAAAAATTCAATGTCTTTATCTCATAGAGAAGGTCACTGACAGTAAGTGAGTTATTCAAGACTAGATGTCCTAAATCCAAATAGAGTTCAGTCAGACCTCTCTTTATCCTCCCAAGGTTCAATCTCCTAGTCTCCAGGTAACACAGGTAACTACTTCTTCTCCTTGTTCCCTCTTTCCATACTTCTTTTTTCTTTACCTTTCCTCCTCCACTCTGTCAGTTCAACTTAAATTTGATTTGGGTTTTCTTAATTTGCTCCGGTGCCTTGGGGAAAGTAGATTTCTTGACTAAAATTTAGACCCTCTGCAAGAGCACTTCTTACTTCAGTGGTGAAACTTCTACAATGAAAGACAATAATGCAAATGCTGAGTGAACTAAGGAGATGTGAGTAGGTCAGATGACCCACAGAAGATGATCTAGCTTGGAAATAGGTCATCATTTAGTGGGCAAATGACTAATTAGGAAAGGCAAGAAGGAAAATCCTGTTTTCTGAGAGCCTATTATATGCCAAATTCTCCACTACCAATTTCATGATTACATATATTTTTCACAATATATTTTACCAATGAGGAAATTGAGGTTTAGGGGCATTAAGCTGTCTTGCTCAAAGTAACATAGTCAGTGTGGAGTTAGAGTTCAAACCCAAGTTGTCTTTCCTTGCCTTTTTCTCAAAGCTGAATTGGTCAGGTAAGAGTAACAGCTTCTATCCTATTTATTTCCTATACTCTGATTTGAAATTGAGCTTCATAAGAAATATGACCAGTTAATTCAGTGCCTTTAAGTAGATACATTTTAAGAAGTTCTAGAAATTATTTTTAGTTTCTACTTCTAAGGAATGTTATTATTTTAAGAAATTGTACAAGCCATCCAAGGATCCCTACTTTAGATAACACATACTAATTTATACATTGTACTCTGTTGAATTTTAAATTGTTAATGAGGTAGGTAACAACAAGAAGGACTCTGAGAGTACCATTCAGTGGTTGAAAGGACAGAGGAAAATAAAGTGAAAGGTATAGACAACACACTGTACTCACTTCAAATTTTACCGAGGTAACATTTGTCTCCAAAGGCAAGAGTCCTCACATATGCCTCATTCATGTCTATCTGGTTGGGTGTAGGAAGTAATGTAGATGAAATGTTATGGCAAAGCTTAAGCTTCTGAAAATAAAATACCACAATTCAGGCTGGGATGCAGAAGTCAGAACTGGGATGACCTAGTATGAGATCAGAAATGTAGATCCATAAAGGACAGCTGTCAACAGTGGAACTGATTTATGCCCACTTGGCATAGACAGCAATTCTACTTGTGTTTTGGTCTTATCAGTCCTATGAAGTAAGTCCTCCTTTGGTCTACTGATACATGATGAATTCAGAGGATTTAGAAATCACCTAGGAGGACCTTCCATGTGCATGATCTTACTCTCATGGATTTTTTTTTTTTCCCAGTACTGGGGATTGAACCCAGAGTCTTGCACAAGCTAAGCAAACATTTTGTCATTGAGCTACGTACTCAGCCTTTGTAGATTGACAATACATGATAAACTACTTTCAAGGAAAGAAATCATCCAGGGAGGATTTACCATATGTAAGGTCTAATCCTGAGACTTGTTTATGAAAAGGAAATACTAGTGAAAAAGAAAGCACATTTTTTAACTTTATGTACTGAAAGGTACATGAGGCCTTTACTTTGAATAGAGCTCATTAGAACATGATAGCTCGTTTTATATCAAGATAGTTGACTCAGAATATGCAGCTTCATGAGGTGAAAGCCAGTAACAGATATTATAACAATGATAATGGAAACTAGCATTCATTGTGTAATCTGGTACATGATATATGTTGGCTTTGATGATGAGCCAACTTGTTGGATGTGGGTGATTACAGTGACAGTGATGTTGGTGGTGAAGATAATGATGACGGTGGTAGTGATGGTGAGTGAGGATATAGTAGTGGTTGGATGATGATGGAGATGACAGAAAGAGGATGATTATGACAGCCATGGTGTTGATAATGATGATGATAAGGGAGGTGATAATGATGATTATGGTGGTAGTGATAAAGGTGGTGTTGGTGATAATGGCAGTGATGATGTGCCAGGCACCTTGCTAAGCACTTTACATACATCATTTCAGCCAATGCTTAGTGGCTCTATACATCTAATGTCATCACAATTTTTCATCTCATTAAGTTGACTAGTGCCACACAACTAGGAATGGTGAAGTCAGGATTGCTAAAGCCCTGTCTTTTTGGCACTGGAATATACATAAAGGCTTTCCTTAAAGCACCTGTTTTAATTGATTAGTCAAGACTAAAGAAAAACCAAAAGTACAAATTTTCTGTATTTTGCTTTTCTTCACTTAGAATGGGATAATCAGTCCATTCTCTATGATAATTATACATGTATGCACATACATATAACTATCTCCAAGTAGAGCAGCATACTTTTGACAGTGACTGAAATTGCATTAATTTGACATAAATAGTCAAACAGATATAAGTTGTTTCTGATGAAAATTGTCATGTGGACTGTGAGACAGGAAAAGTAAGTTCTCATAGATCCAGGCTCTGCAAACATTAACAACATCTGCCCACCCAAAAGCAATCTACACATATACCCAATTGTCAATACATAACATATCCATTAGGTAGTCCACATGCTCACAAACCAGCAACGGTGGATCTTTACCCATTAGGATCAACAATTGACTTAATTAAGAAGGAGAAGTTTTTATATTTGCAAAATGTAGTAATCATTACTCTCATGCAGAACTTGTTTTCCCATTGTCAAGTAAGATATATAAGGTATTTCTTTTTGATTTCATAGAAGTACAATACCATATCTATAGTAAATATGCACTTAACTGACAAGCATACTTAAACTTTTTTGCTAATAGACATGTGTCAGGATATAAGGAGATATTCCATGGAAATATTTAATTTGAAAAAGACAGTAGCTTATAAGTAATCAATTGCATATGCTAGGTAAGCATTCTATCATTGAGCTACATCCCCAGCCTTTGTGAATTGTTAATACACGATGAATTACTTTGAGGGGAGGAAATCATCCAGGGAGGACCTTCCATATTCAAGGTCTGATCCTGAGCCTTGTTTATGGAAAGGAAATAATAGTGAGGAAAAAACATGCTATGTTCATTTTACATTATGCACTAGAAAGGTATTTATGTGTAATCTAAGTGTCAGTGTTTCGGAAAGGATGTAATTTCTGCTTTTTGCCCCTCAGAGGCATATACTATGGATCCAATAATGAATCAATATATGTGGTTCATGGTTAGTTAAATGGTAGTTGGTGAACTTCCTAATTTGATCAATAAAGTAGCTCTGTGAACTAGACTGATTGAAAACTACATAAACTACATTTAATAAGGCATCAATAGTGTTTTTTTTTACCCCAAATGTCTTTGAATGAGAAGTAAATCTCATAGAGTTACATGCAGAAATTTCACTTCCTACTTGTTAATAACAGTGTCAATAATAAGAAATAATATTTAGTTAATATAAACAAGGTGCTGGCATTGTACTAAGCACTACACATGGATTCTCCTTTGAACTTCATGATGAAATTATGAGATGGTCTGGAAATTGAGGCACAGAAATGTTTGATGATTTGCCTTTAGTCAGACAGCTCAAAAATGACAGAGGATGTATTTTAACCCAGACAAAGAGAGTCTACTTTTAAAACTGAGACTTGGGTGGGTATATAATAGTAGAAAACAAAACAATAACACTATATACCAACCTAATCAACTACTAAATTTTGATTTCCATGTTATTAAGGAATAAGATATGGTGTTAATCAATTAGCATACACTGCCTTGGGTCACGATCAAGAAACTGACATTTATTAGTTTCCTGACCTTTGGCAAAATTATTTAGTTTATCCAGCTGTCACTTTTCTCAGTGGGTAAGTGATGATAATAGTACCTCAAAGAGTTATTGCAAGAATTTAAAAAATTAAAGTGCCTGACACTAACATGAGAGCCTTATTAGAGTTGTCTGTTACTATTGCAATGGCAGCACACTTTAAGTGTGATCTGTGCAAGTCTCACACTCACAGTGCTAGCAGGGAGTCCTTGAAGGATAGATAAATGGCAGGTGGAGAAAGCAGAAGGCCACGGCAAACAGGGAATCAAAGGCGCACCTGTAAGGAGACTCTGTGAGTAAGAGCAGGCAAGCTCAGCCTAACAAAAGGCCTCATGGAAGAATGAAATTGCATAAATTATTACATATAATTTATATTTTATGGTACAAAATAAGCTCATCATATCTCATTCTGAAAAGCATTCACAACCTTTATGTAAATGTTCTTATTTAAGTGTAAAAAACAAGTCTATGGTCTGGCCTACTAATGGTCTGGACTATACAACTCTTTGTAGCGCTCCTCTTTTGTCTAATTTCCCTTAATAATTTTTAGTTTTCCTTTAAGGTTCTATATGTTTCTTTAGTGAAGAATTCAAAGACAGATGTATATCCTCCACTGACTAGTTAAATGGATAATCCCGCAGTGGTTTCAGTATCATAACATAGCATCCACCATCAATGAAGCTATATTTATTCCTCATCTGTGACTCTCTCACACCCTCATATCCCCAGGTTCTGGGAGTCCTGCCTCTGAAAAGCATCTGGGATCTTTAGTCTCTCTTAAGATTTTCTTGCTTGAACTATTGTCTCCATATGCAACATACTTAGGTGCGCCTGTCCTGTCTGTAGTTTTCTCTGAAGATATTTGCTCAGAGCCCATGCAAAGTGAATTTCAGCCATATGATCACTCTGGCTATGACTAATGAGATCAGTGGCAAACTAAGGAAGCCAGTCCAACAATCCAGGCTTTGCTTACTGACTCAGGTTTGACCAAGGAGACCAATAATAGTATTTACAACTTTCTGTTTGGTGAGCTAAGGGCCTCTAAAGCAATACAGCTTGGAGGATAAGATGCCATATTGGATCATGGGCAAGAAAATGAAGCTGGCAAAGAACAGGAAAGAGAATCAAAGAAGGAGGCTATACAGCTCCTAAGAAGCAGGGAGAAGGTCATTGTTATTTATTGATGGATTCTTAGTCCCAGCTCCTGTGAGGCCCTGTATGATGGCACTATTTCCTTATGTTTGTGATACTGCACTTTATATCATGAATGGGTTTCCTGGGTTTCAATTGTTTTAATCAAACAGCCTCTAAAACAGCTTCTAAATGGTCTTCTTGCAATATCTCTTCTCTCCAAAAGAGTGATTTTCAACTTGGCTGCGTTGGAACCACCTTAGGAGATTAAAATACTCCTGCTGCTGTCTCCAGATATTCTGATCAAATTGGTCTAGAGGTGGCCTGCATTTTGATTAGCTAAAGTCTCCATAGGTGATTCTAAAATGCCACCATGATCAAGAACCATCACAAAACCAGCATTTTCCAGAAATTTCCAAATTATAATTGCCCAGGACTCAGTTCCTTCACCTTAAGCCACTCCACCAGCCTTATTTTTTTGAAGGCTTTTCTGAGAACTATTTGCCCAGGCTGGCTTTGAACCACAAAATTCCTATCTCTGCCTCCTGAGTAGCTAGGATTATAGGCATGAGCCATAATATTTGTTAGTGTCTGGCTAACAGATATTTTTAATACTTGTTAAAATATTCCTGGACTTCTCTAATTTGGTGTAAACTCCATATGTTGACTATCACTTCAAGCAATTACTGTCTTTAGGAATATTGGGAAACGCTGCTGTAATGCTGTAATCTACCCTTCACACTGCTGACAAAGTAATCTTTGTAAAGGATTTTTTTTTGCTGGCCAAAGAAACTTAAACGACTTCCCATTGCATCTCAGATAAAGCACAGATCACTCACAGCTTGCTCCAATCTACCTTGCAGTGCTCTCAAGCACACTGCAGTCCATCCAGACCACAGTGCACATGTCTGCATGTTTGTGTCACTCTTTGGGTCTCTAGGTTTGTAAAAGTCTGCCTTTATTTCACCTAGAAAACTGATACATTTGTAAAAGCTCAGTTCAAGTGTCACCTATTTTTTTTAATTGTCCTAACTCCCATTAAGGAGAATTTTTCTCCCTTTTCTGACTTTCCCCAGCACTTTGTACAGTATACTACTCCATCTGTATTATCCTAGTGGTAGACATATTTTGAGTTTCTGAAAGGATCCTGAGGCCAATTCCAATTGCCCTCTGTCTTATGTGTCTTTTATTTTTTTTTAACAATGGCATCATCTTTTTGTCTTATGTGTCTTATGCCCCTCAGTGCTTAATTCATTGCTCAACACAAAGAAGGAGCTCAATGAACATTATATGAATGAATGATAGATGAGTAAAGGTATATTTACTTTATGGCAGCACTTTAGAGGTAATAGGAGACATTTTGGAAAGTTGACTGGAGTTAGTTGCTATAACATTTTTGCTAATTTATTTTCATTTTTTTGTTTGGAATTGGCTGTCATTGGTGAGCTTTAATAAGTTTTTTTAAAGCAAGATCCTTTGCTTTTAATACCAAAAAATTAAAAAAAAAATAGGCAATCTAGATTCCATCATTTCTCTTTGTTGGAATAGCCTAGAACTTAAAAGTTGCTATACAAAAGCATTTGGGTTAAAGCCCACATATTAACCAATATAATGTAAGATGTCTTCCTCACTGTTTATCATTGCCAACACTGCACAATACATTCAAGAAAAGTGACTGCATAGCCAAAAGAAGAAGGAAAACAAACAAACAAAAAACCCTGAGTAAATGCAAAACGAAGACACCATTCCTAGAGGGAAAAATGAAAGGTAAAGGAGCAGCTAATTTGCTTATAAGAGACTATAAAGTAAAATCCCTTAAGTTCGCATCCTATAAAATTTTAGGTCTCACTAAATTTGTCTAAACTGACTTACTTTTCCACAGAAAGATATTTTTTACTGTCCAATGTTTGGATGCCAATTTTTGTAGCACAAACTGAAGCTAAATTTGCAGCCTGTTGGCACATAATTTATTTTAAAAGCTTAAATCGGAACTTTTCTATGCAAGGTAAAGCTTTTAAAATACAAAACAAGCAGGAGCAGTGAATAGTTGTTACTCGTTTCTTGTCTAACGTGAATGGTGTTTTTGGAGGGGACTGAGTGGGTTTCAGCCTGAGGCCCTGTCACAGCAGCAAATTTAGCTCTCTCTCCCCTACATTGTTCTCAAGAGAGAAGAAGCTGTTTGTACCATGCGGATGGCTCATGCCTGTAATCTTAGCTACTCAGGAGACAGAGATCAGGAGAATCACAGTTTGAAGCCAGCCAGGAGAGACCCAATCTCAAAAAAAGCCCATGAGAAAAAAGGTCTGGTGGGGTGGCTCAATGTGTAGGCCTTGAGTTCAAACTCCAGTACCACAAAAAAAAAAAAAAAAGCTGTTTGTGCAAGAGTTTTTTGAAAAACTTTTGGGGCAGAAAAGGCTTGATCCTTTTCCTAACTATCATAAAGGATCATGACAGACACTCCTACACCCAAAGAGGGATTAATAAAAGCACAACAAATTTATTTGATCACAGTTTTATGTAGGCATCTTTATATTGAAGACTCAAACATCCAGAGTGCACTATGCATGTCTATGTTTAGATTCAATGAATCTAAACAGCCATGTAGAAATAGGAGTGGACACCAAGGGTTTGATGCGAGGCTAAACAGACCAAGTAGGGAACACATTAAGGTCTGTCTGTCAGAGTCTTCTTGGCCTCTCTGCACATTTCCTTCTTCTGGGCATGAGGCAAAAACCTCTCCTGACATGGGGGTCTTATGATCTTCTATCAGGCAACAAAGGTCAACGAATTTCTTTTTGGTCAGCTCCTACACAGATAGATAATATAGTAATATAGTTATGCTTTATGGCTTGTTTTGGAGAAAAGGAGTTCTAATTTTATAATCTTCTTTGGGGAAGAGAAAGTCCAATTTCTACGACTTACATTTAGTGGTGGATGAGGGTTGGGATGGTTGAAGAAAGGGTGGCAGGAGACAGAAAGTAACAGAGATAATTTATTCTCAAGCCCTCACTTTGGGTATTGCTTTCTGAGCTCCCAACATGTCTTTTATGTCAGGGACAATGTTTCTGTGTCCATGCTTTCCACATTTTGCTCTTTCACTGAGGTATCAGGATCATCATGCATTTGAAATTAAGAATCCATGGGTAGGGTGAGGATTGGGTTAAATCTCCAACACTGGAAAAAAGATAAAGAAAATCTTGGATAGAGCAACTGAGACCAAATAAAAGTCTCCTGATACTTGTTCCGAAAACATATGCTGTTCACCACTCTAATAATTTGTCATTTAAATTCACAAATTAGGACTAGTGGACTGGCTCAAATGGTAAAGCGCTTGCCTCTCAAGCATGAGACCCTGAGTTCAAATCCCAGTGCCATCAAGAAAAAAAAAATAAACCTTAAACTCATGCAAAAGTCTAAAAAAATGAATTTACAAATTACTTTTCATCTGAATGCTCAAAACAGCTCATGGGTATCATCTTTTTCTTTGCAGTGCTCCTAAGAGCAAATTACACATCTTTCTTATTTAGTGGCAGGCTCTCCTTTGGACATCAAAAACTGTGCAGCAGGGAGCCAGGTAGTGGCAAGTTTACCTTTTAGGTCCTTGTCCTGTGGACTATAAATTTATCTTCAACCCTCCTTTAGGTGAGCACATGTTTTCCCAGTTCCTTCCATATCTGTGTGCTGAGTGGTCTAGCTACCTGGGAATCTTTGTCTGGCAGGTTTTTTGACTTGGGGGAGAAAAGGAGAAACACTTGCTATATTTATTAGCTCCTAGCTGAAGACAAAGACACTGAAGCAGAGAAGGGAAAAGTTGTTTGCACAAAGTTTCTCAGTATCGAATCTAGTTCCACAATAAGAAACTATTGATTTCTACCTATGCTACGTGCTCTGGTGTTTTGTATCTTCTTCTTTTCACATTATTATTATCTTTCATAATGGTCTTCAAATTGCGGATAAGCTAACTGGAGGTCAAAGAAAATTCCCATTAGAAAAAGTATGTAAATAATCAAATAACTGATTCTTTGACCCTGGAAAGAAGCAGAAACAGTCACGCTTACAAGTTTAAAAGAATTGTTCAGTTGGATGATTCTGAAAGCATGCAGCCTTGTTATTAACACTGAAAAGTTTAATTACATTTCATTATACTCTACTAGCTTCTCTTAATTGCTAAAAGGGGACTATGAACGTAAAAACAAAAATGCTTAATCTCTAGGAGCTGGGTTTTCCTCCCTGCTTTGTAATGTAAATGTGCCTGTGTGAATATTAAAATTCACACACTACATCCATCTCCCAGGCTTTTAAGGGAGGGGTCACCTGACTTCACCTAGAGCCTTCCCTCCACCTCCCCCCCCCCTTTCTCAGAGGAAACCCAAAAGTGGGAGACAGGCATGTATATAACACAGGTTTTCATGTTGGGAAATGTAAATGACCCTGACTCAACGGGAATCCAGTGAGGTTGCTGGTGGGGGTTGGGGAAACAGAATCAGAGGGAGAGAGCTTAAGCGAGAGAGGGGAGAGGGAGAGAGAGGAAGAGAGAGAGAGAGAGAGAGAGAGAGAGAGAGAGAGAGAGAGAAGTGCTGCATGCTTCATCTTTGAGAGGAGGGAAAACAAAAGACCTCAGCGGCAGTTTTGCGTTGCTGTGTCTGGCTTAAAGAGGAGAATTCTAGACATCTGTGCTGGAAAAAAATCAAAGCTCAAAGGAGACTACTTCTATCAAGAAAATTGTTTTATTGGAGAATGGGTTGGATCAGTACAGGTGGTTTGAGAAGACACTGAGGACCATGGAAAGGTGGGAGAGGACGCGCGGCTTCTCGGCTCCCTCTGAGCAGAGCTCTAGGTTAGTAAGCTGAAGCGGACCCAGGTCTGGCTTCAAAAATCTCTATGTCTATGTGTGTGTTTTCTATTTATAGCCCCCAAACCAGTCTGCTCCCCAAGCCCTGGGTAAGGAAGCCAGTGCCATCTTTCACCAGATGTGAACCTAAACTTGATTCGACTCTCACTTCATGTGCTGAATGCCTTCCTGTGGTTTGCGGAGCTTTTGTTTAATACAGCCGGTGGAGAACCATCATGATGTCTGCGTGTTTCAACCCTGGATTGTCAGGTGGCTGTTTGAGAAATACTTAGCATTTTGCTCCACAAACCTGCAAATGCATGATGAGGGCATTGGGAAGTGTAAACAGCAGATATCTGCTGACTTGGCATTTTTTGCTAATGTCAGAAAAATTCCGAGATAACCCACTGCATTTGCCATATCTTGCTTTCCCACACAATTGAGTACCAATATAATAAGTTTGAAATGGTACCCTATCCACAAAGGCACACCCCAGGTATTCTTCCAGCAGAGTGTTTTACCTCCTCTTGTAGCCAAAGCTTTTAAAAAAATAATCTTAACAGGGTCTGGTTTGAGGAAAAGACACAATGTGTCATTATTAAATTGGGTTCAGAGATTTTTTTTTTTAAATGAGTGGGTACAGATGTGTGTAAATCAAATACATAATTTCTCTGGTTTCATGCTGTGCAGATAGGGTGTCTTTTGTTCCAGCGTGTGTATTTTCCTGTGTTTTTACAAAGAAAGCATCGCCTGTGCCTTCCGTGATAGCAGGAGGCTTGGAAGCCAATTTGCCATTGTGCCCTGGTCAAGAATCTGCTCAATTCTGAAGTAAACTGCCCAGAGGTATTAGTCAAGAAGCTGCAGGAGGACGAGGAGTGAGAAGGGGAGCCTTTTTCCTTCCTCTTTTTTTTTTTTTTGACTCAGAAGTGTCTAATTCACATGATTTTAAGAGGAAATGGGGAAAGCATTTAGTTTTGAATAGGATGTGGATTTGAGCCATGAGATCACCAAAGACTCTGTCAAGAAGATGCTCAGAGCTGTGGGAATCAGATTTGTAATGGACTCTTTAAGAAAATGTTCGGTGAGGGTGACTGGCTGTGTCCCTTTGGACCAAATTAAGATGCGCTCTGGCAGAGCACGAGCCGCTGTGAGCTGACATTTTCTTGTGAACCTAGTGAAAAATGGCTCCATATCTCTCCTCCTGTCCTGAGCATGGTCTTCAAGTAGTAGAGCCTTTCGCCAGCATTGTGATTTGCACTGTTCACTGTGTTTTCTGATAGGGACGGAGGAACTCGCGGTTCCTTTCAGTTTGCCTGCCTTTTAAAATCTTGGCTTGAGTGGGGAGTGGGTGGTGACGGTTTTACTTGAAAGACAAACTACCCAGAGCAAAGCTAGTGGCAGATACCTTCCTGACAATCACAGGTTTCCATTTTTAAAAGCGTAGATTACATTTGTTGAGCCATGAATGAAGCACTTTTTGTTAAGTGGGCCAGTAAACAATTTCTGTAAGAAAAGACTCATACCTGTGTGGCACTTTGCATTTGGACTTTGGGGCATGGGAAGTGACAGGTAAAAACATAGGGGTACTTGCCTCTCATCCATCTCCGAAAATAGAAAGCTGTTGTTTCCTGTCTTACTGGTTTTTTTCCCCATTTTTGAATTGTGATCCATTGTGCAAGGAAAAAGCTAGGACCCAGCATTAGCACACTGGGAGGAAATACACTACTGTCCTGTCCTACACAAGTGCTTATCAAGGAATTCCTGTAGTGAGCAGGGAGTGGAGGGGCAACAGCAGCCACACTGCTCCTTTATTTTAGGCTTTGGTCTGTGAAAGCTCCAGCCAGCAGAGGCAGGATGCACTTTAGCAGAGAGCTATGTGTTTGGGGAGCGGTTCTGAGCATGTGTTGTTGGGGGTGTGTGGAATTGGCAGTTCTCTATTTTACAGCATTCTAAAGTGATTGTGGGAGTGTAGAGCAGGTTCCGGAGGCAAGGGCTGGACTCTTCATATTTTAGGTAAGAGGTGCTGTGTTGAGGTACTATCCACCAGGAAAGGCAGCATGAGGATGCAGAATAGTGCATGGTGTGTGTATTGCACAGAAAGAGTCATTCTTTAAATTGTATAAGAGCTCCCCAATTATAGAAATTTGAAAAGACTTTAGTGCTTCCTACAAAATGGTATGGAGTCATCTTCTTTCTTAGTGGGGTAAGACTGTAGCACAATAATTTTGACATCATTGTGGCTGCAGCTTCCTGCGTGTTTGGACATTATGCCATTTGTTTCACGAAACCCTGTGAAGGTTTCCATCTCAAACACCTTTCCACAGGGTGGGTTAGAGCACAGATTTTCTTGGGATAATTTTGATAAAGCTAAGAGCTTACAGTGGCCTTAAGATTCACCTCTGTAGTGAAACAACAGAAATGGAACTTTAACACAGCATGTAGGTCTGATTACTGCTTTTATACATGTGGACAATGTGAGTATGCTATGTAGTGTGCTCTGGGGAAGTTGATGCAATTATGGTAGAACCATGAACAAAACAAGAGGCAATACAATAAAAACATGGACTTCAAAGTTCATAAGGGGATCAGCAGGGCCTTTCTTACACATTGTTAAGGACTACAGGTGAGGTAGTTTTACCTAGAGGAATTTCAGGTGTAGCTAACTGGAGGTCTGTGTTTGTAAAGCTAAGGACACAGTTCACTGATTGTTTTAGAAGCTGGGTGGCACTCATATGTAAACCAGAGAATGTGACATAGGAAAAAGTCATGAATCTTAGGAACTTCCCTTCAGTGTATTGTATTAAAAGCACCAAAATAGCTACAAAAATATATAATCAGTTCACAAAGCAGCAACCACTGAGGGAGAACTGAGAAAATTCTGAAGGACTAACAACATTTTTGCAACGAAGAGTTGTGCTGCCTGAATAGTATTCAGGATACCAATGAGTTATTTTTCATTTGTTCTTCCTTTCTTTTCTTTTTTATTTAATTATTTTTCAGTGCTGGGGACCTAACCAAGTGCCTTGCACTTACTAGGCAAGAACTCTACCATTGAGCTACATCCCCAGCTCTGAATGAGTTCTTTTAATGAAGGCTAAAAAAGAAAAACCTACATGTTGAAATTTCCCTGTTCCTACAACTTTGAATTTAGACAATAGAACATTTCCTAAGGGTAAAATTAGTTACTCATAAAATGCCTGTAGCATAGAAAGGAAAAGTTGAGACAAAACAGTAAAGTTTCTGATCACGATATTTTACTCCAACTCATTCTTCTGAAATATTTTTACACACAAAGCCACTAACTTTCTGAGAATGTGTTAAGGAGTATGAGCCTGTTTTCTGACTTCCATTTTCTCTGTCACTTTTAGAACTCCATGACACTAAATTCTATTTTCAATTGTTAAAAACCTTATCAATTGGCACCTTATCAGGTGGCAACATGACATAAAATAAGCAGAGACTTTATAAAAGTTTCTGGGCTTAGAACACTTCAATTTTATGTTCAATTTCAGGTACATCTCTTCACCTGGTCTTGTATTAGCTCCAGTTTTTGCTCCAAGTCACACACCTTGCAGCAATCTCACTAAGATCTCAGTTGCTTACTCTGAAGATAACAGATTTTTTGCTATAATTGGAAAGAAATAAATGTCTATTGCTATTTTGACTACATTAGAGATGTACTTTTTAAAAATAGAACTTTGTTATAATATGAATTATCAGTTCGTGTCAGAGTTTACAACATATACTCTATACTTATACTTAATACTCATATTAAGTCTTTAAAAAATGTGATAAAATATGGTATGAGTGTTGGTTCTTTACCTAGATCTCATCACAAGGATGGCTTCTTGTCACGTAAGCATGTTTTCCAGAAGCAGTGCATTCTCCTTTTCTCCTGTGGATTGCCTGCCTATACTCTAGAGGTACTCTAAGAATCCATCAGATTCAGTGAGTGCGAGAGTGATATAAAATGTCCTAATTAAGGTATTTGACAATTTAATATTTACCCTGGAGGAGAAAACAATCTGAGAAGGTTTTTTTAAAAACTTAAATTAGTAAACCAAGTCAAACTTTGGCTTTTTTTTTTTTTTTTTTGGCAGTACTGTGGTTTGAACTCAGGGCTTTGCACTTGCTCGGCAGATCACTGTACTGCTTGAGTCACACCTCTAGTCCTTTTTGCTCTGCTTATTTTGGAGATAAGGTCTTGCTGTTTTTGCCCAGACCTGCCTGGACTATAATCCTCCTACTTTACCCTTCCTGGGATGTCGGGTGCATGCCACCACACCTAGCTATTAGTTGAATGGGATCTCATGAACTTTTTTACAAGGGGGTGGCCTGGAATCATGATTCTCCCATCTCAGCCTCCCAAGTAGCTAGGATTTCAGGTGTGAGCCACAGGCTTCTGGCTAAACTCAAGTCTTTAAGGCAACTCACAATGGTGAGCATTTTGAAACAGGGGATTCTTTGCCAGGTTGTTAGCCAATGAAAAAGATGTAAATTTAAATGATAATTCTAAGTGAAGTGTTGTAGGTCAGTAAATTCGCAGTCATAGGACCTCCACTGAAATTCCCGAACAAGCTCAAAGATGAAGCTCAACTTCATCTTTCTTTCCTTTTCCTTTTTCTTTTCTCTATTTCCTTTTCTCTCCTTTTCTTTTCTTTTCCCTTTCCTTCTTTCCTTCCTTTCATTCTTTCTTCCTTTTTTTTGTTTGCTTTTGGTTGTTTTGGAGGATAAGGCCACACTACGTAGGTGACCTTGAACTCATGATCTTCCCGCCTCAGCTTCAGAAATGCTGGGATCTTAAGGAAGCAACACCAGCCCAGCATACTTGGTCACCTTTCTTATCTCCCTGGGGATAGGAGTGGGAGGAGTAATACAGTAAAGAGGAGATCACTTCTATTATAGGAGCCTCTTTGCAACAGAACAGTCCTACAAGCAGGTTAGATGCCTTCAAGATCATCTCAGCCTAGTTTCTATAACTTTTTCCACCCAGTAAAAGATTCCAAGTGACTTTGTAAGCCACTCCAAGTTTTGTTAGAATCAAGGGTCTTGCCAAGCATTCTCCACAGAGACAAAAGACACAACCAGCCCTATAGGAAAGGCAATGAAATGAGAGTTCTCTCTGATCGACAGCAAAGAACTGAGCCCTTTGGGTTCTTTTATTCAAAGAACAAAATAGTCTCAAATGTCAAGATAAAGAACTGCTGGCTAATATTGATAGATTCTTTCTTCCACTGAGCCAGGGTCTCACTATGTGGCATAGGCTCTCCTTCAATTCCTAAAAAGATCCTTCTGCCTCATCCTCTCCACTAGCCAGGATTACAGATATATGGCACCATGCCCAGCAATGGATTCTTGATCTTGGGTTTAAGCAAATCTGTAAGAAGAGCCTTGCTTTTTTAAGAGTATGTTGATCATTCAAGGGTGGTTCACCTTGGTATTTCACACATGTATCTATCATACTTTAATCAGATTAACCCCCTCTATTACTCTTTCTCTGTTATCCTGCTTCTCTATTAAACAGCTTTCAATGCATTTCCTTATTCTATCACCACACACAGATGCAACGTATTTCAGTATTAGTCACTTTTTATACTCTTAAAGAAAATGAAGGACAGGAAGGTATAACAGGTCCTGTCCAGGGGTGGGTTCAGTGTAGGAAGGAGGGTAAAGACAGAAGGTGAAGGACAGTGAAGATGGTGGATATATTTTGTATATGTGTATGAAAACTGAATAATGAGACCTGTTGAAATTGTTCTAAGGAGAGGGGAGGGAGGATGAGGAAGAATGATGGAAGGGGTGAATCTAATTAAGACACATATTTGTAAGTTCATATGTAAATGTCACAATGAATCCCTCATACAACTAATATATGCTAATAAAAATAAAAAAGAAGAGCCTTTCTTAGATGTCATAGAAAGCTTCAAGTGGAGTTCAAGGCCTTAGCACATGCTGTATCCTCTGTCACAATTCTCTTCTATCTTTTCTTGCTCTGGCATTCAATTGACTCTATGAAATGTGCTCAGGTATCCTTATGCTTTTCTTTCATTAGACTTATCAAATGCATTTTTAATGTTCTATTTTATATTATTGTCACTATTTGATTAATATCTGTCTGCAAGGAAGCAGGACCTTCTAAACACAAGGTCTAAACTTATTTTGCTCACACAGTATTCCTCATGCCTCAGATCACGTCACCCTGCACGTTAAGTGTGCACTGACATTTGCTAAGTGAGTGAGCATTAGGCACCGATACAGTTAGTGGAAAGGTATAGTGCAATTAACGACAATTCTCTTCATTGGGTTGGCTAGTTTGGGAACCTGGAAGTCCAGGGTAGACCTAGGATCTCACTTTTGGTAGGATTTCCAGTTGAGGAAGAAAACTGGAGTGCCTGCTTCTGTCTGTGTCTATGTATGTCAGAGCATTCATAGGATTGGTCTTTAGCAAAACTGTGATATCTGTCTTTCCCTCTCTGTTCCTCTTTCCTAAGGTACCTCTGGTTTTAAATCTCCCACTCTGATTGTCTATAGTTCTTCACATCCAGTCCCCTCTAGGTCTCATCTCAACGTAGCTATGCCTTGCTAACCAAGCCAGTAATTAGCTTGTGAGTCCTGAAAGCTTCTCCAAGGTACGAACTCTCCCAGCAGTATCTGCTTTTTAAACAAAATTGTTGTGTACTGATTAGCACTCTGCTTATTAATATGAGGGACTGGAAAGCAGAATGTAGTGTGGAGCTGGCCTTTAGGGAACTTATTTTCAGCAGTGGAACTAAGGCTTACATGCAACAATTAACAATTGCTCTACGAGCCTGTGACTGAGAATTGCATTTCATAGTACAGATTTTAATAAAGCTAGAACACAAAAGGAAGGATTTGTAGAAGAGATGAGGCTTTAAGCAGACCATGACCAATAAATGATATCAGAATTATCAGAGAGAAGGAGGAAAAACAGTTTAGCATTTTGGACAAAACAAATAAAAATGGTCAATGGGATTATCACAAGATGTGTTAAAGTCCTATAATAATATACTACTTGCGCTTATTTTCCTAAATAGAACAGGTGTAAAAAACCCTTTCATTCATGAATTCATGAATAAATTCACAATTTCATCCATTTAAGTCCTGGCCTTGAGATTGCGAGAGTTAGGACAGTTGGTGATTATGTTCCTGGACACTGGAATTTACTTCCCATTATGCCCTAAAGTACTCCATTTTTGCCTTTAAAACTAATCTCAAAGAAGTTTTCTGTCAGAGGTGCTTTTAAAGATTCCTTTAGCAATATTGATCTCTTTAATTGAGGTTTATTGGAAGCACTCATAGCTCTCTTGTGGTTCATGTTCTATAAATACATCATCATCTTATTGATAGATAGTAGTTTCCATTGGTTGCAGTCAGCCTAACACCTTGTAGAAACCTTAAGTTCCCACCAGAGCCCAGGGAGTAGGAAGCATTCTTCCCTCTGTTTGTCCACTTGTCCTTTAACGTGGCACTACATTACATGCATGATGAAATGGGTCCTAAATAGTACTAAGCCTCCTGCTTCACTTCTTGCCCAGTTTGGAAGTTTTCTGTCAAAGATCCTAGAAAGAATGAGCAAAGTTAAGAAGCTAGAAAACATCAAGTTTCAACATATAAGAAAACAATGAAAGAATTTAATTACCTGTGACTTTGAAGAAGAACTAGCCATCCACTGAAGTTATTGATACAGGTTCCATTTTAGTAGCTTCATTTTAGGTTAGGTGTAGAAGTTGCTAAGACCTGTGAAAAGTCATTATGCTTATTTTTTTGAACTACCCTTCTTTAGATAGAGCTATTGATGTCTTTAGAGTATTTCTGTTTAGAAAGCAGAGTCCCTCTTCGGAATCCTTGCTAGCCATAGTATTATAAAATGTACTCTGTAAGACTTCATACACACTGTCCTTTAGGTGCCCTCACCACTATAAAAGGAAAAGACAGTGTGAATATAGTCCCTTTGAGGTGTTGTAGCCCTTCCTCACACCTCTGTACAAGACTCAGTGTGTGCTAAGTTACGAAACATTTCAAAAAACAAAATCTCTCTACCTCTTTTTTTACTTCAAAAGAGAAAGCATGAAAAGAGGCTGGGATTGGCAAGTAGAATATGAAATTCTTCCCCATGTTGATCCCCAGGTTACTGTGATAACTCATTCCCATTGTGCATGTAAGCCTGTGTATGGTGCTGCATATGGTAACTTTTATTTCCTATTTTATAGTTGCTGCTCAGGGAATCATAAGTCTTTCTTTTATGATTGGTGCATTATAGTTTAAGGCCTTTGCTAGCTTCATTTATCAAGTTTGGGACCAAGAAATTGATAAACCATTACTATATTTATCAGTATTTCATATCCCCCCAGACCTGAGAGAACACATTTAACTATGACTGGTGACTGGCAGTTCTTTAATAAAATTATCAGCTGCTCATTTCCCATGATTCTCCAGAATGCTTGGTGCCCGAATTGAGATCTACCATAGGAGTCTGTTTTCTCATACTTGTTTAGCCAATTGTTCCAAACTATACTATATTATTTGATGCATGGGTCTTTGCACATGTTTTTTCCACTAGCTGTAATGTTTTCTTCCAAGCAAATGCTAATTGTAGACACAGATCTTCTATGAAGCCTTCCTCCATCAGTACTTTCCTAATGCTTGGAAAACTTGGTTATTCTCCATAGCTATCTGCACACACATGTGTAACACACATTCTATTATGCTTTTCTATTTACAGTTCAGTTTCTCTCACTGAAATATATTTTACCTTAACAATTACTTTTCTGATTTTCATTTTGTGTCCATTGCCTAATAGAGGACATAGCACACGGTCCATATGTATTTTAGTATGACTTGACAAGCTGATCCTCTCCTTGTCTATACCATGGAAGGAGAAATGTAATGTGAATTTATGAAATGAAATGGTTCAAAATCCCCATTTGTTTTCATCTGTGTTGTTTGCAGTCTCAATTTTACTAAAATTGAAAACAAATGTTATACATACGAGAAATTCCTACAATATTTCACTAAAAAACCATAAAGTTTAATCAAATTTGAGCAATGAAAGTTAGAATGAAAGTAAATTGGGCTAAATAATTCTATACTTGAAAATTTAACTTTCATGGATAGGATCCATGGATAATGTTATTTTTTTTTTTTGTACAAAATTATGTGTCATCCTCTCCTCACACATGGTCCTCTCTCTCCTGTCCACTGTTGCTAGGGGATGCAGAGGAAAGAAGTGTTATCTTTGCCTGGAGCTTTGCTGTTCTGATGGGAGTCTGTAGACCAGCAGCATCAGCATTATCTCAGAACTTGTTATAAAAAGAATCTCAGACCCCATCCCAACCCACTGAAGCAGAGTCTGTTTATTTTAACAAGATTCCTAATGGTTCAGTTTTCACTAATGTTCAAGAAGCACTATTGCAGAGAGCTCTCTTATGAAGTTTTTGTTGATTCTGTAGTCTAGAGCTTGGCAGAAACTTGGGGACACATTGCGAATATGGAAAGTTATTTCTTTTCTTAAGCTATGGAATGGAAGCAATTCTCCCTTCAAGTCTCCCATCTCTTGCATGTCCTGGAAAAAAGAAAAATGAATCTTACTGGAATCTATGTTTTGGATTCTTTCCCCAGACCAACATCAATTATATGCATTGGCTACTAATGAAGTGCAGTAGAAGAGAGTAGAATTAAGTCTGGTTTCTGGCACATATTAACTACATAAATTCGGGCAGCTTCATTAGGCTTTTAAACCTTGTTTTCCTTTTCTGCAAAATGAGGATTATAATACTCCCTGAAAATGTTCTGACATTAGAGATGAAGATGAGAAATTTCATAGCATGCTTGAGATACAGTATGCACTCAATAAAGAAACAGAAGTTGTGGATGACATTATCTTGTGCCAATTCCTCCTGGCTCTTTGGAGAAAGCGTACCTGCAATCTCTGCCAGAGCTATATCCTAAGTGTTTGCCTCAGATACCTTGGAAATGAACACTGAGTATTCCACTTGGTTTGACTTCCTACAACCTAAGTTCAAGAGGGCTAGCTAATGAAAACCATGTGGTGCTTCTTTCACATGTGTACTAATAAAGAAGAACAAAATGTTCCTGGGGGTACAAACAAAGCAAAAGAGGAAACACATTCCCCATAGCATTTTCCTTCTTCCAATAAAGCAAATTTAGGCCCCTTCCCAGTAAGGCTGTCAAGAAGAGACAGCATCAGAATTTGCTAGGGAAGAGGGGTATCTCAATACTAAGATAGAAAGGCATTGAGCAAGAGAGCATAAGAATAAAAATCCAATTGCTTATATGGGGGATCTAAGAAAGTTGCTCTCATAGAAGTAAAGAGTAGAATGGTGGGTACCAAAGGCTGGGGTAGGAGGATAGGGGAGATCTTGGTCAAAAGACACAGAATTACCACTAGACAGGAGTTAAAAATTTCAAAAGATCTACTGTGTAGTAAGGTGACTGCAGTTGATGATGTATTCTTGAAAAATGTAGAGAGCAGATGTTGTGTGTTATTACCACAAAAGTGTTCACTGTGTGAAGTAATGCATTTGTTAATTAGGTACACTTACCCTTTCATGATGTATATGCTATCATGCACTGCAAGACAAAGCATTGTGAGATCTGTCAATTAAAAAATAAAAAATCCAATTAGAGGCCTCTAATTCTAAGAACTGTCATTATATGATTCTTTTTTAATCTAAGTAGAAATTTTAATGTTGTAACTTCTCTACCATTATTATACTACAGTGTAGTCTTAAAAATATTATGAACAAAATACAGGTTGCAAAAGGCAAGTGTTCATAGAGAAATTGTTAAAAGCAATTTACTTCCATAAAAACTTAACTTGAAAGAAAAGAAAATTAAGATTTCTATCTTGGAAAATAGGGAAAACGTGATAAAAATTTCACACATAAACTTATACAGTAACATACTTAACTATTGCTAATATGCATATTATTTTGTCATAGCAGTGTGAAAGAAAATAACAGATATTTTGTTTAGTTAACCAATTTTTGGTCACAACTTTATATTATTAACATTCTTTCCTATAACTAATGAGTGTAACACAATGTAATATTCAAATTCTCACACCGAAATGAACATTGCCGTATTAAATTTGCCATTTTATCATTTACAACTAGAAGGAAAACGAAAAGCTTCTTATTAACTTTTTTAGGTCCTTCTTTTAGTAATACAAAATTTAAAGATCGTATCACAGGCATGCCTGGAAAAAATTACTTGTCATGTCATTATTTTAAAATGATTTTCTTGATTTTAATTAACACACCAATTATCTTGGTGCTATATGTCTTTTTATTTTCTCTTGTGCTTGGTGAGGGTACACTGTGGCATTTACAAAGGTTCTTTACAATGTATCAAATATATCATACTTGAATTCACCTCCTCCACCATTCTCCTTTATCCTCTCCCCCAATTCCTGGAATAGTTTCAACAGGTCTCATTTTTCCATTTACATGCATGTGTACACAGTATTTGCACCATTCTCACCCTCCTATACTCTTGCCCCACTTCCTCCCTCCTCCCACCAGTGCCAACCCCCTTCCCCTCCCCAGCAGGATCTGTTCCACCCACCTGTTCTCCAATTTTGTATAAGAAAAAAAGAAGAAAATAATAAGATTTTTGCTTGTTTAAGATAGCTGCATGGGGAGTTTTCTTATGGCACTTCCATGTATATCTCTATTGTGGTGCTATATGTCTTAACCTAGAAATGAATTCATAATGAAAAAATAAGTAAAATAAGCCATTTAGCTTTCTGTTTTTATGCACATAAGTTTTATTAGGCTGAAATTTCACATTTGAAGTTCTAACATATTAAAATATTATGGTTTATTATCATTTCTGACTCTGGTATACTTAACGATTACTAACATGGAGCATTATATTATGTTATTTTATTGACACTAACCCTATCATAATTTTCTTTCAGACAGTGTTCTTTCCAGAAATATATTTATTTAGGTAGAATTGTGATTGCTTTCTATGAATTGCGAATTTCTTAGACAAAGATGCAATATCTACGATGTGCCAGATTTTGATTAGTTTCTAAAGATACAGAGATATTCAGACCCAGGAAAAACTCATAGCTTAGTGTGGGAGATGGACAAGTTAACTGCTATAGTGATATGAGCATATAGGAGGGAAGGAATAAATTGCTCTACCTGGGTGTGGCTTAAGTCTTCACAGAGTTATGAAAAACTCAATATTGCTCTTTCAATTGTAGAAAGAAAGAACATTCAGTTAGAAGAAACAGTATTCCTTGAGATGCATAATAACATTGTAACTGACTCAACACAGATATGGGGTACATGGAGAAAGAGAGCGATGCCTTTTTGTGATGGGAAGCTTCCATAGTCAGGGAGCTTTTTATTCATTCTCCATAGTCAGGGAGTAGATGTGCATGTGTATCTACTTTACACTATGAAAAGAACCTGGTGTATATATCATTCATCTCAAGTACACCTGAGCAGGTTTTAGTATGGAGAATAATCAAAGAGAAAGTTAGGAAAATAGAAGTCAGCCAAAATGATTATAAGTGCACTCAATCCTGTGTATATGATGCTTTGAGTTTTGTGGGTTTTTTGTAAAAATGGAAACCATGCATTGCATTTCTAGCATATCCTATTCATGCATAATATAAAAATATTTATTGAATGCCTGCTATGTTTTAGGCACTGTTCCAGGTGCTTGTGATACAGCAATAAACAAAACAGAAAAAATCCTGTCCTTCATGAGAGAGACCAGTAATGCAAAATATAACTCAATGAAATGTATGTTAGAGATGATCACTACTATGAGGAAAGTAAAATAAGTAGGAAAGTGGAAAATAGAATATCAAGTCAAGGAAGAGGGAGAAGATATTTTTGGAAGGGAGGCTAGAGAAGGCCATACTAAAAAGATGACAGAAATGAGGTAGAAAGGTGTGGATGCCATTGTTGAACATGCTTGGTTTGTAATGCTTATTTGTCATCCAAGAGAACTGACCAATGGCGAATTGGGTATATAGTTCTAGAATTCAGGAGTAAGGTCCATGGTAAAAGGCATGTTTGGGGGTCAAGCTCATTGTGGTGTTTAAAGCCTTGTGTCTAGTGATATATCTAGGGTGAATATAGAAAGGAAAGCATTTTCTAGACTCAGCATCTGGGTACATTTGGTAGGTGGGTAGAAATTGACAAATCACAGCCAGAAAAGGAAGAGAAAAATAAGAGATTGGTGTCCTCTAAGCCAAGTGAAATGCTTCAAGGACAGGGCAATCAGCTGCACCTGACACTGGTGATGGTTATGTAAAAAGAGGGCTCACTAATGCCCCTTGGCTTTGGCGATATGAGAGTTCAAGAGAATAAGAAGAGAAATGGAGACACAATGTACATAATTCTTTTAAGTTTTGTTTTGGTTTTGGGTTTTTACTATAAAAAGAAGGTGAGAAATAAGACAGTAACTACAGGAAAAAGAAGACCAACAGATGGAATTTTTTAAAACCGAAATGAAAATCTTCAGCATGTTCATATATTAAAGAGACTGATTTGAGACAGAGGAGGAAGTTGACAATTTTGAAGGAACAGGAAAATTTCAATGTCTTTTAAATAGGGTTTTAAAAAGTTTTATATTTGTCTTTTTCTGCAGTACTGAGCTCATGGCCTCACTCACAGTAAGCAAGCACTCTACTACTGAGTCACATCACCAACCCTTTTTAAGTTATATTTTAGCACTGTCTCACTAAACTGTCTCACTAATGGCCCCCAACTTGCAATCTTTCTGCCTCACCCTCTGAGCAGGTGAGATTATAGGCATGTCCCACCATACCCATTTTTCTTAATCTTTATGCTTGCCTTAATTTTATTGAGGGGGGTTATCAAATTTCTTTATTCAATGAATAGTACAAATTAAAGAACTTAAGTGGATGCTTTGGTACAAACTATAGAAAGGCAAATGTAATGCAAACATGCATGCTCTGGCTTGGTGACCAGGGAAGTCCTTTTAGCTTAGGGAAGCCAGCCTAAGGCTCAGTTCTCCTATCACTGTCTTGCAAGGTGTGTTTGTCAGAAATAATTCTGCCATGCCAGATTTGAGCATCCCGTCTTGTGCAAGTTAGTTATGTGATCACACAATTCTTTGATGGATTTTACCTTCTCATTCAGATAATAAGTCTCAATGAAGTCACACAAGTGGCAGTTATTTTTTGTCAGTGACCAGTTTGTGCAGTTCTAATAATTACTTATTCACACTTTTTTCCAAGTGTAATACATACATTATTGCATTCTGCTCACTCTCCTAGTTGTCATGGTCTGGTTTCTAGATATCCTATAGGAAGACTGGGCCAACCCCCTTTGTTCTTCAACTTCATCAGTTTCTCAGGGTGTTCACACTCCCCATGAGACTGGTGAAGAAAGTATTTTTGCCCAGCTTTTAAGTAGGTTTTGGATACAGCTTGAAATTCAGAGCATAAGTGGAGAGGTTGACATGGTTTATCCATTCATATTAGCAAGAGTATGGTAGCACTTATGGGCAAAGAGGTAGTTAGGTGGAGAGATTTGTTGATGGGAAATTATAAATGTTCTTTTCTGATTGAGCTAATTTCTCAGTGAAGAAAGATGCAAGTTTGTGGTAGAGGATGTCTTGGAGATTTTGAGGAGAAATGAGAAGTTCTCAAGTTTGGACAAGTGGAGAAAAGAATAAACAGTCTAGAGAAATAGAGTAATTGATGGACTATTCTAAGGGTCCACTTAATACTAGAGGTCATTATTCTCTAGGCACATTAAGCAATATAAGTATGACATGAGTAAAACAGAGCCGGATTTAGGGAGGGCGCTATGTATGATGAAGCAAAGGGAGTAAGACATTAAGGTGAAGGGATTAATGTAACTACAGTGATGAGAGAAGTCAAGCTGGTGGGTAGGGAATGAGGCGATAGAAACTGGACCAAGGGATGCTGAAATGTGTGTGGGATGAGCAGATTGAAGACTTCAGGAAGACAGAAGGGCTGTGGTTGTGATTGTAGAGGAGAGGAGAGATTCCATAGTTGTCTGTCAGAAGTATCTGATGTTTGATTGTTCCACAGTACTCTCAGGTACCATAATGGTGCATTAAACTGTCTTATTTTAAAAATTACCTTCATTTTGTGCAAACATGGCTGCCAAATGCATGTATTACTACCCATTCCCACTAATTGGTTCATATTCTGAACAACTGGCAAAGCAACATGTGCTGATGTTGCAGCTGCTCCTATATTCCCAGTTGCCCTCAGAGAGGGAAAAAGACAACTAAAAATATAGTATCAGTCACTGTTGGAACAAATAGTGTGTTTGTAAGAAATGATATCATTGATATTACCAAACTGATGCTGATTTTGCTGATAGAAGCACTTCAGTCCTTACAATAATTATAGGGAGGAATAACAGGCTTATGTAAGTGAATGGCAGATGTGGTCCCCACTTAGCTGGCTGGAGCTCCAATCCTGCCTGACTTCTGTCAGTCTTCTTAGGTACGTGAGCTCTGCTTCTCATACCCTTGTGGTTTAGGGAGCATCTCTCTCTGACAGATCTCGTTTGGAGAAACCTCACAGCTTTTTGGAGCTGGGTGTAAGTGTCCCCAGGCTGGGGACACTTTACAATTCTTCCCTTACCACCTCAAGGCACTCCCACTTGGATCCTGTTAGTTTCTGTCACTCTTAAGACTGTGATGTAGACTAATATGGTATTCAGGGTGAAAATAGAAGAAAACATAACTATTCTGCATAGTGTAGTGATTTGTCATCCATGTGCAATCATGGCTATGGAACAGAACAAGCCATAATCCTGTGACACCCACAGTGCGAACTTTCAACTATAAGTGGAACTGACACAATTTTAACAGTATTCCTTGCCTGTATATTTGCAAGGTTTAAAATTGTTCAGGCAGGGTGTTGCAATGTAAGGGAATACTTAAACTTGGATGTTCAAAGAAAAATAGTTATGCTTCAAAATTTTACATCAAATTTCAGACCTTTGGAATATGATATTTACATTCTTGGAAGATGTTACAAGTTTCACCAAACATACCATCAACTGTTGCCTGAAATTATTTTGTAAAGCACTGACTTTTTTTTTTTTTTTTTTTTTTGGTGGAACTGGGGTTTTGAACTTGATGCCTTACACTTGCTAGGTAAGCAATCTACCACTTAAGCTATGCATCCAGTCCTTTTGGTTTTAGTTATGTTTTAGATAGAGTCTCACACTTTTTGCTTAGGCCAGCCTCAGGCAACAATTATTTTACCTACCCCTCCTACATAGCTGGGACTACATTTGTGCACCACCACCACTAGTTTGTTCTTCAAGATAGGGTCTTGCTAAGTTCTTTTCTTGGGCTAGCCTGGAACCCACAATGCTCCTATCTCTGTCTCACAAATAGCTGGGATTATAGGCATAAGCCACCATGCCTGACTTAATTTTTTAAATACTGTTTATGGATCAGAACTTCTGCAGTGTTTGTCAGCTATGTAGATACACAAACCTTCTTTCATGAAGATACACGTGGTTCTCAAGTTGTGATTTTCATTATCACGTTTTCTTGGCATTTAAAAAAAAATCTTAAATGAAATGCATGTTAAAGACATATAGCCTTAATTTAGAAGGTAACACATATGTACAGGAAAGCAATGCGAGTAAACTCCCTGTATAGCTATCCTTGTCTCAACTAGCAAAAATCCTTGGTCCTTCCTATTACTACTTATACTCTCTTTTCAACAAAATTAGAGATAAGGGCAAAATAGTTTCTGCTAGTAGCGAGGGGGTTGGGGAGAGGGGAAGAGAGAGGGGGTGGGGAAAAAAGGGCGGGGTTGGGGGAAAGGGGGAAGAAATGACCCAAACATTGTATGCACATATGAATAAGAGAAAAAACAAAAGACATATAGCCCATAGATTCTTTGAAAGATGCTTAAAGGTGAAAGCAAATTCATACAATTCAACTCTTCTATTGCAAACATAGTGTGCAATAAACCACCCACTCTATAAATTAATACTTGGAATATCATTAGTAGCTGTTTTTATAAGAACAAATGACATTAAATGATTTTCTTAATCTATCGTGGTCTGTTAATAGCAAGGCCCAAACTAGAATCCAGGACTCTAATTTCATGTTTAGTTTGCTTTCCCACACACAGACTTATAGAACATTTTCCTTAAGCTCAAAATCATCTAGTGTATCCCCTCCTTTGATAAATTCTTATCCCTTTAGAAAAGTATATTATTAAACTTCCAGTCTTCAAATGCTCTGCTAACTTAAGTAATAGGATGTTGAACATAGTATAAATGATATTACCTTGACCTACAAAGGTTGAATTTCAGTGCATACAAAAACCAATTCTGAACCTTATAATACATTTTTCATAATAAAGACCATCCAACAAGGTACAAAAAGGCATGCTAGAGCAATAAGGGGCATTAAAGCAAATAACTCGGCAACTCAAATGTTAATGGACTTCCTCACTGTGAGTAAGCTGACCTGAAACAGCAGGATATTTGCCTTCATTATCTGCTTTGTTTAAATTTGTTTTTTAAAAATGGATGCAGGCTGGGCATGGAGGTGCACCCCAGTAATTCCAGCTACTCAGCAAGCAGAAATAGGAGGATCATGGTACAAGGCTAGCCTGGGCAAAAGCAAGAGAACCTATCTGAAAAATAAACTAAAGGCAAAAAGGATTTGGGTTATGTATGGCTCTCGTAGTAGAGAACTTACTTAGCAAATAGGAAGCCCCAAGTTCAAATCCCAATCTCTCTCTCTCTCTGTCTCATACACACACACACACACACACACACACACACACACAAAAGCAGACAAGTAGTGAAGAAAAGCAAACTGCTACAGCTAACAGATTGGTTAGTTTGAAAGCTAGTTTGATCCATTTTAGCAAATCATTTGAATTTAAACATTAGATCTAATTTCCAATTAATTTCACAAAAGGGATGCTTTTAATATTGATTGCCCAGATGTTCTCCTTATTTGTGTCATAAATATCTAATTTACGATTTTGAACTTGACATAGTGCTAACAAACAATGCCTTTAAAACTGTTACTGACCACTGACCTTGATGCTGTTTTAAAGCCTAGAAGGATCTTGAAGAGTCCAAACTACATATTCAAAATAATCTTAGTTAATAAGGACATGTCGGCAGGTCTGGGAGCTTCAAAATGAACATTTGAAGCTTATTTTTTTATGGCTCATTATCAATAACTATTTTATTACTTACTTTCACTTTTCATTTTCTTTTGTATTACCATTCTGCAGGTTTGGTTTTTCCTAAAGATGCAAGTTCCCATCAGAACTTTATATTGTACACTACAAATTGATGATTTTTATAACAGGGCTTTTTTATATGAAAATATATTTATTTCAATCTTGAAGAATATTTTTACTGGATATGAAATTCTCAGTAGACTTTTTTTTTTCCTTTCTGCATCCTTGAGTCCTCTTAACTTCTACTGGTTTTGATGAGCTGGTAACTCCAATTAATTTCACTCCCCTGTGTATAGTGGATGGACTATACAAGATGAACTTTTTTTGTTTTCAACAATTTTGACTATGACTTGAAATTTAAAAAGTTATTCTTGCAATTTTCTGAGTAATGTTTCTTACTAAATTTGAGGAAATTTTGGCCATTATACATTTAACTCTCTTTTCCTACCCCATTCTTTCTCTGTTCTCTTCCTATGAATTCAGGGACATGTATGTTTTAACTTTAAAATTTTCCATCATATGAGTCATCCTGGAGTCATTCTTACCAGTTTCTTTTATTCTTGAGTATAGTTGACATTTTCTTGTGTTTTCATCTAATTCCATTGCTCTGCTTTATGTTAAATCTACTGAAAAAATGGGGGTTTTTTTGTTATTGTTTTACCAGTTTTGTTAATCCTCTTGAAATTTCAAAGTGTGATACATGTTCAAAAATAGATATGTTCAAACTGACTTATCTATAGTGGGCAGAAGCTGAAATATTTCTTGGGCCTTCTTAACTTTAACCAGTGACTTAGAATCAGCCAGCTCTTTGGGCAGAATTGGTAGCTTCCCTCTGTGGCTCTTTTCCTCTCCAGATGAGAAAGAGTGAAGGAGACCTTGGCAACTGGGAATTAGCCTGACCTAAAGAGGTGGACTTGACACTGTTAGAAGTTATGACTCAATAGCCACAATAAGCTTTGGTACTCTATTAATTGTTTAAAAACAATACCTTTATCAGCAATGATGTGCCCATGATGAATCAAGACAAGAAAATCATTCTGTAATCATGTCCCCAAACAGAAAAGCAAAAGCATAGTCAATCCACAAGAATGACTCAGTTTACCCTCTGTGGCTAATATAAGTAACTACTGCTTTGCTAGCTATCTTTAGATAAGAAATATTAAAATACACAACCATAGAATTGCCTCTTCTTAACATTGAATCCATAGCAAAACTCTGCTTCTCTAAACAGTCCCCAAAAGAACATAACAGAAGCCTATACTCCAGGACAAATTAATTCCCCATGATTCCCTGTGGTGTGTGTACTTCTTCATATCTATGAGTATATGAACCCAACTTTGTTCAGTAAGTTCCTTCCTGTGATCTTTGGTTGAAAGGTAATGACATAGAATTTCCTCATCTGTAATAGATCCTAAATCTGACCTCTGATTTTTTTCAAACCACAAACAAGAGAACTTTTATCCAACTTCTAGCTATTAGACACTGTTACATCTGTCTGTCCTATGACAAAAAGCAATACAAATACTGGGAAAGTCATCTAGTACTGGTTTCTGCCTACTCTTGATTGCTTCTCAGTGCCTTCAAATAGTCATTTATTACAGTTCTTCCATAGTTCCTAATAGTTATTTCCAGGAAATTGTTTTGGTATGAGTAACTTAACCATTATCAAAAGTAGAAATTCTTTTTGTTGCTAGTAGAATTGTTACTTTTATCATTCAATCTGCTGCCATACTGAGCATCCACTTTGTGAGATTGCAATTTAGTTATAGCCATCCTATTGCATTGCTGAGGGTAGGCATTGAGTTGTAACTGCTAAATGAATTATCTAAATTTGGAAACTCAAGAGGACCAATTAGGTCATTTGATGTGAGACTTGTTAGGAACTTGCCATCCTTTTGCTGAGTAAGAGTCACAAGATTTGTCTAAACAATATAATTATAAGACAGTATCCATTTCCAGGTCTAATTTTAATAGTAATATAAGAGTATCATGAATGGAAATAATTATATGTATATTAATCTGGCAAACAAATATTTTACTGGAAAATATCATTGAAAAATTTTTAGCCTTTGCTTTTTGGTAAATAATTTGTCACTGGAACAATAATGATACCTTGAAATTGAAGTTGATGTAATTGTTAATTTTCTAAAACTTGACAAAGCTTTGAGTTTACTGTTTTATATCAAGGAAGAAGTTATTATTTATTTCTTGTGAGAATCAAGGACTGTTGAAACACATTCTTTCTCCTATCATTTAAGGTCTAATGTTTCTCCCAGGGATTAGATTTCTTTGGGTTCTGTCTGAAGAGACAAATCTTTAATATTATTTACTCTTAGAATGTCTCTCTAATTTATGAGTAACATACAATGATATTCATGTAGACAAGACATGAGACTTGCAAATACTTTTGTGATTCTTTAGCCATTGTATTATATTGATGTATTGTGAAACTTAACTGATTTGCTGTTTTTGGTTATATCTGTCTTATGTCAGCATACCTTTTTTTTTGAAGTGTGAATATTGCCTTTGGTAACAGCCAAAACTTAATACTACACCTGCCCTCTAGCCTCAACCCCCACCCCCAGCCCCACCCTTCTCCTGCAGCTCTCTTATGGTCCACTTCCTCTACTGAAGCTTTTCTCCAAAGGAAATGTTGTTTTCTACCGTGATTTATCTTTCTAATGCACTGACTTACATTTATTGTCTGTGTTATGTTTATTGTGTGTACTGCCTCATTCCCCAGCTAGAATGCAGGATCTACAAGGGTAGATAGAGATACCTGTTTTGATCATTGAGAGCTCTTGTGAGATGAGAGCAGTGTTTGGTGTGTGTTCTTCAATATGTACGTATTAAGTGAATGAATAAAAACAAGTGGTTTATGTAAATCAGATTTTACTTGACTATCAATGAGGAGGAGGTGGACGGAGCCCTCCGTGCCTCTGTCCTCTGTCTCTTTCATTTAATTTAAACTATCTGCTAAAGCCATCTACATAAAGCACAGTCCAGGTTTTTTTTTTCATCTTTCCTGAAAAACTGTTAACATCTCCCCAGTGTCTATAAAATGAAATCCAAATTCCCTAGCTTGGCATTTGAGGCCCTCTGCAATCTATCCTCATTCTGCCAAAAATTTCATTAACCAACGCTCTCCTTCTGTTCCAGCTTTCCTATGTGATCTTTGGGCTTGCTTCCTTGCTGCCTTGTTTAAATGGCCTTGTGCTATAATCTATCCTGATTACCTTATTTTACTTTTGGTGATATTGGGGTTTGGGATTTGAGCTCAGGGCTTTGTGTTTGCTAGACAGGTACTCTATTGCTTCATCCATGCCCCCAACTCATTTTTTGCCTTAGTTTTTTTTCAAGTAGGATCTTGCATTTTTGCCCAGACTAGCCTCTGACTGTAATCTTCTTACCTATGGCCTCTCGCACAGCTGGGATCACAGGTACATGCCACCACTCCTGGCTTATTGGTTGAGATGAAGTTTTGCTAACATTTTGCCCAAGATGACTTCTAACACCAATTTCCTGATCTTTCCCTCCATAGTGAGCCATTACACCAGGCTTCTGATTACCTTATTTTACATGAGAACCACATTTCTGTCTCCCATACTTAGGTTTTTTTTCTTTTTTTTCCCTCCATTTACTTATCACCTTCTAATATACCACATAATTTATCTATTAGTTCTAATTCTGTATTTCCTCCCCAAAACATAAGCTCTAGGAAGACTAAGGTGTGTGCCTATTGCATTTTCTGTAATATCATCAGGGTTTAGAATACTGCCTTATCTCCATGGCTTGGGCTTCTTTTTGTTCCTCTTTGATTTCCCTTTCCTGAACTCCATGTGTCTGAGTCTTACCCATTTGCTAAGTCTAAGCTTAAACACCATCTCTTTAGAAAAACTTCCCTGCTGTCCTAAACTGAAGTGATCCTTCCTCTTCTGAACATTGGTATCATTTAACCAAAAACTACTTTTCTATCACTGGAAAAATGCCTATTGTTTATATTTAAGCTATTAATGTGCATGTCTCAGCTCCTTTAATAGTTCTGTAAGAGCAAGCTTCGTGGCTAACTCATCTTTACATCTTGCCTTACCTACTTCTGTATACATAGTAAGTGCTCAATAATATATGTTGAATAATTGTGGGATGAATATGCAATAGCAATTCCTACTGAAATACAGGAGCAAGGTTTTGACTAACACACAACACCTGTGAAAAGGAAATGTGATTTTTGAGCTTGATAATTTTGAGAGAAAATCCAATTATGTGTGAAGCTCAATGGACTGAAAATATTCAATGAGATAAAAAGTATATTTGACTTCACATTCAGAACCTAGACTGTCTTATCATTGGCTTTTCACTTTAGAGTAATTTCTTTCTTTCAAAAGATTGGTGCCATGTGAATTGTTTATTCATAAACTCACCTGTCCAAGAACCTAGAATAGTTAATTTAATTAAGAATACCATAATTAAAGACACGAAGAACATGAAGTTAATATCAAGCAGTATATGTAGATTTACTGCCACTCTGGTGCTTTACTTTTCCACAGCCTATGTCTTGGCATTAATCACTTATTGTATATTAGCTAGGACTGGGTGAGGTATCAGGCTAGTGCTACAAAAGACCACACGACTGAAAGCAAATTTAACAAGGATCTTACCCTTCTGCCTTCTTTATTCTGGGATTCCAGAGAGAAGCCTCTGCCACTGGATTGTATTTGATTTCAAGGCTTTCTCTTGCAGTCATTTGCCTTACATCTATTACCTATTACTTTAAAAAAAGGTTCCCTCTATATATTAAAGTTTCATAAGTCAAAAGTTCAATATTCATCACTGGGGCCTTAAGGAGGGAAGACCTACTGCTTATTTTTAAGGAAGTATTTCTTCTTCCTTTCTTAAAATTTCAAAGTAAAAGTATTTTCAAAGTCATAAAAACTAGGGCTTATTCAATGGACAACTGATAATAATATATTCTATTTCCTGGTTAAAAGTTGATGTTAATAGCTGGACCTGGTGATGCACCTTCCTCCAGCTCTTGGGAAGCCTGAGGCACAAAGGTTGTGAGTTTGAGGCCAGCTTGGGCTACATAGCAAGACCCTATCTCAGAAAAAAAAAAAAAAAAGTTGATGTTAAAAAATTATGACTCTGATGGAATTATGCCCAAAGTCTGGAATGTGCTTCAGATAAATCATTGATACTGAGCACATACAGCCCCACAGAATTCTGAAGTATGTCATTGGAATAGCCATATGGTGATATGCAATAAAATGTACTTCCCAAACTCTTCATGTAGAAGCTTAGTCTTGGCTCACAGGAGAAGTCTAGCCCATTTCCACCTGCCCCATGCTGCTGAAAGCCTTTGGCAAGAAGCCAGGCCCTGTGCTAACTTCTTTCCATTCCACTTGTGCTTGCTTCCTTCAAGTCTTCCCAGCCTGGCTTTGCCACCACAGATGTAGTCACGCTCAGAGCAGACTAGACTTTACAACAAAATCAGGCTTGGTGCAGTGAGGAGGCTCTGCCTGTCAGGCAGTTCTAGGATTAGGGACTGCTCCTTGATGCCCAAACATGCTAAGGACCAGTACTAGCATGTTTTGCAAGCCAAACAAACCAGATAGCCCGTAACTGTCCTTTTTTTTAAGGATGCATGTTCTCTGGTTGAGTCCTCTATCCTTGCTATTGTGCTTACTTAATGGTCTCAGTTTCTAAGGGTTCTAGCACCTCACCTGATTCCCAGAATCCTGAGGTACAGTGCCATTGAGTAAATATTTATTGGACTTAAGAATGATCACAAGTACACGATTCAAATAGTTCATTTCCTGGATCACCTTTCTTACTGCTTTAGATCCAAACTAAAGAGTAATTCGCTGGGTTGAGTGTCCTTTTTTCTGTACTTAGATTAAACTCAGAGGCAGAAATTCAAGCAGCAAGAATCACAGAAGTTTTATTTGTAGAAAAGAGAAAGGAAAGGCCGCATAGGACATGAGTGGTATCTGGAAACTGGTAGTCCCTTCAGTTGGGTTGCACAGCAGGTTTTATAATTTTTTTGTTGCCAGTGGGAGGAATATGTTTCCCAAAGATTTTGGCATGAACAGGTATTTCTTGGGAAGGAGATGGGGTGTTTCTCCCTGGCTAATTGCCATCTTTGAGGAACATGTGGAACCCCCACAGTCCATCCTTCAAGGGCTTTGGTAGTAAAATATTATTTTCAGGTTCAGATCATGCCTTAGGAAATCACTATATAAAAATCTCATTATTTAGTCTTTTAAAAGTGAAATCAATAATATCAGGTCAAAATTTTAAAGGTAGTTTACTTCCATTGTTATGACCTTGCCAATTGCATAAGCCATGAGATTTCTTTAAAAATTAGGAAATCTACCCAATTCAAGCATGATGAACATTACCATCAACCTGGTGCTGACATGGCTGGCAATGAGATTTTTGTGTGCTCCTCCAGCGTATCATTTGGACTCCCTTTTTGACAGTAGGAAGGTCTTCAAAAATTAATTTTTGGTTCTCAAGCCCTGATGATCAACATTGGCAAAATAAAACACAGTGATACATTGTTCTTAGTGTCTTTTATTGTAATTAGGAGAAATTAGATTGTTCTTTGTCAGGTTACAGATTATCCAATTGTGTCTTCTCTTTCATTCATTAGTAAAAACATAGAGAATAGAGTGGAGGGGGTATAGAGTAGATAATTAATGTGCCTTATCCTAAAAAATTCAGATTAATTCAAGGCCTAACATCCATCTAGAACATTAAAACCTGTACTTTGGAACAATGGGTTTTAAAAACAAGTTGAGGTGCTAGTGGCTTAGAAGAAAATCCAAATGCAAATGGTGAAGAGGCAGCTATAAAATATAGGTTGGCTGGCTGCAGTTCCGTTCATGAAGCACTAGCTGGCATTAGTGTGAAATTTAAATTCAGTTCTGTACTGGTGATTGCCTCTTTGAAAGTCATTAAACATTCTTTGGCATCAAATTTTAGACTGTGTACAGCCAAAGAGCGAGACCCAGGAAGAAATTAACCTCAGAGTCTGTAACTCCTGTAACTGAGCAGCTAAAAAGTTGAGATTCTGTCTTGAAAGAAGATTCTAAAACAGGGTGAAGTTGAGAGGAGGGTTTAGAATTTGAATGGCACAGCTGGATATGAAGCAAATAGCAGTCTATGGCTTCGAATTCATTAGTCTTACTCCTCTTTTGGGTTGTATGCTAATCTTTTGAGCTTCATCATTTCAGTTTCTGCTTGAGAGCTAGCTCTTCAAAAACTTTAAGTGACAATGACAGTCTACAAAATTGCTCTTTGAGAACAATTAAACAAAGTCAGGAGGCATGTAATATTTTTAGCAGTGGGTAAAAGGGATCATTTAACTATGACAGAGTGAAGCTCATAGTCTTTAGAATCATTTCAATGGATCTGATTGTTATGTGACAGATTTGGGATGATGGCTGGTTTCTACAGGCTAGCTGGGCCCAGATGGTATATGAAGGAAATATTTGCTAGTATAATAGATATGAACTTAGAAACTAAATAGAACTAGTCCTGGCAGGAAGTATTTTTTTTTCTGTTCAACAAGTGACTGCAGAAGAGATGTGAAACAATAGCACTAACCACTAGTAAAGGAGGAGAGAGAAAATAAAACAACACTTAAAAAAATTAAAAGGAAGCCTACAATTCTAAGTAAACAATTTTCTGGATACCAAAGTCATGCTGGTATTCATTTCTTGAAATAAAGGAATTAAGAAGTGGTTACTCACAAAGAAACCAAGATAGATAGGAAGTGATAGCACTAATTAAATGAACTTGTACTTATCACAGCTGTTCTGATGTATGATAAACTATAAGTCTGAGTCTTGACTCCTGAACTCTTCAGCATACAGGACTGAGGAGCAGAATAGTATAAGAGCAGGAATTGCCAAATCCTCTGAAGGTGAAGTTTCTCTATATGTAGTCCAGCTACATTTCAATGAATAAAAAACACATACCTTAACCACCTTGATGTGTGGGAGTGTCATATATAGTTTTGGAGCAGCTGTGGTGTGATGGGAGGAGAGAGCTGGACACAAAAAGCCTGCCTCACATTGAAGGTCCTGAGGGAAATGAAGGAGTTGGCCCCTCCTCTCATCTCTCAACCATTCGATCTTTTTATAGGTATTGGGGATGCACAGATTTTGCAGTCAACCAGTAGAGGATAAAATATGAGCTTCAGTACTCAGCAACCATGGAAATTTTGAGCATTCTTTACTCTAGTTGGAGCCTCAAGTTACTTTATTGTTGTTTTTTATTGTTACTTTGTTATAAATTTATATGATTATTACATAGTATGTATGAGAAGAAAGAGTATAGAATTAAAATTCCAGAGCCAGATAATCTGGACTTAATCTTTGATTGCCTACGAATTGGTTGACTTTGTGCCTTTGTTTCCTCATGGGTAAAATGTAGACAATATAAGTATCTCTCTCCTAAGTTGTAGTGATGATTAAATATGTTAATGTATGTTAAGCACCAGAGCAGTTCTGGTACATGGTCAGCTACATTAGCTCTAATTATCTATACAAAAAAGTGCCCAGGAAAAAATTTAACATGTTAGAAGCTCTCAATAAAAGGAAGCAGCTATTGTATTATTTTCACTATTAGTTCCTATTGGAAAGTTCCATGCCTATATCACTAAATTATCTTTACATTAGAAAACCAAAAGACTCCTAAGTTTTAAAAATGAAAAATGATACATTCTCTTTCTTGCAGGCTGTGATATTAATATAAGAAATTACTTAAAGTAAGGAATTTTATTCATACAGCATAAATCCATAGGTAGAAGAGATTGTGCCTTCATTTTATGAAATTAAACTCATGAAAAATTCCTTATAGCCATAGTGTTATACAAGTAACAGTGAATAAAAATACTAAATAAATTGAAACACTCTTTTTGAGAGGTGTGACAGATAGATAGGTAATGAAGAAGTCAATGCTATGTTCTAATATTTAAATATCTTAATTCATATTCTATAAGATGACTCATACACTTTAACAAGAGAATTTACAAATGACTCTAGATAGGGGACTCCTGGCAAATGCCAATAAAAATAGGAATTAACCAGTCAAACAGTTTAAAAAGGAAAGACAATAAAATTCAAGTTGGATTAAAAATAAAGATGTTAAGTAAGGATTCACTGCTGTTTGATAGTGGACGAGTAGTATTTTCCTTTTATACAAGTGGCATGGGAGAAAATTTGATTCAATCATAAAGAAATTACATGACAAAATGTTACATCAGTAAATTTTGTGACCTGTTGAAGACACAGCTCCATTATTGTTCCCCTATCATGTCAAGATATATATGAAAAGTACAATGACTTAAAAGAAAAAAGCAAGAATATTGAATTTTGGCATTTCTACTTCCCTTTATGTAAAATAATTTTCTAATAATCTGAGTTTAAAATTGGCTCTTTTGTTTAAATTGACAAAAAGTAAGCACTTACACATGAAAGTAAGTAGGTGAGAAAGTATGTGTGATCAAAGAAAAAGTTTCAGAGTTTCAGAGTCCTTTCAGATAAAAGAAAAAGTACAATTGAGTGGAGAGAAAGTAAGTCTTCCAAGAATGATTCATTAGGATGGGACAGTTCAGTTTGGAGATTAAAACTGGGAAGGCAGATTAACTTCCCATTGTCTTTCAGAGGCTGAGTCTTTCGAAAATCAAATCATTCATCTGTCCTTAAAAAGTCTTTTGGTGCATGACCAAAAAATACTTATTCATGTGTTTGTTGTGCGTTTATTCATTCAGCAAATGTAAGTTAGTGCCTACTGTGTGACAGGTATTGTGTTAACATCTAGAGACTAAAGACAATGCATGAGCCTATCTTCAAGGAGGTTGCAGTTCAATTCTCCGAGGCTAGGCATGCAAAAATAAACAAAGATAGAGCAGGAGTAATAGAAGTCCAAGATGTACCACAAGCACAAAAAAGAATAATCAATCCTTTCTGACAATACCAGGTCTTGAAAGGTTCAGAAAGTTCTTTTTTGGTGAAAGGTTGTGCATCATTCAATTCATCATCTTATTATTTAGCCACCATATTATTTAGCATGGTGCAGTCCATGACAGATTACAAAGTACGTAAAATATATAACTTAACTATATATTTTAAGACAATAGTCTGTCTTTATGCATGTTGGTTATAGGTTATTGAATTTTGTCTTTCTTTATAGGTCCTAGACTTAGATATCTTTACAGGGTTCTAATAATTCACCTTAAGACAGTAAGAATCATTCTGTTATTTCTCTTGATTTCTGTATGTGAAGATTTGGGTCAGGGCTTGGCTGGGCAATTCAGATGGAGTCACTCAGATAGTGGCAGTCACATAGTGAATGGAGCTAGGACAAGACAGAGCTGGAGCACCAGGAGCTAGTTGGGCCTCTCTGTCTGCAGAGAGGCTTTGTTCTCTGAGGTCTCCTCCTTGTGGTGTCACTACCTGGGTCAGTTTAGGCTTCCTCGAAGCATGCTGGCCTTAGGTCTACTAACTGCTGGGTAAGCGACCCTTGCCAGCAAGGAGAAAGCTGATCTTACTGTGGAAATCACTGTGCATCACTTTAAGCATAATCTATTGGTCGCAAACAAGCTATAAATTTGAAAGGAAGGGGATAAGATTTAACTTGTTGATGGAAAGAAGAATATTTGAGATGGGAGATTGTATTGTAGTATTGATTGTATTTTCCTTGGAAAATACAGTCTGCATCCTCATTCAAGTTTTGAATAAAAAAATTATTCTATGTTAAGAGCAATGGCATGGGCTCTCATAAGAAAATGATCCAGGCTAAAAGGAAATTACTGAATTCTACCTAATGTCTTCAAATTGATTTTCAAATTTTAGTGCCTGTGATTCTAGTGAAACTAAAGTCAAGATAAACAGACAGATAAGAAAGGTGTTGACAATGAGGATGGATTTTCTGATAATGAGGAAGGATCTTCTGACCAAGGTTATCGAACAGAAAACAGAAGAATCAATTTCCCTGGAGGTTTTAAAAATCTGTGGTGGAGGAATTCCAGAGACTCAACGTGTGTACCTGTAATCCTGGCTGGAGGAGAGAGGTAGATTGGGTAACCTTTTTAGTCCCCTGGCAGTAATGTCATCTTCCAAATTCACTGACAAGGCATAGAGAGATTGTCTGGGTAACCTTGGAAAAACCTTTTGGTCAGTGAAAGAGCTAGTTTCATTTTACTTATGTGTTTCTTCATCATTTGTTCATTTTTTTTGAGCTCTCTGCCTCACAAAAAGAATTCCAGTCTCTTACATGTTCTGTTCTCACCAGTGCATTTATCAAAGGTTACCCAGGTTCTGATTACGATCTTTGGTGTAATTAGAAATAAATACCATGTGAAAAGTTAAAACTTGATATTGCTTACTTGGGATGGCTGGCAAGATAAGCAGCAAATTATCTATGGATAGCAGTTTTGTGTTTATAATTGTTGGTGTCTATGTGTATGTATCATGTATAGAGTTTAAATGGAGCCAAGTGTTTTGCATTATTTGACCTAATTTTAAACAGCTTTAGTGTACAATTAACATTCCAATTTTAGAGATGACATAAAAAAGGTAATTTTACAAGGTCAAGCAGCAAAGTTAAGATTTAACTCAGTTCTGCTAACACTAGAGCCTTTCCAATTAACCAGTTGCTATACTGCTTACTATTCAGTGACAATGAAATGAGTTCTGAATCTTCTAAGTGTAGAACGTATTTTCAAATTAGTTCTCAGGTTGGAACTCTAAATCAGAGTTCCTTATATCATTAAAGTTTAGTCCAGGTGCTCCTTTATCTGGCCTGTACACCCTTTTATGATCTGATCCTTCTCTTTTTTAAAATTTCTACTTAGTTTTTTCCTGTTCTTGATAAAGGCCTCTGCCCTATCCAAAATGGTCAATCCTCATGCCTTTTTGTGAACTATTTCTTTTACCAGAAATTGTCAATCCACTCTCATCAATTCTTTCCTATTTCTTCAATACATTCAAAAGCTATCTCCTCTAAGAAGCCTCTCAGATCACCCAATAACAGATTTCACTTGAATTCCTGTAACTGTTACTTTTTGTATGACTTAAGAGAAATTTGTCATGCTATCATTTCTACTTATATGTACCAGATTCCCTTAATCAAGTTATAATTGTTAAATGAAAAAAAGCAATATTCCTTGGTTTTTGTTTTTTTCTATCTTCAAATCCTGGCACAGTATGCCACAAATTAAATTTTTCAATGTTTGTTAATTACCACAACTTCCTGTTAATCAGTATCTGTCTGAATCACACAACATCATTGCTCTAATTTCTATGCTTGAGACCTATAATTGAGAATTATATTTATTCTCCTCAGGTTTAAAGTATTATTGTCATTTCTAATCATATGGTGTGACTGTCAAACTTTTGAGGAAATGTAGCTATTGCCATGGGAGTGCATTCTCTGCTTACTTTTCACTCTGTCTTTTTCAGTGTATTTTCTAATACTTCCAGTGTACTCATATTATCAGATAAAGAAGCATAATTGAGTTTACTTTGTTTAAACAACTGAGCAAAAAGAATTTAGTCTGATTTACTTAATTGATTGGTACCCAGTGTCATCTGAGCCAAATTTCTGAGCATAATTCCTTTAATAACTAGAGGCTTTGGTTCTTTCCTAGGGCCATGGATTGCATACATAAAAGTTGATCATTTTACATACCTGTGCTATTAATTTCATGAGGCAAACAGGCCAGAGTGGAGTGTCTGCACTGATTTATAAGAATTATCATCTTTGTATAGAAAGGAAAATAATACTATGATTAAAGATTTTGAGTGTTAGTCCTGGAAGTCCAAACTGCTTCAGAATGCACCACACCCATACACACACACACACACACACACACACACACACACACACACACACACACTTTCACTCTTAACTACTTAGAAATCAGGATTAAAATATTGATCTCTTACTTTGTTCTAAAAAAGAGTACAGGAAATTTAAAAAGATATATATTGCAGCAAGATGATATAAATTCTAACTAAATGGTAAAGCTAAAGGGAGATAGTAATAAGGATAAGGCAGTAAAATAGATTCCAAAATAAAGCCAGTAATTGAAATAGATGCTATGTTGTCATATATTCTTCAAGAGTGGGCCACAAATTTCCCTCTCATTACCCATTTGAAGAGGGAAATCTATTCAGGTTCACTGTCAATCTTATTGATTTACAGTGCCTATTAAATAAAAACAAACAGGTTGCTGAGGAGGTGTGCACCTTCACAGGGAACTAAGAAATTGCTTTCACAGGTCTTTAAAAAGAGGACATTGTGTAAGCCTAGGAGTGATTATAAACCAGCAGGAGCTGCTTTGAACCCCAAAAATTTGAAGAATAGAATTAATACTGTTTATGATACAGTTAATGATTTTGTTTTTAGAGCATCCTATGTGAGACTCTTTTGCATAGGCAATGTGTAATACCTCTGTTGTCTTTGAGATTTCATAGCTCTAGACTCCCAGGGCCCCTAGAAAGGAGAAAAATCACTTCAGTGATGGAATCTTGCTCGTCTCCACATCTGTTGCCTTCAGATGACATTTAAAATGCTTACCAGTTTGCTTTGTCATTGTTTCCTTTTAAAAATTATTGTTCAATAGTACAGATTTATGGGATGTAGTTTGATAATTCAATACATGTATACAGTGTGTGGTGATCACATCAGGATAGTTAACATTTCTATCTGAAACATTTTTTAAGATTTTGTTTTGGGTAACAATAGTAAGTACCAAAACAGTTAAAGCAAAGTACTAAGTTCCAGTGTTCTACAGAACAGTGGGATGGCTAGCTCACCGATAACATCACACATTTTTCAAATAACTAGGTGAGAAGAGTGCAAAGGCTCCAAAGACAAAGTAATGCTAAGGAGGTGGAGACTTTCATTACTTCAATTGATAAGTACCTATTGCATATGTATTGCAATATCACATCAAGTCCTACCTTTATTTCTAAGTTCATATCATGCTGTTCATGTCCCCCAACCCCATGTTTCCTTATATTCGAGTTTTGTAGTTGGGTTTCTCATTTGTTGTCAGAGATTCAGGGACTGGAGAGATGGCTGATGGAAGGCTACCACCGTCCCGCTCCCCCGCACTGGAATGCAAAAGCATTCTTTCTATCATATCAGTTACAACTTCATGTACAATTTCATTGAGAAGAGACACATCCTCTGCCTTTAAAAAAATTATGGTTGGAAAAAAATCAATGCTCTCTGAGGTCCCTTCGAAGTCTAGATATTGATTAGTGAGATCAGCTAAGCTGAATATCTCTTTTCATATATTATCCAAATTAGTTTTCTACTTCCTGGATTCTCTACATTCATGCTACTTAAATTTTTATCTATAAGTAATCATATACACATGCAGTAGGTCATTTAATAAGTTATAATTTCTCTTTTTCTTTTTTCTTAGTTTCTTGTTTCAGATTTATTTTGGCTGTCATAATATAGATTTCCTTCTTTTTCCTTATTGTTTTGTTTTGTTTAATTTTATTTTTCCTAGAGGAAATACACAATATTTATTTAAGGACCTATTATTTTTTAAGCCACTTGAAACATTCTTCATTAACTCATTTCACTCACTCATTTTATCCCCATTACTTAAAATACTGGTTTGGTAGGTATTAGAGGTTGATGCACATTCTGATGCAGACAAGGACATGGTTCTGCTTGAACCAGGCTTTTATCCATCATTAGCATTCTCTTTAGAGTTCCCTGTGTATAAGCTTGAGCAACCCTAGAAAAATTCATTATACCATCCTTAGTTATACAATGTCATAAAATGCACCCTGGAAATCTGATATTAGCCAACATCCAATTTTATTGAGACAGGAAAGACTAATGATTCCTTAGCAAATTAAGCAGGAAGGTATTCTTGATATTAAAAAAAGTGGGCATAAATGCTGTAATATGCTGTAAAAACAAGTCAGGTGTTTTTACATAAAAAAGATATAAATTGCTCTAAAGGAATTGTATCTATAAAAATAAGACTAATTGCATGTCTTGTAAGAAAAAAATCTTAAAATATTTAATAAAAGGCAAGATTCAAGGATATGACTATTCCTAATTTCTTTCCATTCTTGATTTAATTGAACAAATTCTTATTCTTCTAATACTTCATTCTCAGTCTTTCTAGACATGCACTTTCCCAGATAGCACACTGTAGGGCATTGCTTTACATCTCTGCGGTTTAAATAACTATCATAAACATCATTGCAATTATTTAACATGAAGTAGGCATGTATTATAGGGTTTAGAAAAATCTGAAATTTATTTGCAATAAATTTTCTTTTTCCTAAATAGAAAAAAGTGGTTAGAGAAGTTTTTAAAATTATTTTGGAAAGTTTGGGTTTTATAGTATGTCTGCTGTAAAACACCATGCAGTCAAGTAGGAAAGGCTTGGACCCTAGTACACCATGGTTTTAATGCTTTTCCCACTGCCACTAACATAGCAGTTCCCAAATGATTGGATCTCAGAACTCATATATATAACTAAAAAAAAAAAAATTGGGGACTCTGAAGAGTACTTTTTAAAATGTGGATTATATCTGTCTGTCAATACTTATATTTGGAATTATTTATTATTATTATTATTATTCATAGGTGCATACAATGCTTGGGTCATTTCTCCCCCCTGCCCCCACCCCCTCCCTCACTACCCACCCCACCCCCTCCCTCTCCCCCCCACCCCCTTGATACCCCACAGAAACTATTTTGCCCTTATCTCTAATTTTGTTGAAGAGAGAGTATAAGCAATAATAGGAAGAAACAAGGGTTTTTGCTAGTTAAGATAAGGATAGCTATACAGGGAGTTGACTCACATTAATTTCCTGTGCGTGTGTGTTACCTTCTAGGTTAATTCTTTTTGATCTAACCTTTTCTCTAGTTCCTGGTCCCCTACTCCTGCTGGCCTCAGTTGCTTTTAAGGTATCTGCTTTAGTTTCTCTGCATTGAGTGCATCAAATGCTAGCTAACTTTTTAGGTGTCTTACCTATCCTCACCCCTCCCTTGTATGCTCTCGCTTTTATCATGTGCTCATAGTCCAATCCGCTTGTTGTGTTTACCTTTGATCTAATGTCCACATATGGGGAAGAACATACGATTTTTGGTCTTTTGGGCCAGGCTAACCTCACTCAGAATGATGTTCTCCAATTCCATCCATTTACCAGCAAATGATAACATTTCGTTCTTCTTCATGGCTGCATAGAATTCCATTGTGTATAGATACCACATTTTCCTAATCCATTCGTCAGTGGTGGGGCATCTTGGCTTTTTCCCCACATCTTCGCCAACACCTGTTGTTGGTGGTGTTGCTAATGATGGCTATTCTAACAGGAGTGAGGTGGAATCTTAGTGTGGTTTTAATTTGCATTTCCTTTATTGCTAGAGATGGTGAGCATTTTTTCATGTGTTTTTTGGTCATTTGAATTTCTTCTTTTGAGAAAGTTCTGTTTAGTTCACTTGCCCATTTCTTTATTGGTTCATTAGTTTTGGGAGAATTTAGTCTTTTAAGTTCCCTATATAATCTGGTTATCAGTCCTTTGTCTGATGTGTAGCTGGCAAATATTTTCTCCCATTCTGTGGGTGTTCTCTTCAGTTTAGAGCAGAAGCTCAACAAAGAAAGAAGCTTTTTAGTTTTATGAAGTCTCATTTATCTATGCTATCTCTTAGTTGCTGTGCTGCAGGGGTTCCATTGAGAAAGTTCTTGCCTATACCTATTAATTCCAGAGCATTTCCTACTCTTTCCTGTACCAACTTTAGAGTTTGTGGTCTGATATTAAGATCCTTGATCCATTTTGAGTTAATATTGGTATAAGGTGATATACATGGATCTAGTTTCAGTTTTTTGCAGACTGTTAACCAGTTTTCCCAGCAGTTTTTGTTAAAGAGGCTGCTTTTTCTCCATTGTATATTTTTAGCACCTTTGTCAAAGACAAGTTGCTTATAGTTGTGTGGCTTCATATCTGGGTCCTCTATTCTGTTCCACTGGTCTTCATGTCTGTTTTTGTGCCAGTACCATGCTGTTTTTATTGTTATTGCTTTGTAATATAGTTTGAAGTCAGGTATTGTGATACCTCCTGCATTGTTCTTTTGACTGAGTATTGCCTTGGCTATTCGTGGCCTCTTGCATTTCCATATAAATTTAATGGTAGATTTTTCAATGTCTTTAATGAATGTCATTGGAATTTTGATGGGAATTGCATTAAACATGTAGATTACTTGAGGTAGTATCGACATTTTCACTATGTTGATTCTACCAATCCATGAGCATGGGAGATCTCTCCACTTTCTATAGTCTTCCTCAATCTCTTTCTTCAGAAGTCTATAGTTTTCCTTGTAGAGGTCTTTCACATCTTTTGTTAGGTTTACACCTAGGTATTTGATTTTTTTTGAGGCTATTGTGAATGGAATTGTTTTCATATATTCTCTTTCAGTTTGTTCATTATTAGTGTATAGAAATACTAATGATTTTTCTATGTTGATTTTATATCCTACTACCTTGCTGTAGCTATTGATGGTGTTTAAGAGCTTATGAATAGAGTTTTTTGGGTCTTTAAGGTATAGGATCATGTCGTCTGCAAATAGGGATATTTTGACAGTTTCTTTACCTATTTGTATTCCTTTTATTCCTTCTTCATGCCTAATTGCTCTGGCTAGTAATTCCAGTACTATGTTGAATAGAAGTGGAGATAGTGGGCATCCTTGTCTAGTTCCTGATTTTAGAGGGAATGGTTTCAGTTTTTCTCCATTAAGTATAATGCTGGCTGTAGGTTTGTCATATATAGCTTTTATAATGTTGAGGTATTTTCCTTCTATTCCTAGTTTTCTTAGAGCTTTTATCATGAAATGGTGTTGGATCTTATCAAAGGCTTTTTCTGCATCTATTGAGATGATCAAGTGGTTTTTGTCTTTGCTTCTGTTAATGTGGGTAATTACGTTTATTGATTTTCGTATGTTGAACCACCCCTGCATCCCTGTGATGAAGCCTACTTGGTCATGGTGAATAATATTTTTGATGTGTTGTTGAATTCTCTTTGCCATTATTTTATTGAGGATTTTTGCATCAATGTTCATTAAGAAGATTGGCCTATAGTTCTCCTTTTTGGAGGTGTCTTTGCCTGATTCTGGGATAAGTGTAATACTGGCTTCATAAAATGTGTTAGGCAGTTTTCCTTCCCTTTCTATTTCATGGAACAGTTTAAGGAGGGTTGGTATCAGTTCTTTAAAGGTCTGATAGAATTCAGCAGAGAATCCATCAGGTCCTGGACTCTTCTTTTTAGGGAGACTCTTGGTTGCTGCTTCAATTTCATTTTGTGTTGTAGATCTATTCAGGTGATTAATATCCTCTTGGTTCAGTTTTGGATGATCATATGTATCTAGAAATCTGTCCATTTCTTTAAGATTTTCAATTTTTTTTGAATATAGGTTCTCAAAGTAGTCTCTGATGATTTCCTGGACTTCCATGGTGTTTGTTGTTATTTCCCCTTTTGCATTCCTGATTCTACTAATTTGTGTTTTTTCTCTCCTCATTTTAGTTAGGTTTGCCAGGGGTTGTCGATCTTGTTTATTTTTTCAAAGAACCAACTTTTTGTTTCATTAATTCTTTGTATGGTTTTTTTGGTTTCTATTTCGTTGATTTCAGCTCTTATTTTTGCTATTTCTCTCCTATTTGTTTTGGGATTTGCTTGTTCTTGTTTTTCTAGGAGTTTGAGATGTATCATTAGGTATGATACATTAGGTATTATGTATCAATGGATTTGGGATCTTTCAGTCTTTTTAATATATGCACTCATGGCTATAAACTTTCTTCTCAGGACTGCCTTTGCTGTGTCCCATAGGTTCCGATAGGTTGTGTTTCATTTTCATTGATTTCCAGGAACTTTTTAACTTCCTCTTTTATTTCGTCAATGACCCATTGTTCATTAAGTAATGAGTTATTCAGGTTCCAGCTGTTTGCATGTTTTTTGTCTTTACTTTTGTTGTTGAGTTCTAGTTTTATTGCATTGTGATCAGATAGTATGCATGGTATAATTTCTATTTTCTTATATTTGCTGAGACTTGCTTTGTGCAAGTCTATTTTGGAGAACCATCTATTTTGGAGAAGGTTCCATGGGCTGCTGAGAAGAATGTATGTTGTGTAGAAGTTGGATGAAAAGTTCTGTAGACATCAAGTAGGTCCATTTGATCTATTGTGTATTTTAGATCTTGAATTTCTTTGTTGATTTTTTGTTCAGATGACCTATCTATTGATGATAATGGGGTGTTAAAGTCTCCCACAACCACTGTGTTGGAGTTAATATATGCTTTTAGGTCTTTCAAGGTATGTTTGATGAAATTGGGTGCGTTGGATTGTGTGCATATAGGTTGATAATTATTATTTCCTTTTGGTCTATTTCCACTTTTATTAGTATGGAATGTCCTTCTTTATCTCGTTTGATCAATGTAGGTTTGAAGTCGACTTTATCAGAGATAAGTATTGCTACTCCTGCCTGTATTCGGGGGCCATTGGCTTGGTAAATCTTCTTCCAGCCTTTCATCCTAAGCCTATGCTTATTTCTGTTGGTGAGATGTGTCTCCTGTAAGCAACAAATTGTTGGATCTTCCTTTTTAATCCATTTTGTCAAGCAGTGCCTTTTGATGGGTGAATTAATTCCGTTAACATTAAGTGTTAGTATTGATAGGTATGTGGTGATTCCTGTCATTTAGTTGTCTTAGTTGTTTGAAGGTTTGATTGTGTGTACCTAAATTGAGGTTATTCTCTACTTTCTTGCTTTTTCTTTTCCTGTAGTTTGGTGCTGCCTGTCCTTTCATGGTTATGTTGGGTTTCACTTTTATATTTGGAATTAAAACTAAATTGTTTTAGAAAATTTATTAACTCATTTAATTATTTATTTGTTTTACTGTTGTAGTAGGAAGGTGTACATTGTGGCATTTACAAAAGTTCCTTTAATATATCCAATATAACTGGAGGTATAGCTAAATGGTAGAGTACCTGCTTTGCAAGCACAAAGCCCTGAGTTCAAACCCCAGTCTTACTAAAAAAAAAAAAAAAAAAGTATGGTTTGGTCATTTAAAATAACAAACAGAAATAAGAATTTTTATGAACACTATAGTTTCTAAAGTAAAAATAGTGAAAGAATGTTATTTTACATTTTTGCCAACTTCTTTAATGTTTAGCTTAAGAGAAGACAGCTGGATACTCATAGCTTTTGTGCCTTCAGTCAGTTGTTATAGGTTGTATTGTCAACCATATGAAGAAATGTTTTCTAAACACAGCTAAGTACTTGGAAAAAGAAGGAATATTGTAATATTGTTTAGATAATGATGAATACTCTTTTTTGATAGTATACCAAAAATTGAAAAGCAGTAGTTTTTTTTACAGGTTTGTTGCAGAAACTATATCAGTGAACTTTTTGTTCTGGGTTATATTTAATTCCAGTGGTGTATCTTTTACTTTAAGTGAGTCATTTATGCATGTATGAATTTGCAACATCATGCATTGCTCATCATTTCACTGAATTATGTAGATCTTTCAAATGTTGGCATCTTTTATTATGTAAGCCACCTAATTAATTTCACCACCAATTTCATCAGAAAAATAATGTTATGTATTGGGAAACTGTTAAACTGACAGTAGCAAATAGAAGTATTTCCAAATGTTAATTTTAGCTCAAAAGCTCAAATTTATCATTGGCAGCAATCACCGTCAGTTGTTTTCTTTGCAGTGACATGCTTACTTTGTTTCATATTTGAGAAAATATCTCCAAGATACCCAAGCCTGGGGAGCCATAGTTTATCAGTCAGTCATTCGTCAAGATAAAACCAGTACTCCATGAAAAAAAAATGTCTGATTTAAACACTCACACCCGTGCTTTCTCTAACACAACCCTCATATGCAGCAGAAGCAACTTATGAGCATTTCTTATTCTAACACACAGAATATTTAAAAGATATATATTTAAGAATTGTGATTCGATAAGATTTTTACTGTTTAGACAAAGGCATATTCTCATTCCCAATCCCTACCCCCATCTCTCTCACACTAGGGATTGTTGAACCCAGAATATCAGACATGATAGGCAAGCATTCTATCAATGAGCTATATCCCCAGCCTTAAAGACATTATTAAAAAACTCACCTCCTCCCCCTTGTACCTATCAGTGAAGGATACAGTGACTCTTAGTACCATGGAGCCACTACCTTGATATATGATAAGTTGCCAATAGTTATACCCACCACTGCTTTTGTACCAGAAAGCGAGTGTCAACACAGAGAAAAATGATAATGTATTAGTGCTATTATGGCAATGATTTTGACTTTATGAGCCTAATGAAAGATTCTGGGGGAATCCCAAGAGTCTGCAGATGACATACCGAAAATCTCTATATCAGGCTTTAAGGCTTTAAGGTGGTTAAGGAATCTCTTGTAAAAATGAGAGAAATAATATATGCACTGCAGTTGTTTTGGCATTTAAGCCTAGTAATATAGGATCCTCAAAAATGTACATTTTGCTGTCCTTGTTCCCACTATTAGTCTCTGAATAAAGTCAGTGGTTCTTCAGGCATGGCTTCTCTGAAGTAATGTGAGTCATCCTTACTTTTTAAATAAGTATCTAACCTGTTTACAGAAAAAAATTATTCTTAAGTAGTCATTAGAAAACTAACTGATGAATATTCTCCCTTTCAAAGAATTTCAAGGGGCATATTTAGATTTTCAATTTAACTAATGGATACATTTTAGATATTGGTACATTTGATATTCTTTGCCTACATGGGATGGTAGGCCAATGTATGATCTTATCTTTCTTGGCATTTATTCATAAATTATTTGTGTCATTAACATTTTGCAGTCCATCTTGCCTATTAAATATTGAGGATACTGACACAAAACTATATATATACTATTAAAAAAAATCACTGCGTCACTGCTATATATATGTATATATATATTTAGTACATGGTCAATAAAGATCACTGTGCTTAGGAAGAATCTGTCTTTTCCGTGGTACCTCACACACATTTGGTCAAGTTTTCTTTATAAGTTATTGATTTTATTCACTAGAAATACAAATTTTCTAATATTAAGCTGGGTTGAATAGCATTAAAATGTAAGAATGGTACACACATGTGCAGGCACAGTGTAATTTGTGTGTGGTACCTGTAAACTTCGAGGGTAGTATCCCTCCTTCAAGTAACCACATTGAAAAAATGAAGAGGGGGGCTATCAGAGAAGGGCTATCATTTAGGTATATCTGAATTTACTTAGAAGTCCACGCAATACACAAAGGCAATTGCTAGTGACCACATGTTTCCCAGAGATTTGTTCTATGAGAGTGAGTCATCCAAAATGGCAGTCTTACTGTCTTTGAAGCAGTAATTAACTGTAAGACAGGACAAAGAAATCTAAATGATTTTTTAAAAGTTTATTAAGAAAACTCTTGTATGAAATATTTGAAAGGCCAACTTGGACCAACACAGTTACAAAATAGGCTTAAAATTGATTTTTTTTAGAGCTTATTGAATATTTTGCATAAAATTAAAATGATAATACATTTTAAGATTTTTCTACTCTGTCATGGTTCAGTTACTTGTTACTGTTGTCATTTCCTTGAAGAGGACATAAAACTTCATGGGACTTGTCACTTGTATTAAAGCCCCTTATCAGAATTGTCTGTATGTGATGCCATCAAATAATGTCATGGTTTGACTTTCTCCAGCAAAGCTAAAACAAAGCAATATACAGTACACCCTTGGTATCTTCAGGTCTGTTTCCAAGGAGACCATAGTTCAAAACAAAAGCATGAATGTTCTCGGTGCACAGAATTCAGTACTGTACCATGGATGCTTGATTCATTTTCCCTATAATGCCACCAAAGTGCTGCCAAAGACATGCCACCTTTCAACAAATCTCAACTTTTCATTCTATCACTTAAATTAAGCACATTAAAATTTACCCTGCTTTTTGGGCATCATTTGCTTTTGGGAGAGATTTTCACAAAATTGAAGGCAGGGAAACACTCAGCAGATCACATGATTTAAACACAACGTGATTAACACAAGACTGACAGACTTGTAATGCATGTGTGGAAATTTAGAATTTTTGTTTTTGAACTTTCTTTTGTTTTTTAAAATTTATTTTTGACCATGTTTTATCAAAACCATGTGTAATAAATCTGCAAATAAGATGGGCTTACTGTAAGTTATTTTGATATACATTGTAATGTAATTTTTTTGTCATATTTAAAGTAGCAGAAAAAAGTCATAGAACTGCTAGAAAACTTGCAGGATAAAAATTTGTCAATCATAGCCAGTAGTGATGATAGTGGTACATGCTGTAATCCCAGCACTCAGGAGGCTAAGGCAGGAGTAGCACAAGTTGAAGGCCAGTAAACTAGGCTATATAGCGATGCCTGGGTTATAAAGATAGACCCTGCCCTAAAACAAAGAGGCAGTGAAAGTTTTTGAGATATTTCATATGTTACTTATTTGTATGGCCTTTACAGAGAGAGCCACCTACTTATGCAGATAAGGAAACTAGACACTAAGAGGTTGTTATGTATCTGTTAAATTTTCCCACTACATAACAGTCACAAAATCTCCAAGCTGACAACAAAGAACATGTATTTTTCACCATACATACGGTTCATCTGAACTAGGCTGGATGTGGTTTAGTGGTTTTGCCTGCTGGGATCACTCATTGACTTTGGGTGGACTGCAGTCTCCATTCCAGCTGGGTTTGAGAGGAACACCACAGCTGTGACATCTTTGCTTCATTTATCTGTCTCTTGGGACCAACAGTCTAGACTGTGCATGTCCTTCTCTTAGTTATGGCCAATTTCAAGGAGAGCCCAGCCTTGAAACATGCCCAGCTTCATCTAGGTTTCCAACTGTCACACTGTCCCTTCTGATTTATCCTATTGACCAAAGAAAGTCACATAGGGTCATCAAATGAAATTTGCCTATACAGAAGGAACTCAAATTTACTTGACAAAGGGAATGATTATAGAGGTGATAAATAATTTGGACCACAAATGCAATTAATATGCCTTGTGTCCTACAAATAGTCACTTGCTAGGGTGGGCCATGAGCATGTCTCTTTAGGCAGCAGAATTCTTCCTGACTCCTTATACAGTTTCGTGCTTCCTTCTAATTTACTCCATTCAAAGGCTTTGGGGTGGTGTTGAATGTATTTACACTTGTATTCTGGTTTCTACCTATGGCAACAACAAAGGAAAATAGGTGCAAATAATGGCACCAACTTCCAGTGTGCTTCTGTGCAGCTGCACTGCTTGCTTGCTGCTGCATTTGATGCCTGCATTAAGAATTAGAGGAATATCATAGTCTGTCAAACATAATTTGTCATCTTTATATTGCTTCTGATTGCTCTGTCCAAATTCACATTCATAAGCAATAGATTGCATCATCTATTGTTGTTCTTAGATGCTATGAGCAAATAAGCCCAGTCCATTTATGTGATGCTTATAATTTGTTATGCATTTTGCATTTACTGAGACAGGATATGAATTCAGAATGCAAATACTATTTTTTTTACTGTTTTGTTGCTTATCAGTCAATTATAACTTTCAGATATATGACTACAGAAATTAAAACAAAAATGTTTGTATCAAATAAAATATATTATTTCCTCATTTAAGGAAGCTTCTCTGTACTTGGACTTTGCTTTTCTTACATTATTTGTGAGAAATTGGTCTTACAGATACTATACTCAGAGTTGACTGCTAAAAGCATGACACAGGATCACTGTCTTAATTGTGATTTAATATAAAGATTTTGTCCTCTGTTCTGTAAAAAGCAAGCATATCACAATATTATTCTGGCAACACCCTTATAGAGCGTATATTTTCTAGCATAAGTTCTCTGCATTTTTCTTGAGAAAAAGATTGATTTTTACTGAATTTTCTTAAATAAAAATAACATGGAACTCAGACAGATACTTTTACTAGAATGATTCCCTATCACTCTATCTTCATTGTTAATGTGTATTTAAAAGTCTCACTAAGGCAATTGTGACTGTATGTATATATCCACACAACTGGAAATCTTTCCAAGAGTGTAAGATCTGTTGGTCACATACAATAGACAATCAAACTGTCCCTTTGTGGTGATTGTTTTTGAGAACAGCTTTGTTTATGTCACTGAAGATTTTGTACATGGATTACTGAGTTTCCTCATGATCTTCCCTTACTCTGTATCTTCCAATACATTCCTACAACCAATTCATTCTTTTGTTTCCAGGATTTGATGTTTAAGACAATGTAATTCTGACGTAGTATTTTCTTACATATCACCTTTAGACTCAGCCTCCTCCCCAGTCCAGTTATCTTCATTGAGAATTTTCAGTTCCTAGAGTATGCAGTCCACATGACCTTTGCAAAACTAACCTTTTATTGGTTCCCAGAAAAACCACTGCCCCAGAAGTTCAATTTATGGCAGAATGATTCATAAGTCCTTTATAGAAAGTGTTATTATTTTATTGCCTGAAAACACTCTTTGTAGGATATTAAAGAAAATACAGATAAATCATAAATCTACAGGTAATAAATGTCCCTTACAATTCTACTCCTCAGCTATAATTATCAACAACTTGGGTTATTTCCTTTTTTTGATCTTTTCATTCCTTTATTCTACTTTTTCATCATACTTTTCTTCAAATTTTTATCATAAAAATGTTCATACACTTGAAAAGTTTAAAGAATTTTATAGAGAATATCTGCATACCTAGATTCTACTATTAATATTACTCTGTTTGCTTTGTCACATATCTGAAATCCATCACTTCTGTATCCACCCATCAATCAATCATCTTACCTTTGATGCATTTCAAAGTAAATTACAGACTTTAATATGCATACTTGCAGAGCAGTATGGGTTAGTAGTTTTAGATAAGATGAAGAGAGCCGTTAGAGAAGAGGTACATCTATCTGACAACATAGGCTTTCCTAGATAGTATTAATGTTTCCATAAATACACTGAAGGTGTCAGACTACATGCTCTAATTTTTAGTTTGGAAATTTGTCCCCATAGGACATATCTAGGGCTCAGAGTTTTCAAAACTCGGTGATAAAATAATAAACCATTCTCACTGAGGCTGGCTAAATTCTTGAGAAATAAGCAGAAAAGGCCACTTTTCTCACTGACCCACATACCTTCAAGTAATGACAATATTTAGAGGCAGTGAGACAAGATGATTGAGGAACTTACCCTATAAAAGATGCACACACAATATGTTTTTCTTGTTTCTAGCTTCTTGGGTTTTTTTCTGTTATGTCTGCTTTATTGAATGTATTTTAACTTATTTTTCATTTAAGCAATAAAACAAACATCTTTCTCCCTTTACTTTCTCACTTCAAGCATGTGCTGTTGATCTGGAATTTATGAATTAGCTTCTAGAGAATTGTGTTATTAGAGTAACCCAAATGACTGGGACAACAATTAACTTCAATCCATAGACTTGTAAAAGACATAATTAGATAGAGGATTATATAAAAATAGATCCAGTGTTTAGAGATATGCTACGGTATCTTAGACATTTTATAAGCAGCAAAAATGGTCTGGTAATAGCAATTGCAGCAAAGAGGAAGATCTCTATATTTGATTATTTCTGGAATACATTCTTTATTATGAAAGCTAGAAACGGTATGACCTCTAGAGCTTATGTTAATGCCAGTTTGACAGGAAGTACTTCCATCAAAAATATTATTTCAGTGGGATCCTCTCACTCCTTCAACCAACTAGTCTATATTAGGGGTTTGGAGATTATAATGTTGTTCAGTCACCGCTCAATTTCATGGCACCCTTTCATTCCTTCCTTCAAATGTCTGGTAATGAATGTAGCCCTTTATTTGTTTGCACTGCTTGCTTTCCTATTCAGAATTACTCTCAGGCTGTATTCCAGACTGGAGAAACCAAATAGAGATAAAGCTTTTGATGATTAACAAAGTAGACACAGATGGTGTAGGATATAGCAGTAGTTTTCAAAAGCAATTTATACGATTCTAATTCTTTTAAAGTTGCTAATGTCATGTTTACCTGAACTAATTCTTCCTCTTATTATTCATTTCCTATAAATACAGTCTTATTTTATTTGTAAGTGCTCAAAAATATGCTGCAAAAAAAAGATTACAACAGCATTCTGATTCATTTAAAGGAAGTAATTTGTTATGGATTAGGAGGTTGGCTTTAAAGAGAAAATGGATTGTAGAACATTGTGAAGAGCTATTTTAAGGAATAAGTTTTTTCTCCTAGTGAAAAATTGGCAGCCTTGTGAAAACTTAAAGAAAAACAGAAGACTATTGTACCAAGGAAGCTGAGGTATAAGTAGGGATTTTGAGGTTGTTTTCAGGGGTATCTGAAGAATTTGGGCTGTTTGTAAGCTTCCATGGAATATGTCTTTCTACTACCCAGACAGGAAGGAAGCCAGAAGGAAAGTTATCTTCAGGTCTTGCAATCTATCTCCACTGCTTTATTTATCACTTCTTCATCTTAGCTATAAATTTAATGTATCTTCACATTTGTCAGTTTCAGTACAGTGACTGAAAAACCATACAGCACTGTAGGATGATGCTTGTTTTAATTCACTGCTTTAAAAATCAGCTGTTCTGTGGAATACATACAGTCCTATTCACTTTACAAGGTTTTTAAAAATTTTTATTGAAGTTCACATGTCCTTGTGATATATACCTTTACTATTTCAAAAAGTTCTTTGTATATTAAAAGCTTCCTTTGTACCACTAAAACCAAAAACAGTTATGGACATATCATTAATGAATAATCAATAGAGATGTCCTTTTGAATAGCCACTTGATTGGCTGATTCCAGTTATTCCTTTTTCCTTTTAATGCTTTTTTTTGGCTTGTTATTAGTGGCTTGGAAGAAAAGCATTTAGAGCCCATTCAGCATTTCAGATTTGTGAAATTAGTTCCTGTTGAGTCCTAATGGCTAGGAAAGTATTAACTTGCTTTGAGTCATTGGAGGAAATCATGAAAGGGAGAAATCTATTTATCATGCTCCTAGTGTGCAAAATGGTAACTATGAGGACTACAGTCTAAGCTCTGTAGTCAGAGAGTTATTCTGAGTATACAGACTGCTTTCCTCAAATACAAAGTATGAATATCTCTAATCAGATAATTCAAAAATATTTCTAATAATGAACATGTCTAACCTTAAATTTCAGTGCTTACTTCATAATTTGAGTTGGTTTTGATCTGTTTAAGAGGTAATAGTGCAATGTTCAAAAGGATGGTTGGGGTACTTGCCTGGCTGTAGATTTCCCAAAACATTTCACAGGGTGGCTTTACTCTAATGAATGGGTCTGGTCTTGTCCTCAACCTCAAAACTTCTAAATTTTATTTTTGTCATTTTATTCACCATAAGTTTATTTATTTATTTATTTAGTCAGTTCATTTATTCACATGTGCATATATTGGGTCATTTCTCCACCCTGTCCCCCTCCGCCCCACCCCCAACCAAGTTCCAGGTAGTTCCTGTTCTGCCCTTGTGACTGATTTTGTTGAAGAAAGAAAGAACAGAAGCATAATAAGAAACACAAAGCATTTTTGCTAGTTGAGTTAAGGATAGCTATACAGAGAGATTCCTACTATTGCTCTCATGTACCCATGTGTTACGTCCCATGTTGATTCAACTCTAACTGATCTTTACATTGGTTCCTAATCCCCTGCTAGTGATAACCTGTCATTTTAAGGTTTCTGTATTAGTTCCTCTGGAGTGGGGACTGATTTCTTGCTATATAAGTCAAACTGTTTATTACAGTTTCTCTCAGATAAGTAATTGTAATGTAGATCAAAATTCTTAGTTTCTAAAGAACAGTGCATTCTCCTATAAAAATCTACACAGAAAGTCAATTATAGTCATATTACCAGGCCCACATAAGTCTAAAACAGGAGGAGTATTATAACCCAAATACATACTGTTATCATATTAAATAGTAGGAAACCTCCATTTACAGTTCTATCTGGAGAGAAGTCACTGCAATATGCAAGCTTCACAAAAATGAGGGCCATTGTAGGTTTTGTTCTCTATCTGAATTAGTCAGGGTTCTCTAGAGAAACAGAACCAAATTATATATACACACACACATATATATATGTATATATATGTAATTATAAAGGGGGATTTATATTACTCTACACAATTGGAGACTGGCTAGTAATCTATCTGCAAGCTGGGGGCCAAAGAATCCAATAGCTGCTCAGTCCAAGAAGGTGGAAGCCTCAGAAAAGGGGGACCAATGGTGTAGCCTTAGTCTGAAGCTGAAGGCTTAGAAACTCCCTGGAGAGACAGTGTTGTGAGTCTGTGCTGAAAGGCTCAAGGAACTGGATTCTGATGTCCACAGGAGATGGCAGCAGTGATAGGAAGAATGGAGCTCATACTTGCTGGCTGGCTTCCTCTTTTTTCCACTTTTGTTTCTTCTGGGCCCTCAGCTGACTAGATGGTGCTACCCAGATTCAAAGTGGGTCTTTTTCCCTCAATTGCTCTCTCACATATCAGTCCTCCCTGGTAACACCCTCATGAATATGCTTTACACACAAAAGAGTGCTTTACTAATCCCCTACACACCTCTCAAACCAGTCAACAATCAAAATTAACCATTGTGCTGCTTTATCATCAGCATGTGGTGGCATCTAGAATACATGAAGTGTTAAACATACATCATTGAATAAATGAATGAATAACATTGTAGTGTTCTGCGCCTATTGGCCAAGATTCCTTTTCCTCTAAATAGTGCTTGAGTGGGCTGTGCCCAAATGTTTCTCAAATTCTTTTTACTTTTTTTTAACACTAACCCAAGTTCATCCTGACTGACCTTTTATTTCATCAGTTACATAAACATCTTTTTTTTCCCACTTTGCTTCAGCCTAACAACCCAATTTTTTTTTCATTTAACATTTTTATTATACAGTAACATGACAATTTTTAGGAAATTTGGGGACTCTGGCCTTTTTATACTATTAAATTAACTTGTTTATCATCTAAGCTTAGAATTCATATTTGAGTATGTGTAGAGGTTGCACTTATCTTTTCTAAAATGCAATATTTTCCTCTGTCCTCAAGGACCCAACTATCTGTAAAAGTGTATTCAGATGTGGAATAGTGCCAATTTAGAATGCAAGAAGAAGTTGCAGTAAGCACGTATCTCTATTCCTGTTTTGAATCCTAATAGCCTCTCTATGGGTGCTGGATCAATTTTCCTTCAGGTTCATTCATCACTTTCTTCCTACTCTGTCAGTGTCTTCATGGTGGCCTGTGATGGCAGTGTGAATATACCGATATCCTTGTAAAAAGATCCACAGAATGGAAGATTAGAGGTCAGGAAGAAGAGAGGAGCCGGGATCTTCCCTCTAAATTATTAAGTGTTTCTGGCAAATATTTTGTCTCTTCTATGGTTTTAGCACCTACCAGACAGGCTTTCTAGGACTCCATCTTCCATCCAAGGACCCATAACTGAATCTAGTCTCTGGGCTCCATTAACACTTTCTTACTTTTGCCCCTCCAGCCCAGAGATGGCAGAGTTTTGGTATTTTGGCTTTGCTAATCTCTGGATTACTTAATCATCCTTGGTTGGCTTCTCAGTTTGTTCTATCAAATGGATCACCAATTTCCTGCATTGAATTCTCTGTGTCTTAAATATTTGGAGTTCTTTCTCTGTGCCTTATTGGGTTTTGACTAATAGTATACTCCATTCTGCTATAATGGTTCTCATATTTGATTCATTTTTTATTTTTATTTTTTATTGTTATGCTGGGCGGGGGTACGTTGTGGCACATACAAAAGTTCTTAAAATTTATTAAATATATCATACTTGAAATCACACCCTCAACCACTCTCCTTTATTCCCCTTCTCTCCCATTCCTGGAATAGTTTCAACAGGTATCATTTTTGCATTTACATATATGTGTACACAGTGTTTGCACTATATTCACTTTCCTACACCCTTTGCCCACCACCACCACCTCTCCCCTCCCACAGGTGCTAATCACTCCACCCTTCCTGGGAAGGATCTATTCTGCCTCCCTCTGAGAACCAAATATGAAGAACTAATTTGAGGACATTTGCTAAACCCCTGATCTATTCTACTAATACACACACACACACACACACACACACACATAATAGATTCTATATGTATATATATGTCAGCTTGTAATTTATATTAAATTCTACAATTCTTAGGAGTAAACCTCTTTTTTTCATTGTTAACTTGTAGCCCAGTGGTTTGGACATTGACATTAAATCATTAAATCAATGGGACTTTGAATTCAGACTTTTCAAGTATGAACCACATTATCTTTACTCTTTGGGTTTCATTTTACTAACCCATAATATATGACCAACATAATTATGGTGCAAGTTAAATAGTCTAGCATATAGAAAGTATCTAAAATAATATATAATCTTAATAAATCACATATTATTTTGTTATAGACATTGTATATGCCTATATCTGTACAAATGACAGACACTAGTATGACTACAAAATTATCTGCAGTATATATTTTTTAACACCTTTTCAATAAGTCAAAGTCCAAGAACTAGTTAGCTATATCCTATAAAAATATTAAAAAATACTAGGAGATATGCCACAGAAAAAAAAATAAATAGAATCATTTATTCAGATATAAAAGAGGATTAGCAGAAGATGGGCCCACCAATTTTGGTATTTAACTCAAACTTTAATGGTATCAGGTGAAGATAATTTGGCTGTCTCTCATCTATGTGAACAAAGTTTCCCACCAGACTTTGAGTTATATAAGGTGAAGACCAATGTATATCTTGTTTATTGCTACTTTCTGGAATATAGCATATGGTTGATACTTAAAAAAATACTTTTAATGAAAGAATAAATACCTGAGAGTAAACTTTTTAAATGGGGCTATTTGTTTAATATTACTCATTTTCATCTTTCTATGATTTTCTTTGTATTTAATATTTAAGTTGTTTAATTAATCAACCAGTGCTGCCAGAAACTTCCAGAGAAAAAACATTCTCCTTGCAGATTAGTCTCAAGTGATCTCTATTTAAGTGCACAAAAGTTAACAAGAAGATTGAGCATGAAACCAAATAGGGTAGCACCTAATTATAACTCCATTCAACTGTTATCTTGTAGGCTTTCCCTAACCTCATATCTAAAAGTCGCACTCCTCCATTACTGTTCCCACTACTGTGCATCTTCATTCCTGCTCTGTTTTTCTTCTTAGCAGTTATCACACCTGGCATTATATTGTATGTACATTACTCTCAGTCACTGGACAGACAAGAAGCTCCTTGCTGGCAGGGACTTTGTGTTTTTCTTTGCTATGTCCCCAGAGCAGTGAATAGTGTCTGGTGTGGATTAGGCTCTCAGCAAATATATCTGGAATAAATTGATGAATGAACTTAAAGATAACAGATTGGAGACTTTGGAAACAGAAGAGCCCACCAGGTATCAGTGTTTCACAGCAAGCACAATTTGATTGACTGTCAAATTTCTACTCTATAGCCATTGACCATGGATTAGCGTTCATTTTAAAGTCAACATCAAAACCCCACAGTATCCTTCATATTTTCTACATATGATTTAACTGCATCTTAAAATAAGCTGACTTACTTTTGTTGTTGTAGTTTTTCTTGGGTGAAAACCCAAGAAAATTCTTCATTAATAAAGAACCACACAATTTCCCTGAAGAGGTTTCATAGTCATAGCAAACTAATGAATAGGATCTTATTACATTTCTTGGTATCTTGATGGGTACTTAAAACGTAAGAAAATCTACTCTCAAGTATCATACATTTGCATATTCTGGAAATCAAATAATGTATGCCCAGGTAAAATCCACAACATGAGCTACAATCCCAGCCCCTTTACAGAGCTTAAGATGCCTGGATTGCTCGTGCTACTACTCTCTGTCTCTTCTCTCTTTTCTTTTGTACACACATGCATGCAGTATCAACCAATTTGTATCTTTATAAACTATAAACTGTCTCTGCCATTTCTTCCATCTTCCTGTATCTCCTCCAATTGCCTTCTTTTCCCTATTCTCACCGATCCGTCAAACTGTTATTCCTGCCAGATGAGTCAGAACACTAATTTATTTGCTCCAAGGTAAGTCAATGTCAGTCTGACAAGGAAAAAGTACTGATAGATAGGTACACTCATACCTGTCGATACAAAAGCACTAACCACATTTCTCATGCATTGTGCTCAAAGGCACTTCATTAGTTTCAGATAAGGGAATTATTTTAAAGTTAACATATATACTTATACCACACCCCCCTGAAAACCTGAGAATTTAGTAATCGTCTAAGAAAGGAAAAAATAAAAACTAGATTTTTAAAGGGATGTCTTAAAAGCTTCTCAGTTATTGTTGGTATGTATTATGTAGTTCTTTACATTTTCATTTGTCTCCTCATTTATAACAATATTACACAACTATTAATTGAAATTTGTATTTAAGCTGAGCTAGCATATTAGAGTGCATGGATTTTAAGAACTGCATTATAGATTGCTTTATTACTTGGGAGAATTATTTTCCCTTATATTACTTTATGCTGCAACCATTTTTACTTCAAATATGACATCAGTGATGCTATTGCCAACTAATAACAAAGGAAAATGAAACTGAGTTGTTTAGTAATTTGGCTTATATTTTTCTCATACCTCTTATTGTCACAGGAATTATTGTTTTGTCAAATACAGATGCTATAGGAAAGATTTATGAATCTAACCACATCCAATTTATTCATCTCTAAAGAAACATTTCAATTAGTGTTTATAAATATAATACTGATCATAGTCAAAAGTCCTAAACTCATTTCAGACATTTAGCTTTATAAACCCTGAACCAAGCAGCAACAAAAAATATGAAAAGTACTATAAACTATCCATAGTCTTCACTGCTAGTTCTCTTCAGGATTGGGTAAGTTGTCATAGAATTCTTCATAAGGTCCATAATACATCATGGAATCAAAATCTTCCCAACTCATAAGATAAATCTTTTGTTTGCAATGTTCCATATTCATACATGTGTAGAAAACACGTCAGCCATAGTCACTGTCTTTTACCCTTTGCATTTACCTCCTCCTCTTGCTATTAACCTCTCTTTATCATGACCTGTGTCATATTCCTGTCCCTCATTGTTGTGGTGTCTGTTCATTGTTCAGTGGGATTTTCTGGTGGTATTTTACTTGCAAATATACTGTACTAACTAACCCTCTCTACTACTCCTCCTTACCTTTTTCCTCCTATCCTGTGTGGTTCAACAGTTTTTAGTGTGCTTCATTGTGTCTTGTTCCTACACAAGGTCAATGCATTTCAGTATGATTCCCTCATCTTTCTTTTCCTCCTCTCTTAGTTTCCTGTAACATTATAAGATTTTTCTTTTTTTAAAGATTTTTCTTGATAACTATTTGAGAAAGTAAAGTTACTGGTTTGTACAACAAGAAAGCAATTAACTGGTATTATCAACTACTGAATGTATTAATTCCAAGAATCAACCAAGAAAATAAAAGTTAATGACAGTTTATTTCAAATTAAAATTGTAAGCATACATATTCTCATCTTAATTGAATTCTAAATTCAATATGAACTTCAATTCAACATTGGTTTTATGAATGGCTGTATTAAAAGTCTGGGATATAAACATATAAAGACAAAGACAAAATCCTTTGGTACTGTAGATTGAATCCAGGGTCCTGCACATGCTTGGCGAGGGCTCTACCATTTGAGCCATGCATGCAGGACTATTGTTTGTATTTTTTCCTCTGAGACTGAGGTCTGGCTAATATTAAGCAAACCACCCTAAAATTCATAATCTTGAGATTATAGGCATGTACTACCATGCCCTGCAACACAGAATATTTTTCTGGCAGTACTAGGATTTGAACACACAGCTTCACATTTGTCAGGCAAGTGCTCTACCACTTGAGCCACACTCCCAGCCCTTTTTGCTTTAGTTATTTTTGGGATAGGATCATACGTTTATGCCAAGGCCAGCATGAACTGCAATCCTCTTATTTATGCCTCCTGCATAGCTGGGATAACAGGTGCACACCCTGCCCAACCTTTATTAGTTGAGATGGGATTAAACAGTGATCTTTCTGATCTCTGCCTGCCAAGTACCTGGGATTACAGGAGTGAGCTAGTGCATCCAGCCTCATTTCACATTTTATCTCTGACATTCATAATTCAGCATCATTTCTGACACACAGCACCCAATAAATAGTAGAGAAATGAATGTTATAAATGATAGGACATGTTTTTCTTTGGGGTGGGAGGAGGTGGAGACAAGGTCTCCCAGGCTGGTCTGGAACTTGCTGTGTAGCTCAGGCTGATCTCAAATTTATGATCCCTAGTCCTCAGCCTCCTAGTGCTGGTATTACTGAGATGTGACACCATGCCCAGCTGGGCAGGCATTTTTGAAGATTTACAATGGGGGAATGTCTAGAAAGGGATCAATATATAAACCTGATTTGTTCAAAAGTTAAGGTCAAAATAATACAATTTCATCATAATTTTAGTGCTCATAAACCCATACCTAAGCATGAACCACTTTTAGATCTGTTAGTTCACCTTTAGATTCGCATAAAGATTATTAGCTTGAACCACAAGAACCACACGAGTTAATATGCTGGAAAAGGGGCCAATTGTTAAGTAGCTCCCATAGTTTTTCTGGAAATTTAATTAGCCTTTCTTCATAAAGTATTTTATTTATAGAGTTAAAACGTTTGTTTTTATGTAAAAATGCATTGAGAAAACAGTTTTATAATCTCTCTTATTTAGTGAAAGTGTCCTGCTGCCCATTATTTCTTTCTTTAATCATTTCTAGTAACCTGGCTGAATATGAAACATGAGCGATTACTTGGCACTTAGAGCACTTCTCCTTAGGTTAGACCAGCCATAGTCACTTGCTCATTGCTCTCTTGTGACATCCTTGTGAAGTAAGATGGTACAAAATATGGCACATCTCATAGGAACACATCCAGGGCACTACCCTGTTATCTCACAGAGTCACACCTGACCAGGTCACTTTTTCTCCTCCTTCCTCCCCAACAGGAGAAATGGAATAAAAACTAGAAAGAAGAACTTTAGAAACAAAACAAGGGCTCTCATACTTTCGTCAGTACAAGTCTTGAGACTATTGTTCTGTAAACATTCCATCAATGTCTTGCCCCTTCTTGTGGCTAATATGACCAGGCACCCTACTAAAAATTTCCTCTTTGCCCTCCTGCCATCTTCAGTCATGATACCATCATAGAGACTGCCATCGCTAGTCATGATACCATCATAGAGACTGCCATCGCTATACTCTTCCATCTGACTGTCTTTCCTAAAACCATCCTTCAATAAAGCTCCATTACTTTCTCCAATCTTTGGTCTACACAGCTAGTAAGAACAATAGTGAAGCCCCTGTTGTGAGCATGGTAGAGAGAGAACACATAATGTTAGAACCCCATCTTCCTACTGTTCTTATGCTGTGTCCCTGACTCAGTCTTTCCCCCCATTTTTATTAGGCTATATTTGTTGTACAGAGGGGAAGCACTGTGACAATTCTGAGTAGCTTTATATTGAATATTAGTTAGATCTCCCCACCATCTCTCCCTCCCTCCTTGCAAACCCCTCCCCGTGCCACTTAAAGCAACTGCAAGAGGTTTCATTGTTCTATTTCATACTTGTATATGAAGCCCATCAACCATATTCCCTCACCTTCATCTCCTCCATTCATCCTCCCCCCTCACAAACACCTTATCCTGTACTGTATCTATTTTACAATCCTGTCTTTCATTATTAATTCCAAAGTCAATGTTCAAAGGGTTTCTTGCTGTATCTTGCTGTATTATTTACTTTGGTCAGGTCAACCCCTTCCATTGCTCAATCTTACCCCTTCCCTCCTCCTGCCCCCCCATCATTCCACACTTTCAATACATATTGCTATGCCCTCTACCTTCCTAAATGTTATGTACTATGATTTTGTTTACTATCACTCTCTTTTCCTTTCTCTCCTTCTCCAAGTTCCACTATTACAAACGTGTTCTACATATAAGTTTGTATATGATCATGTTTGATTCTGTGTATATGTTTATCTTTTGGATCATTTTTCCTTGGTTATCTTTTTAAGTATTGTATTGCTCCTCTGTTTTCCTTCTTTGGCTCCTCTTTCCCACATAAGAAAATGTCTCAATGCTATTCCCCTGCCTGTTCCTGTTTGTTCTATTTTGCTTCCCTTAATGGCCTTGTCTCCTCTTGTGGCCTAAAGTACATTTCCTACAATCTGTCCCCACACTTTGAATTAAGCTTTCACCTTCTTTAATAACTTACTAAGTAGAGTCAATACTCCCTTATTTGACGTTCCTGACCTTAATCAATCTCCCCCTGACCTATAGTCTGCTCTCACATTATTCCCCAGTTTGGCCACTGGATATTTCCTTGCTCATTGTATACCTTCTTGGTCTTGTGCTTTCACTCCTTATTTCCTTTTCTTAATTTTGCCCTTTTCACCCCATCTCTACATAGCCAATTTTTACCTATTTTCTAGAAACATCTGAAATACTACATTCTTCATGATACAGCTATTATTTTTCTCAATTTAAAGCAGTTCCTTTTCAGTGTTTTGCAGTATATAATCAGAAGCTGACCTGCATTTGAATTACTTTTGGCTCTTATTAAATATGCAAATCCCCAGGCCTCCACCCTGGCTTATTGAATTTATTATCAAAAAATTCATTGATTGAAAAAATGTATTTCTTTAGCTAATACCCAATAAATATTAGAATTTATAAGCCTAACTTTTATTTATATGTATTTACACAAAATATACATACATTATATATGTCTATATGTATGTATATATATATATGTATTTATGAAAATAACTTCCATTTTCTTCAAAATAAGACAAAAATGTAAGGTACAGTGAAACACTATTATGAAGCCATTAAAAGATTAATTGTGTGTTCATAAGTGTCCCTACTTCCTTGATCACATCAGTGCTTAATAGAAAACATATATAGTCAGGAAGCCCATGCTTTACTTACAATTTGGTGTTTGCTACTAAACTGAGTGCTCTTTGGCAATTCTTTCCTTCCCTTTAGTACGAAGGGATGCAACTAGGTAAGCCATGTAAGTAGTATATTATTGTTTTATTCCGTGATTAAGTGTGTGGCTTAAGTAGGCTACAACTTCTGGTTTTAGACCACTGGTTAAACATATAAAATAAAGGTTCATTTAACTCTTAGGAATTCTCACAAAAAAGAGTTGAAACTCTTAGATAAATTTTTTAAGAAACAACTCATGTTAACTCAAATCATTTAGCACAAGTTTGGGTGTGTGTTAAACTTAGCTCGGGTCTTATTGCCTCCCTTACTAGCTAATAAATCAACTTAAAGACTGATGTTTTGCCATGTAGTGTGGTGCCTAAAAGTTAGTCAGAATTCTGGGCTTGTCTGATGATGGGACTTAAGACACATTTTCTATGGTTATAATACCTCTAACTGTCTTTGATGCAAATTCTTTGTTTTGCTTCATTTGAACATTGAATGTGACTATGAATGTACTCTCAAAATTGTAAGACTGTTCTTGGCTTTATGCATTACAGTCACAAAACCTATTTTGAAACATGCTTCATGCAGAAATATGACAATGGGTTAAAAATGTACTGCCCCTCCTGACATTGCTATGACCAAATTTATTACTTTTCCACAGTTCAAATTTTAAGTTTTACTAGTGGATAATTAGTTATGATAATATAGCTACATTTTAAATTTCTGTGTCATTGCTACTATTTATTACATATTTACTAGATTAAGTCATTCATTCTAATGAGGTAGCAAATTACATATTTAAGAGCAGAATGAGCTATATTTGTCAAAGAAAATTATGTTAAATCTTCCCGTCAGTTAAGAGTACTATACTCTACATATACATATTTCCTTAAACTAAGACTTAGTTTATAAATAAAATAGTTTCTTCTATGAGACTTTGTTATTATCTAAAAGTTATAATAAATGGTACATTTTATTAAAATAATCTAGTTTGTTGGGTTTTTATGTCAGACATTTTCTCCTGGTTTGAAGAAAAACAAGATTACTATTTTCATCTCTTCAATATTTGTAAATGAGACTTGGAAACTCTAATACTTATTGGGTATTAGATAAGGAAACTTATTTAGACAAATCTACCTCTTTAGCCTTGATAAAACCAATTCCTTGATAAAAGCTTCCATCATAGTGAGTTCCTTAGAACACATTCCTTATATATTCTTTGTAGAGTTCTCATAATTTAATAAGTTGGAAAACTTTGGAATGAATGGAAGGCTGAATGAATTAATTTCAAAAAAAATACAAACTAAAAGTTTTCAAATATTCATTTCAAAATCCTATATCCACCTAGGACCCACCTTTATGAAAAAAAAAGGTATCTATCCTCTACTTTATAAAAATTAAAGTCTCAGATAACCTAAATATATTGTAAATATGCTGTTAAAAAGCTAACTTGAAGGTATAGTTATATCACTGATTTTTAAGAGAGCCTACAAATATCATAAGGATTATTTGAAATTAATTATTATGATACCTTGGTCATTCTGACAACTCAACTGGATACTGCAGGACTTCATCATTCCTCTGAGTATGCAATTTTGTGCATCACTGCTTAGGTGACCTAAAAGGGATTATGCAAAAGCTCAGTTTTTATCTGAGAGAACTCAGCAGTGGGGAGGATCTTGTGCAGTGTGGAGAAGAATAAGAATGTAAATACAATGTATGAATTTTATATTCTCTTTCTTGGTTGATGTAACATTGATTTAAGCAATAATCTAATAACAGAGTCAAATTTTAGCTTTTTCAATATTAGCTCCAACTCTTTTCCAACACATTTTAGTTCTAGACCAGTGGTTAAGCCCCATATCTCTATTTCAGATTTCCAGCTAGTAATATAGTGATTCTCTGATATACTGTCTTCCAGAAGGAGTAATTTAATGATGCAATCATTGTACTTGTCATTTTTCTATCCTTTCTGGAATCACAAGTTAGATCCAAGGAGTGTCTGGCAGATCTTCCTTACCTTTAAGAAATCAAAGTTAATTACTTAGTTTTCTCATGAGATGAAATGACTTTTCAACTTATCCTTTAGAAATTAAGCTTTCTGTACCTCAATTTCCTCACCTATAAAATGAGAACAATAATCACATAGGTTTGTTGGGAAGACTAAATGAATTAATACACACACAGTGCTGGGTGACATGAGCACAGGAAGCACCCAATCAGTGTTGAGTGCTATCTTTCATAGTTTAATATAAAAAAAAAATGTCATCTGTCACTGCTATGTTTCTCTAAATGTTGCTTCTAAAGGAATGATTTATTTATGTTTTTATATGTAGTTAAAGATTTATTTTGACATGTTTACATATAAAAAATTTTCATCTCCATTTCAGGTAATTTCATCTCACCCTACTACTATGATGATATGTGATTCTTGTAAATACACAAATGAAGCCATGTGATGTGTTTTGTAAGGATTATGAGTGTTTGGCTAGTGAACAATAACAGAGCTTAACTAAATGTTTATGGTAACTAAGACCATAACTATTAAATTACATAAAGTGAAAGTATAGTGCATACATTAAACTGGAGTTGCCTATCTCTTTTATGTAATCATTTTATTTATTGTGGAACAATAATCAGAAACATCTACTATCTAGAAAAATATGGCCCAAATTAAATTCTGTCCACAAAAGCAATGTCTTTGGAGAATAATTGCCCCGTAATGAACTATTGATAATAATGCAGCTGGGCCCCTCATAGGTCAAACACCTGGGTTGGTGAGACAAGTTTAATGCATAGAAAGAGCTATTGTTAGCAGCAACAGGATTCTACGCCCTTGGCACAACCTTTGTCTTCAAAAGTAAAAAGAGGAATGTTGCATCTTGGCTCTTTTCTTCATGCAAGATCTATGTGAACTTATGTGCTGCAGTAATTCTATCTAAATGATATTTTTCAATGCAGAAAATCCTATCACTCACTCCTTTTCAATAATACATACTAGTGACAACTCAGATTTTAGAAACTTTTAGGGAACACACTCTTCCAAGGCCTGTCTACACAGTATGTATATTTGAAGGTCAATTATAGTTGTTTTTCTTGTCTTTAGTACAGACTTAATAAAAGCAATTTAAGAAGCTGAAGTTCTTTTCTTTGGTCATATAGATAATTGCAAAATTTCATGTGGGTAATATATTAGAACACACAACTCATTGAAATAGTGTGTGACAGGCTCTTGAGTTTGTGCTCCAAAATGTTGGAAAGCTGTAGGCATTATATTTTCAGATAAATCTAGGCATTCATTTCACTTTCTCCACAGAAATAGGATATGGTGTTTCTTTCGTTTGGTTATATTGGGGTTTGAACTCAGGGCCTTGTCCTTGCAAGTCAGGTGATCTTCACTTAAGCTACACTTCCAGCCCTCCTTTCCCCTACCCTTTTCTTTCCTTCCTTCCTTCCTTCTTTCTTTCTTTCACTTTAGTTCTTTTTCAGGTAAGTTGTTACATTTTTTGCTCTGCAATCAACTTTGGACTACAGTCCTCCTATATATAGCCTCACACAAAACTAAGATTGCAGGCATACACCACCACACCCAACTAATTGATTGATATGGGGATCACTCTAACTTATCGCTTATTCTGGCCTCTAGCCTTGATCCTCCTGATCCCTGCCTCCCGAATAGCTGGGATTACAGTCCTAAGCCACCATGCTTAGCAGTATGTGGTGTTTCTAATGCTAAGTGTGCTCCCCAATACATGAGTGTGGACCCTCATTCTTTGTTAGCCCACAGGTTTGCATATGGTGGTGTACAGTCAGAGTGTAAAAGGACAGCAGCACAGCAAGAGCTGGGTTTTCCAGACTTGGTGAGAGCCTACTGTTCTTTGCAGTGTCACTGCGTTGTATGTTCTCACTGGGTGCTCTAGGGACGAAAGGTGCTAAGAGGAGCCGTCTGTGCTTCTACTCAGTGTAACTGACTACATTGGAAACATAATCTAGCTTCACATTAGCTATATACAGGATTTCTTTCTGTTAGTCCTTAAGGAATCTAAACAATCGTTAAAAGGTTTTGTCATTTTAAGAATAGACTTGACTCCTGCTTAAGCCTAGTTGCCATTGCTCTTCCATTGATTAGCTAACATGAATTAGTTGGTGCTCTAATAAAAATTGAACTAATGAGCATAAATTAGAGGCATTTTCCATCATAGTCAAATGAAGTAAAGAAATCATGAAACATGTATAATGACTAGAAGGAAAGTTGACAATTCATCATTTCAGTGTTATCTTGGACTTGCCCATTGTAAAATAAGTCACTAGTAGAAAACTTATAGTTAGGACTAACTTCCTGTTTGTGAAAATTACAACTAACAGTATCAGTGGACATTCTAATGACTCTAACACTTGATGCTTCATGCTCAGAAAAGTTATTTAATTTCTGTTAGTCTTAGTTTCCTGATTGGTACAATGAGAACAATGATACTTGAAAAGATTATTGCAAGGATTAGACTAAACGATATTTGTAAAATCGGAACTTGATATATTATGCACTAAGTAAAAAGGAGCCATTATTTCTGATTGAAATAAATACTACTATCCTTATTTACCTGAAAGGAGAATATTCAGGCTCAGGTTTCACCACTAGCCTAAGGTTACAGCTAGGATGTGAGAAGAATTAGTGTAAACACATGGTAAATGTCAAAGTGATCTCCAAAGACTGTGGAAATATTCAATTTAAATTCACTTATAGAAAGGTTCTGAGGCTGTTCCATTAATCACATTACCCCAATATACAAAGACCATTGAATATACATACATATATACATATACATATATATATACCAATTTCCCAGGTCTTGAACTCCTACTCAATTATATTCTATTTCTAATTTTAAAAAATATAATATTCTACCATTTCTGTGTGTGCAGTGTGTTTTGTGGTATAAACTACATATTTTCTAAGGTCCTTTTACTCTTTAAACTCTAAATAAAATTGGCATAGACTCCTATTCCCATGTAAAGTTGGACACCATTCTCAAGATTTCTCTAAGCTTCCAATAGCTTGTGAATCCTCATCGTCACCTCTGTCTCTAACTATCTTTCTCTGCACTTTTTGTGTTTCTGTGCTCTGGTGCATACACTAATGGGAAAATTAATCTTAAGCATATACCTTTCACACACTTTCATCCAAACCGGTGTGCTCAGCAATGTGAAATTAGCATACTTTGCTGAATTTTGAGTAAGATGCAAAAACATCATCAACTTAAAAATGAATAGTACATATCCCCTTTTTGAAATTTTAAAGGCCTCCCTGCTTTTTGATTTTCCCCTTTCTTTGTTCTCCACCACTCACTGAATTCTCTTTATTTCTAATTTCAGAACAATTTTGCTATCTTCTATGGCTTTTTCTCCCACTAACACATATTCTCATACTCAGTCACAAGTACCTTATCAAGATACTTTCCTAATTGTAGATAGTGTTCTCTTTTAAAGGAACACTGTTATCACACATCCACATATCATAGTAAGCTATGTCAATGCTTCCTGAAACAAGGAGGAGCAGAATTAAATAAATAGAATCAAGAAAATAAAACAAAGCAAGACTCACAATTGAAAGGTGTTTCCACAAGACCAGACTTGGGAGCTCATGCCTATAATTGGGTCCGAGGCTAGTCCCAAGAAAAATCATGAGACTCTAGTCAAAAAATAATAAAGCAATAAAAGTGATAGGGGATTGGTTCAAGTGGTAGAGTGCCTATGTAACAAGTATGAGGCCCTGAGTTCAAACCCCTATACTGCAAAAAAAATTAAAAAGGGAGTTTCTATGGAAAAAATATCCAAATCAGAGCCCCTGAGTACTACTTGCAGAGGATTACTGCAATTGAAAACTCAGTAGCAATTTCTTCTCCAAAGCAAGTAGTGTGTATGTAGCTACACAAAGCCTTAATCTCAGATATCTGCTTTATCAGAGAAGGAGCAATTTGTTTTTAAGTAAGAGTGTTGAGTTTCCATTTTCCAATTGGATTAAAATTGTGGTTCCAAGATGTTCTGTTCCTGAAAACCCTATGACTAGGTTCAAAATTCCAAATGATATGACTTCAATAGACTTTTCTTCTGTGTAAGACTTTCATTTTGTATGTATTCTCCACAATTTGGCTTTATTTGTTGGCTCTTTTTAATGCCTTGTAATAATGCCAGTTATTTGAGATTTAAAAAAATTATCTCATTATTTAAGGCAATATGCTATTCTCTCAGGATTCATTATAAAAATGAAGTCATTGTTCTTCCCTTATTATTTTCACATCCACCGTGTCTTCTGAAGCTTTATGCTCCTCTGCTTTTGGTTAACCAGTCATCAGATTTGTGTCACTAAGCTCATCGTTCTGCTCATTATTTCCTCAGAACTTTCATTGGAAGTTAGTTTTTAAATATTAAACAGGTCTTCAGTGGGGTGTTATTCAAACACTATATCATATAAGTTGAGGTTAAAGATTTCTGCAAAAAAGACATTTCCTGTTTCTTAAGGTATACAAAGTCTTAAGTTTTGAGCAGGTTACACATATGATCATAAAACCAAGGAAGTCTTCAAAATTCACCTCCTTCCAGTAAACTACACTGAGATATAATAGGCAGGTACGAAGGAAACCTTTTGCTTTGCTAACTTCCAGGGCAATGATTCTGAAACCTATCCAGGAGTGCATTCCACACTCCCTGGCTGCTTCATGTTACTGAGTATGTTTCTTGCTGTTATTTCATCCTCATTGGAGCTAAAGAGAAATGGATTCCCCCCTCCCACATCCTCCCAATGCCTAAAGAACCAAAGCTAATTTGCTTTTCGGCCCTTATTCCTCAAAGCAAATCAGTCCCCATCTGATTAAAATGTCTTGGTGAATATCCACCTTGGCACAAAGGCTGTATACAAGACTCTCACCTAAACAAAAGGCTATGGAGAAAAACTTACCATGCATAGGAGGTCTCATCAGGAACTGTTACCAGAGAATGTTAACAAAGCCTAATTTCAAAACTTAGAGCCTTGGTCATGGAAGGACAGGATGATCCCCTAGAAATAAAACAGCTGGCATTCAATGCAATTTAATCAAAGCTCTTGCCATTCCCTCTTGGGTTCCCGAATAATGGAAGGATGTTTTAAATCACTGTGACTTCCATGCCTTAGTATCTTTGGAAAATTCAAAGCTGTGTTTGGCACCTGAAAGCCTTTGTATCTCCCTGCTAGGTTGATGGAAATAAATTCCATGTATGCTTCATATTTTAGATATTCATCTGATTTTATTGGTTGGGTTATCTGCTGACAGTGCATGACTCTAGCATAATACAGATATAACAAATTCCACCCCCCACCTTGGTACACAGGAAATGAGGATGCTTACAGCGCTCTCTCCATGAGTTAGCTCAATAAATTTGAATTGCTCATTAGCGTTCCAATGCCTCATTGTTGCCTATATGTGAACAGCTTAAGTGAATAGGAATCAGATGGAAGGTGGGGGAGGACACACAGAGATTTCACATAATTCCTGTTGCCAGAGAAACCATTTTCTTGCTGTCTGGGCATGCACTGAGCAGCTTAGATCAACTGGAGGCTCAGCACAGCCCTTGCTGTGACTTTAGTGAAGAAAACAAACAGAAGGGAGAAAATACTTATAAAGAAAAGCAGAATTGACTATTAAAATGTTCTTTTAATTAGGGTAGTTTTGTAGATGGGCTTTGAAACACATTGCCCTGTAAGATCGCTGATCCATCTGACGGTACATGTGTTTTTCTTCACTTCATGTTCATTTATATTTCTCTTTTTTCTGACTGTCTGGAAAACAATGTCTTCGTATACGTTTGGATACATTATGCATATTTGCCCAAGAATGCTCTTTTTCTTTTTTCCTTTTTCTCGCTGTCTTCACCTCCCACCCCCAACACAAGTCACGCAACTGTGCTCTCTTTAACACATAGCAAACTTTTCTCAGGAGCAGAAAAAAAAAAAAAAGAAGAATGTGGCAGTAACATAGATTGTTCACCAATGCTGAAAAACAATGACGGAAAACGAGAAAGCACAAGGAGATTTACAAGTTGTGAACTCCAACCTCTTTAGTTAGCATGCGGTCTTTTTTGATAAGCATCAAATGCACAGCTCCCCATGTACTTTTCTACACATTTTCAGTAAAGTACGTAATGATTAAATATACTACTTTTCTACTACTTTCTAGTGCTATTAAAGGAAAACAAGTAGTAGTAGCAGTAATAAAAAACTAAATATGTATGTGTGCATTTATGAAAGCTTTGAAAAGAGCTATTGCATATTTTTGAAGATTTCTGTTTGTAAAAAAAGAAAAATGTACCTGCATTAAAGGTTTCATGAGGGTTTTGACTTCCTGTCCTTTCCAACAAGTGGTAATTGGCAAATACCTTTAATGCTCAGATATTCTGTATGACAAAGTTTCATTAATAAAATCTTGTTATATCTCATCCCAAGTAGAAATTATCACTCTTCATTTGTGCTATCTCCACCGTGTACATAGTTTTAATCAGTGTGTCTTTGCCACTGATGTTTTGTCAAACTCTAAATGGCAACAAATATGCCAAAACCCTAACCCTGGCTTATTTATTTTCATAACTCCCACACCAAGATAGAGCCTGATAATTTAACAAGTACATAAGAAATGCCTTTTGAATGAATGCAGCAGCACTTTAGACCAAAGGAATAAATATTCTGACTAAGATAACATGATAATTTGGGAATAAAGTAGAAAACAAAATTCAAGTTTTCAAATTGCCATGTCATCACTGTACAAATCTCACATTTATGAAATAATCAAATCACAAGTTTTCAAACATAGTCTCACATTCAAAATGCACAATATTTTGGACAAAATTATTAGTATAATTTTAATGTTCTTTTCAATTCTTTGTGATTGCAGCCTAATGATTTTCTTTTCTACTGTAAATTCCTGTGTTAGGCTGTTACAATGCTAAAATCTCCCTCTGCAGGCACAATTACTGCATGCTAATTTCACCTGCCCTGGGGATGTGCCCTAATTTACATTCCTTTTTATTGACCCATCTTCTATAGGCCAACACAGGTAGAAAATTGCAGATATGTTTTAAAGAATTCACAACAAAATTATTTATATTTTGTTTTGTTATTTATTTCTCTTTGCTTCCTATTTTTCTTAGAAGACAAATTATTTTTTTAATGTGGTTTTCTACTTTTTTCCTGCTTTTCTTTTAATTCTTTAAATCTTTTTTTGTGCCTTTTATCCATCAACTAAAAATATTAGATTGGAAGCTATTTAAGATTGTCCTGTAATGTCATTACTCACCATTTCAGAACATAGATCTTGTCATTCAATACTCTTGCTGAATTCCAGCATTGCCAGCTAAAATACATCTACTCCACTTCACTCCTGCCCTTTACTGTTTTGTGTATGTTAATGAAACTCTTATATTTAATTGGGACCTTAATAGGCCTCAATTCAAATTGCAATAAACTTGAGGACATTTTTTTGTCTTGTATTCCCTTCCCCAGTTAGCTTAGTTGATGAAGAAGGAAAGTTATCGCAGTCTTACTTGCTACTGAGTCAGGCCTTCTTGTGTTAGATCTTTTCATTATAAATGCAATTGACAGAGTGTCTATTATAAGCTATTTGTTATGCAATCTTTATAAATAGCTCTCATCATGTATAAGACAAGTCTAAATTTGTTTGGAAATAGCTTCTGAAGGCACCCTGCTGTGGCTTCTTTATTGTGCCAGGCTGGCATTCAGTGGGGGAGGCAGACAATGGGAGCAAACTTTATCTAGTCATCTTCCCATCAGCTTGTAATGATGTGCATCTATTTCAGCCTAAATGATTCACTGTAACTGGGATCCTGGTTCAGAGGTAACATACGCAATCAAGCCACATTTACCCATTCTCTGTTTCATCTAAGAGAAATCTTGTTTTGAATTCTTTTGGGGAATGTCCTGCTTAGCTCTTTTGGTTGACATTTCTATACTTCTTTTTCTTCTAAGTTGATCTGCTGTCCAGCAAAGAGTCTTAAAACTAAAACTTGTTCTCTCTGTAGACTAGTGTGTATAAGAAAGATAGAAACTTTAAGACTTTTCAAGTTTTTGGTCTTATCCTTCTATTCAAATGCAACTTCAAAACTACATTTCAAAGTCAAAAAAAAATACTGTTTGGATTATACACTCGACTGCTTTCCATGACTAGGTAATTAAGGGCTGCTTTTTGACATGGAAACCTATTCCCTTAAATCCAACCCTTTTTCCTATCTAACTTTCCCAAGAACTACAGTAGAGTGAAGCTGACTGTTCAAAAGCAATGGTATCCTGCAAAGCACTTAGGAGAAGGTGGAAACATGGAAAGGGAAGTTGCCATAGTCGGTTCCTGAGTGGAGATTTTCAACACATTTCCAAGGGACGTATCAAAAATATGGCTTTAAGGGAAAAAGAAGAAAAATGAATGAAGTAGAAAAATCTAAAACATATACAGATATAATAAAATTATAGGGCAGAAGAGGACTATAGACATGATCTAATCTACCCATTTCATTCCAGCTTTTATTTTACAGGCAAAAGAACTAAACACCATAAAAAAGATCACTCTTTTCAGATCATAACACCCCCTTCTGTCCACAAGCTGTCACCCTTGGTTGTGTTTCTAATATTGTGCTGTTATTACTGTTATATGCAGGGCTGTGAAACTATCTATTTCTAATACCTCTTCTACTCTGGGACCTGGTTGGGGCTTGTTCTGACTGCTCTCAGCACTAGGACAGGCCTGGCCCACAGTAGACAATGAATTGTTTCATTGTTTAAATTTAACTGAATTGCATACAACACTTTCAATGAAATGAAACTTCACTGTATGTATTTCCTATGAAATTCATATCACTGACCATCTTTTATATACTATAGAGACCAATAAGTGTTTGATATTGTTATCATCATGTGTTTGATTACATAGAGAATTTTAAAAGATTTAGCTGGACTTTCAGTTGCCAAATCAAAGTTTATCTGGCAAACATTGATTCTATCTTAAAGTTGTGGGGTAAGCACTTGCTAGATGATACTTCCATTATCTTTTGATCCAAGCTTATATGAAGATTCCTTTTGTAACAGTGATCAATTTTGTCTAAGACAGATGAAACTCTGAAATCATAGGTAAAGAGACATCCCTATAAATTAACAAATCATGGCCATCTGAAGGTTTTGTCCCTTTTGACTTTCAAGAACTGCATATGCTGTTGTGTCAAGAGCTACTTATATTCCATCAGTAGCAATATTCCATAATTTATGCGTATTTCCCTCTGTTGAGGAAGTTCCCAACTCCCATCATCTTTGATCATTCTGGTTCATCAATATGATGTTCTAAACCTCCTTGCATTCCTCTGAGGAATGCAGTTGGCATTATTCTACCAAATAATAGACGGATAAAACTCTGGATCCATTTGGAGATTAAACTTGTTCTCCTTGTTTCATCTCAATTCATCTCTCTAAGAATGGTTCAAAAGTCACATACTTTGAATGGCATAATAGAGCCTGATGTGATATCCATTACTACTCCCTCTCTCCAAACACAGTATCTTGTGCACACCTATGCCAAGACCTGGAAGCCTCTATAGTACTTGCTACTTGCACTCAAACAGGACTGTGAGGGGCAGGCATGGGATTTAAAATTAGCCAGATATCTGATTTTGATGATTGTCTAGTTCTGTGAATTTGGACTAGTTACTAATCTCTTTGAGATTCAGTTTCCTCTCTTTGTTTTTGCAACATGTGATCTTACTTCCTATGAGATTTAAATCATGTAATATATACTTAGTATGTAGTAAGATACACCTATTAACAGAAATAAGCATTTTATTTACCTTCAGGTTACTCTTTGGAAAATCCCTTGCCTGTTGAGAACTGAATTCATTCTGCCAGACATGTTAATAACTTAGTCTTGTTTGAAGGCTTGATAACTTCTAGGTTTGTGATTCAAAAGAAGAGTCAAGAAAATACTATGTTCACCTAGCTGGATGTAGGATTGACATAAGAGAGAACCTGCAGTGCAGGGTCAATACTGGGAAGTGATGAGTGAGCAGTATTTAATCTGTGGTCCAAGCTATTAGGACTAGGGCAAAAAAACAATACCCAAAGTTCATGGGTAAATGCCAGGAGCCAAGCACAGAAGATATAGCTGAAAACAGCAGCTGAAGGTGAGAAAGTAGTAGAAACAACTAAGGTATAAACATAAGCAAATTGTACTAGATTAAAAAGAATTGTTTCAGACCTTTTTTAAACACAGTATCTGAGAAACTCATTGAGAACTAAGCTAGTAAATGTAACTTATACTGTGTGTTCCTGTGAACTGATGTCCCCAAACAGGGAAAGTATGATGAATGCTCTAGTGGGAAATGAAGGCCAGATAGCTGACGTAGGCCAGAGGTATCTGAGAAGACTTGCCATTGGAGGATGACATCTCAGTAAGTATTGGAAGATACACAGGAATTTCAAACAGAACATAGGGGCAGAGAGATGACACAAAGGCAGAAGAATGACAGGAGTTTACCTAGCATAAGAGGTGAAAAAGGATGAGAGAGAGAGCTAGAGTGGGAGAGAAGAGGAAGGGAGGGGAGGGGAGACAAGGCAAGGATAGGCAAAGGAGAGATATGTAGGGGAAAGGGAAGCTTGAAGCATTAGGAGGCCATCTCATTAGAGGCTTTGTATGTCATGATTAAGATGTGTTGTTTTATTCTAAAGCAGTGGGGGACTTTTGAAGTCCTTTAAGCAGGGTAGTAACATAAACAGATTTCTGCTTTCTAAAGATTTTTTGGCAGTGGGGAGAGTAGACTGGAAGAGGGAGAACTAATAACTAATCTTGTAGAAGTACAAGTAAGATCTGATGAGCACTTAACTATTGTTTTAATAACAGAGATGGAAAGGAGGAGATGGTTTAGGGAGATAATTATAATAGGTAAAGAGTTTGTCCCAGTAACTTTGTGAAAAGTAGAATATTAGGGTACTTAAAAGAGTATTAGAGAGTCAAAGTGAATGTATATATTCCTGGCACACAATAAAGCACTGTGTGTTCATTAATGTAAATAAATAAATAACTAATCATTTAATGTTTGTTGTCAGTGTACTCTGTCATGCTAAGAAATTAGGAAAGACTGAATTCTGCTTGAAAAGTGATGGCTCTAAAATTAAAGAGAATTCTATTGGCAGCTTAAGCCTATAGTGAAGTTTTCTTATCAGTGAATAAACCTTTACATGGATATGGGATAATTTCTTTTCAATGAGCTCTTTCTGTCTGAATTTTAGGAATGGTTTTCAATCATTGCAAAGAAAGCCACATATACAGATGCATTTGAATGACAAATTTTCACTTGATGGCACAGATTGAAGATAACATTTATGACTATTAAATAAGAACTGAATTATCAACCTAAGCTCTGCCAGTCCTCATGAGTGGAAAATCTATGTAGATTCTATTTAACTCTTTCAAATTCTGCTTCAGTCTGAGATATGCCAACATATTACTGTATCTTGGCAAATCTTCAGTGACATATTATTCAGGTACAGATTAATCTTATAAAGGGAAATAGTCTATCTGTTACAATTTTAAGAGAGAAAGGACTAACCATTACTTACATTTTGCTTTAGTTTTTCTTGCCACCTCACTACTTTAGAAGTATCTCTTAGCAGACTGCATTAAGCTTCAAGGTTAAGTGTAAGGTATTTATGGGAGTAAAATCAGGGTAGAAATTGCTTTTGCCAAATAGTAATGAAATTTAGGTATGTAAAACAAGAATATCTCATTAAAGCAATAATAAACACAAAAAGATATTAGAGACCAGATGGAAATTCAAACAGGAAACTCTATAATGGGATATAAGAATGCAAATCACCCAGAATAGAGTTTTTGCACATTTAAATGTAGTTGCTAGTGTCATAAAAAGACATACACATAAAATACAATCTGTTAATCTATTTGTATTTGAATCATAAGAATATTTTAGTAGAGAGACAACAGTGTTTGAGAATCAATGCTTATAGGTATGATTGCCATTTTTGGAGTGAATATTAAGTATAAAGTTTCAAGTAATTTCTGTTATAACTTAGCAAAATTTTTGATTCAGAGGCTATAATTATGCTAAAAAATCACATTTAAGCAGATCCAATAAGTGTAGTTTCAAATTCACCTTTGCAGCTTATATTTAGAGAATGGTTCTATTAATAACATGCTACTAATAAAACACTGAATTCTGGAAATATCTGATTTGGCATATAATCTTGAAACACTATATGAAATTGTACTTCTTTTTCCCTCCTTCTCTTAATTCAATGTGGTCCTTTTTTCTTTGCCAGTTTCCTTTATCTGATCCTTTTTATATCTCATAAATCAACAGCCATCCAAACACTTGGCATTCCTATTCCCCAAATTCCCTTGGCAGGTGAGTGGCTCTTTGAAAAGGTAAGTCCAGACCTGCGTGTGCTCAAGTGGTAGAGCTCCTGCCTGAGTTCAAACATCAGTGTTGCCAAAAGAATAACAACTATAAGTAAAAAGAATAAACCCAGATATATTCACATATGGAGGTTCTGGTGACTGCTAGTTTCTTAGATAGTTTTAGAAGACACATTTTAGACCTGGAAGTCAGAATTTAGTTTAAAGGAGGCTAAAGTGTCTTTCTAGAGAGACAACATCATCACCCTGGCTTACCAGGGTGCCTCCATCCCAGGGCCTAGTCATGTCTGTCTCAAGGACCCTGAGTCTGTTGGGCTCACACAGTGTTCTTTGTTTTGTTGTTGTCTGTTTTCCCATTTATAACACCTATCCTTAAACCTTCAAGGAAAAGCACAAAAACAGCTCTGTGTATTTTTACAGAATTGGCTTCAACTCTACTGTCACCAAGCTGTCCCCTATTCCACATTTACTTCTTATACTGGTCTCCTATTTGAATATAGTTTATAATTTAAATATGATTGATTTTCACTATGGCCTGGTTATTTTGTGCTCATTAATTTTGCCCCCTCAAGTTAATAAAATTATATCAGAGCAGGATTTATTTATTCAGTATAGTAGTTATATTTGTGTGTATAGATGTATTCTTTATAATTTTTAACTCCTTAAAATAACTTGAAAGTACTAACTTTATCAAATAGTTCAGTAAGTGGTTCCTAATCAGAATATTGACATTTTGTAAGTGAGCCTGATTGTTGAGAAGCCATCGAGTCCATTTAATTCAGGAAAATTTGAACTGGGAACTTCACATAAGTTTCTCAACATCACGTATTCATTCTGTGGTAAGTTTTAACCAAAACTCAGCTAGTGGTGCTTGTTGCCCGTTTGAGAAAATGGCCATGTTTGCTGTGATTGGCATTGTCTGTTAAAAAGAACAGAAGTAAGAGACTGTCAGTTGTTAAAACTAGAAGCAGTCTACTTAAGACATCATTATATACATGTACTTTAGAAAAGCTTGTTTTCAGTTACTTCAGTTGCCAGGAAATGTTTAATCAAAGACTGTCTCATCCAATCAGCTATGTTTTATTGGGAAAAAAACCGTAAAATCTCCCCATTCTAGTTTCCTCCTTATTCCTCCAAAAATGGTGGCTCACATGACCAAAAAATACTCACTCAAATGCCAGGTTTGCAACAAAAATGAAAACTAGCTTCTTTACTGTCCACTTGTCATCAAGTGAAACTTGTCATCATTTTAGAAGATGTCTAACCAGCATTTAAAAAATGCTTCTTTTTAAATGATTTCCATAGCTTCTCAGTTTTGAATTTTGTTCTTCGATTTCCCAGTGGGGCAGATTTGGACAAGTTGCTTAAGTCTCATTTTCTTTATTGGAAGTCACATAAATCTGGTTTCTAGCCTCAGTCCTGGCATGTAAAGTCAGTATTACCCAAAATCTCATGCTTTAAACCAGGATACACATACGTTTCTGATTTGTGTTTATGTATGTAATCCTAACACGTTTTCATTTATTATTAGTGAATACTAATTTTTATGGACATAGTTGTATAATAGCCAATGAGATAAGCAATTTGATAGGGTTATAAAAAGAGCATAAATTAATAATCAATTTTCCTCTCTAGTTTCATGCTGTTCATTGACTAAATGAAAATCAATGTCTTAAATATCATATGTTCAATTTTGTTTGAGAACACAACCAACTAAACCATGGCATAGCAAATAAAATAGCTTCCAGGTAACAAAACATAAGCTATGAGTAACGTGTTATAAAAATAATGGCATCATAAATGCAGAGTTTATGAATTTGTTTTGCCATATTTCTCACATTTGAGGTACCTGACTTATGATTAATACCTATAGGGAAATGCCTTTTGGAGTCTTGGTTCATGGACTGCCTACTGTTCCATCTAGAAGAGTCACATCATCTTCACAGTCAGAGTTATGGAGATGAAAAATGCATCTGTGCTCATTCAACACAGGATGATTTAGACTCTTCAGGTAGCAGATGAGAAATTTGGGAGCTTCACACATTCAATCTAAAAATGTTTGCCATAAAACCTGTCCCATTAATAGTAATCTTTCTTCAACTTTCTTGCTTGTGTTAGAATCTGTTCTACAACCAGAAACAAATCAGACTTGCAATTTAGCCAGGAAATTGCGTGCTTTAAAATGGCAACATATTCAAAATCAGCATTGCCTTCTTATGGATGAACTTAAGAAATATGAACTTTTGTAAGAATGAATTGATCTTTGATCTATATGCATGTTCAATTGGTACTATTTTCTATGACTAAGGGATTTTTATATTCTGTAGTGACCTCTGTGACATCACTTTCTTCTAATTGTCTTCCTACCTTGACTATGCTTTTTTAGTCATCTTCCTCACCCCTCTTCAGTTTCCCTGGCTTCTTTGTTTTGTTTTTATAGTACTGTGGTTTGAACTCAGGGCTTTGCATTTGGTAAGTGGGCAGTCTACCACTTGAGCCACATCTCCAGCCCTTGAAGTTTCTCAGACTCAGACTTACCACTCACACATTACTTTTCAAGATTTCTCTATAAACTCTTCTTTGGTGACTTTTTAGAGCCCCAAGATCCCAACAGTCACTTAAAAGGGGTGATTCTGAAGCTCCCCTCCAGTCCCAGGCTTTTTAATCCATCTGATAGTAGGTAATTCTACCTGATTTTGCACAGTCAGGACAAACATACCGTGTCCAAAACTGAACTTACCACCTTCCCAGGTCCTTCTCTAGCTGTTTTATAACTCATCCTGTCATCCAAGAAATGCTGGGATAGATGTCATTCCCATCCTCTAATTCAATCACCCAACATCAAGAAAAGCAATCCTATCATGTCTTTAAAGAAGAGAGAATTAGAATATTTATGAACACCATTAATGATCATAGAAGATAATTTTCATTTTATTTATTGGGTGGCTAATATCTAGCATTATTATAATGCTACATGTATTAAACCACTTAATCTTCATAACAAACCAGTGAGTAGGGTGTTAGCATTATTCCTAATTTATACATAAGTAACCCAAGACATTATTTAGTGACCATGAACAAAAGAAAATGCACTTTTTATTAAATAAATGGAGAAGTATTAAGAACTCTTACACTTGCTATGAAGTCTTACTGGTATGGTAATATGTTATTGCTCTTCAAAGGTATTATTTAAATTATAAGAGAAAGCACAAATTATTTTTAAAGGAAAATTAATGTTGTTTTTGTACCTTGGTCTCCTGCTAACCTTTTTCTTCAGTGCACATAAGTGATTTTTTAGAATATCATTTCAAGTAGTAATCAAACTTTGTCAAATGAATAATATATTTCCCCTTAGAACAACCAGGGATGCTGTCAGTGTTTTTGGAATACCAAATGACAGTTGTAATTCTGATATCTGCGAGAGAATCGTAGACTTAGTTGCACTGAAGCACCATTCCCTTTGTTTTCAGATTGCTCTCCAACATTTGTTCTCTCCTCAAGGGAAATTCCCTTCTATTAACTTTGTCTGGAATTATGAACATTCATCAGCAGGAGAGTCTTGGGAACTCTCAAATAAATATGGTGCATCATGTTTTTTGAAGATATTCTTACTCATGGAAACTAGGGAAATTCCAAAAAACTAATACCTTTTGAGGGATTCTAAATGATAAGATTTAACATAGTTTAAGGAGCAGCTAATAAATGAGTATGAGAATGTCTTTTAATTGGAAGTCATTGGGAAAATAAAGTGTAGCTAAAAGCTAATAAGAGGCCCAGGGTAATTCATAAAAGTAAGGTGAAGAAAGGAAGGGAAGATGGGAAAAAGGATAACCTATTTTAGTATTTATTAACTAATTACAAATACAACTCTTTCTTTGACCTCAGGCAATGTTCCCATATTCTAAGGTTATAAACATGGATTGAGTATCCTTTGGCTTCTAAGTAGCAAAGGAAAGAGAAGCATCACCAACATAATTGAAAACCTATAGTCACACATCTATTGCCTTCCATTACAAATAGGAGCCAAACCTCCAATCCATATTTCAAACAAAACAAAATATTAACAAAATCCCTCAAATTTTCCCAAAGAGTACAACTCCATTCCAATCATACCCATTACAATAATTCACCTTCTGAGGTCTTGTTTACAATCAAAATATCAGACCTCTAATTAAATCAACCACATGTTGCATAGTGAACATAATATGTAGCCCTCCAGAGTTCATCACATGAGAATAATTTGGTCTCTAATTCTATATCCTAATGTATATTTTAATGTTCAGTCTTTGTCACCATAGAATCTTTATAATGGAGAAACTTTCCTATTTTTTTCAATCTCTATGTTTTAGTGTTATGGAAATATGTTGCCTACTTTATAGAGGACTATTTTAAAGTTATACATGTTTACATGTAAAATTAAATTATAAATTTAATGTATTTTTTAAGTTATCTTTAAATATAATATAAAATATATAAACTGACACATTTTATAAATTCAACATATTTTATATTGTTAATTCTTTTCCCATATGCTGATGTCAAAATCACACACATTTAACAAAGTAGATGCCAGAGAAGTTACTCAATACAAAGGTGAAAGGAAAAGTAAAGAGTCAAAATAAGAAATGGTACACTTTGAATTAGTGATTTGGTTTTAGAGTATATGTAACTCAACTCAAATATATCTGATATTTTTTGTTTCTTCATTAGGACTGTATACCCTAATAATTGGACATCTTTAATCATTTGATCAAACAAAAAATTGCCTAGAGTAGGCGGATTTGTTCATAGTGGTAGAGTAGAATTGACAAAATAATCAGTTTTTTGCATTGTTTTATGTTGAAATGCTGTCAGATGGACTTTTATTAAAATCTTAATAGAAGTGGTTTAACAGATTGACCCTCTCTCTCAAACATCAGGGATTTTCCTAAGATTTTCATGGAGTTGAAAACTAGAGAAGGCAAAAAGATAATAAACAAGATTCTATATTCAATTTCATTTGACTCAGATCTGAATTGATTAATAAGTATAATTTGTAAACTATCTCCTACACTGGCTATGCTTTATGACTTTCCACAAATATCCAAGGCATGCTTCATAACAAAATTGTCAAGAGAATCCTTATCTCTTTACCCAAGCAGTTCATGTGATCGAAACAGCACAGTAAAATGTAATCTGACAGTAAACACATTAAGTTGACCTCATTAGATAACAAAAAAGAAAAAAGGAAAAAGGTGGGGGCTTTTTCATAGCCCATATATTGTTCATTGCTTGGCTTTTTCTTAGAGAAGGCAATTTATAGCAAAGTACATAGCTAAAAAATTACATAATTCTAGGTCCAAAGGATTTATTTGTAATTTCTATTTAACTAAAATGAATTCATTAGACAGAAATTCATAGTTGTCAGTTTCTTTTCTCAAAGAGGATATAGTATTATTGTTTTTACATAGCCTAATTTTATGAACTTTATTTTAATATGACAACTATGTGGTTATTTTAGTAATTTTGTAAGTTTCTTGGGACTCTAATCTTTTATGACCTCTTGATGGAGGAACTTTAGACATTCAAACAAAAGATAGTAATGTAACAAATAGATGGTCAGTGTTACATATTATTATAAGAATAAGCCACAAGGTACTGACTTCACAGTATTCAAGGTACCTTGATACATAATGGCTGAATACAGTAGGAAAATACAAAATAAGGCATCAAATATAAGAATGAGCAAAATATAATATCAAAGGAAGATTTTACAATGTTAGCCCAATTTTGACAAGCTCATTTGATTTCACTGATACAGCTCATTAGAATAAGAGAATAAATCTCTAAGATCTCACTGTAATGAAAACCCTTCCTAATTTTTTACAGGAATACTAAGATTCTCTGAAGCAAGACTTAAAGGTTCTTGAAAATCATGGGAAGTATTTCTGATTAAACTGGTTAGTAGTATTTTTAGTAAAAAAGAATTCCTAATAGTCCCTCTCCTAACTTCCTAAAGAAGTGAACTTGTATACATAAGTAAGATGAAATCCTTTAATAGTCCCATGAGGAGAAGATAGTACAGATTTTTTTCTATAGATATTGAAAATAATTAGAGTTACATGACAGCTTCAAAAACTTCATTCATCATTTAAGGATGAGAGGACAGGAGAAGGGCAATGTAGACATAATAAAGAGGAGAGAAATATGACCTTTAGGTCCTAAAAAAAGTCACAAAGCTCACAAAATTATTCATTCTGGGAAATTGCAGAACATTTCAGAAATATGTCCATTTTAATTTTGTAGTGAGGTTATAAAAGACATTTAGTCTGTGAGATGAGGATGGAGGTTTATTTGTATTCATGACAATTGTTTTTGGTATTTTTATGTGCTAGATATTGTGCTAAGTATAATAAATGGATGATTTCATTTAATTGTCATGTTTATGACTTTCCTTGGATAAAGATTAGTAGCATCTCTACTGTAACCACAAGAAAACTGAAGTTTTGGGAAACTTAATAATTTGGCAAAGAAGAAAAACATTGTAAGGAGTACAATTAAAATCTCAATCCTGGTACTCACTCTCAAAAGCTTCATGTATTTAAAACATGTTTTAGAAACCCACTAAAACTATTAATACAGGGGGAAAGAGGATAGAGAAAAGAGAGAGCAATAGATGGGGTTAATCTGATTCAAGTACAGCATAGGCATGTGTGAAATACCACAGTGAGACCCCTTTGTACAATTAATATACACTAATAAAAACATATTTTACACAGCTTCCCATCAAAATGAGACAGCAGACTGAGAGCCTGGCTGATATGGAAATGAGCTAAGCCTCAATGAACATAGATTACCATTAAATAAATAAGATGCTTAAATAACTGTAGATATAATTAAGGACAGACAACACTGCAGAAAATCAATTCAGAGTTATAGAAGACAAACATCCAAAGCTCTCTCTGCAGGAAAAGAAAAGGAAAAAAGACGATGAGAGATTAAAAGTTAAACATCAACAATGTTAAACCAAAGGAATAAAATAGTAATAATGAAAGTATACAGATCCGAGTAATAAAAGATTAACCTTGAAATATAGCACTTAAAATTATAAGAATGTTTTCACCATAAACATGACAAATGTTTGAGAACACAGTTATATTTAACCTGATTTAAGCATTACACAACATAAATGTGTATTGAAACATCATTTGGTGACCCACTAAGAGGTAAATTTTTTTGAGATGGGGTGTCTCTGTAAAAGCCCACACTGGACTCTTAACTGACGATCCTCCTGCTTCAGCCTAGGCATGCCCCACCCCTCCCAGTGATACCTACAATTTTTATATTTTTATGTGTTAGTTAAAAGGAAATTTAAGTTAAAAAATAAAAAATAAACATGAAAAATACATGATGGGGTGGTGTCTCCAGAGCTGATTGTTCTCTCATGGATCAAGTCTGAAGTTGATCTGCATGGTTCCATTGCTCTCTTGATAAGATGAAAACTAATCTAAAAGAGGAATAAGGTAGGACATCAAATCACTCAACACATGGAAGGATGGTTGTTTTCTTTTCAGAGCAGACATGAAAGAGACAACTCTTGAAATCCTATTGATCAGTAATTTATTGGAAACTGACTTTCTTTTTCCCATCAATATGCATGGTAATGAGAAGTGCTTGGAATAAATTGGAATTACTTTTTTTCTCAAATGTGTGTGATAATGAGTCTTAGAAAAATGAGACAAGATCCATATCATTTAACCTGTGCAAGCTAACATATTTTTCCCCTTGCCTGTGAATGAAGGAAAAAGCAATCATGGTATATAGCAACTGATTAATTCAAGTATATAAGTATGTATACAAAGCAGTAATAACTTAGGATTAATGTATTTCTTATTTATGGTACAGCCAAGGATATTAAATTTTGCCTCTATAGGAGGGTTGGACTACATTTAATCATTTCCAGAGTAGCTAAGATGAACAACATTAATTCAGTTGTGCTTAAATTTACTTTTAAGAAGTCATCTTACTTAGAGAATTACCTTGCAAATATTTGAGTGATTATGTGATAGCATGAAAGAAAAAGAAATATCATGGACTATACAGTGAGGAGACTGAAAATTTTTAAAGGCTATGATAGGAAGATACTAGAAATCTTACTCTTGGTGGCATCCTGATGGGGTGGCACACACAAGCAGGTCTTTTACTTATTTGCCAAAACAATTTTTGTAATAAAACATGATATATTATTAGTATGGTGGTAATTTTTTCCCCATTAAATTCTGTTCTTAGATGAGTACGTGCTTTCTTTTTCTTTTGTCTGAAGTCAACATTTCACTAACTTTTTCTAATAGAATTCTACCTAGATCTAGATGACTACAAACCTTGAATACGAGTAACAATGAAAAATCTGAGAATATGGAGAAGTGACTTAGGGACATGAAGGCTGCCTTTGGTTGTTTGAATTTCTTCCCTGTGATAGAGGGAATAAACTTTATTTGACATGAGATCAAAAGCAAGGAGGAAGATTTCAGCTTGATGTGTGACCTGGAAGCACTGTCTAGAGCATGTGACTGTGCCCATTCTTTAGTAGAAAAGGCATGGCACAGGGAAGCCAGGATTATTTGCATATATTCTTCATATGTACTGGTGAACAATTTAGGAGACTACTTAAGTGAACAGTTTTCTAGTAATAATTACCACCCCCCAACAATAAAAAGTACCTATCATTTATTGAGCACAATGTATTACAGGCACTATATATTAGATACTCCATAAAGATCTGGCTTAGTCCTAGTCACAGGTAGATACTATCTCCTTTTTTACATATGGAGAAAGTGACTTGGGCATGTACAAGGTATGTCTGCAAATTGTATAGTTAATAAATGATAAATCTCGGGCTTAAATTTGGGTGAGACAGACTCATCTATTATACTATGTTATGTTGTTCCCATTTTTAGGGAAGCAGTCCTTTATTAAAATGTGCTTTTAGGAGATGAAATTCTTTGAAGTAAATTGCAGACACTGCTAGTCCAGCTTAGAGACTGGAAGAGCCCACATTCTCATGAGTGTGAATGTATGTACTGTGGACTCAATTTCTCTCATTCATCATTTGGGAAAGGTTTTAGATTGTCCTCCTTGATTAGATGAAAAGGAAATCCTTAACTCTAAAACTCCTTTAATGGGAGCTAGGACTCTAAAGAGAGCTGCTACAAAAGAAGTAGAACTTTAGGATTATTTGGGTTTTCACAGTTGTCAAGTGCCTATGATGTGTATCATTTGACTTAAAGGGACTTCATTAACAGAAACTAAGAATGATTTGGGTGAATCTGGATGTATCAAGGTTGTTTGGTTTGTGGTATTGGATATTCCTTTTGAACACCCTGCAAAACATTTATATTACAGTGTGGGTAACTGATTGGAAATCAATGCACATGGAGCTTCTATGTTGTACAAGGATATGACCTCAGGTCTGGATCCAAAGCTCGTCTGCTGTGATCATTTCTTTCTTTGTTATGAGCATTTGTCCTCAGAAACACAACAGCTTTGCTTCAAGTCATGGCAGCAGGACATTTTTGTAAGGATATCCAAAGTAGGAGAGGAACCATGTAGCCAATCTCACCATGGAGCTGGCAGCTAGTGAGACAGCACTCAACTCCTGACAAGATGAAAGTATGTACAATGATCAGTGGAACTGTTTGGACTCTAAATAGGAGAAAGAATCTCCTTGAGGATAGGTGAGATCAATCCACCTGGTGACTGTGTGAGCACTGTTGTAGACTCCAGGCCAGGTGATTATTTGGGAAATAAACCAAAGGCAGAGAGTATCAATCCAATCTACCCAAAAAAGAGAGTAATGCTTTGCTACGTCTCTACCCTGAGCCTCTAAAAGTTTGTATTTGGCAAGGAGCAAGTAATGGGAAGTTGGAAATATTTGTAGATAGGAAAGAAAACTTCTCTTTTGTGATGGCAATAGGCATAAACAAATGTTTTAGTTGATTTTTCTCCAGATCTGGAACTTTTTTATTTTGAGTGGCCCATAATTATGTGCTAACAGATTGTGTGATATGTCATAGAAATACTTTATTAAAGCATACGTTTTAATATGTATATTTGTTCAAGGGGACTAGTGAAAAACTAGAACTAAGATTGTTACAACTGCCACTAACACTAGTGGTAAATATTATTGAGCATCTGCTTTGCCTTCAGCATTCTATTATGTGATTTAGACAAAATGCTTCATGATGAGCATTGCTCTCCATTCTTTTCAGGTGAGGAAATACAGTATAGGGTTTAAACACCTTACCTGACTTTCCTAGTTAGCAAGTGGCAAAAATAGGATGGAACCCCAGCCTTCTAGAGCTCCACACGTGCACTTGCACAACATAGCATGCTGCCTCCCTAGTGCACTGAGATTTTTTTTATCCTTCCAAATTTTTACCATCCATCATGCTCACCAGATACTGATCTCTGGTGAGGCCTATGAATATCAGGATTGGATAAGATACCAGTGTTTCTAATTTATAAGTTGCAAAGGCCCCCTCTTTTAATTCAGTGAAAGAGAGTGTTGATAGGAAAGCATTGATGCTTTGTAGGCAAAGGCTTCATTAATCTCATCCATTCCAGAACACACTAGTTTTAGCATAGTCATTGAGCAGTGGTTAGTTATTTAGACAACACAGCCATATACTTCATACACGTGCTATTTAATTCAATGACTAGAACATGCATTTCTTTGTTCCAGATTTATCTGATCACAAAGGATAAATGTGAGAGATACAATTTGATGCTTGAATATGTTTTTAAGAGTTTTTAGAAACTAGCTTTATTCTTTCAGAAACATCATATGTAAATATGAAAAATGAATGACCTAGTTATTGTCTAATCAGAACCCTAATTTCTCCTTTTGCAGCTCTTAAGACTTAATTGAATCCTAAAGCCTTAAAAACAAGCTGAGAGCAGGTTTATTAAATGAACAGAATGTTTCTTTCCAGACCAGTAGCCCATGCTTTACTGGTGTCCATTTTAATTGACAGTACATTTCTGTGAAGTATCACAGTGGCAAAGGATGCCCCCGACACCTCACACAGCTCCATCTAGAGTTAAACTCAGAGCAAGAGGGCTGGGAAATTGCCTGCTTTATGCAGTGTAAATACCACCCACTAGCTCTTTCTTCATGACCTACAGTCTACAAGTGCACACCTATGTACCTGTCATTAGCACATCCATTTACAAACATCATTAAATGTCAACATTTCTTTCTCAGAGATCATTTTTGGCATGATACCCATCTATTTAAAAACCTGTTTACTAATTCCTTTTAATACAAGTCTTTAGCTGGCAGCTGGTACCTTTAACAACTGGTACCTTTAACAACTACCAGTGATTCTTTTTTTTAAAAAAAGACCATTGTTTAGAGCAGTTCTAGGCACATATCAAAATTGAGAATAAAGTCAGAAATATCCCATAATCCACCCTGTCTCCACACATGTAACTAGAGGGAGGTTGTGCAAGTACATAAAGGTACTACCTAATCCAGACTCAGTTTCAGATAATTCTCATATAAGATGAAGTCCGTACAGACTCTAAAACAGGAATAAAGATTAGCTAGAAGGAAAAGAGTTCCAGGGTGAGGGAACAGCATAAACAAAGAGACAAAGGTAAGAATTTAAGAATCGTGGGCTGGGATGTAGCTCGGTAGTACAGCGCTTGTCTAGCATGCGTGAGGCCCTGGGCTCGATCACAGCACCAAAAAAGAAAAGAAAAAAAAGAATCTTGTAAAATGGGTATAAGTAGAATATGAGTTTACAAATTAAACAGATACCGAACAGGAAAGATAGGACCATCATAAAGAGACTTGTGAGTCATGTTTAAGTGATGTACTCTATTAGTCTGCATATTCAGTGTTGCTTCCTAATTGTCATTATACGGTAATGTGATCCCACTGGATTTAAGTTCTGGGAAGAACTCAGAGACCATGTCCTAACCTATTTTTTTTCCTTTTTCTTTTATTATTCATATGTGCATACAAGGCTTGGTTCATTTCTCCCCCCTGCCCCCACCCTCTACCTTACCACCCACTCCGCCACCTCCCTCTCTCCCCTCCTCAATACCCAGCAGAAACTATTTTGCCCTTATTTCTAATTTTGTTGTAGAGAGAGTATAAGCAATAATAGGAAGGAACAAGGGTTTTTGCTGGTTGAGATAAGGATAGCTATACAGGGCATTGACTCACATTGATATCCTGTGCATGTGTGTTACCTTCTAGGTTAATTCTTTTTGATCTAACCTTTTCTCTAGTACCTGTTCCCCTTTTCCTATTGGCCTCAGTTGCTTTAAGGTATCTGCTTTAGTTTCTCTGCATTAAGGGCAACAAATGCTAGCTAGTTTTTTAGGTGTCTTAACTATCCTCACCCCTCCCTTGTGTGCTCTTGCTTTTATCATGTGCTCATACTCCAATCCGCTTGTTGTGTTTGCCCTTGATCTAATGTCCACATATGAGGGAGAACATACGATTTTTGGTCTTTTGGGCCAGGCTAACCTCACTCAGAATGATGTTCTCCAATTCCATCCATTTACCAGCGAATGATAACATTTTGTTCTTCTTCATGGCTGCATAAAATTCCATTGTGTATAGATACCACATTTTCTTAATCCATTCATCAGTGCTGGGGCATCTTGGCTGTTTCCATAACTTGGCTATTGTGAATAGTGCCGCAATAAACATGGGTGTGCAGGTGCCTCTGGAGTAACAGTCTTTTGGGTATATCCCCAAGAGTGGTATGGCTGGATCAAATGGTAGATCGATGTCCAGCTTTTTAAGTAGCCTCCAAATTGTTTTCCAGAGTGGTTGTACTAGTCTACATTCCCACCAACAGTGTAAGAGGGTTCCTTTTTCCCCGCATCCTCGCCAACACCTGTTGGTGGTGATGTTGCTGATGATGGCTATTCTAACAGGGGTGAGGTGGAATCTTAGCATGGTTTTAATTTGCATTTCCTTTATTGCTAGAGATGGTGAGCATTTTTTCATGTGTTTTCTGGCCATTTGAATTTCTTCTTTTGAGAAAGTTCTGTTTAGTTCACTTGCCCATTTCTTTATTGGTTCATTAATTTTGGGAGAATTTAGTTTTTTAATTTTCCTATATATTCTGGTTATCAGTCCTTTGTCTGATGTATAGTTGGCAAATATTTTCTCCCACTCTGTGGGTGTTCTCTTCAGTTTAGAGACCATTTCTTTTGATGAACAGAAGCTTTTTAGCTTTATGAGTTCCCATTTATCCATGCTATCTCTTAGTTGCTGTGCTGCTGGGGTTTCATTGAGAAAGTTCTTACCTATACCTACTAACTCCAGAGTATTTCCTACTCTTTCCTCTATCAACTTAAGAGTTTGGGGTCTGATATTAAGATCCTTGATCCATTTTGAGTTAATCTTGGTATAGGGTGATATACATGGATCTAGTTTCAGTTTTTTGCAGAATGCTAACCAGTTTTCCCAACAGTTTTTGTTGAAGAGGCTGCTATTTCTCCATCGTATATTTTTAGCTCCTTTGTCAAAGATAAGTTGCTTATAGTTGTGTGGCTTCATATCTGGATCCTCTATTCTGTTCCACTGGTCTTCATGTCTGTTTTTGTGCCAGTACCATGCTGTTTTTATTGTTACTGCTTTGTAATATAGTTTGAAGTCAGGTATTGTGATACCTCCTGCATTGTTCTTTTGACTGAGTATTGCCTTCGCTATTCGTGGCCTCTTGTGTTTCCATATAAATTTAACGGTAGATTTTTCAATCTCTTTAATGAATGTCATTGGAATTTTGATGGGAATTGCATTAAACATGTAGATTACTTTGGGGAGTATCGGCATTTTTACTATGTTGATTCTACCAATCCATGAGCATGGGAGATCTCTCCACTTTCTATAGTCTTCCTCAATCTCTTTCTTCAGAAGTCTATAGTTTTCCTTGTAGAGGTCTTTCACATCTTTTGTTAGGTTTACACCTAGGTATTTGATTTTTTTTGAGGCTGTTGTAAATGGAATTGTTTTCATACATTCTTTTTCCGTTTGCTCATTGTTAGTGTATAGAAATGCTAATGATTTTTCTATGTTGATTTTATATCCTGCTACCTTGCTATAGCTATTGATGATGTCTAGAAGCTTCTGAGTAGAGTTTTTTGGGTCTTTAAGGTATGGGATCATGTCGTCTGCAAATAGGGATATTTTGACAGTTTCTTTACCTATTTGTATTCCTTTTATTCCTTCTTCTTGCCTAATTGCTCTGGCTAGGAATTCCAGTACTATGTTGAATAGGAGTGGAGATAGTGGGCATCCTTGTCTGGTTCCTGATTTTAGAGGGAATGGTTTCAGTTTTTCTTCATTAAGTATAATGCTGGCTGTAGGTTTGTCATATATAGCTTTTATAATGTTGAGGAACTTTCCTTCTAGTCCTAGTTTTCTTAGAGCTTTTATCATGAAATGATGTTGGATCTTATCAAAGGCTTTTTCTGCATCTATTGAGATGATCAAGTGGTTTTTGTCTTTGCTTCTGTTAATGTGGTTTATTACGTTTATTGATTTTCATATGTTGAACCACCCCTGCATCCCTGGGATGAAGCCTACTTGGTCGTGGTGAATAATCTTTTTGATGTGTTGCTGAATTCGGTTTGCCATTATTTTGTTGAGGATTTTTGCATCAATGTTCATTAAGGAGATTGGCCTATAGTTCTCCTTTTTGGAGGTGTCTTTGCCTGGTTTTGGGATAAGTGTAATACTGGCTTCATAAAATATGTTTGGCAGTTTTCCTTCCCTTTCTATTTCGTGGAACAGTTTAAGGAGGGTTGGTATCAGTTCTTCTTTAAAGGTCTGATAGAATTCAGCAGAGAATCCACCAGGTCCTGGACTTTTCTTTTTGGGTAGACTCTTGATTGCTGCTTCAATTTCATTTTGTTTTGTCCTAACCTATTTTAATTGTTTATGCAATGGGTGCTCTATTTAGAGCAAATATTTCTATTTACAGTAAATATTTCTGGCTGACCTGTAGGCAATCGCTAAAGTTTTCATTCTCTCCTCTACACTCCTGAAAGCCAGAGGCAATATTTTTAAGGTCTATGAAATATCAGGACTTCCATAGATGCTAATTTAAAACTCAGGCATTGATAAAGAACAAAAAAATGAGTAATTCCTAAATTCACTATCTTTTGCATGTACTCACTGGTACTCCAAGATAAACAAATATAGTTGGTCCTATGTCCTTGCTTCAGTAACTCTTATCACATAGACATAGTTTATAGATGTTTTAAAATTGGGGGGAGGGAGTGGCAGGCTCCAGTGGCTCACACCTGTAATCCTGGCTACTCAGGAGGCAGAGATCAGAAGGATTATGGTTCAAAGCGAACCTAGGCAAATAATAACCAACACAAAAAAAGGGCTGGTGAAGTGTTTTAAGTAGTAGAATGACTGCCTAGCAAACGTGATGCCTTGAGTTCAAACCCCAGTACTGCCAAAAAAATTTTTTTTGGGGGGATGACACATTTCTAAGCTAGTGTCTGCAATTCCTCAATTTTTATAAGTAATTTTTCTTCTTAGTGTGATGATAGCAATTGGAGAGAGGGCAGTGGTCAGAAAGGATGGGAATTTGCCAAAAATGTCAGTTAACCTTTCCTATTGACACATGTAATCCCTGTTATTTATATGAAGCATTTTGTCTCCTTCAAGTTCACCAAATTACAAACAGGTATGATTAGCAAATAACTAAGTTAGTGTGTGTTGGAATTAATTGTGTGTTTTAATGTGTATTATATAGAAAAATGTCAGCAATGAAAAGATAAAGGAAATAAAATGTAACATATTCAAGTTCTTTAATTATTTGGCATAATATTTTCTCCAAGGAAACAAAAAAAAATCTAAACTTAAAGATCATGAGAGGAGAAAAATTCTTGTTTAATAACTCACAAAACATCATTCCATACCCTATCATGACAATTGGATAAGAAATCTATATATCACATGTATGCCTCTTAAATTATTGGGAAGATGAACAAAGAGTTAAAATTTTATAACTTTTAAATTTTTTATTAGCATAGATTAATTGTACAAAGGGGTTTCCTTGTGATATTTACATACATGCATATAATGTTCTTTAATCAAATTCACCCTGGTAGGTATATTACTCTTTCTTAACCCCTCTCCTCCTCCTCTCTCCCTTTTAACAGTTTTTACTGGGCTTCATCATGCTACTTTAATCCTGGTTTAAGCAAGAAAAATACTTACAATAGGACTTGATTAGGAACATACGGAAGAACTTAAATAAAAGTCTAAAATTGGAAACAACCAAATGCAACTGGTTAGTATATACATTGACTGTGGTATCTGACACAGTGTACAACTACTTGATAATAAGAAAGAATGAATTACTGATACATGGAATGCATGAAAGAAATTTGGTAGCATTATATTTAGAAAAAAAACAGACCTAAAGGACAAATATTGTATAATTCTATTTATGTGAGATCTTAGAACAGGCAAATCAAATGTGTAATGACAGAAAGGAGATTAGTAGTTGGCTACTACAAAGGAGTTGAACTGCTTAGGGAGATGGAAATACTCTAAATCTTGATTAGAGTGGTACTTACACAAACTTTAAAATAATTATCAAACTTAGAACATTTTATAATATTTAAATTATACCTTGATTTTAAAATTAAAAGAATATATGCTTTTAGAACTTTTCTGATAGTATCAGCTTACATTATTTGAATTAATGATAATAAGGGATGACCTCCTAAAAAATATATTTTTCTAAAAGGAATATGTTCAATTTTGATTATATAGGAGTTTTCAATTTATATTTTAGGATTGTTAGATTACATTGTGGCTATAATCTATTAACTAGAGAGGCCAAACTCTGCAGTAGAAATGGGAAATCAAGAGATATATTAAAATGTAGCAAATAAATTTATGTAAAAATTTTCCACATTGTTGTGGTGTAATAAAACCAGATTTGTTAGAACTGGGTTTCCTCTTACCTGAGACAGAGCAGGATCCAAGCCTATCACTGAGTTCTTTTCTATGGTAAGTTCAAAATTAAACCTTAAAATCAAATGTATACATATCTTGTAATTATGTTCTACAATATTCTTGAAATGTCAAAAAATGGAAATTAGGCACATTTTTCAAAAATAGATTTTATTCAATTACATAAAATATTTTATATATTATGTAAAAAAAAGTTTCAGTTTAATGGTGTATTTCAACCTCAATACCTAATTCTATGAAGAATGGTTGTCATTGTCCTATATTGTGAAAGACCAAAACCACAGAAAAATAGCTTAAAACTGACTGATCATGTCAAAGCAATCTTGGTATCTTAACTTCTATTCTTAAAAAGAATACTGAAAAACAGTTCTAACATTCCTAGACAATTTTCATAGGAAACTATTGACAGTCTAGAACAGGAAGTCAATACTATAAACTATTGACATCATTATTTCTTTGTATTTTATCTGTCTTTTGAGACACATCTGTCAGTTGTATTTTAGAGTTCTAAAATTTGTGAAGCAGAAGATCTTGTAAATCTTATATTTGCATTTACTTCAATTCATCCTTTTTCTTAGAAGTTGTCATGTTAGGGATATGAAACGTTGCTTCTTCCCTCACTTCAAAGAGGCCTGTGATTACTCTTCATTCTCCTTTCTGCTTCTCAATGATAAAAGTATTCATGTTTTCTGTTGTACATTCTTACACTCTCTGAACCACAAAGATTAAGTGAATTTAAATGAGTAGGGATAAAAGGTCAAGAATTTATGTATTTCTTTTTTCCTTTAAACTCTTTGCAATACTTTAGATATTTTATCTAGGACCATTTTTTTTTTGTCTTCATAAAAAGGAAGCCAGTTGTTAAACCTGCCCAATCTTAACAAGTTCAATAAGTTTAATAAGATTTTAAATCTATTTTTGAAAGGTAGAATGTAACTTGCTGGTCTTTTCTTGTTTTATAACAAAGCCAAGGGTGCGAGAATGTGTGTGTGTGTGTGTGTGAGAGAGAGAGAGAGAGAGAGAGAGATCAGTAATGTCTACTTAAACTACACCTTCACATTGACCTTCTGGCTGAAAGCTAAAATATAGATGCTGCTTACTATATGTTGGATAATTTTTATAGCTCCCCCAAAGCATTCATAAAATGAGACCAAATATCAAACAAGAGGCCAAGCAAATGTGAGGTTTTTCAAAGCTACTTGTTGGTCAATATGCTAAATGTGATGAATACTCTATTTTTATTTGTCAGTTCCACTTCCTTTACTATGTAACTGTAAGTTCATTTTGCAGTTACTTTAAGTAGTTACAGTTTTCCCTTCATTGGTTAACTAGAGAAACTGTATGTAATAGCAACCTCTTAGATGATGTTTATTAATGAATTTACCATGTATTTATGCTGGCATTTCTGTGCTAGCTATTGGACAAGATGCTAAGAAATCATATAGATATGGTACTACTCCTATAAGATTAAGAGTCAGTTTCTCCTGTGATTTCCTTGTTCCAATGTTTAAAATTTATTCGTAACTTCTCTAATTTTCAGGAATCAATATTTTCATTAGGAAGTTATGAATCTTCTTAACAACATTTCACACATGTATTTTAAGGAGCTAAACTTAGCTCCTTAACAGGAAAGCTTTGGAGCCCAAATAGTTGGCATAGCAAGAAGCAAAGCTGGAGCGACTCATGTGTTACATGTTTTCACCTCCTAATCATGTAATCAATAACAGCAGAAGCTCTGGATCAGAAGGCATTGTTACTTAAGAGTAAGAAGACAGTGTGGCTCTGATCAGGAATTCATCGCGGGTACAAGTTAAATATAATTTCCCTAGTCTCACCCACATGAGTTCTGAGTCAGGACCTGGAGTGAAGATTCAGTGTTTTGGTTTTTTTTTTAAACTAAGTACTGGACTGAGTGCTAACATTTGGAAGCCAGTGATACAGTCTGCTGTCCAATATGATATGTAAATTCCATCTGTACCTTGCAATAGCAAATTTCATTCAGGCCCTACTTGAATATTGCTAGTGGCAGAGAACTGAAGACCTCTGGAAGGAGAAACTTTTACTTTTGGCCACCTACAATTATTAGATTTCCGTTTTTTGAGTTAAGATGTGCTTGCTTTGAGTTAGGATATGTGTTCTGCCTTGTGGAGTTAAAAGAATATAACTAATTTCTCTTCTTTATTATGTTCCCCCATAGGCTATAACCTGAAGATAGCTAAATCTTCCCTTCCTCAGAAATGTTTCCTTAGGTTAGCAATATTTTGAATGTCATAGCCTCAGATCAGATTATGATAGATAAAGAGACATAGATACAGTTAGCCATCAGTTATGATTCAATTTGAGAGTCTTCATCTACTGTTTTTTTGCTTTTTTCTCTTCCTTTGAGAAGCTGGGTCTAGCTATTTCCTGATTGGATTTTGTAATTGTTTTTTAGTGGGTTCATTTCAATTTGAAAATCGCATTTCATCTTCAATAGATTAAGACATTCTTGAAATGAATTCTAAACAATGATAAGCAAAAAACACATCTTCAAGGAATAGGGAAAAGAATCAAAGAATGATATACTGAGTAAGAGTAGGCTATTAATTTAAAAGAAAGAAAGGAGAGAGAGAAAAAAAAAAGGAAAGAAAATAAAGGAGGAATGCATCAACTTCTTTTTCTTCAGGAATTTTGAATCTAAACACTAAACTTTTGAGAGCAAAGCATCATCTGTACCCATAGTAGTCTATGGGATCAAAAGAATAATGATGATCATGATATGTTTTCCTTTCAACTATCGGTTAAAATAATACCATTCAAAAATAAAAGGCTTCTGGGAGGGCCTGCTGTGCACCACTAAAACCCTACCACTAGGAGGGTCAAAAGTTTTAGACCAGTCTGGGCTACATAAGGAGACATGGAATCAAACCAAAAATAAAAAACCAAAACAAAACCTCAAAATCCTTTATTCAGCACTTACCATGTATTAAACTAGGTGTACTGTGGCCTTTACTTGAAAAGGAAATGTGCATGCTTCTTTCAGAGATCTTAAGAAGAAAAACTGGTAATGAATCAAAAAATCATGTTCCTGTATTTCTCTGGCTGTGACTAAAATGCCAGCCATTAAAAAAGGACAATGACAAATTGAAGGAAGTACAGAGGAATGAAAGTGATAAAATGTTTAGAAAACAAGATTTTGTCAGAAAAGGTGAACCTAACATGTTCAGCCTGAAGGAAAAGAAAGAAACCAAGGGGACACATGAGAACGATCCAAAATCACGAGAACAGAAATCAATTATTCTCATTAGCAAAGTCTTGAGGTGACAGCCTTAAACTCTGCTAGAAATAAGTTATGTGTAGTTCAACATTAAGAAGTCACTACAATTTTTTTAAAGCCATCCAGATGAGAAAAATAGATAGGAGGAAGTATTAAAAATAGGTGTCAGCTGACACCATTTTGAAAACTTCTCTGACAGAAATATTTAAGGCTAAGATGGGACATCCAGACCACGGACACAATGTTTATATATTAAATCGATTCTGCAATACGCAGTCTTATAAATGTAGTATGAGAAAACATGTTAATGTAATATAAGGTCATATTGGTAGCACAGACTTTTCTGTGTGCTGAAAATATAATATTGCAGTAAAGGATTTTCTTTTTACTATCTCATTATATACCTACTTTCATATATTTAATTTGCCATAATTTTGAAATTTGTCTGGCCAAGGTATAATTTCTTAGTAGTCCTGTAGATGTGTCAAACATAGGTACAGAATTATGCAGGGCATAGCATAGCTACCCACTTAAAGTTTTAGGGGAAAAAGATCTATTTTTTCCCTAAAAGCAATAGATAAGCTGACTCTTGTTCATACATCTTCATTTATTTTCATTGTATTTCTTGGGTGTCCATTCACCTCTTTTCAAAATAGAGAAGTAAATATAAATCAGAAATCACAGAAATAAAAAATGTGTCTTTAACAAACACATTGCATTCATCACATTTCTTTTGTAGACCTAGACATTTCATTGAAACTATGAAAACCAGTGGTTCCAAAACAGCCCTTATATAGGTTCTTCAGTTGGCTCTATATTAAAGATCAAAAGATCTGCTTCCCACCTAATCCTAAAAACAGAAATTTTTTGAGTCAAAGCAGTCCCTTCCTTATAGTTGAGGTTTATGCATTCCAAGTGAGTTTAATTGAAGGATCACAGGCTATGATCCCTAACTTCACACACCAAGCCTGAAACTCACCAATTATTCTCTAGTTTGATATATTCCTGTAAGAGTTATAATAATTGATGTTCTTAAAAAATACAAGGCCCAGTTCATGGAATGAAATGTATTTGAAGAATATCTGTTGATGGATGAAATACACATTCATGTTTATACATAATTTTTTGGTCAATGTGGATAATGTAATGGACTTCTATTAGGCAAATACTGCATTGGGCTTAGCCATCCAAGAAAAAGCATCTGAGATAAAGGCTGTGAAAGAAAAAAGAAAAAAAAACTCATGTGATTAGAGAACTCAGAGCCCTGAACTCTGCTCCTTGCATGGTATCATTAGAAGAAACCCAGTTATTCTTACTAAGCATTAAAAATTACCAGTAAATTTAACTCTTAAAGATCTTAAATGGGTTTTTTTTCCCTTCAAAACAAGAGCCAGGCAATAACTGGTGTTTTATTGGCTGCTGTATTAGTTTTAAAGTCATAGTGTAATATTTTCTGCCATAGGGAATGATATACGATTTTTCACTTTCAGACCCAGCAAGGACACTTTTTGCAGAGCAATAGACTCCAGCTAAAATGGGTAGGAGGGTGAATACAGTACAAAAAAATGTATACAAACCCATGTAAATGCGAAAATGATACCTGTTGAAACTATCCCAGGAATGTGGGGGTGGGAAGGATAAAGGAGAGCAGTGGAGGGGGTGAATTCAAATATGGTATATTTGATACATTGTAAGAACTTTTATAAATGCCACAATGTACCCCCACCCAGCACAATAAAAAAAATGATGAGTGATATCATGATTAGGATGAGATATGCATTTCTGATAATCAAAGAGCTCAAAATAACTGTGGTGCCAGGGATGTGGAATCAGGACAGCATGTTGGTGGAAGTTGAGGAAGAATTTCATTTATAGAGCATTCCATGCTTGCAGATTTCAGTGCACAGAATCAATGCTAAGTTCATTAAAACAGCATTAAGAAACCCAGGTGTCTAAACAATGATCTAAAATTGTATCTCTTTTGTAACTCCATCTCCCCAAATCTTCAAAGCTCACCAGAAGCTTCCTAATTTAAAAATTCAGTGGCTTTTCCATCTCATTCATTCTCTGCCCTTGGCATCTTTTCTCTAAGGCCCTCTTCCTTTCCCCTCCATGGCACTGAATATCCCGATTCTTAGAAAAACTTGCTGCTCATTTTTCTGTTTCTATTAGCTATTTCCATTTTACTATTCTCTTGTAGAACTCTTGCAATCACCTCCAAATAAGTCTTGCTTGATTTCTTCATTTACTACAGACAAGGCCATCAACAGTCACTGTTGTGTCACAAAGATTTAGTGGCTTTCTTCCCTATGGGAGTTCAGGACTCAGATCTAAGTTTTCTGCTACCAACTTGATCACCATTACTTTTTTCACGAGTCCTTGTCTAGCTAATTGGTCAATACTGACTATCCATATTTTCTTCCATATGCTTACTCCTGGGCTGTTATACATTGAAATCTCTCAAATTTTGCCAAAAACTTGCCAATAATTTACTTATGTCATTCTTATATGTAACCACAAAGGATATGAAGTGGTTGATAAGAGTGTTAACCATATAATAAAACAAGATTCAAGTATGATGTATTTGATATATTGTATGAGCTTTTGTAAACACCACAATGCACCTCCACCCAGCACAACAATAAAAAAAATTGAAAATCTGGTTTGGTTTTTGTACTACCCAGAGAATTGAAAGCAACTTTTAACAGTTCATCACTAAAGAAAGATGAAAAAAAAAAAACAAATCTCAGACAGGGGGGAAATTTAAACATTTTATATTTACCTATCTAAAACATTGAGCACTTTTGTGTACAGATTGACTCCCAAATTTGATTTCCTGGAACAAAATATTTATTATTTGGGAGACAGAAGTAGAGACTAAGACTAGTATTTATCCTCCATATATTTTAGAATTAATATATTATTTTTTGCGTTGGGAGTTAAGTTATCTCCTAAGTCAAAGAAATTTTACGGGGTTTTAAAAAACATTTTCCTTGCTCATTACAGTTCTGTCTTTGTCTTACTGCCTATCCCTTTAAACATTTTACCTCAAAATTAGGATGTTAGTGTAATTGGGTTGTTTTATGAAAGTAGTGATTCTGTAGTTTCTCAGTTTTTTTTTTTACAAGAAATACATTTATGAATATCCCTTCTCTTTTTTTCCTTTACTTCAATCTCTGTTATTTTTATAGCTGTTTCCTTGGCTACCTTCTCTCCTCTCTCTGTCAAGACTCTGAGGGACATTCTTCATGTTTGTGACTTTACTTTTCACATGTTTAGTATTGTCTTCTACCCAGATCTCCTTCCAGTTCATGGGATGCACATATATAAATGTCTGTAATTAGATGACAACATATGTGGCAGATTGATACTCTGAAAATAGTAAGAGGTCTGGATAGGGAAGACATTGATTTTATTCTCATCTGGGTGACTGAAGAAGTTAGTTGATCTCTTTGATCTTCATTTTTTTCATATTTGAAATGAGTTTATAGATTCTAACTTGAATATGGTTGTATAATGTAACACATGGAAAATGGCCAACAGAGAATCTGATGGGAAATAGTGACAGTGGTTGTTATTACATTATTCTTTATGATTTGCCACAGACCTATAATATGGACAGAAAGCGTGTATGAAATGTAACAAATGCTAAGTCTCTTATTCCCCCATTCTCTCACATCTATAAATCATTTCTGTAAATCTAGGGGTTATTGGCTATTGGGCCTCTAACAGGGGCAGTTTCACCCCACTGTGAAGTACTTGCAAATAGAATAATGGTGAATAAATTTCTGGTTGCTACAGATGGAGGCTGGGAAATGTGTGCTTCTAGCATTTAGTGAGGGCTGTCTGTGGGAGAGGGCAGGGATTTCATATATCCTATAGTGATTGGGATAATCCTACTAATAAGGAATTTTTATGTCTAGATGCCAGTGGTACCTCCAATGACATGATCCCACAGAGCCCACCTTCAGCCATGACTTGTCAGTGTGAGGGCCCTGAGAATTGAATTGACTTTGGGAATGCTGCAAACTTGGACCTGCATCAAGATTCACTGAGCTTCATGCTTATCCCAGCCCACTCAGGCCTTCACCATCCCTGAGACTCATTAAGCAAGCGTCTGAAAAACTACATGGACGAAGGGCAAAGGTCGTTCCTCTAAGGAGTGCACAGGGAAAATGAATTCCTACTGGGTTAAAAGGGATTTAGGTCAGCTCTGCAATGAATAATTTGATTGTGAGTATTGTCAAAATTTAGGCACAGGTTACAAATGAAAGCATTTGAATCTCCTTCAGAGGATATTTAGCATAGGATTACCCCTTATAATGGAAATGTTGTAGACATAATCCTGTTTAGAAGCAGAAAGTGGATAAGACAGTGGTCTCAAATGGCCCCTTCTACTTCTGGTATGTGAACTCTTAACTAGAATTTGTGGGAGATAAAATCCTCTCCCCTTTCATGCCTATCCTTTTATTGTTCCTTACATCCCACTTTCACAAGCCATAGACCAGGAGAGTCCACGTTGCTCTTTAACCCCACTAATTTTATACTTCCCCTAAGAAACCCCGTGATTCAATTAGTGGAGAAGAACATAGTGGTAACTTACTCCATTTCAGTGCATGCTGCCTATAGTCAGTATCACAGAAGATTATGTATATAAATATTAATCCGTGTTAATGGTTACTGCTATTTATCTCAATTGAAAGACCCTGGGGGATGCTAATGCCACATTACTTTTCAGGTGTTGTGGCAGAGTCATCAAGAAAGGACTGTGATAATTTACGGCCAGAATAAGCAATCAAATACACATTTCCAATTATTTTAAGCGTATGTAAAATGTAAAGATAGATGAAAAGAAAATCTCAGTTCATCTACTTGTCTATGATTTAATGTTCTCAATGTCAAATCCCCAGTTTGGCTGATTTCCTCACTGGTTGCTTAAGTAAACTGGCTATGCTGACTTTGTTGGGTTGTTTGGGGGCTGGCAACATGCAAAGACAACTGATGTATCTAGGCCTTGTTCCAGGACCCAGCTTCCTTATAGTTTTGTTAAAATCAAGTGCCTTATCTCTGATATAGTTTCCCTTTGTTGGCCTTGCTTCCTTGATTTTAATGGTTCCATTAGATTGCTTCATTTTGCTGCATGTGCTTCCTTCTACTTGTGTTTTTAGAAGTATAAACTGAAGTACAATTTCTATTTGGAAATCACTTGCCCTTCACTTCATCAGAATGACTTTGTGATTATGAGCATTTTATGTATTTGTAAGGATCTCTAATACAAATTTTATAAACAGTGTGTTTGTCACTATGAGTTTATAACTGTTTTCATTTAAGATTTTCACTTCATTTAAATACAAAACAGTACTTAGCATTTAGATAGAACTTTTTTAAATATCTGAATCACTGATTCATATATCTAACCAATATTTACTAAAAGTATGATGAGTTCAGGCACTGGGGCATTGGGCTAGATGCTGGGAATTGACAGATGAAAAAGATGTGGTTCCTGATTCTGAGAGCATTCTAATGGGGCAGATAGGCTTCTCAACAATTATGGTACAATATAGTAATGCTATCAAATCAATATGTAAAAGATGCTGTAAGAATACAGAATTGTAGGGAAAGGGGAAAACAAGAGTCAAGGGAAGTGACACATGAACTCTAACTTGAAAAGTAGAAGTTCTTGGCTAAGGACAATCTAGATATAATTAACTCCTCGCTAGTAATAGAAACATCTTTTTATTTAGCACCTAAGCAGGAATAATGGAGGAAATGGTGTTCTTGAATGTAAATTATGTTAGTTTGAAAATTTTATCAGTAATATCATTATATAAGAGAAATTGCTTGCTTGGGTATTTATTTTGGTGAGACGAGGGATCATTTTAGAAAGTAGAATAAAGTTACTCTCTTTTCATTTCTTCAATGTCCCCTCCATTTCAGAATGATCGATCCCAGAAATATAAGAGATGACTCAAATGCTCCAAATGCTCCAACCATTTCATTCTTATTTCTACAATCATTTGGCAAAATGTTTAAAGTCTGTGCAGTAAATCCATGTAAATAATATGACTGTTCGCACTGTCCTGTGATGGATGCGACTTAATATTCATATAGATTCTGGTGTTTCACCACTCACGAAAAAAAAAATCAGTCATCTACCACATGCAATCATGTTCTAACTATTGTGAAGGACACAGATTGGATTAGGTGAAGTTATGTAGTATAAGAACAACTTTAAATTAGCACAACCCTAAACTAACCCAATCATGCCACTCATAGCCCCCTGTTCATGGAATTTATACTTTACATTATATTACTTACAGAGGCATGGAGAAATTACTAAAAGAGTGGGGAAGTAAGGAATAGATGCTACATGAATTGTGTAATATAATTTATTATCCACCCTGTCACAGAAGGATGTGACTGTTTTAATTAGATCAAACAACAGGAATAAACAAAGACTATCTTGGGCAGGCCTTATCACTGTATATAGTCTCCCTACAAATGAATTATACAAATAGTAAAAACTCTTAAAATAAAGGAAAGATCACATAGAATAGAGAGACTAGACAGTATACTGACTGGTGAGAGGGTCAGAAAGCCTTTTCATGAAAAGTGGTACTAACAGCAAAAAATATTGAGGATGAGAATATTTCGGGAAATAGCAGGGATTTCAAGGAGGACAGAATGTGGGCAATGTAAAATTTCAGTGAAATTAAAAAAAAATAACTAAAAGATGAGATCTGTGAAATCTCACTGGATTAAGAAATTAAGTAGTTCCCCACAAAATAGTTTTCTAGTACCCATTCTCTTAGTACCACTTCCCCAAGCTCTCTTAGATCAGCTTACATCCCCAAATCCTGACCTTAAATATGACTTTTTCCTATTCTCTTTTCTTGGACGTTTTCCGTGCTTCTCAAGCTTGTTCATGACCAGGTCTCAGATTTTGGTTCTATCTTCTGGCTCAGTCTGTGTGCTAACCCTAACTGTCTCCCAGACTCTGTACCAGTCAGAGTACTGGGGCCTCTGCTTGCCTATAAGGGATGTTCAGACAGTGCTAACTTTGGACAGTTCATTTAATGTCTCTTATTCAAATGCCATGTTTTTTATTCAAATAAATAGAAGAATTGACTAAATAATGTTCTAAATGTCAACCTGTTCTGTTTTTTCAAATAGAAAACCCTCCATTAAATACACAATAATTATTGTGGGAAGATTTCCTCACTGGGAAGAAATCTTGTGAGGCTGCAAGTATTAGGCATCAAACAGAGCCCTCTATGCTTTGAACATTCTGTGCCTTAATCACAAAAACAATGTTTATTTTGCTAATAAAGTGTCAAATTCAACTCTGCACCCAATCTTCTTAAATGTAGGACTTATTAAGTGATGATTTCATTAAAAAAATCTTTAAATGAAAACTAAGAAAACATTAAAATCTACTTTAATATATACTATTTGATTGTAAATATAAATTGTTATTATAAAGTAGAGAAAATAGATAACCATCTATACATTTATATATAGGCTAGCTATAAACCTTTAATATAAAAGTATAGCATATACTAATGTATATAAGGTACTTAGTGGAGTCAAATCAATACAGTTTATGAATAATGTCTTCAATATAATTTTAATATTATTATCTCAATAAAACTAAGATTTATTTCAATCCATGATCAAAGCAGATGAATATTTCTCCTGAGATATCCTTTTAGATTTAAAATTCCTGACAGTCTACTACTTTTAAGTGAAAGATAAAAATGAAGACAGTAAAGAGTAATTCAAAATAAAAGGAGAAACAGAAAATTTAGCCAACCTGAGTTTTATTGACTCAAGCTTGAAGAATCATTTTAAAGTATCCAAAATAAAAGTCTATCATGCCTCTTTGTCCCCTAACTTGAGGAATGTTTTATTTATTTATTAAGAAACACCTTGATGCATTTGGCAAGAAGGCAATTATTAAATGCATATTCGTTATTTAGGGTGGTTGTTATTCTAAAAAAACTAACACAGAACTAAAATGCATTGATATTAGCATATTGTATCTGAGTTCATCACAGTGACATACCTCTCCAGAGATAGTGGACATGACTACTCATCCAAAATGTAATATCTCTGCTTCATAAAAACTAAAACATTTAGTTTTCAAAATGTATCCAATACTGAGTATGTCTTAAATTCAACTGTGACATTGGATTGGGTTGAAGTAATTTCTGTGATTTCCCTTTGAATCTTACTTCTTTAGTATATAGCAACAAAGGCCACAAAGATATATACTTAAAAATAAAAGATAGTCTTAGAAATAATTAATTTTGCAAGTTGGTTTTTCCAAAAAAGCAATTCTTCAAGATGAACTGAGTAATTTTTAGATTGTATAGAGTTACAAGATCTTAGAACAATAAGGTGACATCTTAAATTAGAAAAGGCTTTTATCACAAGGCCTTTTACCCTTTTTTTCTATATTAAGGATTGAATTCAGGTCTTTGAATTCACTAGACAAGTGTTTCACACTTGAGCCACACCCTAGTCCTCTTATTCTCTGTTCTTGTCTTGAGAAAATTGGTGGGTTTTTTCCTTCTTATTTTCCTTTTATACTGTCTTGCCTTAGCAGAAAGAGCATATTATGAGTTCATTTAGCTTTATGTTTGCTTAAATGTGTTTATATAATGGCATTTTATCTTTTGGTACCATAGAATCATTTGGAGAAGAAATTACCTCATTCTTTATGATGGGATTTTGTGAGAATATTGCTTTTCTAATTTTTTATTCTACTGCATATACTTCTTATTACTGAGTGTATGGTATCAATATTGACAGTGTCCTTATTCATAGCTAGCAGGTCACTTGTGACTTAGAATCAGTGAAAACAATATCCTTATGACTTTTAACTAGTGTTCTAAAATACACCATATTCTTGATTCAGAAGGAACAAATTTAGTCTATAAATAGTCTCTTTTATGAAGAGAGAACTAGGCCAGTTTGCATGTAATATTAGTTGACATTTGGTTGTATAGCATAATCTTATCCTTGGGTACACTATTGACATGTTTTGCACTTCTAATTAAACTTCATTTCCACTTGAAAAATAAGAATGATGATTGTAAAATAGTACTGTTTATAATCTACTGAGGTGTTATATAAAGGAACCTCACATGTATTACCTCATGGATAGGGGGCAACATGAGATTCTTTAGTAAATCCAAATTCAATGTCTTATGCACCTGTAACAAAATAGACTCAGGTATAAATTTTGGCTGTAAATTCTTCTTGATGCTTATAAATTCTGACTCTCAATGAAATAAATGCACTTATCAATAACAATGTAAGTCAATATCCTTTCATTTCTCCCCTTCCTTTCTGCTTCTTCCCTTCTGCCTGACTGCAGTAACATGTACTTGCTGTCTCTCAATCATTCATTCTCAAATTTTCTTTTCTTATTCTGTAAAATAACACATTCCAAGAAAACTCTTTTCATGGTTTCAAACTGAAATCAATTTGATTAGAAAAAACTTTACAGAAAGTGGTTACAAGCATGAAGTGTATATGTCTGATTCTTTGACTCCCTCCCCCTCGAAATATATATATAACTACTTTGTCATCTGCACTTACCCGCAGCATCCAAATTTCTGGAGGATTTATTTCTCCCAGCACATGTCTTTCTAGAAAGTAAATTTTAATGAAGTTGTGAAATGAAGTTTTGAGGTTTTTTGACCTATATTTGAATACTTCTGAAAATAAATTAGTAAAAGATATAAGGATAGTAATTTTAGTTTAATCTAATTGGATAAAGAAAACACTGTCCTTATTTTTAAATTCTGTATTCAAATCTTGAACATGCACACTTTCTTAGGAGCTATTCATATTTCAAGAACATGTGACATCATTTACTATTTTCCTTCAAACTTTTCTATGTATATATTCAAAATATAATTTTTTAAAAACTTAAGATTCATTGATAGTAAAAGGGGGTTTCATGTGAAAATTCCATATATGCATACAATGTATTTTGAGCAAGCTCACCCCTCTGTTCTATTCCCTTGGGCTCCCTCCCTTCCTCCTTTTCAAAAACAATATTTGATGGGTTTTTTATTCATGTTCCCTACATATAAAAGTAATTTGCTTTGATCCCTCTCCCTCACCACATACCCACTTCACCCTCCCAATAGAATTATCCTTCAAAAGATAATTCTAAATATTCATGCCATTTGGTTCTTCAGACTTAAATTTGTAATAGTTACACTGCACAAAATGTAATAAATATCAATGATCTTTTAAATTTTTATTTTTTTCTTTTTAACCAATATGTAATAATTATACATGTTTATGAGTTATAGTGTGATGATTTGATTACATGTATACAACATAATTCTTTTTTTGCCAGTTCTGAAGTTTGAATGGATAGGCACTTGGTAGGCAAACACTCTATACCACTCGAGTCATGTCCCCAGCCCTCAACATGACTTTAACAACACTGCTCTCTGGGCCTTAGCATCAAGCAAGTGCACATAATCTCTTCTCTTATTTTGTCAACTTGTAGTTCTTATTTCTTTATTCAATAATTTTATTGGCCAATTAATTCTATTTGGTGGTTGCAACTTTACCATCCTAGAATCAGAAATTGCAAAAGTGAAACAAGAAGATTTTTGGTACACATTGATTAAAAAAATATGAGGTAGACAAACTTTTTTGTGTGTTTGATATTGGGATTTGAACTCAAGGCTTCTTACTTGCTAGGCAGCTGCTCTACCACTTGAGCCATGCCTCCAGCCCCACAGGTAGAAGAAACTTTTATAAATTGTCCCTTATATAACTTATATATTCCTTTAAATTTTGAAATAGATGAAGTTTTATTTTTTTAGCTGCCTGGAATGTTTGGTTTTAAAGCATTCATTTGGGAAGATTTGTGGCCTAAACCTGGTAAGCACCTTACATAAAATAGGCAAGCCATAAATATTTACTCTTAATGTTAATTATTTGAAATTCCTTCTACCTAGAGAAAATCTTGTTCTTTTCTGATTTCAAATCAGTCTGCTTAAAGCAAAAATAGTCAATTAACTAAACACTCCACACTGCATCACCATGTATAATAAAGATGCTTTGCTATTTGGATGGATTTTTCATTTATTTACAGTTGAATTGGCACTATGCATAAAAGTCACTCTCCTCATTAACTTTCAACTTACAAATTTTAACTGATATAGGAAAGATATACTGTACAGAGAATGACAATGACAGCCCAACACTAAAAATGTACTACACAATTGCATTCATTATTAGCTATTTTAATTTAAGCCAATAGCTCATTTCTTAGTGTTTCCCATGCACTGTGTTTATGTCTGACTTACAGTTGTTTTATTTTATTTTTTAATTTTATTTTATCATTTTTACATTTACTTACATAAGTATACATTGTTTGCCACTTCCCCCCCTACCAACTTCCAGGCAGAACCTGTTTCACCCTCTTGTTCCCCCATTTTATTGAAGAGAAATATGAGAGATAATAAGAAAAACACAGTATTTTTGCTAGTTTGAAATAAAAATACACAGAGAGATTCTTATTGTTACCATGCATATGTGTATTACAACCCATATTGGTTCATCAGACCTCTTCAATACTTCCTAGTCCCCTTCCCTTAGTAGCCTCTGCCAGTTTAAGATTACTTTATTCACTTTTATACATTGAGCACATCAACCACATTAAAGATTTAGGTTTCTTTCCCTTTCCCTATTCCTCCTGTCTGTGTTCTTGCCTTGGTGTGTGACCCATGTCCAATAATATTTCTGCATTTGTTTTAGGTCTATAATGGCATATGAGGGAGAACAGGCCTTCTGAGCCTGACTAACTTCGCTTAAGATGATGTTCTCCACTTTCATCCACTTACTTGCAAATGACAAAATTTCATTTTTCTTTGTGGCTGAATAAAATTCCATTGTGTGCAAGTACCACATTTTCTTAAATCATTCATCAGTAGTGGGGAAGCCAGCTTCCATATTATTTTCCATAGTGGTTGTACTAGCTTACATTCCAACCAGCAGGTGTGTGAGAGTTCCTTTTTACCCACATCCTCACCAACATTTGTTGTTTGTAGTGTTCTTGATGGTAATAATTCTAACAAGAGTGAGGTGGAGTCTTAGTGTGGTTTTCATTTGCATTTCATTTATAGCCAGGGATGGTGAGCATTTTTTCATGTGTTTTTTAGCCATTTAGACTTCTTCCTTTGAAAAAGTTCTGTTTAGTTCAGTTGCCCACTTCTTTATTGGTTCATTGACTTTGGAGGAGTTTAGTTTTTTGATTTCCCTGTGTAATCTGGTTATCAGTCCCTTGTCTGACTGATAACAAACTTTGCTAGCAAAGATTTTCTCCCATTCTATGGGTGGTCTCTTTAATTTATAGACCATTTCTTCTGTTGTGCAGAAGCTTTTTAATTTCACGTAGTTCGAATTTGTCAATCCTTTCTCTTAGTTGCTGGGCCACTTGAGATCTACTGAGGAAGTCCTTCCCTATACCTATTGCTTCCAGTGTATTCCCTGCTCTTTCCTGTACTAACCTCAAGGTTTCAGGTCTGATATTAAGGTCCTTAATCCACTTTGTGTTGATACTAGTTCAGGGTGACAGGCATGGATCAAACAGACTTGTCCAAAATAGAACTCTCCACAGCATATTATCATTAAAACAACAAGCACAGAGAACAGACAAAGAATATTGAAGGCTGTAAGAGAGGAAAAAAACAAATAATGCATAAAGATAAACCAATCAAAATAACAGCAGATTTCTCAACAGAAACCTTAAAAGCAAGAAAGGCATGGAGTGAGATGTATCAGGCACTGAATGAAAATAATTTCAGCCCTAGGATACTCTACCCAGCAAAACTATCATTCAATATAGATGGAGGAATAAAAGTCTTCCACAATAAACACCAACTAAAAGAATATATGACCACCAAGCCACCACTACAGAAGATTCTACAAGGCATTCTGCACACAGAAAATGAAAGCAAACAAAACCACGATAGGGTGGTAAATATCAAACCACAGGAGAAGAAAAGACAAGCAATCAGAGAGTAGCATTGATTCAGCTGCACAATCAAATCCTTAAACAACAAAACCAACTAAATGGTAGGAATAACTACATACCTATCAGTATTAATACTGCATGTCAATGGAGTCAACTCCCCCATCACTGTCTGGCAAATTGGATTAAAAAGGGAGATCCAACAACCTGTTGTTTTCAAGAGATCCACCTTACTGACAGAAATAAACACTGGCTTAGGGTGAAAGGCTGAAAGATAATATACCAAGCTAATGGTCCCCCAAAACAGGCAGGAGTAGCAATACTTATATTAGACAAAGTAGACTTCAAAGTTACATTGGTCAAATGATACAAAGAAGGACACTTCATACTAATTAAAGGTGAAACACACCAAAAGGAAATAACAATTATCAATCTATATGCACCCAATGTCAGTGCACCCAATTTCATCAAATGTACACTAAAGGACTTAAAAGCACATATAGTTGTTTTATGAATACTATTAACTACATCCTTTCCAATACAGCAAAATGGTGAGCTTTTTGAAAGTATTGGTAGGAGGGTTTATATAATTCTGGTAGAAAAAAAAATGAAAGAAGTAGTAGTTTATAAATGACCATGATTGCTTATTTTATGTGTCAACTTGATAGGACACAGAGTGCTCAGACAATTTGCCAAACATTCTGATTATGTCTGTGCAACCATGTTTTGGATGAGGTTAACATTTGAATCAGTAGATTGAATAAAACAGATGGTCCTTCCTAAAGTGTGTGGGCCTCATTTAATCAACTGAAGGTCTGAATAGAACAAGAAGGCTTTTCTTCCTGTAAGTAAGAGAGAACTAACTAGCCCAGATCTTTTCTGACCTCTGACCATAAGCTGAAACATTGCTTCTTCTTGGTTGTCCATCCTTCTGGCTTTCACCTGAAACTTACACCATTGGGTCTCCTGGTTCTCAGGCCTTCAGACTTGGATGGGAACAACACACCAGCTTTCCTAGGTCTCCAGCTTATAGACTGCAAACTTTAAGACTTCTCACCCTCCAAAATCAAGTGAGCAAATTCCTAATTACATGTATATGTTTAATATCTATATATGTATATATAAATATATATACACATAAATTGCACATATAAAAACTGTATTGGTTGTTTTACTCTAGAAAATCTTTTTTTAATTAATTTTTTATTAGGATATATTCATTATACAGGGGGGATTCATTGTGACAATTCAAAATATGCTTATATTGTACATTGGTTAGGTCACCCCTACTCTCTCCCTCTCAACCTTACTCTGGAAAACCTTAACTAAACTAAAAGGGTTTAACATTCAAAAATATCATTAATAAGGCGAGTCACTCATAAATTGTAAAAATGCTTAAAGAACAAAAGTGAAACACACATATGAAATTTGCATTGTATGTGAAGCAAAGTTATTGGTAAAAGTTGAAAAGAGGGGCTGAGGATGTAGTTCAGTGGTAGAGTGCATGGTTAGCCTATGAGGCCTTGGATTTTATTTTCAGAACCACATACACACAAAGAAAGTTGAAAAGACATTTTTGAAGATGAGTATTGGTAATAAAAGTTTAGTAATGTAATAGTACTGTGGAAGAAGGGTTTGTCTTAAGCCTAAGCATGAAGTAAGTCATTGAAGAAAGTTTGTTGCAAACCCCAGATGTTTGCAGAGGTTCTGGTTTTGTTAGGGTTTCACAACTTTGAGACAATGGTAAGGGTCAGACCTTCTATGGAAGTGGTCTACAAACTTTAGCATGCATCAGAATCACCTGAAAAGCTTGTTAAAATTCAATAGCCAGGAGTCAGGGGTAGCACACACCTGCAATCCCAGTACTTGGGAGGCTGAGACAGGATGACTGTGAGTTTGAGGACAGTCTGGGCCATATAGTGAAATCCTCTCAAAACAAACAAAAAATTCAGTTTTCCCCCAATCCAGAGTTTCTGATTTAGTAGCCTTGGGGCGGGGCCCAATTTTTTGCATACATAACATATTTCCAGATAAAACTAATGCTTCTGGCCAATAAGAACTGTGCCTCGAGAACTGCTTTCAATCTAAGGTATTTTCTAAAAGAACTGTGGGGATCAACAGCCATAGGTGTTACAGGCCTCCACAGGACTTATTCAGGTAGATGATGCTCAAAGTGCTTGGTTGAATAGGTATCAGTAGAAAGAGGACCACGTCTTCTTTTGTCTGCTTACCTCTAATCAGGGTCCTTCAAACATGCAAAACCAAGTCTATAATTCTTTGCCTCTCCTGAAAAACTGTGCTCTTAAATATTGGTTGGAATAACATATGTAATGTTAAAAGTCAGATACCTCCTTAAGTTACCAGTTAGCCACTGTAAGTAGTCACCAAACAATTCATCATTTTGACTGTACAGAAAATATAGCCAGAAATGCTGTGCTATCAGATAAAATAAAGTCCTTTCTTTGCATTTTAACCAAAATCAGACAGAACTTTTTGAATGCAATTACCCTTATAAAATTTCTTCTTCTAATTTAAGATTTTTTGGCATTAATTTGTCCAAAGTCTTTGACAAGCTTATCTATTAATTATTCTTATAAAATCTGCTTTAACAAATTTTACAAGTTGGATTTATGCTTGGTAATTCTCATACTCCTATGAAATACCTATCTCTACCATTTCAAGTGATGATGTGAAAATAATTTACATTTGATCATGTTCTTATTCCTGATGACTAGCTTTGTTGTTTTGGGATATGTTGCTTTGGTGGATAAATTAGTGGATAAATTAGATTGTGTAGATAGGTTTGCACATATGTAAATAATTGATATGTATAGAATGTACATATGGTTTATGATTCTGGAACTGAGCATTTGGTTTTGTGTTTTAAATATGACCTGTAAATGTTTTGGGAGAAGAAAAACAAAGGTCTGAAAGAACAATGGACATTTTTATGTAGTGAAAATGCATTTGGAAATTGCAAGCTTAAATTTGCCTCTCTAGTAGCTTTGCACTTAAAAAAATTAGAATTATAAATCACTGTTTGAAAATACAGGAGCTGCTATTATGCACATCTTCACTTTAGCCTCCTAGATAATGTGATCACTTAGAAATACAGAATTTGAACCTGGTAACTTCAGATTTGTATTTCTTAGATACACTTCTAGCTGTATGCATAGCTTCATGATTTGGCTTTAAAATAATCACAGACTTGGTAAAGAAAATCAGACAACTCTTCTTACATAATGGTTTTAAAGAGGTCATTTAGAATCCAAAAACAATAAACATCAGATGGTTTTAGCTGTGTTTACATTTCCTGTAGAATTCTTCCTTTATGCAGCCAAACAATTATAGTTAACTTTCATTTCCTTGGTAATTGATTGAGTTTGAGGGTACTTCTTGTTTGTGTGTTCCCTGATTCAACCACTGGCTGGCTCCAAAAAAGGAGCAAAGCTCACATCAACCAATTTTACTGCAAATAACAGGTTTGTTTAAATGAGAAGTTGAAATTGCTTTTTGAAATGAAATTTGGGGCATGACTGTGGACTTCAGTAGCACATGCTATCTCTGCTTTCCTCTACCAAAGAAAATTAAGAGGTGACTATAATTATTTTACAAAGTCCACATTTAAATTTTTTCGTTGCTGCTCTGAGGCACATAGTATCTCCTTCAGGAGAAAAAATAAGCCAAGTTTTTTGCTATTTTCAAAGAAAAGGGACGTAAATAATGCTGTGCAAGCTTGTGGGAGAATCAACGCCTTGTGCAGTTTTCTTGAGATGGAAAGCAAATTTGGAAATTATTACAACAAAAATCAAATTTATGCATCAACATGATAATGGTAATTAGAGTTGATATTTCATTAAAAATCTACTTTTTTCCCCCTGTAATATCCTTCAAATGAAAACGGGATCCATTGATAAACATTAAACTTTATTATTAAGTGCTGGTATCACAGAGGATTTTTGTTTGTTTGTTTTTAAAAAGCAGTTTTATCTTGTCTTTGACTTCATCCATTCTATACTATCTAAAAAGTTGAATAGATATTTGGAACCCTATTATTCTAAAGAAGCATTTGATGAAGTTTTTATTGTTTGACAAGTCTTTAACTGAAAGGTTAGACAACAGACAAAGTACACTTTGCTATCTTTTCAAACTTGTGTTACTGATCCAACTTTGTCCTTTAAACATGCTGTGGTTTGCCATAGGGTCTCTATTGTCATTAAGAGTTTTCCTCGTGCATAGTAGATCTTTCTGACAATTCATATTAAAAAGATAGTAATCTAGAGGTTTAAGGGAACTGATGTTATAGAAAAAGCAATACTAAGGATTTGAAGATCTCAGTTGTTACTAGATGGGTGATGCAGAAGCATTGTATATTTCTGAATGCATTTCTTTTTTTGAGAAATAGAGATAGCAGTTCTTGCCCTGGCCACAACATGGTGTTATGGGAAGAATTAAATTGAATACCATTCCTAAAAGTCTAAGACTAGATCACTCACAATTTGGATGGTCTTTGTAAGACTACCAGGTGGCCTCCAGATGAGCTTCTGTACAGATGTCAGGTGAAGAATGGCTCCTGCCAATGTCCTCTTACTGGCAGAACTCAAGTTTCTTCCTGCATAGACACCAATGTAATGCTGTAGATTTGAATTGGATCCATCCAGCTGAAACTGGTTCTGTGTAATTCTTGAATGGGTGCTTTGCCAGGTCTCAAGGGAAAAATAACAGAAGCAACAAAAAGGAAGCAAATATGGGTTTAGCTACACAATTAATGTAGGCACATTTGTAATTGAACACAAAGTTCATTACATTGGTTTTATCTTACTTATTACTACTCATTAAAAGGGTTCTCTTTTTTCTTTTTTCTATCCCTATTTCTGGATTGCCAAACTATGGCTTACATTACAGTTTGTCCATGAGTACAACGTCTCAGTAGTTTAAAAATCCTCTAGCTCTGTCCTCTAGACCACACCTGTATGCTATGAAATTCCAAGCATATGTAAGGCATTTTTATGTCTATTCTGTGATAGCAAAAGTTACATAGTCAGTGCTTTTGTTCTTTAACCTGTTTTGTTCTATCAACTACCTTTCTATTTGCAATAAAAGTTGAAAAAAAATGCTGTCAGCTGCATTCCCTGACCCATGCACCCCGCAAGAGGGTTACTTATCTCTGTGATGTTTTTCTATCCCACTGAACTTCTATCACCCTGTACTGTAACTTCCTGGCTAATTACCATACCAGTATTTCTCACTAACCTGTAAGCACCATGATTCATTATCATATCCCCAGCATTCAGAGAAGTGCTTTATGTACAATAGTTGTACTATTCTGTATTTCTGTACAGAAGCTCATCTGGAGGCCGCCTGGTAGTCTTACAAAGACTATCCAAAATGTGAGTGATCTAGTCTTAGACTTTTAGGAAGGGTATTCAATTTAATTCTTCCCATAACACTATGTTGTAGCCAGGGCAAGAACTGCTATCTCTATTTCTCAAAGAAAGAAATGCATTCATAAATATACAATGCTTCTGCGTCACCTATCTAGTAACAACTGAGATCTTCAGAACCTTAGTATTGCTTTTTCTATAATATCAGTTCCCTTAACACCTCTAGATTGCTATCTTTTTAATATGAATTACTAGTACAAAGTGTTAGCATAATGAATGAATATAAGAATTAGTATAATAAAGATGATTCTTCTAATGTCATCTTTTTGTATTTGCCCCTAGCTTCTTAATGTTGTTTCTTCTTCCTCCTCCTCCTCTTCTTTTTTCTTCTTCTTCCTCCTCTCTCTCTTCCTCCTCTCTCTCTTCCTCCTCCTTCTTCTCCTCTTTCTCTCTCTTTCTCTCTCTCCCTCCCTCCCTCTGTCTGTCTGTCTCTCTCCTCTTTCTACCCTATTAATTTGCTGATAGAATTGTTTGAAGACTGGAAATGCTGAGGTGATTTCATGTGTATTTTCAAGAGCTACTATGTTCTCCATACCCAAGCAGCATAGTTTTCAAGTAATACTCAAATTCCAAATCTGCCTACCATTAGATGTGCAAAAAGTTTACAGCAGAACTAAATGACTTGGATCACTTGGGGCTCCCTTCCCCAATTAGATCATCAATGTACTGTGCACAACCAAGCATAGCATGATTTGTACTAACAGATTTTTTGTTTCTCTATCCTCTGTCTCATATAGTTTCTTTCCCTATTTTGCTTCCATTTCATTTCTTTCTCTTTTCTACATTTCATTATCCACCGTTTTGAAGAAGTTGTCCTACCTGTATGTAATAACCAAATGACTACTTGTGACACATTTCAAATAATGCTTGTACTTCACATATGAAAAGTGATTTTTCATTTTCATACATCCTTTTGGAAAAGTAGTTTGAAACTGAGTATCAAGAGTCTTAAAACTGTAATCAGTAATATCACTTCTAGGAATTTAAAGAAATAATCAGAAATATGGATTAAAAATTTGATCCTTGCTCATTACAATTCTTTAAGACCTCAAAATTTCTTCAAATTACACTATCATGTATAGTAAGAGGCAAACACTTAACAGGTTAGTAGTGTGAAGTGATCAATATCATGCTGATGAAGAGATTATATGATTCAAAGTAATGCATATACAGTGTTATTATATCTAAATGTCAAATTGTACCCATAGAATATAATGGAAGAATGAATCATGGGTGATCATTTTTCTTTTGGTATTTTGTACTTTGAGAATTTCATATTCTTAAAACATTAAATTTTAGTTTAAATAAAAATGCTTTAAATTTCAAGTATTGCTTAATTCACTGTATTTTCTTTTTTCTTAGAATTTGCTGGTATAATGTATACTAGAAAAGGTAGGGTAGAAGAAAGAGAAACTTCTAATATATCTCAGTATTTTAGTCTTACAGAAAAAAAGAATTCAAAGCACTAACAATGTAGAGTAAAAGTTTTTTAAAAAAATCATGCATATATCATTTCAAGATAGTAAAAATGTTACTGATTCCATTCTCAAGATTTAATCCCAAGAAATTATTCAAAATTAGAAAAAGATATGACTACATAAAGTTGTTTATCTCAGCATTATCTATGAAGGGTCTATCAATTGCAGATGAATATGTAAAAGAATTTGGTAAAAATGTTATTTTTTTCTTATACAAAATCAAAGAACAGGATGATGGAACAGGTCCTGCCTGGAGAGAGTTGGTACCAGTAGGAGAGGGGAAGGGGGGGGGAAGGTTGAAGGAGGATGAATATGATGCAAATACTGTGTACACAGTGTGTAAATGGAAAATTGAGACCTGTGGAAACTATTCCAGGAATGGGGGAAGGGGATAAAGAAGAACGATGGAGGGGGGTGAATTCAGGTATAATATATTTGTTATAATTTAAGAAGTTCTGTAAATGCCACAACAATTAATAAAAAACTATAAAAGAATTTGGTTGATACTCAAAGATAATAGAGACTATTTACATTATAATAAAGACTATTTCCATTAATTCAGTTCTATAACTGTACTTATGTTATTTTTCTTTATGTTCTGTTATTTCTGTTCTCTATATATACATATATGCAAAGAGAAAAGAAATGGTAAAAATTTAAGATTTCATAAACTAATACTAAGTGTTAGTACTACATACCACCTATCAACCTGTTGGTAACTACTGGTTAAGAAGGAAAAAAGAAATGTATGTTCAGACATATAAAATGCATATGTACACATAAAAAGTATCACTTTTCAATAATAGAGCAGAGATTGTGGTTGAGAATTAGTGAAAAATGAACTAGCAGATTCAAGGATTAAATAGACCATTTTAAGGAGCCTATATATTTTTTTTTTTACATCTACTTGCTACAAACTGAAAACTATAAAATATAATTCCTGAAATGCATTGCTTATTTTATGGCAGCACCCAGTGATTATTACCAGATAAGATCTACAAAATGTCAAAAGAATGTGGAAATATATCTATTATGTGTGCTGTAGGTAACAGTGCTATGATAAACTTTTGTAGTCGTTTCAAACAGAACCTGAAGAATATCAGAAGAAATTTTGTAGTGCAATAACCATTAAAAGGGAAATTAGCCATGACATCTAGGAAGATTTAAATCAAATGTATGGTTCATTCACATCTATATAACTCTTGGTAATAGCATTTTATACATTAAGGCAATTTCTTTCTGTATTTTCGTTACTCACTGATTCTAAGTCAGTAATAATTTTAACTCTTTCCAGTCAATCATTTAACTTCAGCCACTCACAAAGTAATTATAGTAGTGTCTCTCAACTATGTAACAGTAAAACCTCAGTGAAATCAAGTTTCCATTTGTTGTTGTTGTTTTTTTTTTCTTTTGTTTTTTCTCTTTTATTTTTCATATGTGCATACAAGGCTTGGTTCATTTCTCCCCCCTGCCCCACCCCCTCCCTTACCACCCACTCCACCCCCTCCCTCCCCCCTCAATACCCAGCAGAAACTATTTTGCCCTTATTTCTAATTTTGTTGTAGAGAGAGTATAAGCAATAATAGGAAGGGACAAGGGTTTTTGCTGGTTGAGATAAGGATAGCTATACAGGGCATTGACTCACATTGATTTCCTGTGCGTGGGTGTTACCTTCTAGGTTAATTCTTTTTGATCTCACCTTTTCTCTAGTTCCTGGTCCCCTTTTCCTATTGGCCTCAGTTGCTTTTAAGGTATCTGCTTTAGTTTCTCTGCGTTAAGGGCAACAAATGCTAGCTAATTTTTAGGTGTCTTACCTATCCTCACCCCTTCCTTGTGTGCTCTCGCTTTTATCATGTGCTCATAGTCCAATCCCCTTGTTGTGTTTGCCCTTGATCTAATGTCCACATATGAGGGAGAACATACTATTTTTGGTCTTTTGGGCCAGGCTAACCTCACTCAGAATGATGTTCTCCAATTCCATCCATTTACCAGCGAATGATAACATTTCGTTCTTCTTCATGGCTGCATAAAATTCCATTGTGTATAGATACCACATTTTCTTAATCCACTCGTCAGTGGTGAGGCATCTTGGCTGTTTCCATAACTTGGCTATTGTGAATAGTGCCGCAATAAACATGGGTGTACAGGTGCCTCTGGAGTAACCTGTGTCACAGTCTTTTGGGTATATCCCCAAGAGTGGTATTGCTGGATCAAATGGTAGATGTTGTTGTTGTTGTTATTAGGAAATACTTCATGATCATCTCAGTTATGCCTGAGATTGCAGCTATTCAGTAAAAGACTTTGACATTGTACAAAGCCAGAAAGAGTTGGTATGAACAAAATCTTGGCTTTTAGTTGAAGATAGAAAGTGTAACTATGGTAACCAAATGGCAATCATCATGGAGGAAAATGGAATAAAGACTAAATGCTCATATGCCTCCATGTTCAGAATGTGTGCTTATTTAGTTTCATTCAAACTTGTAGGATTGCTTAATAGTTAAAGTCTAGAACCAGATGGACTGAGTTTCTAATTATGTAGCTGCCATTTATTATCTATATAACTTTGGCCAGTTACTCTACTTTGTAGGGTAATTTTGAGAATTAAATTACTTAATGCATTACAGGTACATGATAGGCACTCAATAAATGTCAGTATTTATTACTATTATTGCGTTCCTTTATTGAGCACCTCTTGTAGTTATTGTAAACCTCTTGGGGGTAGATACTGTACACTTGACATACACTAAACTTAACAGTTAGATGTTAACACTTACTAAACTACAAGGTAAAATGTTAAAAAAAAAGAAGATTTGTGAATGTTATTAATGAAGAATGATACTAGATTATCTTGTAAGGTAGTATTTTAGAAGTTTTGCTAATATGGAATTTTTATGGATCTTAAGGAATTACTAGTGTTTCAATGGATAGTTATTAATATATTCAAGGAAGAAGTATCATAGGAACAAAAAAGCACAAGGTCCTTTGAAGCAGACCAAGCTACCTTGTTACTAGTTCGATGGTAAAAGGAAAGAGAAAAATAGAAAGATAGAAGAAATACATATTATAAATGAGAAAGCATAGCCAATATCTTATACTTACCACTGTATATCTATATACATCATGAATATCATTCAGAAAAAGTACTTTATAATCTGAAATAAACAAAAAAGGTCTAGTTTATCTATTTCTTGTTCTCCCAATAAACAAAGCATTGGGTTATTTCCTTTAAGTTAGTAATTTCTTAAAGAAAATCTTCAGACTTCATTGTGATACTAGGATCTGCAAATCTGTTATAACCTTTGTAAACTGAATAATCATGGATTTTCCCAGAGCATGGGATTTTTCCCAGAGCATGGATTTTCCCATTACTCTTGTGTTGTTATTTATTTTCTTTAAATACTTACTAGAAGCTTAGTTCTTCTATTTAGATTCCTTGAAATTATCACACATAAAAATGCTTGAAAAATCCTTTTGAATCAGAGTCTTCCTTTGACTTTTGATATCAAGTACATTATGAGTTGGCAGAAACAATGACAGCAGAAGAAGAAGCAGTTGGAGGTATTTTAACAGAAGGCTACAGATGGGGAACATTGATCTGACAGAGACATAAGAATAGTTGAAATCAATCAGTAGACTACAAGAGAAATCAATCAGTAGACTACAAGGATATGAATACAAAGGATATGAAACCAAAACCTATACCATATACAAGTAAATTTATATACTATTAAATACAAATTAATTAATTACAAAGCAGCAACTGTACAATTAAGCTTTCCCAAGATGTGTTAGCTGGAACCAGTGCTATGAGGTAGTAATATCTTTTTGGTGGAAGAAAAGGGAGTTCTGCATAGAGTTGGGAAATGCTGGTAGGAATATGTTTAAATAAAAATTGTTTGGTTATAAAACTTTTCAAAGCTTTGAATTTACAAATTTATATCATGACTTTCCAGAAAATGCAACACTCCGTGGCTTATTTAATATGTAACTGCAGAGAGCATCTTGTAGGAAGGGTTTATTCCGTACACAGATTGGTAGGTGCTGATATTGTCTACTTAATTAATTACATTTATATCATGTTTACTCTGTGCCAGATATCAGTTTAGACAACTTACAAATATTATCCCATTTAATACTCAAAACATGATGAGGGTAGTATATCCTTTTCCCAGCCTCAGAGAAGAGAGAACTAAAGCACAGAAAACTTAAGTAACTGGACTAATGTTACACAGTTAATGACAAAAGCCAGCTGTTCCTTAAAGCAGTCTAGCTCAAGCATTCATGTTTTCCATCAGCACAGTGGCTCATACCTGTAATCCTAGCTACTTAGGAAGCGAAAATTGGGAGGACCATTGTTTGAGGCCAGTTCAGACAAAAAGAGTCAATGAGACCCCCATTTCAACAGATAAAACCTGGGAGTAATGGTGTGCGCCTGTCATCTCAGCTACACAGGAAGCATAAATAGGACTGTGGTCTAGGTCAGCCTAGACATAAATGGGAAACTCTATTTGAAAAATAACTAATAGCAAAAATGGCTGGGGGTGTGACTCAAGTGGCAGAACACCTGCCTGAGGTGCCCCCAGTATGGCTCCCCCACAAGGAGTTCATGTTTTTCACCTCTGTGCTGCCATGTAAAGTAACTTCTGTTGATCTTAATGCTAAGGATGTAGTATTATTTTGGATAGTTTAACTTTCTGATTTGGGTTATTATTGCTAAAATACTATTAGTTTGTCTTCTCAGCTGAACAGTTTTTATATTCAAACTGCAGAAATCTTAGTGAGGATGGATAGAAGAAAGAGAAGATTCAGAATGAACTGGATTAAGCATTCTGTAACCTTCAAGATACTTCTTGGAGTAGATTTTTATCTTACTGTTCATCACTTAAAAGTTAAACACCATGCAAATAAAAGTTTGGTAGTCTGTGTACTTTTTTTGTTGCAAGAGGTCCAAGATTAAAAATTGGTTGAGTCTGGAGGTCTATACAGGAATTTTTGAATATGGAGATCTTGACTGCCAACTTGCAGTTTTTGCTTGCCTATTTCTCACATTGTTTGAGGGTTGGAATCTTCCAGTAGTCTGGAACAATGACTGACTCATAAGACGACTTTACAGTTGTTTGATGAAATAACAAGATTTCATAAAAACAACTCAGAGTTTACGATCTGTAGTCATTATGAAATAAAAGACAGCTTTCCTACCTATTCTTTATATAAAGAGGTGTGCATACATAAGCAGTCTGCAGACACCTGGGCCTTGTTCAGGCAACACCTTTATTCAGTAGTGGTTAGTATCTAGTCTGCTCTTTTTTTAGGTCTGAGCTCTTTTTTTACCCTCAATGTTTATATTTCAGAGTATGCAGTGGTTACCAGAAAGGTGGGATGTGTTCCATATACAAATTACAAATATATTTGACTTTAAAAGTACAATTTAATTGAATTATAACATTGCCTTGGATTAAGACATATCAAGATTTCTCAGTGCCCAATTTATGGGCCACAAATGTACATATAGAGTAAACATAATCTTTCCTATTTTTAGGATATAATCCTCCCCTTTAATATCTGTAATTATTGAAAGAATCATATAAATGGGAATTGCTTCTCATGGTTGCAGTTTTAATAACATCTTTGTGCATTCTGTTTATTCACAAAAGTCAACTGTGAAAATAATTTATAAACCCGGACTACGTTTTGATAGATAACATCATAAAAGTTCTAGAGAGGACAAGCTGAAATAGAAGAGTAATGAATATCAGTCAATCAGGGCAGTTGCAGGCACCAAAGAAATTGACTTAACACAAAAAACAATCTTGCTTTGTCTCTATTATCTTAAATAAGCCAAATACAAAGGCAGAATGCTTATGTGGCATGTGTGTATATCTGTGTTTCTTTCATCTTCTGTGTGTTCTGGCTTGAATTATCTGAAAGCAGCTTTAAGTGTTCAACAGCAGTCACCCGGCTCTGCCTTATCAGGCCATGTAACAGTAGCAATACTACTAGTGGCTCAAAAGTACTTCAAAGCCTCACGGAGGAGCTGTTTCCAGGATATGTGATGATTGATTTGAAATAACATGATGTGAAAGATACCACTAAGATTCTTAAAGATGACAGAGTGTTTTTCAAAGCTTCACGAAATACCATGAAGTTCCCCTGTCAAGGATGGCTAAAAGCCGGCTCACAGGAGCTCTGCCTCACCAGCGAGAAGTCCGCTGCTCCATTGTTTTTGAGTAGCTACTTGGTGATGGAAGATGACACTCTCTGTTTGGATACAAAGAAAGAAAGTAACTATTGTGTGTGTACTGTGCTTGTTAGTCAGACATCATCCTGCCACCTCAAGCAGAATACTGTTGAGGACTGAGTAGGATTTAATTTTATTTCAATATACCTGGATTGGTTATATCTGTTTATTGTGTTTGAAATGATTAATAGCCAGCAGCAAGGCTTAGTGAAAGTAGGGCAAAAACTACTGCTGAATATTGTTATTGACTTGAAATGGTAAAGATATGTTTATATTATAACTGTACATAAAGTAGATTTCCTAAGGAAAACAATTTCTTCTCTATGTTCTCCCTTGTAACTACTTCATTAAAGTCTTCTCTCCATTTACTATTAATTCAAGAGATAGTTCCCTGTTAGACCCCCTGACCCCAAAGCCTATGTTGCCTGATTTGGGTTCATTTGCTTAGCGTTTTCTTTGTCAATGGCACATCGGACCTTTGTTTTGGAAGCTATTTCCACAAGAGTCTTTGGTTTTCCCTTCCTCTATCTAACCCAATTCATACTTGTGGATGCCTATCAGCCCCACTCCTAGAATGGGAGTTCAGACCTAGAATTTTTTTTTTATCCTCAAGTGAAGTTCATAAACAACACGGCCCATCTTATTTCTAGTGCATTCACCATGAATCACTTTCCCTGGGGATTGCTCGTGATCTCTGATGCAGTAGTGTAAGTAGCAGCAGTATTTGGCCAAAATCCAAACCCTAAAGCAACACAGACAGAGACATGACACATAGGAAAGAAGGAAATGTCGTCCCTTTCAAGGGACTGAATTTCAAGACTCATGTGGTCCGGCATCAGCACCACCTGGAAACTTGTCAGAAACACATAGTGTCAGACTACACCAGGACTACTTATCAGATACTTTGTTTCAACAGGATCCTGGAGAGGTTCCTGTACACATCAGAACGTGAAAAACATTGGGGTAAATCCCTTTTAAAACTTTTCACATTTAATTGTCACAGCGTTTTTCACATGGTTGACATTACTATTCACATTTTATAAATGAGGAATAGTGAGCTTAAGTAATTTATTGCAACCCAGAGGCTAGCCTCTTCCCTATTTGTAGGATATGATGCATGGCAACAGTGATGACCAAACTGAAACACATGGTTTGTTACCCTAGGAATGATGACGATTGGGTGGCTACCAGCCGCTGTGAAGGACAGAAACTTTTGTCAATTACTTTCATAGCAACCTGTAGTCCAGAAGATACTTCATTATTTTTAGTCACTCCTCGATTTTGAGCTAAATAGTATTGACTTCTTCAATTTGCAACCCAAAATATTCACAAGATTTACATCTAAACAACTTTTATTGTCTCAATAAGCCAAACTCAACCTCAAATATTGAAATTGTACCATAATGGTAAATATGCCAAAAATTGTCACTGAATCCAAGAGCAATTCTAAAAATGGAACTGTTAATAAAATAACATTAGTAGCACTTTGTAATTAGTGTATGATCTCTAAGATGTTAAATATTTGTTTTCGTGTTCAAATTCTGATATATTTTTTAAAAATTTTGTAAAAACACAAATTTCTGAAGAGTACCTTTTTTATCTTTTGAACACAACTCATACACTCTTCCAAAAAATAAAAAAAATAAAAGACCAGGCATTGAATAGTGGAGATTAATGTTTCTTTCAACAAATCATTGTGGGAAATAAAACAAGTGCCACTACCTAAGAGACACAAAATTTAACAAGGCACTCAAGAGCAAAAAATGGCAAGCAGTCAGAATGTTCCAGTGATGGAAATTAATCACCACATTTGTGCTGACCTGACAGCATATTTTGTAGTACGTCAAGATGACGAAGAGTATGAACTTACAGAACTCTTGAAACCATGAGACTGTTCACCCAAGGGGATAATTGTTATAGACCTCTACAGTATCAGGTTTCTATGGCAAAGTATCTTAAATTGCCTTTGACAGATTTGTAACTACATAGCAGATTAGAAGAGGCAAGCAAAAGGATTCCAGCCACCAAAGTAGCTTTCACCAACTTCCTAAACTTTCAGGATAGATAAAAATTAATTTTAGAATAATTAAGTAGTTCATCTTTCTAATATTTCAGGTTTTCCAATGGTAACCAAGTTGCTGATATTTCGAAATCTGTGGTCTTCGATCCCAGTGGTATTGAAATCATCAGGGAAGAGTTCTAGCAAATAGAACCCAAATTCTGATCTAATAACTTTAAGGTGGAAATGCTGATTTAAAAATCTCCTCAAGTGAGAATTCTTATCCTAGATGATGCTAAAATAAGTGAGGTAAGTGAAAAGTATCTGATATGATGATGAAAATAAATCATGAAGATCAACAATACTTAAGGTTACAGCTATATTTTAAAAGTAAGTCTAACAAAATGACATAGAATTTTAGGCACAGATATATGGAAAGGCCTTCTCTTCTTATTACTCTGATGTACTGAGCATTTTCAATCAGTAACTGGAGGTGGCAAGGAAGAAATAGTTTTATTTTTAGGTTTTTTGCTGCTACAAAGATGCTGCAATGAACATCCTTAGTTATGTAGTGGGGCTATGGGAGAATGTCTCATTGATAAATTCCCAGAAATAGAATTATTTAGTGAAAAAGTGTATACATTTTAAGTGTTGATTTTTTCTTAACAACTGTCCACTAAAGAGATTATAATAATTTATATCCAAGTGTCACCTGTTTTGACCTGTGTCTAATTGCAAAAGTAGGTTAAAAATAAAAAGGAAACAAGGAATAGCCAAGAGTGTAAGGTTCTAAGAAGAAAGTCTGAAGAGAGCAAGAGTTTTAAAAACAATGCATCAGGAGGAAGCACATTGATTCAGTATGAATGCTGGGCAATGTGAAGGAGTTTGAAATGTGTCACCACACGTTTTCAAATTTTCTTTCAAGGGACGGTTGACTTTGGTGCAGACAAAGAGAAAATTTTTCCATCAACTTTCATTTTTGGATATTATATGGGGTTGTCCATTATATTTTCCTATAACTTTACGAAAGAAAATTATTGATACAGTGGTGATTATATTTCTAAGTATATTCCATAGAAAACATGGAACAGGAGTCATATACAAAAAAGTTCATTATAGCATTGTTTGTAGTAGTTGTAATAGTGAAAATTTGAAAATAATATAAAAGTCACTGGTATAGGAGAGTAAGTAAAAGTAGTGTGATAAACTTACATAATAGAATATCATATATACACATACATACATTGACAAAATTGCTATCTTCCTATGTGTTTTGGTTTTTGCAGTACTGTAATTTGAGCTCAGGACTTTGCACTTGCTAGGCAGGTGTTTTACCTCTTGAGCCATACCCCCAGCGACTTTTCAAATAGGAACTTACATGTTTGCCCAGTGCTAGCCTTGGATATGATCCTCCTACCTACATCCTCCCACATTGCTGGGATCACAAGCTTGCACCACCACAACCAGCATAAGACATTATTATTTATCACAAAAAGATGCAATGCGTTGGTCCAGAACCTTGAATGTGGCAATGATTTTCACTACTCTCCTTATAGAAGAGAACAGATGCTCTCAGTGCAGCATCACAAAACACATCATCCTGGTGGCAGTTACTTCCTCAGATTAGGCCAAAGATCTCCTAAGAGCAGTCCTGCTTTGCGTCTTGACAGCCAAGTATCTCTGTTCTTTTCCTAGAGGTTTTCATCTCATTTGTGTTTCTGTGTATTCAAAAGCTAACTGACTGCTTGTGTATAAGAAGTTTTCAAAGGGAAGAGGGGTGAGTATGTGAAATGACACCTTCAGAAACGATCGTATTTTTTCTTATGTTGAGGTCATGCACTCCACTGCCTTCATTAAATTGCATCTTGTGGTATACAAGGCTAGGAGACAAGAGCATCAATGTGCAAAACATCAGAAACCAAATATAGGGGTGAGCATGTGCTTGCAGTTAACATTTGCCCATTACCTTGTCAATAAAGTCTTATCAGAACATTGCTATGTTCATTTGTCTCTATATTACATGTGACTGCTACACCAAAAAGATAATAACAGAGTTCAGAACTTGCCACAGAGATTGTAGTGCCAGAAAAGCCTCAGATGGGCTACATAGCTTTGTTTTGAAATGTTCAACATGTGCACGTTGTTGATTCTACTACGGATTCATTTATGCCCTGCAACCCTCTGGTTGCTAGTGTTCTCAAATCCCAGCTCTTTAACCCTTCTTGAAGAGGGCAGTGCTTGATCCGTTTGGTCTGAAAGCCAGAGGAGCTCTCCGGCTACTCTTCTATTTTGGCAAAGTTTCTGAGTCTATTACTAGACTGACTCTATTTTGTACTATGTCTCAATTAATTCTGGCAAGTAAACTTGTATTCTTATTCTCTATAAAGGAGGAAAGGATTTTTTTTCTAAAATTATAAACGTTTTCTCAAAAAATCCAATATTTATTTTGATAATTCATTATTAACTCAATATCTTTCCTGCCAGAAGTGCCTTAATTAGCTCTCTTTTGAAACTGTCTTAAAATATTCTTTTGTATTTCTAATTCATAAAACTTCCCTAATCTCTCATGATAATTGCAATGATCAGGAATAATGATTTGAGAGTCTCTAGAACCAAAGATGTTTATTTATAACAGCAATGTTTTACTCTGATATGTTTATGTAAAAATTCCCAACAAAGGCTCCAAAGTGAGTATCTGACCACTCACAATACATATTCCTTTACCATGTATCCTTTCTCTTTAGCGTCTAAAGGGAGGGAGTGGCCTGAACTTAAGCGTGCAGAGCTCTGGGGTACTGATAATTGTATAGACTCCTACTGCCCTTGAAACCTAAAGGGTCCTGTAGATACAGGGCCCTTTAAGATTCAAGTCTTAAAAAGGCAGAAATGGCACCCCCACATAAACACTTTTTTTCCATCAAGGGAATAAAATTATGTATAGGCTTAAAATCTAGTACTTGTGAGGTTTTTTTTTTTCTCTGAATGCTTGTTATTTTTGATCGAATCAAGTCACTTTTCTCTTTTCCTCAACTTCTTGAGGAAGAACCAGGCCATATACCTCAGCATTTAGTGACTGGCCCACAGTCCAACTTGTCTGAATGGGGACAATGGTCCCTTAAGTTACAAGCAGGTGTTTTGTGTATATGAATGCTCACTGACACTGAGCTTGGACTGAGCATATTTTTGCTGTAATCTCTCATAACTCTGTAATATTTATTTTTAAAATGGAGAAATTAATCTGTGAATTTTGGTTCTAGTTTTCATTAACTACACAATGAGTAGTGTGATAAGCCAACAAAAGTACAGTGGCTTAAACTGTGAACATAAGATGTAGCAGATGCACTGGGGACACTTGAACTGAAGGTTTTAAACAAGAATGGAAGCGACTCATCCAGGGCACCTAGTAGGTTACCATCAATATTTCCTCCCTCCTTCTTTGTTTCTTCCTTCCATGGTAATAGATGTGTATAGAATTGAGAGCCTCACAGAGAAGACAAGAGTTGATTATTCAAATATGTGATTTATACCACATAATCGGGCAAGCATTTCAATATTTTGAAATCCCTGAATAGCTCATTGCCTTCTTACTTCATCTGTATTTTCTGGTACTCTGTACACTTGGTTTCTATGAACTATGTTTGGCATTTCAGAATATAGATTTCATAGAGATGTCTGGTGACACTAAAAGCAAATGTCTTTGCATGATTCTAATAGTGATAAAATGATAAAGATATGATTCACTAAACCTTGCAATGAAGGTCACTGTAGTATCTGCATTGCTCAGATTGGTGCAGTCTAGTTTGGGTCCAGATTAATTTTACATGAAGAGAGTATAAAAGCTTTAAGCTAAATATATATTGTTTTTATAAAAAGTCACTGATCTTTCCTTTCTTTAAGCTCAGTGTGTAATCTTGAAACATCTGTTAAATAATAAATTTGGAAATCAAAACCTCTTTTTAATTAATCCTGTAGAATGCCACATACATAGCATATCTAAAGTAAATATTGAAGAGTTAAAGTCAAAAGTTCAAAAATAAATTAATTGGTAACAGAAGGACCACTAATCTTCTAGTATCTTAAAAATTTAAGAAATTAATAGTTACATCAAGAATTTTGAGATTATGGTTTGCTGCCCTATTTCATTGGTGAGAAGTCAGTGTCCATTTACCATGGAGTTAGATGTTATATCTGTAGATTTTGAGAATGGAACAAGAAGCCAAAAATATAGCCATCTGGGGGTGAGGTTTTGCTTCGGTGAGTTATTTTATCTAGTCTTGTCTCTATATCCATAGTTAGTGTGTTATTCTATGCTATAAATACAAGTGAAGTAAAAACATGAGGAATATAATTTGTAAAGATTCCCTCTGGTAGGTGGAGGAGATGGACTTTGGTGTAAAGGAATGAATAAGATTTAGTGTATACATTATTTGTGACCAAAGCAGTGATAATTCAAATGAATGAATGAATGAATTTATTCCTCACAGTGGGGTGCTTGCATGTTAGTTGTCAATGATGTCTTGGTACTCTCAGTAATTATGTGTGGTCATTTACTATAGTAGTATTAAAGTACAAGTGCATATGTCATCTCCAAAAAGATCATTCCAGACATTGCTTCTCTTTCTGACTTGGTACCATGGGTTTTAAATTAGATGATGAATGACAACAAAATAAACTTTAACTTTTTTTGTAGTGTTGGGGATTGAGCCCAGGGCTTTGGGGATGCTAGGTAAGAGCTCTATCACTAAGCCACATTGCCAGCCCTAAACCTTAACTTTAAAATGACATTTCTCATCTCTATCAGGTGCTTACTCTAGTGTTTACAGGAGGGACATAATTGTGTAAGTGAATTAATGGAATTGAGGACCAGATATGTTTGACTAAATAATTTGTCAGAATGGAGAATTTTATGGGTACAAATTCCAAAGCCCATGCTACCTATCACCTGATTCTGTTTGGTTAAGTATTGTTGCAAACTAGCTATAATTTAACATTTAGTAAAGTACATACATAGGTATAGGGAAATAATGAGAGGCAATTATTTCTTACTTATTGTAGATCTGCAACTTTTCATTTGTTCTTCTGTTTTGTTTTGCTTTTTTTTTTTTTTTTTACATCCACCACAGTTTTTCTTAATGCAAAAGACTTCTACATTTGACACTTGTTTTTCCTTATCCTGTTGTCATTAATCACTCTTGGTGAGCTGTATTTGTTTCCTGTGTTTTTCAGGACTAAGCCATATTGTTGTACACAGAAGTAATTTATATTACTTCAAACAATAATGAAAACTATTTATAAGCAGACATAAATGGAAATAGATCCATTACTTCACAGGTTCATTAACTTCTAAAAAACATTCCACTAACTATGGACAAGCAAAGTGAAGTAGGATAAGAGAGCACCTTGTTAATCACTGTATTTCTCACAGCCATTCACCTATGTACCGGTAAATAAAAAATAGCTTGATTCCTCTGAACCAGGACATAGATATAGATTACGCTAAGTCAATGCCAAAATCATGACCCACACGCTCTATGAGAGTCATACCTATTTTGACACTGAAATTTATCAGTGCTTTTATTTTATTCCTGAAGTACAAGTGGGATTAGAGCAGCAGTTTTTGTTTTGTTTTGTGGTGCTGGAGATCAGACCTAGAGTCTTGCACGTGCTAAACAACCATTCTACCACTGGGCTACCTCTCCAAGCCTTGGTGTTTTGAGACAGGGTCTCACTATAGCTCTGTCTGGCCTAGAACTGTCAATCCTGCTACCTCAGCCTCTGGAGTGCTGGGATTATGGTGTGCCACCATGTCCAGCAACAGTGTTTAAACTATGGTCGGTGGACCAGCAGCAGCAGCAGCAGCTCCTGAGCACTTGTTAGAAATGCAAGTCTTCAGGCTTCAGCCAAACTTGACTTACTTAGAAACTCTGAGAGGGTGAGAACCAGCCATCTGTGTATTAAGGAGTCCTCCATATGATTCTGATATAGCTTACATTTAAAGAACCACTGGATCTGGGTCTGATGCTGCCTCCATTCAAACGATTAAAATTTAAAACCTTAATTGGTAGCATATGGAACACTAATGTGAACCTTTATGTCCAAGTAACTCAAGGAGAGGTTCTTTTTCAAAAACGACTCTGGTTTTTGAAAGATACCTAACATTGTTAGTATTGTGCAAGTGCTGCTTTAAGCAGTAATTGATAGCATGCTGTTTCAGGGGAGAGTTTTGAAATAATTATTGAAGTTTAGAATAATACACTGTTAAAAAATAACCCAATGTAACTACTAGTATCATACAAATGAGTTTGTCAAATCTTCGATATTTTATAAAAACATGCATCGTGTTTTACTGAGGCCATAAATACTTCTTCTACCTAATAGGTAATTAAATAAATTGAATTGCAAGTTTTACTTTTTTATCCTAATCCAATCTACCCTGTCAGTTACTGTGAAATCTGTAAGGCTTTATAGTCTTTTAGATAGGATTCAATGATTCTTGTATAATTTGCTCTGCTTACTTTAGTGCTATATCTGAATAAAACCATACTTGTGGATTTTATATAATTGAAAATAAGTATAATAAAATCCAAGATGTAGCCTGGCTATGTAGATTGATTAGAGGCATTTAGCCAAAGGAATCTCATGAATGTTTTTATTGGAAGTTCACACACAAATCTGGTAATGGTGTTCACACTTGCTAATGAGTGACTGACAAACTAAAACGTGTCATCAGGAGTCTAAGAGTGAGTTAATTAAAGGTCGAATCCAGAGGAAATCACCTTAGCTGTCGAGACTCATTTTCTCCAACTTGAAGTTGAGAAACACCAGGAAGAAAAAGAGAATATATTCAGAGACATGCAAAAGTACAGAATTCAGTTTCTCAGCTTCTCACACAGTGACCCATCTGCTTAGAACACACTGACAATTAATGATCAATTCCAATCTGTTTCATTAGCAAATATGTACTGGGTGTCTGCCATGCAACAGGCACTGTGGACCGTTCAGCACTTTACAATGGATCACAGTAAATTACTGCACTGAACCAACACTAGGTGATATTTTCCTTTAAGCCAGCAATTTTTTAAAGCACTTTATAGAAACAGGAAATATCAGAAAGCTAAGAGATGTACTTTAGAATTTCATTCACCACAAACATCATGCTCTTTTCCTAAGGCAAAATGGGCAGTGCTCTTTTATTTAAAAAGTAGAATTTTAAAAATTTTCCATTGGCACCCCAGTTGCCATGGTAACAAAGTGACAAGTGGCCTTCATCTGCTTTTACTATCAATAAACTAACCATTTCAGAGAAAATTCACTCTTTTCAGACATGTGTTTTGAACATAAGTACTGATGCTTTCATTAATGTTTAACATAGAGGTATTATTCATATAGTACTTCCTTGATCAATTAATGAATAAACTAGTTTTCTTTTTAAGAAAGTAAGTGATAGAAGATTAGGCACACATTCAACTTGGTAATATTTCTACCTTTTAAGTTCTGTTTAATTTTCCTTTGGAGGATTTGTATAAAAGAAATAATATGAATAAAATATATGAACCATAATTTGAACAATAAAAATTATTCAGGACTTTTCTATACACCATTTAGGAAAAGCCAAAAACAGAAGAGCAATAAAAGAAGGTGTGCTTCAACTTTAGCTATATGATGAATCAGTGGTATTTCCCCTTTTATCCTCCCTGTCTTCCACTCTGTACCTAATGCTGGGTGATTACTTGTTACTACTGTTGAGTCTTGATTCATTGTCAACTCTGTATTCATAATCTTTTGAGTTGGGAAAGCAACTATAATTATTTCAGCATAAAAATAAGTAACCATTTCAGGAAATTCAGCTTAACTATTTCTCCATTCAAATTATTAATTACCTTTAGCTGCAAATTACCATTGTGCAACACTTCACTTCATTTCACATGGATTTGCCTTATTTTTAGAATCATATTACTTTCCAAAGAGGTGTTCATAGATACCCAATTGCTTTCTCCTTCCTCTCCCTCTGCCTTGCCTACTGATTTAACACCAACTAATATCCTTTCTTCCTGGACACATAAATCTAAAATCATGGTTTCTGACTCTTGTTGAAAGTGTTATGCCTGCAGGTAAATCATATGACCCAATAATGAAATTTTATGAGCATTTTCACATTTTTCAAATGAATCAGCAAATGAGAAACTTCTTGCAGCCTAAGTCATAGACTCTACCTATTTTGCATGTCTATCTAATAAAAGACAAAAAAGACCCTTATAAGTAGTGACTTAAACCATTGTGTACCTCATTTGAGTGTATAACCAGAGAAAATGGATTTGTATCTTAAGGTTCATTGCACCCAGAAAATACAAAAGGCCATTGTTACCTTTAGACATAAGGCCTTTCTGTGCATAAGAAGTGGCAGCCTGAATGAAGCTAATTGACTTAGAATTGATTGTAATAGATTCCAAAACCAAGACGCCATCAATAATATTTGTTGAAATTATATTTCTGATGGTACAGTTAGTATTACCAAAGAAAAAACTAGATAACTACTACTATGATCTTCATGGTTTTACTTTTTGTGTTGCCTTTCCTGTCATTTACCTTCGTGCATGATGAGAAGATTGATGATCAGCTAAATGATGTTCTAATTCAAGATCACATGCAGAGGACACTAAGACAAAAATGTAATACAGATGTCTTCAGTACTCAGAACATTTTCATCACACCCTACTTCCACCTTCTTCTCTTAAAAATGAGGACTGATAGGGAATAGCTATGTGTGTGACACTAGTCATCAGAACCCATCATGCACTGTAATAAGTTGCAGTCCTAGGAAAGGAATTTTGAAAATTATAAAAATATATTTAAACTAAGCAATATGTGAAATTTCTTTTTTTAAAGAATTTAGTGATTCTTTTCAAAATACAAGCAACCTCTTTGTGGATCTCCTGTTGCCTTCCATATATCTCTAGTCAAGCCAGGAAGCTTGAAGCCCACAAATATTATAGATGACTATTTCCCATGAGAGCTTCTTCTCACAGTCTCTCTCTCTTTTAGTCACCCTTTTTTCTATACATTTTCTAAGCTAAAGCTTAGAAATCTCAGTAGCTGACTCACTAAATTGTATATAAATACTAATGACCTGATTTATGGTCAACTATAGAATTTAAGTTTTTATAGTAGGCTATGTGATTTTTTAATTATCTTTTCTGTTTATCTTTTGCCTCTCTTTGTTAAAATATGTTTCATAAGGTTGAAGTCCCATTTTGTGGTATTCAAAGATATATCTAGCCATCTAAATACTGCTTGGTACGTAATAAGTGCTCAATACTTGTGGTAAGAATTCATGGGGAAAAACCTATCTATGATGTCATTTCTGCCCTTCCAGGCAATAGTACTCAGCATATAATCTTTGTCAAGGGCTTAGTATGTGTCAGATATTGTTTTAAGAACCTTATGGTGATATATGGTTGCATTATACAGATGCTACTTGTGATTTTCCCATTTTACAGTAAGAAAGCTAGAGTTTATAGAAGTGCAGGGTCTTGCTCCAGGTAATACTGATGTCAAATGGCATAGCCCTAGCAAGCATAGATAATTTGACTTTACAGCTCACATTGTTATCTACAATAGCATACAGTTTGAAAGGTAGTTTCTCATTTGTCTAAAGCAATGAGTAATTCTAATTATGGAAACTTTAGGTTAAAAAGAAAGCCAGAAAGACAGGTACTTGTTTAGCTGAAAATTCTATGTCCTCTCGTGTAAAGAAACTTTACCCCTTGGCACGCCATAGGAGTTGCTCCTTATTTTTTAATAGTAGAATCTGAGCTTTCTCTGACTCTTTAGCTCTCAATATTTTCCTCTCTCTGCCTTATTTTGTATGTGTGTGCGGTGGCACTGGGGTTTGAACTCAGGGCCTCGCTCTTGCTAGGAAGGTGCTCTACCATTTTTTGTGTTGGATATTTTCATGATTGGGTCTAGAGAACTATTTGCTTGAGTTGGCTTCGAACTGCAATCCTCCCGATATTTGTCTTCTGAGTAGGTAGGATTCTCTCTACCCTTTTTAACCAGCTCTCTTGACCAGAGATTAAGTAAGTAAACAACTATAGAGGAGCGGTGACCAGCCTCATGTTTTACCAGGGCTAGTCTGGAAGCGTTGTGGTAACTAAGGGGTCGGAGACAGACACACCAGGGACAAGGCCATTGTCTGGTTCAGGGGGCAGTGCTTGCATCAGAGAGATGGAAAAGGATGACATTGTAGAGTGCAAGGCATAGAACTTGCCAAATAGTTGGAGATGGAATAAAAGAGTGAGAGAGGACTAAAAAGTGACTGTGAGTAAGTTTCCAGCCAGCATGACTAGAAAAATGGTGGTGAGATTAACAGAGAAGTAGGATGGAGAAATACCTTTTCATCATGATATTCTCCTGAAATGCTGTCAGATTTGCTGCCTGTGAGGGAGCATTAAAAACATTTTCAGACATGCAAAAATCTCACAACAATGTAATTTCCATGCTACCATTGACAGGAAGCTTATTACAGATGTGCTTTGCCAATATGAGGGTGGAAACCACAAAAATAGGCATAGGATCTGGGAAAGGAGGTACTGCACAAGGCAGAGACAAAGTGAATCCTCAGGCAGGTAGCAGCTGTGGGGTAGGTCGGAGCAGGAGAGATTTCTTCAGCAGGATAAACTTCATGAAATACAAACTATATTTGTACATTTTGAGAACTATCTAACAAGGAGAGAGTTCATTAATTGAATTAATGATTCAGATATGGAAAATTGGAAATGAAAATGTATTAAGTCTAGAGTAATCAAAAAGTTACACAAGAAAGGTTCAGCCTTATTTTCACTAGTGTAAACGTTAAGTAGTCATCTAAACGGAAGTTTATTCTGTTGGAAGAATGGAAGAAGAAAAGGAGGAAGTCGTGGCATATTATTGTGGACAAAATAGAACTAAATCCTGATTTTCTTTCCTGGAAAATCAAGAAATAATGACTAAAGTAAATAATTACTAAAGTAAATCCTAAACAAACTATTTAGAAATATGGTGGTAAAGCAAAAAGAAAAAAAAAATCAGCTGAAAGAGTTGAGCAGGTTTTGCTCCTAGATAAAAGGAAGGTGTTGGGTTACAGGCACTGTTCCAGTGGTAAGAGTGCTGGCCTAGAAAGCATGAGGATCTGGATTCAATCTCCAGTATCACAGAAAGTAAATGTTGTGTGTGTGTGTGTGTGTGTGTGTGTGTGTGTGTGTGTGTGCGCACACATGCATCTCTGTGCATGTACAAGTTGGGATAGTGATAAAGTTCTACTTTAAAAAAGAACAAGCCTTATAGAATTGTTTGTAATATAATTCTGTGCATGTAATTTTGACCTAAAATGCTAAATTGTTTTTAATTAATTTATTAATTTTTAGTGTCGTGCTGGGTGGGGGTACATTGTGGCATTTACAAAGTTTCTAACAGCGTATCAAATATATTTTAATTCACCCAATCTACCGTTCTCCTTAATCCACTCCTAACTTGAAAGGAAAAAAGGAGAAGGGATTCATCTTAGCAAAATGAATGGGTGATTTCAATCAAGAGTTAGTTGTGAGGGAAAAGAGAAAATGAGAATATAATGGAGGTAAAGAAAATGGGAATTAGGAAGCCTTGGGGAAATCGATTTCATATTATCTCTTGCTTTACCAAGAAAAGAGGCATTGATATCTTCTACAGAAAGTTAGAGCAGTTTAGTATTGAGAAATAGCAGGAATGTGACAGAGAAGCAAGAAGACATCTGAAAGAATTCCCAAGTGTCAGCAACACTAAACTAACATTAAATAACATGACCTTGCAGAGTATTTTGTCAGTGAAAGCTATATATATATATATATATATATGTATATATATATATATATATTTTTTTTTTTTTTTTTGTAGCAAGTGCAGTCTGTGAATGAACTTGGGGGCTTATTACAGGTGGGCAAATGGTGAAGGTGAATGAAAGCAAGGAAGAGGTAGGTTGTTCCTAGTAGGTCTAGGTAGTTCATAGGTTTCATTTGCCTCCCTAACTACAGGGAAACACGACAGGCACAAGAACCCCTGCAAGTAAAGATCCTTATTAGAAAACACAAAGAAAAGAATGGAGTTGATGGAAAGACCTGGGTTGCAGCATTTGAGACTGTAGAGTAGACCTTCAAACAGTAATGAGGAAGGCAAGCTCCCAGTCCAAGTGGGTAGCCAGCAGCAGGCAGATCAATAACAACAGGGGACATGGACGCACCACAGAATCAAGAAACCATCGAGGTGCAGCGTGGAGGTGGGAACACACTCGGTGAACCAAGAAGAACACAACCACAGATGTCCTCACTAGAATTTGGTACAGACCAAATAATCCCAGCAGCCCTGGAGACTGCCCTCATGCACGTGATCCTGGGCTCAGCTCACAATCTGCTAGGAATCTATTACCATACTGCAAGCAGTTAACTAATGAAAGCATATGACTTCTGAAATATGCAGATAAATTAGGAAGGAAAATTGAATCTTTGTTATGCAATTTTTCTTAATGATTAGAGTAGGTTCTAAATAAACAGAAAAACAAATTGATTGCCAAAAACCTTGTTAATGCCCTTTTAATACACGGGTTAAACAATGAAAATCAGGATTTTGAGAATTAAGTTCCTCACAGAAATGTTAATTTGACAGCATTCTGCATACTATTTGTGGGAGGCTCATATTTTATAGAATAAAAAGCAGTAGGAAATACTGCAAAACATGGCTCTGTTAAACCAAATAAAATTTTAAAATCCAGGGGAAAGTCATTAAACATGATTATAGGAAAAATTGTTTTAAAACCCACAAAGAAGGATTGTAAAACTTAATTTTAGAAAATACTGCCATCTAATCTTAAAAATGTTTTCGATAATTATTTACTTTTACTCAAAATCAATTTTCCTAGCACTCTGTACGTTCTGACATTAGTTTATGACTCTCATTTGCAGCTCAGATTTGATTGGAATACACCAAAAAACAAAAAGGAAAAGAAATTAACTGGTTATTATCATGAGCTAGCCAATGAAGTTTTCAAAATCAAAGAGTGAAAATAAGGCTTGCACTATAATTCATGACTTTAATCCCAGCTACTCAGGAAGCAGAGATCTGGGAGGTCACAGTTCAAGGCTAACCTGGGCAAAAAGTCAGTGAAACCGTATCTCAACAATTATGCCATCATGGTGGTACACTTCTGTAATCTCAGCTATGTAGGAGGCATAGGTTAGAAGATGGAGGTCTTAGGCCAGTCCAAACAAAAAATGTGACCCTTTCTGAAAAATTAACTGAAGCAAAGAGGTCTGCAGGTGTGACTCACATTACATAGCTTGCTTACTTAACAAGCACACAGTCCTAAATTCAAACTCAGTACTGTCTCCCATAAAAAAAATGGTAAAAACAAAAGAATTTAAAATACTTTTTGTTTAGAATATAGACAAGCCGGGGTGATTTAAATGTGGAGAGGCCTGCCAGCCTACCACCTTTTGCTTCTATATTTGGTCTCTATATAGTTCTGCATATTCATTTGCATATATGCATTATGTAAATTCCAATCTGACCACACAAAGTGCACAAAGAAAGGAAGAAGCTTTGGGCACAGCCAGCCTTTTATGCATTTCTATTTCTGCTCCTGCATCATGAGTGGGACAGCGGGCCTGGAAGGTTGTGTTCTCCAGGAGAACTGGACTGAGCAACAGGCTGAGCAGCTGATGTTCCTGTCAGCTTGGCCTTAGTAGCTCCAGCCCCTCTGCGAGAGATAAAGAACACTGGTCTCTATCACTGGTCCACGCAGTAGCCCCTGGCAGGCTGTCCCCTCTCAGTGAAGGAAGAAATGAAGGCCATGTAAGGGAAGTGTTGAAGAGTCTGCACCAAGGAGCCAAAGGAAGTTTTCTCCAGTGAAATTAGATATTATCTTACCACTACTACAATTACTAGTACAATTTTGATAATTGCTCAGTTCTAGTTATTATAATAGTAAGGATTTTCTGCCCTTTAAGTCTAATGTAAATTATTTTTGTGCAAAATTAAATAAATAAAAAACAAATATTCCCCCAAAAAGGCAATAGGTTACAAAATTGACATTTTGCTAGGATTTGTATTTTCCATTGTATTTTATGTCATAGCACAGCAGTCTGTTAAACAATAGAGATTCATTCATGGGAGTGAAATATATAAATTCCTGAGCTTGCAAATTCCTGGCCCACTCTTCAAACCATCTCTTCAAAAAGGGTACAATCAGCTGCAGTTTTCACTGAAAAATCTGCACAGCCCCCTTCCATGGCAATGAACTCTGTACAAGCTTGGTGAAGAAAAATGCTTTGTATGTTTACTTTAATCTTTACCCTATGTTATTTTCTGTTGCCAAACAAACAGAAGGACAAATGCAAACTGCCAGACTCACAGGATGTACAAACAAGTGTTATTGAATATTCAGAAGTATGGTGGTATTTCTAAAATTCAGTAACAAATCACTTAGAATCTTTCTTTTGTTTCTTTCCTTGTTCAGGCACCACAAGGCCACATAAGGAGGGGGAGGTCCCTGGAGTAGACTACATTTTCATCACCGTTGAAGATTTTATGGAACTAGAGAAAAGTGGTGCTCTTCTAGAAAGTGGGACTTATGAAGGTAAGCACACCTTCCTGGTTGTGTCACATTAATTTTTTTGTTCCTTTGATTGAAGCACATCAGGATACCAGGTTACCAATGTGCTGATGTCATTGGTTTGATAGCTTTAATAAGATGGTTTTACAAACAAGTTAAAACACATCTGAATTAATTCTCTTGTTCAAATGCTGAGAGGAATATGTATGTACATACCCACTAAAGTGTTCTTGTGATTGTCCCCTGAGGCTAAGCTGTATGTAAATGAAATGAAATATCTTTATGTGGCATCTAAAATAGGGTAGGGCTAAGGTTCTAGTCCTGCCGGTATCTATGTGTCTTTCTCAAGTTACTGTGCCTCGCTGGCCTTCACTTGCCTTCCATGCAAAACTATGGGGTAGGAAAATATGATCTGTCAATGAATTCCAAATTTCTCCTGCAGTATCAGGTCTCCTTGGGTACCTGAGTTAAGTATGAACAAAGAATGAAACCCAAACCTTGAATTCGAGAAATATATTTTCCATGGAAAAACACTGTAACATGAGCCAGAATCTGCCTGTTCCAAACCTGGCTTTATTAATCACTCACTATAAATATTAAGTAATGTTGCTGAACCTTAGAAATCTTAGCTGTAAAAGAGGAATGATAGCATGAAAAATTCAGATGATTGCATGTTGACATGGTCACATTTGTACATGTGGGTAGTATATGCATGCATGTAGTTTATGTGTAATGGGAAAATATACACCTGTGCACAGTACAATAAGATTTTAAAATAACACAACTAAAAAAGTCCTCCATACTTCACAGATACTACATATGCAATGTGTATATACATGTACTATTATTAAGTAAAGGACAAATCTACTTTTGCTGAACTGTAATTAATTTTAAAAACAAATCTCATAATCCATTCATGACTGCTTAGCTTATCTTACATCTGAGTTCTCCTAGACATTAACAATTTGGCCAACCACACCCTTTCATTTTCTTAGTGACATGGTTCAGTGGTCACAGTTAATCAAGAACTAGTATTTTGAGGTTATTAGAGTTATTAAAATCTCTTCCATCACTTTAGGCTGAGGCATTTGCCTAAATTAAGTATATTCAGTAACTTATTGCCACACTTCCAGGAAATGATTTTATGCGTCTGTGCTGTGTCATCTTCATATTATCAAGAGTAAAACATAGTAAAGATCAATTTGAAAAACTTTAAATAAATAATCTGGCCAATAATATTAAGCTGCCTTAAACTATATGTGAAAGGCTGTATATGTAAATCATGGAAAATAATTTTATCAAGTGAGTCAGAGTAAATAAACAATGAATTTTATAGAATATTGTCCTGTGGGCCATGTGACATTTAGCAATATTCATTAGTTTCCATGTCTGCTAATTGTACTATATTGCATTTTATTACTTTAAGTATCATAGTTATGTAATAAAGAACCAATGACTTAATATACAAGATCATTCCAAGAGCAATATTACATATGATATGATTTTTTGTTTATAAGATCAAGATTATTTAGTCTAATTATATATAAGCTGAAAAAGTTAAACTAAATATTTGTGTTAAATTTTCATTATTCTTGTTATAAAATAGATATCATAAAATTTAATATTAATACTTTATATATAGCTTAGATTAAATTTTAGGTTCCAAATAATTTTGGAAGGAAATATCCTGAAACCATACAAACGTAACCAAGCTTTGAGAGTCTCTCTATTAGACATCTTTTAATACTCAGAGTTTAGTTTGCTAAGTTTATTGCCAACTTGTTAATCACCCTAGAGTATGTAAAGCTGATGATTGAATAGCAAGGCTAATTTTTACATGTGACTTTGCCCTTGGTATCAGTACCATTATTTACAAACATACAGTGTGTACACGAACAAATACAAAGCTCTTTTCTTGGATCACATAACCATCTGGTAGACACCTAGAGAACATTCTCAAATCTTAGAATCTTCAGATTTTTCTACAACTACAGCTAACGAGCAGTGAAGTTCTCCTTCTAATGAAAATCACTGCATTCCTGCAGGATTTGTTATGTGGTTGGACTACCACTTAATGTTACTTGCCAAGGAAAGCTAGGGACTTCCTTTTATGCTGTTGGTGTTCTTAGAATGTACAGGATAACAGTCATGTGCTACTCAACTAGACAAAGAAATGCTCTTATATTTGTCAGGCTTTCATAATATCAAGCTCTCACAGGTTTCTTTAATAAAAACCCAGTTTTTCTCTATCATACATTTTCCTTTTTGCAGTGTTTGCACCATTGCTCCTTTTTCCTCCTTGCTCATACTTTCCCATGTCTTCTCAGTTCTTCAGAGCTCTTGGACAGACTAGGAAATCCATTTTCAGAATTCTGTGAGTATAACAAAGAAAATAAGAGAGAACTGAGTTACTGTCATTATTAAGGTACAGACCTTCTGTAACTATGTGGGGTCCTTAATACTGAAAAGAGCTCCCAAAACCCAATCTGCAAACCAGAAAAGCAATGTCACTAATGCAACTGCAAGAAGAGAGTTAGCACTTGTTTTTCTTGCATATTCTAAGTGCATCACATGCAGTGCATTTCTTGCCATGGATATTGAGAGTACTTTATTTTTTTATTAACAAAGATCAAAGGAATCCTCTATAAAATGTCTGGCTCAGCTACTTGTCATTGAGAAAACCAGTTTCTATTGTTTCTATACTTCATTCCCACCACTTGGTTTTAGAACAGGAAACACCCACCTATGAAATAGTTGTGAGGAAAAAATACATTCTTGTAAGCATTTATCATAGGCATACATTTTTGTTTCATTGTCATAACTTTAATCTTGGTGGGTAAATATAACTTAAATGGAATTTTCCCATCATTTCATTAAGACTCAAATGAATTCTTCTGAATTATAATTCTGCCTCATAAAAATTGGGTCAAAGATCTTGCTCCAAAAGAGTGACTCTGCTTGCTGGAACTTTCAAGGAAAGCCTTAACATGCTTTAATTAACCATCTACAGTCATGCTACATGCCCCTGGCAGAATTTTATTTGATTCTTAAACCTTTCTTCTTCCAACCTTCCTGTTTGAATGCCTCATTTCAGTTCAATATGGAACAGTTTTTGAATGGCTTTCCATGTGAATAGCCCAGAAGACTGGCTCTGATCATGACCATGGCTTAAAGATCTCATCCTCATCTTTTCATATTCAATAAGGCTTAAAATTAAGTTGATGAATTATATTATTAATAACTCTATTAATAAATAATCTAACATTGATTACTAGAACAAAGCATAGCTACAAGCCTGACATATTTTTAAGCAACATGTACCTTCGCATCAGTACTGAAGGTGTAGGTTTTGTGTAAAACAGACACAACAGTGTACTTTGGATGAATCCCCTTGGAATTGAGGTCACATACAGGTATAGGTGAGATACCAAGAGGTAGAATTAAATGAGTAGTTGTGGCACTGTAAGTGTTAAATACTCCACAGAAGACATTCTTTGGGAACTGTCCAAAGTCCTGAATTACCCAGGGCTCTAAATCAGTGAATCCTGCTTAACCTACTTCTTCCAGTTGTCTGGTCTATTACAGTCATGAATTCTCTCACACTCACACAGTTGTCTGTCTCAGCCTGTGTTCTGAATGCCACCATTATTTAACCGCATATCCCCTGACCTGTGACTGCACTGATTTCACTGAAGATTCCCTGTACTGAGATTGCCAGTCATGATCCAGAACAGCATTTCCATTGCTATATCCACTGCCATATTGTTCCTTTGTGTTTTCCAAATGAAAGGCCTTTCTCTCTCCATAGAAGTTAAACTGATCCTAAAACTTTCATTAAATGTACATAAACCCATTTGTAAAAATTGTACCAATGTTAAAGAAGACCAAATCAAGACCAACCAGCAGCTGACACAATAGAGTGCATTTACTCTCACCTTAATACAGTGGTTCCTCCTAGCCAAACATGTATACATGCACACATATATATGTAAGTATATGTACCAACACTAGGCCTAGGTTCTTAAATAATTTCATAAATAGAATTTTGAAATTCAAATTCAAACCTTGAAACTCAAATTCAAATATCTTACATCTTTATATAAAGGAGCACTATACTTTCTGAATCTTATAAAAAATATAAGTATTAAGCAGAGATAATTTTCTAGGAAAATCATCCAAGCACTCTTGTAAAAAGAGATATAACAGTTTTCACATAAATATGTTTTATTTTTCCAGCTAAAATCAACATCAACTTTTTAAGGTTGACCTCAATACATTTATTATTAAAATTATGAATCTCTGTTCTCTGTCAAGATAGCATTGGGTGATACAAAAATATTCAAAGAAAACAATTACTGACACCATCAATAATCTTTAGAAAAGCTATTCTTCTATTAGTCCAAATTTAAACCCATCAAAATGTAAATAATATTTCCTAAAGGACCAATTAATGCTCAAATCTATGCTAAGATGTTTGTCATTCCAAAAGCCTAAAATGAAAAAATTTCATTTTCCCCTTTCTCTTGTAACCTGTTCAAGAGAAAAAATTTACTATATCAGTAATAACCTCCATAGCAGCAGTATATTTTTGGAGCTTGTAGTAAAATGGTCCGGCTGTTCTTACATCCGGGTTGTAACATTTTTTTTCTCTTGAAGACTGGGAGTGTTACTGTGTATTAAAATCTGACAAAATTCTCTCTTGGTTTGGAACTGTTGTAAGCCCAATGTTTTCAAAATAGGCAAAGTAAATTTATAAGCGTTTATTTTCCCAAAAGACTAAAAGTAATAACCCAAGCTATAATTAATTAATTTATTATCATGTAAATTATATATAAGCATTAATTTAAACTGTAAAGTCAAGAAAAGTAAAATGATTTTCCTGTCACCTAAAATGTAACATTAATCAGTTTATTGTTAGTTCATTAGTTTTCATTCAGTTAAAACTCAAAGAAACAGGAATTGGTGTTAAAATAACACCAACACTCATGAGCTTAGTATTCTCTTCATTGATAGTCTCATAATCTCTAATAATAGTAGTCAAAATCTAGGGCTCAGAAACTGTGATATTCACAACTTAATTTATTTCCGTTAAGATCTGCCTGTCTTGGACTATGATGATTTTCTAATTTCTATATATATCCCTTACACATTTTTATCAAAAAAAATTGAGAATTCACCTGGAAAACATCATGCACTGCATTGAGTGGGAAAAAAAATACATGACTTCAAAAATTTTACTTATATTTCTCTCCGCTGCTTTGACAAAACCAAACTTACTTGCCTTTGCTAATTGGGTAAATATTTTCCAGTCCTCTAAGTTGTTTATCTGAGTAGACTAGAAATGTATAAAAGTATTGAAAATAAGTATTTTATAATTTTGATATGAATTATGAAATTATTTATAAATAACTTATATTTATTAATATTAATTTATTACACTGTTATTTATATTACAGCTGTGCATTTATATTACACTACATTCACTGGATCTGACAACCCTATGGCTTGCATGTTAAGTCTTAGATTTGACATTCAGACCTTTCTAAAGCAAAGGTCCTATTTACCACAGTCATTCTCAGTGATATTCTGACATCTTCTTGTGGTCTACACTTTTTAGAGATTTATTCCACATAGCAATGATTTGAAAGCTATAACCTAACATCCCACTCCACAAAAGTAATTTCTGTATCTGAATTTAAAATCTGCGAAAGAAAACCTACTGAGATATTCTTTCCTTAAATTTTCTATATGCCTGAGCTGAGGGACAGATGAGACTAGCATCTAGTTGACCTCAGTTCTGTTTCTCTCAAGGGGAATAAAACCCATCAAAAATGGACAAAAAAAACCCACAGTGCTTGATATTTCTTGCTTAGCAAACACTTTAAAGAGCCCATTGATATCAATTTTCAACAAAGTTATAATAGAGATAGATGGTTTTATGACCTACTTTGTAAACTGCAAATTTTATTCACTGTACACAAAAACAAAGTATGAAACTTTGAAGCCTCCATTGATTATGCTACAAAGTCAACAGATACACTGAGTGATTTGATTAAAAATTATTATGTGTTAGTTCTCAAAATTATCTGGCTGCTTGTGTTTATTTTTATTTTTTATTAGCATATAGTAGCTGTACAGGGGATACATTGTGATATTTACATCACATGGTAGAAGCTTTCACCAAATAAATGCTTCTCTTGGTTGAAGGCTTAGAAATTCAGGTTGTTACGGAAAATCACTCATAACACTAAATTAAAATGTAGTATACTGAGACTGCCAGTTACTACCCAGAACAATAGTCAGTTCTCTGTTATAAGCTATATAAATATGTGTAGCAAGCACAGAAAATTAGGATCAGTCAACATACCTTGTTTATAAGACACTTTCCATGAAAGAAAATTCTTAAAGACTTTCCAAATGTGAATTTTTAGGAACCAGTGAAAAAGCATAAATTGGTATTAGTAATTATAAAAAGATGATAAGTTTGAACACACTGTATTCAGCCTCTTTATTTTTGCCATATTTACCTTCTTTCTGTTTACCAAATGCAGCATGCATATTTCTATTTACCTAAGGTCTTAAATGTATCATTTCATTTTCTGGACTACTTTTCTTCCAAATATCTGGCATGAGTCTTTTGCATACTTTAAGACATTAATCTGAGAATCAAGACTTTGTTCCAAGAAACTCTGAGCTGTTGTCATGTTCTATCCTTTTCTTACAATTTATTTTTCTTTAAGGCGCTTATTATAATTCATAATACATTCTATATCTGTTTGTTTACTTATGGTCCATATACCCCACTAGAACATAAACTCCAAGAAGTCAGAGAATTTGTTTGGATCACTGCTAGTTCTGATGCTTAGAATGATCACTGGCATCTAAGAAGTAAGTGCTCAGTAAATTCCTTCCTCACCCCAACAATAGGAAGCCCTTAATCCCTCGTAGAGATTTGTCCTGTCTTAGGACTCCCAGACATGTCTGCTTTCTAGCCAAAATGCTATAGGCCAGTAGTTTGGAGCTGCAGTGTCAGTGTGGCCTGTTTTGAGCTCTCATGCTTGTTTCTCTCTTGATACCTTACAAAATATAAAACTTTATCCAGAATTATCATTGGTATTTTGCTATGGCTATTCTCTTTAATCTGGTTTCCCTTATACTGTATAATGGAGTGCCAAACTACTCAAACTCAAAACCTAGTAGGCTTGTTCAACAAAAACCAACCAATCTCCAACCTCAACCAAATTTCTATGGATTATCCCACCTATGGATTAATGATAATTACCTTTCACTATAACTTCTGTCTTTGTTTATGCTCTCTTTATTTTTTTCCCAAAAGCTTTATAAAGATTTCTTTGCTTTCTCTGCCATCAATACAGAAATTCAATGCAAAAGTGGAAGACAGAAATAATGAGGCCAAACCTCAAGGAGAGGTTGAAAGGTTGTGGGACATAATTGGAAAATGTGCAAATTGAGAACATTATTTTAAAACAAAAGTGCTATCATGTAAAAGCTTAGTGGGGTGTGGTGGTACAAGCCTATAATCACAGCTCCTTGGTAGATGTGGGAGGATCACTGTCCAAACAAAATCAGAAGACCTTATCTGAAAAACAAAGTAAAGTAAAGAGGACTTGGGAACATGGTTCACCTGGTATCATGGGCCCTGAGCTCAAATTCTAGTACGTTTTGAAAAATAGCTTTATAACTAATGTGGACATGTACTTGGCATTTAATTTAACCTCATTAATATTTTGGGGCTAGTTTACTGTTCCTTCATTTTTAGGAGAAATAATAGAAAAGAAATACAGTTTTATCCAATCTTAATTGTTCAATGCTAACAAGATTTCAACCCCACCTCATCTTTTTTCTCCTTTTACATTAGGGTGACTTTATATTATCCTGTAAGAGAATGATTCTTCTGTACCATAAGCAGACAGTTTTAAGCAATACACAAGAGTCACAAGTGTTAACGAACCTGATGGTGGTGGGTAAATAAAAGAGAAAGACGAGTTTAAATTCTCCAGCAAGTTTCTTTCATGCTTCTCCACTTCTGTGCTATGTCTGAAGAGGCTTCAGCAAGGAGCCTGTTCTTGGTGAGTGAAGCCTGTCCTCTGGCACTGCAATCTGATAGTGTGTCTGTTCCCTCTGGGCTGCTACATGGGAACAGAAGGTTTCTCCAGGCTGGGGCCCACAGGATCACGTCCTGGAGCACTGGGTACTTCTTACTTCCATTCCTTATCTCTAAGGGTAAGAGTAAATTATCTCTGTAAAAGTTCCCAAGAAAAACTTTCCAGTGCAGCTGTCTGCTTCTCCTGGAGATCCAGCAAACATTGTTATACTGGTAGGAAGTACAATAATCCACTTCAACAGGACAGTTGCTACCACTTCTTCAAACGTACCCAGGGATGCTATTTTTCAAGTGGTAGTTATGTGTTAGGGGATTTTAACTACTCTTCTCCTTCCTCCCATATTCCTATTTAATTTAATGTGGTAAAATGAAGCAGCACATTCTAGAAGATGATGTATGCAAAGGTGAGTGATGGGGGAGGGAGACTGGCCACAGTGACTTCTATAGCAGGCACACTGCAGTCCAACAGCGAGAGAAGAGAGGGAACAGCACAAAAAGTGCAGGAGGAAAGGTAGAATCAAATGGTCCATTTGTTAGAGTGGGAGCAATCCTCTGTCTGCCAAATAGCAGAATAGTACAACACTGCACAGCTGTTGACCTCAAGTTATCCAGAAAAGATTAATTCATATGCAAAAATGAAATATTTAAGAAGACTTCTAAAGGTAATTAAAATTTAGAAGTTTGAACTTCTGAAGGGGCAGGGTTGGGCTAATCATCTAACTAGAGTGCCACGTTCCCTGAAAACCACCAAGCAAACGGGGAAAAAAAAAATCTTAATTATCTTTTGTCTAGAAGTAATTCATGCTACATATGCAAACATACTCATATTAGCATTTTATTAAATCATCTCAACAGTTAATTTATAAGTGCAATCTACAAATGCAAATAAATTTGATGTTCTTATATGCCTAACACATTCTAAGCATATACAAATGTACTTGAAAAGTGACTAGATAGTTTCCAATTATAATGAACTTGGAAAGTATGTATTCTTTGGCCCCAGTAATGTCTGTCACTTTTTTTTTCATTAGAAATCCTGTATGTGGTGTATTTGCAAAATAAATGAATATGTTAGATTTAAAATAGATCTATCAGCCCAGTGCCAAGGCTAATGCCTAGAATCCTAGCTATTTAGGAGGTTGAGATTGGGAGGATGGCAGTTCAAGGCCACAGTAGGCAAATAGTTCACTAGACCCCAACTCCAAAATAACCAAAGCAAAAGGGACTTGTGGCATGGTTCAAGTGGTAGAGTGCCTACTTTGCAAGTGCAAAGCACTGAGTTCAAATCCCTGTCCCAACAAAAAAATAGATCTATCAAATTATTAGTCCATCACCAAATTGTTAAAATTAATGTTAATAAAATATAAATTTACAAAATTTTTTAAACCTGAGCATAGTAGTATGTTTCATTTTTTCACTTTTGGGGCCACTTGCCCATACTCTGGTGTTCTTGAGTGATAGTTGCAGGTCACTTTCACCAGTGCCTAGTTTACAAATGGAAGGGAAATAATACATGGCTGTCTTCATTTATTTTCATGAAAAGTACACATTCACCATGTGTTACATATATTTATCTTAGAGGCAAAACGTATTAACCAAAAGTTAGAGGAATTTTTCCATATTGCTAACATTTTTCGTTCATTAAACATTTTTCATTCATGTTCATGGTCCTGGCTTTCCAATAACCTTTATCTTAGGACTGTCTTTGTTTTGCCTTTTTAACATTTAGCTCCTGTTATCCTTTCATTCTTTCACAATTTGCAGATTTTATTTTTATTGCTCTTTCAAGTGTTTTATTTCTAGAAAAATCTCACTGGTGTTATTTGCTTTCTTTATTCTTGCCTTGCTTATCCTTTGCTTTCTTCCAAGAATTGAGAGTCTTGTGTGGATTCTGTTATATTCCTACTTTATATACCAGAAAGCTTCTCCTATTCATGTATGTGGCATTTTATATTCCAGTTAGTTTTATTTCTTGTTCTGGATCTTACATTTCATTACTTTTTTTGTAGAGCTATAAAGAAAACAATGAAAATAATGGAAATGATATTTACAAATGTACCCACAAGGCAGTGGTTGCTGTTGAATACAGAAGAAATTTAACTAAAACGATTTCAATATTTTGAATAAGAAACAATGCTGTCTTGGAAACAGGCATGCTCATGGGTATTTTGTTCAACAAAAATTATGTGGTTTGGCCTGTTATATGCTCAGAAACTGATATAATTTACCCTAATTCTTCACATTTTCCATCTTGCTCAATAAGCTCAATGGTGTTATGGAATCTTCTCTTGTGGTAAATGGATCCTGCATACTTATCTTTGCCTGAAGTTGTGTGAGTGGCACTAAACATTTCAATGGATATTTTATCTCATTTTCTTCATCATTCAATAAATCATATCCTTTATGGTTCAGAAAATATGCCATTTTCTTCTTTTACTCCTTAATATTCAAATTCTCATCCCTTTGTCTTGGCAAGCTTTTATAGTAATGATGAATAGGCTGACAGGCTGAATAAAAACGTTGAGTATGTAGGATTTCCACATTAACAGAGGAACAACAATGTACTTTCTTTGCACTTATTCTTTTCCTCTGTTTTCTTCTTTAATTTCAAATTTTGTTTCATTCATTTCTAAAGCATTCCCTGTTAATGTTCTGTGTCAGCTGGTCACATTGTTGCTTGTTTCTTGTTTTCTATTCCTTGGGTACCCTTATAATTATAATGATTTAATTTCATTGTAGACAATTTGAGACCACACTTGCTTCTTGGTCAACTTCTATTACTTCTTATGATAGAATTGGACTCAAGAAATATTAGTTATTTAGTAAAATTGGTTATATACTTCACTGTGGCTTTCCAATTATGTAAAAGAAGTATTTTGATTTTTATATTTCATTTAAATTTTATATAAACTTTCTATTAATGAAAAATACATCCCAATGGCATCTATTTTTCAGGAACACTAATAGAGGCAGAAACCACATAGAAGAACAGAGAGACATAGCTAATAGTGAATGAGGGTGCCTCAGCATGACACAGTATTGATCAAGAGTTTGTCAAAGGAAATGATACATTAAAATGAAAATGAAAATTTCAAGACAGCAGGATAAGAAGCTGGGGTTTGAATTATGAGCTGAAAATGTTGAGGGTAGTTGGACAGTTGAGTTCCTAGAGAGAGAAGGTTGCTGGCAGTCTTGTTTAAAGCAAGATAGAAGTAGAACAGGTATTTGTAACCATTTTATTCTGACACTTCCCTTTCAAGTATAAGTGTTATTGGTAGTACTTAAAGGAATTAAATTAAACCATAATGCTGCACTGTCCAAAGGCAGATGTTTGTCTAATAAAGCTACTTACATCCTAGGTACACCTGTATGTTTTAGAGAATTCTTACGCCTTTGATGTCAAATAAGCCATTCTAATGTCAATCACATTTTCTGTCAAACAGTACTGGAACAAAATCTATCTAGATTTGCAACATCAACAACAAAAATGTTCTAGAGATGTATTAAAATGCAGAAGATAGCTAGTGAAGACATGCATTGCTTCAGTAAACCAAGCTACTGGTAAGGAGTCACTGTAGCCTAGAGGATGCCATGTTTGTACAAGTGTGCAATAGAGGCATATGAATTACTACTTCAAATTCTAATCTTGGATTTGTCATGCACTTTGTGTTAGACCTTTACTAAAAAGGCTTTAAGAGAATATAAGCCCTGTGTTTAAATGAGTTGTACATGTTAGCAGAATGAGACTTATTCTAAATGACCTTGTGGCCAGATATAAAGAAATGCTTTTTAATAACCATGTCTGATAAAAAAAATTAAACTCAACTCCTTAGTAAGTAGTGCCAGGGTTGCCAAACCTGGACCAAGAATTCTCTTGATAGACTTGTTCCAAAAAGGAGACTGATAACTATACCATCAAAACATCAAAAATAGTAGTATGACTTGATGTTTTGCATACACAAAGCTCTAATTTTCAACATGTTGCTTGAATGAAATTATTATGTGAACCACATTTACAGAGGAGGAGCCTGAAGCTCAAAGTTGTTTAGTAACTTGTAGGAAGTCTCTCAGGTAATGAGTTGGCAAAGATGAAATTGCTTCTAGCCTTCTTTGATACAAAGTCTGTGATTGGAAGATACTTTTCCACTGAGAAGGTATCCAGTTGATGTAAAGCCTGGTTTTGCCCTTATTTTTCTTTCCACAACTGGAACTAGTTCCAAGTCTGAGTCATACTGGGAATTCTAATTGAAATTTCCTTCCAACCATGATATACCAACATTCTAAACCAGTTTTCTCTAAAATGTGCCTAACAGAACATAAGTCCCATGAAATTCTTTCTCCTCAAAGAAGGATGAAATAATTTGTGGCCAGGTAAGTTTGGAAAACATAAAATGCAGCCAACTATCCTGCTTGGAAAGTTCATAGAACAAACTTGTATTTTACGTTTTGAGAAGTTTTGCAATAAAGAAACTTATTTACACTAGAACTGGGCCTCTAAAAACCTCACCAAGTCAGCTTGCTTTTCCACAATGCCAGTCAATGAGGAAAGAGAGATCAGGGTTGGTACCAAAGATCACAATGTTTTACATCATCAAGTCCAGTACTGTACAGGTACTGTGATTTTAGAACAGTTTTCCTCAAGTTTCTCTTCATGTAATTTTAACTTCCTAACACATGCTTTTAATCCCTTTACCCCAAAATACCCACAATTCTTATTTCATACAACATGACATTTCAGGGATTAATGTGTATTCAAAAGAGAACTTCAAGTTAAACATTATGATGCACAATCCTAGATAATTATGATGACAATGGCACTAAGAAAATAGTTTACTAATGAGTCAGGCTCTACTATAAGTGTCTGTGTATATGTGTGTATGTGTGTGTGTGTTACACTCATTCAATCGTCCAAAATCTTCTGAAGTAGAAACCATTATTAGTTATCTCTATTATCCACATGAGAACTGGCACCAAGAGAGATAAACTGACTGGATCTCGTCTCCAACTAGGTGGCAACTGGCATAACGGGCAGAAGTGAGTGAAATGAGGACAAAGAATTTGTGAAGAGTATTGATTTGACTCTGCACTCACCCAAACAATGACATGAAGGGTAATCACCCCCTCGCTCCAGGAAAGATACGGACTTATCATGTGTTCACTGAGTTTTAGAATACAGCTCAGTAAAGTTTGTTTATGTTGAACCTCAGAAATCAAAGTCTAGTGGCTTGAGTGGCCTATGATAGCTAAACAAAGGAGAATAGTTTTCTGTTTGAAATCATTGGCATAATGATTTGTGTCCTATCGTCCTTAAGGGAGTCATGCTCAAGAGAGTCCAAAATGGCACTGTCCTACATTCTCTTCAGGGGTTCCTATCTAAACGCTCAAAGTGGCCAGATCACAAAGAGCTGTGGAGGGCGTCAAGATGAGCCAGAGGAATGGGTCAAATTGGCCAGTTCCAGAGTAGGAGATGCTGCCAACACAAAGGGATTCATAGCCTTATGGAACTTTACACCAGATATGCAACTGAAATTGAGGCAACAGTGAGTCTGTAACACATTATTCCAAAGGCGTCTGCTACACTTTTATTATCTAGGCCAAAACGAAGTCTATTGGACCAGTGTTTTATACATCACAGAATAGAAAGGAAATCTAGAGAGCCAAGTTCAGAAAACATTAGTCAAGGAAAATTGAGCAGCTAAACTGCCATTGAAGTTACAAGATGGAGAGGATCTTTTCCCTTTATTTAGTTTTTTAGCACATATCCCTCTCAATGCAGTGTAGTACTTTTAATTAAAAAAACCTCTTCTTTCTTTAACTATTCCTAATAAGACAGAATATATAGTGCAAATTTCATACAAAGGAAGAACATTGTTAAGTATCTCTAACTTATAGCATAGACAGTCTTAGATACCAGACCCTACCATTGGACCACTACCATGGGACACTAGAAAACATTCTCAGCCCTCTCTGCTCCCTTAGGTCAGTCACATCAGACTCAAAGTGCTCAGCCAGAGTATTTGAATGACTGAGTTTAGGTCACATGATTACATCTTATCTGCCAGAGACCAGGGTAATATTTTCTCTCACACATGTGGGAGGTAGGACACCCATCTCACAATACTCAGACAATGATGGACTTTTCAAATAGAGGAGAGGGTTAAAATACTGGACAAACAATATCCATTCCACCTGCACTATTATGGGCAGAAATACTTAGAGGATGAATATCCATGTAAAAGTTATATTCAAAAAGCAATGGCAGTTGAGTTATTACTGTTAATGTAATTCTAGTAATATCCAGGGGTCTGCAAAGTCTGGGAAAGGTTGTAGTACTTTACAAACATGTATAAAGAATGGAGAAATGAGAATGGATTTAAACTTAAAAATGGTGAAATCCTTTTTTTATGGAAGAAACAGCCCACATATATGAACAATAGATAAAAGAAAGTAGAAAGGAAATTATGAGAGGGATATGCTAAGAAATATACAAGGGCATGTAAACTTCAGTACAAGGGGAGATTTTATAGAGCAGTCATTTTAGATATATTTTAAGACTTTATTGATGCCATAAAATTCAGACACTATAAACCTGGATTCCTTGTCAAAAGTAGGCCATCACATGCAAAGATACATTGAGTTTAGATGTCAAAGAGAAATCAGAGGTAAACCAGTACAATGTTTTAGTGAGTGTTTATACAAAATAGCATTTTAGAAAACACTTTGAAAAGTAGCATGTCGTTTTAAGAGAAAACAGTGTAGACTTTAGAATTCAGTCTATCTCTTCCTCTCCTCCTCCCTTCCTGCTTCTCTTCTTTCTCATCACCTTTGACTATTCTGTCTCACTCTCCTTTGCTTATACTTATTGCGGAGTAAGTTAGGGTCTTAATTCTTTTTCTTCTCTCTCTGCACATTCTCCAGCATCCCTAACTCCGATCTAGTTGCTGGGTGTGAACCCATATTCAACCTCCATTTGGACTGACTTCAAAAAAACACATAAACTAAAATTCTCCTAAATGCAGCACATCATCGGTACAAAATTTCTGCCCTCTTATTTTCCTTGTCTCAGTAACTATAGTAGCTATTGACATGATTGCCCAAGTCAGAAACCTGGGAATTATCCTTGCTTCCCTATGACATTCAAGTAATCATTGCATTCTTCCAATTCTAACTCCTAAAGAACACCTCCTTAAAGTGTTCCCTCTTAATTTCCCTGTCCCCTGCTATAGCTCCTATGCTCATCTTCTCAGAGAATATCAAGAGTGAGTGTCTTTTTCTCTTGATATTAGTGTAATCCTTCCACTTCCCAAATCTAGTAACCTTGCTTCTCTGCTCAAATAACTGCCATCAACTTCATAAAATCCTTTGTATGGCCTCCCTCTCTACCTTTGAAGTCACTTCTCTAACTCCTGCCCATGAAATATAGATTCTTTGAAGTTCCCCTAAAATGTTGCATCTTTGTGCCTGGATTTCCTTCCACCCTACTTCCACATTCTGCTTTGTGAAATTCTGTTCATCTCCAGACTGTGTTTTGTGCCATATGGTCTTTTTCATGGTGATTAGGCAGTTATAATATTTTGGTTAGCAGTTTTTTTGTCTCTCTACTGGATTTTTAAGTTCTTCATACAGTTAGTTGCATATTACAGTAGGTACTCAGTAAATCTTTTCTACATAGAGTGATTAAAGAATATTTCCCTAGGAATTTTAAATATAGTACAGTGTTATGCAGATACATATATATGTGTGTATGTATATATATACATTTATACATATATATAAATACATACATTTATGCATATTATATGAATACATACATTTATACATACATACATATATACACCAAGTGTTGGTGGTACATGCCTACAATCACAGCATTCAAGATGTGGAGACAGAAATATCATGAATTTGAGACCAGCTTGGGCCACACAGCAAGATTCTATCTCAAAATTTAGAAAAAAGACCATGCTCTGATATTCACTATGTCAGTGAATAACTCTCATCCAGCCAGTTGCCTATGGTACAATGCCAGAAGGCAGTTTTAACACATCCTTCTGTCTCGACTCATCAGCATTTTATCACCAAGACCACCATCAGTTTTTAAACATTGGGATACTTTCATTTCTCCTCACTTTCATCATTACCACGACCTAGTCTGAGATGTGTTGCTTCTTTCTGGATGGCTGCAAAGCTCTTCTCAATAGCAAACTTACAGTCTGGCGTCTTTCTACTCCCAGTTTCATGTTGTATCCAGAGTTATCCTTTCAAAATACAAAGTTTAGTCTCACATCACCTCCACTTCCAACCCCAACCCCATACGTACAAATCCAAATAGGTTAGCTTTTTTTCTTGAGAGCAAGGAAATGGAGGTAATCTGACTTTCTGTCATTGAGAGTATGGATGTATAAAATGTGATGGGGACCCATAGAGTATTACACAGCAGTCAGAAACTACAAATTACACTACTACTAATAGCATGACTTGATTTTAAGAATGTAGTTCTAAATAGAAAAAAGGCTACGCAAGATTATAACACAGTATCATTTATATGAATTTAAATCTATGCATGCAAAATAGCTGACATTAACATGGAAACATTGTGACATACCCATTCCCTGTTTCATTTTTCTCCTTAGCATTTAGCACCTAGCACCTAACCAACTTGTGCTTTGCCATTATTTCTCTTCTTCATTTTAAATATAAGCTCTCTAAGGGATTTATATCTATTTTGTTCACAGCCATCTCCCCACAGTTCTTACAGTAGTATGTGGCACATAAAAAGAGCTCAATAGATATTTGTTTAATGAATAAATTTCCTTTCAGTACATTAGAATATTTGTCCATGTGTTGGGGGTATAATGAGATTCAGTATGGAGATAAAAGGTAATAAATAAATTATCTAATCAAGAAACTTAGGAATAAAAGTCAGACCTGAATCTTTCATAGGATTCAGGTTCAGAGTTATTAAGGTTCTCGTACTTAGAACTGGGCTCTGGAGCACCATCTCTCCAAATGCCTCCCCTGTCCATCACTGTGTTCACCCACCTACTCCCAGTTCTTCAAATGCACCATGCGTCACGCTGTCTCAGGACCATCCTGTCTGCTGTTCTCTTTCTCTAGAGAACTTTTCCTGCCTGTGCATCCTTCTCTCCAATAGTTCTTTGCCTAGTCAAATCCTATATATCCTTTGGTCACCAGCTTTTTGGCCACTTTGTTAAGATTCTTTTAGTCTATAGTGCTTCCATGGAAACTCAAAATCCTGTTTCTTCAGGTTATCTACATATCTTAATGTACCCTACATTATAATTGTGCATTTGATTTTATGTTATTTCATAGTGCCAGTCTACCTCAGGGTCTACTTGTAGTTTTGACCTTTATTGTATTTCTGGTATCTAACACAGTACCTGACACATAGTAGATATTCGACAAATATTAGCCATTTGAATGAATGAGTCTCTCTTTATACATTTCCTTATAACTTTTAAAATAGCACTAGTATCTGTCAGAATGCCATTAAGTCAAGAAATCTTCACTCTTTGAATTTTTTAGTACCTTTGAAGGACACCTTTCTTACAACATGGTCTTCATACAGATCTCATTATCTTATCATAAATGACATCAAAGTCATGAGCCTAAAAAGGTTTCCCAGGACAGTCATCCATAAGGACCAGAAATCAACAAAGGCATTAACTTAAGAACAGCCTACATTAGGACATCTCCTCTCATTACTTGCTCCTTTAAGAAAAACATTGAAGCTAACTATGTATATAAGAAAATTAATATTTCCTTTACCTTCAAGCCAGATCCTATGTCTTACTCAGCTCAATTTTTTTTGACAGTATTGGGGTTTGAACTTGAGCTTGCTCTTGCAAGGCAGGCACTGTACCCCTTCACTCACTCCACCAGCTATTCAGCTCAAAATTTTGTTAAAAATGTAGACTTTTCATTATCATTTTTTGATACTTCTCAGTGTTTCTGTCACTTTAATTAGAAAAAATACAGGAGCTCTTTGATGACTAAAAGTTTCACTCCCTCCACCTAGCAACCAGTGCCTAAGATTTCTTTTTTTTTAATTTAATTTTTTTATTTTTATATTCACTTGTGCACACATTGTTTGGGCCATTTCTCCCCCATGCTCCCTACCTGCTCTCTTTTCCCCCCACCCCCCTCACTTCCAGGCAGAACCTGTTCTGCCCCTACCTCTAATTTTCTTGAAGAGAAGACATAAGCAATAATAAGAAAGACAAAGCATTTTTGCTAGTTAAGGATCGCTATACAGAGAGATTCCTAGCATTGCTTCCATGTACAAATGTGTTACAACCCAAGTTCATTCATCTCTACCTGACCTTTTCACTAGTTCCTGATCCCTTCCCATATTGACCTCTGTCATTTGAAGGTTTCTGTATTAGCTCCTCTGCAGTGAGGACATCAAACACTTCCATGTTTTGGGCATCCTACCTATCTCCATATCTCCCATATGTGTTCTCCTCTTAGCATGTGACCCAAATCCTACATTATTGCTGCATATGGGGGAGAACATATGATTTTTGGTCTTCTGAGCCTGGCTAACCTCACTCAGAATGATGTTCTCCAGTTCCATCCATTTACTTGAGAATAATAAGATTTCATTCTTCTTCATGACTGAGTAAAACTCCACTGTGTATAAATACCACATTTTCTTAATCTATTCATCTGTAGTAGGACATCTTGGCTGTTTCTATAATTTGGCTATTGTGAATAGCGCTGCAATAAACATGGGTGTGCAGGTGTCTCTAGAGTAACCTGTGTCGCATTCCTTTGGGTATATCCCCAGGAGTGGGATTGCTGGATCATGTGGCAGCTCTATGTTTAGATTTTAAGACACTTCCAAATTTTTTTCCAGAGTGGTTGCACTAGCTTGCATTCCCACCAGCAGTGTACGAGGGCTCCTTTTTCCCCACATCCTCGCCAACACCTGTTGGTGATGGTGTTTTTGATGATGGCTATTCTAACAGGGCTGAAGTGGAATCTGTGTGGGCTTGATTTGCATTTCCTTTATGGCTAGAGATGGTGAGCATTTTTTCATGTGTTTTTTGGCCAGTTGAATTTCTTCTTTTCAGAAAGTTCTGTTTAATTCAGTTGCCCCTTTCATTATTGGTTCACTGATTTTGGGAGAGTTTAGTTTTGTAAGTTCCTTATATATTCTGGGTATCAGTTCTTTGTCTGATGTATAGCTGGCAAATATTTTCTACCACTCTGTGGGTGATCTCTTCAGTTTAGAGACCATTTCTTTTGTTGTACAGAAGCTTTTTAATTTTATGAAGCCCCATTTGTCCATCCTTTCTCTTAGTTGCTGAGCTGCTGGTGTTCTATTGAGGAAGTCCTTGCCTATACCTATTACTTCCAGAGTGTTTCCTGCCCCTTCCTGTACTAACTTCAGAGTTTCAGGTCTGATATTAAGGTCCTTGATCCATTTTGAGTTGATACTAGTACAGGATGATAAACATGTATCTAGTTTCAGTTTTCTGCAGGCAAATAACCACTTTTCCCAGCAACATTTGTTGAAGAGGCTGTCTTTTCTCCATCGTATATTTTTGGTGCCTTTGTCAAAAATAGGTGGGCATAGCGGTGTGGATTCATATCCAGGTACTCTATTCTGTTCCACTGGTCTGCATGTCTGTTTTTGTGCCAGTACTATGCTGTTTTTATGGCTATTGCTTTGTAATATAGTTCGAAGTCGGATATTGTGATACCTCCAGCATTGCTCTTTTTGCTGAGTATTGCGTTGGCTATTCACGGTCTCTTGTGTTTCTAAATGAATTTTAGGGTAGATTTTTCAATCTTTGTGATGCATGTCATTGGGATTTTTATGGGAACTTCATTAAACATGCAGATTGCTTTTGGTAGTACAGCCATTTTTACTATGTTGATTTTACCAATTCATGAGCACAGGAGATCTCTCCACCTTCTGTAGTCTTCCTCTATCTCTTTCCTCAGGTGTTTATAATTCTCCTTGTAGAGGTCATTCACATCCTTTGTTAAGTTTACTCCTAGGTATTTGGGTTTTTTTTTTGAGGCTATTGTAAATGGAATTGTTTCCATATATTCTTTTTCAGTTTGTTCATTATTGGTGTATAGAAAAGCTAATGATTTTTGTAAGTTGATTTTGTATCCTGCCACCTTGCTATAGCTGTTTATGTTGTCTAGGAGTTTTAAGGTAGAGTTTTTTGGGTCTTTAAGGTATATCGTCTGCAAATAGGTATATTTTGACAGTATTCCTTTTATTTCTTCTTCTTGCCTAATTGCTCTGGCTAGGAATTCCAGTACTATGTTGAATAAGAGTGGGGATAGTGGGCACCCTTGTCTCGTTCCTGATTTTCGGGGAAATGGTTTCAGTTTTTCACCATTAAGTATGATGTTGGCTATAGTTTTGTCATATATAGCCTTTACAGTGTTGAGGTACATTCCTTCTAGTCCTAGTTTTCTTAGAGCTTTTATCATGAAGTGGTGTTGGATCTTGTCAAAGGCTTTTTCTGCATCTATTGAGATCATTAAGTGGTTTTTGTCTTTGCTTATATTAATGTACTGTATTACATTTATAGATTTGCGTATGTTGAACCACCCCTGCGTCCCTGGGATAAAGCCAACTTGGTCATGGTTAATGATCTTTCTGATATGTTGTTCGATTCGGTTTGCCATTATTTTATTGAGGATTTTTGCACCGATGTTCATTAAGGAGATTGGCCTATAGTTCTCCTTTTTGGAGGTGTCTTTTTCTGGTTTTGGGATGAGTGTAATACTAGCTTCATAAAATGAGTTAGGCAGTGTTTCTTCCCTTTCTATTTCGTGGAAACACAGTGGTAGTGGGAGACTTTAATACCCTCCATCACCTATAGATAGGTCATGTAAACAAAAAATCAATAAAGAAATTCTAAAATTAAATCACACCATATACCAAATGGACCTAGCTGCTGTCTACAGAATATTTCATCCAACTTCTGCACATTCTTCTTGGAAGCCCATGAAACCTTCTCCAATATTGATCATATCTTAGGGCACAAAGCAAGCCTCAGCAAATATAAGAAAATAGAAATAATCCCATGCATTCTATCTGACCACAATGCATTAAAACTAGAACTCAGCAACAAAAATACAGTAAAAAACAAGCAAACAATTCGAAGCTGAACAACACATTGCTCAATGATCAATGGGTCATTGATGAAATAAAAGAGGAAATTAAAAGGTTCCTGGAAGTTAATGAAAATGAATACATGACCTACCAGAACCTATGGGACACAGCAAAGGCTGTCCTAAGAAGAAAGTTTATAGCCATGAGTGCATGTATTAAAAGGTCAGGAAGATCTCAAATCTCAAATTAATGACCTAACTCTACATCTCAAACTCCTAGAAAAACAAGAACAAGAAAACCCCAAAACAAGCAGAAGGAGAGAAATAATAAAAATAAGGGCTGAAATCAATGAAATAGAAATAAACAAACAAATAAACAAAAAACAAACATGCAAAGAATCAATGAAACAAAAAAGCTAGTTCTTTGAAAAAATAAATTAGATTGACAGACCCCTGGCAAGCCTGACTAAAATGAGGAGAGAAAAAACCCAAATCAGTAAAGTCAGAAATGCAAACATTAACTACAAACACCAAGGAAATCCAGGAAATCATCAGAGACTAATTTGAGAACTTATATTCTAATAAATTTGAAAATCTTGAAGAAATGGACAGGTTTCTAGGTACTTATGACCATCCAAAATTGAACCAAGAGGATATTAATCACCTGAATTGATCTATAACACAAAATGAAATTGAAACAGCAATCAAGAAGAAGAGTCCAGGACCTGATAGATTCTCTGCTGAATTCTATCAGACCTTTAAAGAAGAACTGATACCAATCCTCCTTAAACTGTTCCCGAGATGTCTTACTGTGTAAGGAGGTGGCTTTTCAAAATCAGGGAGCAAAAGCTTTGATCATATTGCTCTTAAAAATCACCATTAACTTTCCTCTTTATTGTAATTCTTTGTAATCAATTAATTGCAACACCTTGCCAAAGCTGAAAGCAAAGGATGAATGAAATCTGATACAGTCCATGTGATAATATGACAGATATCCTCATTAAAATGATGTTTCTAGACAAAACATTGGTTTGTCTTTTTCTAATAATATATTTGATGGAAAATGTTTCTCTATTCAAATAATCATAGCAAGCATAAAAACATCTGTGTGGAGATATTTTCCCCCATATCACGTAATCATATGCATGACTCTTTGCTAATGTGGCCAATCTTACATATGTCACTTTGCCTGCATTTCCTATCTATTCCTTTTTTTATTCTTGTGAAAATGCTTTTGAAGTAAAATTAAAATGTCCTCAGTTTAAAAAAAACATAGTATTTCCACCTTGGGTTTGTGTGTGAAGACTAAATTAAATTTTTACAAAGACTTGGCTCCAAAGCATCCAAGACAGCGAATCTTCCAAAACAAAAGTTATTTAATCATCTGGGAATTACAATATATGGACAGGAGAGAATGAGAGAAGACAAAAGGTTGTATTCCTTCAGAGTTTGGGTTAGGAAGCTAAAATAATAAGAGTTAGCTTTTACAACTCTTAAGGTTTAAACCAATTGGGCAGTAGAACTGTATGTGAGTAGCTTTGAATTATAGGGTTGATCCTATTGATTCTTCATGTTCAAATCTAAGTCATCGTTATGTAGACATCTGCTTGTTTGCCTCATCATTTAAAAAGGAAGCAGCTTTAGAATGGGCCCTTGCATTATGTGACGATGGGAACAAATCCAAGTGATGCACAATTCATGCAAGCTCAGTATTTTCTGCTGTTCTTTTTGTTCCCTTAATGTAAACACTTTGAAGTTTATTAATATACTTTGCAAAGTATAAAGATTTAGACTTCCTTGCTTTAGAAAAGAAGCAACTTTTTAAAAATCCTTGCCCAAAGCATTCAACCACTGAAATTTTATGATGTTCACAAAGTGCTCTGGCATTCTGTAGAAATGCCAAGTTTGAATACCTTTTGAAAATGTTCCTAAATATTGAAAAAAAATAGAATTTTTGTAATATCTCAAAGTAAGCAAGCAAAATGTCCTGAGATGAAGTAGACAAGACTTCTAAAACGTACACCCTTGTTATAAAGCATACAGCATGCTGGTTCTCAGAAGGTGAATTTCAAAAAAGAAGGCTAAGAATATTTTTTAAAATTTATTTTCCATGGGACTGGGGTTTAAACTCAGAGCTCCATGCTTACAAAGCAGGCACTCTATCACTTGAGCCACAACTCCAGTTCATTTTGCTCTGGTTATTATTTTAAAGATGTGGTCTAGTAAACTACTTGCCTTGAACTGGCCTTGAACCATGATCCTCCTAATAATCTCAGCCTCCCAAGTAGCTATGTGTGAGCCACCAGCCCAGCCCAAGACTATTCTTGTGAAGAAAAGGTATTAAGAATAATTGCCAAATGACCTTTGTTTTTCAATCTTTGGAACCACTGAAGGAATAATTTATTGAAATATGTATTTGCTTATCTCTAAAATATAAAAGGGATGAATTCAATCTGAGGATTGGATTTGCATTCTTCTATAAAGAATTGCCAGATAAATATATTTTTCCTTGTTTTCATTTTGGCAAAATAGTATATGAACATATTTATAAAGAGCAAGTGGTATAAAAGGGCTTATATTTAATAATAACAGTATTCTGCTATAAGCACTAGCAACCCATATTCTCCTTCAAGGCAAAAAGTTCCGCTTCTACAGGAATTCATTCTAATATGTGACTACGTAATTTTTTGCTATGTTAACTTTAAACATTATGCTTTGATTCCTATTCTTTTTGTGTGTGATATTGAGTTTTAAACTTGAGGCTTTGCACCTATTAGACAGGTGCTCTACCACTTGAACCATACCTCCAGTTCTTTTTCCTCTGTTTATTTTGGAGGTGGGGGTCTTGCTTTTTTGTCCAGACCTAGCTTGCTGGCTAGACCTCGATCCTCCTTTTTAAGTTTCGTGCTCATCATTGGGAGATGATGAACTTTTTGCTCAGGCCAGCCTCAAATCATAATCTTCCTGATCTCAGCCTCTGAAGTAGCTAGGATTACAAGTGTCAGCCACTGGCACCTGGCCCTAATATAATTCTTAAACTAATTAATACTTAGGGCCTTTTTCCATATACATAGAGCTCCCCTCATGAGAAATCATAATTTTTTTAATTCAATTCACTTATGACTTATTTAGGTTATGTAAATATTATTCACTCCTGGAAGAAGTGGCATAACATGATTTTATATGTACTTTTATTCCATGAATTACTAATTGCCTCATTTTTCTATTTGCTTAATTTTCTAATTATGTCCTCCTAAATTTCTCAAACATACCAATTTTATAAAATCCTAGTGGATATTATTTTCTACACAAATGTATAGGATAGTTTGTATAAAGTTATTTTTGTCCTTTTTGCTTCAATCTCCTGATTATTCTTTTATGTGATTATTCTTTTATTTCATAGATATAATGTCTATATTTTAAAATATTTTTTAATAGCTCTATGAAGGTTCTAGATTTCTGCTTCTTATTTCTGGTAGGTTTATTTAACTCTCCTCTGTTTTTAGTCCTTCTTCTAAAATTGTCTTGTCATTCTTGGTCCACTATTTTATTTTTTTCTGATTGTTTATTCATTTATTTAAATCCTTTATTACCATTTTAGTAGGCCTGTGAAGATAGGAAAGGGATAAAAATGTGTTTATTTCTCCAGGTAGAGAGACTTAAAAGATAAGAAAATATCGTTTCTATTTTTTTGGAGATAGTAGGGTTTGAACTCAGGGCCTTGTACTTGCCAGGTAGGTGCTCTACCACTTGAGCCACACCCCCTGCCCAAGATAATAACATTTCCTGCACGAGTTGCTGAGATATTTACAAAATGATACCCTATTTCAATTGGATTTTTAGAAGAAAAATGCAAGAACAAGCATTTTAAACTATCACCCCCTAGCCATGGAAGAATAAGGATAGAATGTTGGCCACACAAGCATTCTGCTTAAAGGATTCTGATTTCATTCCTCAAGTTCCATAGATAACTTTTTTCTATACAGGAAAAGGCATAAGTCTAATGTTCGTAGGATAAGAGTTCTCTGGAAAACACAAGGCTCAGAGACAAGATGACCTGGGACATCTCCAGAAAGATGCAGCAATCAAGAGAGTAAGGACTTTTTCTCCCTGTGAGTCTGGATAACCTCACCAGGCTCCGCATCTTACAGGGGAAGAACTCAAGATAGCAAATTAGGAGAAAACTTGAGACTTAGTTATAGGAAATATTTGAAACCAGACAGGGCACAGTGCAATATTCTTTCTAAAACCAAAGGTCCCAAATGACTACCTCTGACTTATTGACTGGAAAATTCAAATGAAAAAAAGTTCAACTTTTTTGATAGCAACCTTAAATAAATCTTAAATAACGTAAGATTTGGTTCTATACAAATCTTACGTTAATATGGACTTGTCTATTTTATTCATTCCGGCCACTTGAAATTTTATTATTCAGGACACTTGAAATAAAGAGTGAGGAGAGGGATGAGATATGAAATGGGAATTTCAATGCCTTAGAGAAATTCTAAAAAGCAAGCATAGGAAGATTCTGGAAAGTAAATCTGGGTATACTTCATACACTAAATTATGAATGGCCTTTTAAAGTTGTTACTGTATGTAGTAAGAACACTTAACACGAGATCTACCTTCTTAACACATTCTTACACAGAATGTAGTTTCAATAAAGGCAAAAATGTGCCCTGGAAATACCAAAAGTAGAAATGGATAATGAAAACATTGGAAATCAATATTATATTTATTTTAAAAAACAGTAGTCATGTGGATGTTTTATGATTCCATCAATTCCAAATTGTTTCCAATTTATTTTTATTTTAGTAGATTTTAGTGTTCAAATACAAGATCATCTCTTAGAAGTGCATGCAAACTGATGCTTCAGTGTTTTAAATCTCCTTTTTTGATTGTCACACATAAAAGTGTATTTGGAATTTACACTGCCTGTATTTTGAGCCCAGATCTCTCCAAACCCATAATCCAGTGCCTTTCTGGCTTCTCCCATAAGTATTCAACTCAATGTGTTTGAGGCTAGTTCATCATCTCCTTCCTTGCTCCTCCTGCGATAATTCCCTGTCTCTGTGAATTGTACCTAGTTACCCAAGCCAGAACAAGTTTATTGATTTTGACCTTACTTCACCTTTACTCCAAATAACCAAAGTCTGTATCTACTTCCTGGATTATTCCTCAGACATGTCCACTGTTTCCAATTTCATTCCCAATAATTTACCTAACTCAGTAGATTAGAATCTTTATCCAAATCAAAAGCAACATCTCCTACCTGGCTTTCCTAATTCTTTCCTACACCATAGCCCAGTGATCTTTCTTCAGTACCAAGCCAATCATTTCACTACCTTGCTTAAAAATCCTTCAGAGCTCTTCTTAACCTTAAGAATGAAGTTTAAATTCCTTAATAAATTTTATTTTGCTGCCTGTCTCTGCAGTGCCACTTCCACTCCCTTACCCTTTCTCTTGAGATCATGGGTTTAATCTATCATGTTTACCTGAATAGGTTGTGCCCTCTCATAACATAATTTTCCATCTGTCTGGACTCCTCTCAGTCAGTCTACCTCTTGGCACTTTCCTTTCTCAGATTGATTTTTGTCTCCAACTGCTTACTACCCCTTTAGAGCTACCTATGCTACACCTTTCTCATTACAGTCACCACATCTTACTGTAGATCTTAATTTGTTTCCATGGTTACTAGATGATACAATCTTTGAGGGACTATAGCTTATTATATTTATAATGACATTCCTAGAGTTAATGTCACATCTTACTGATAAAAGTCGTTCAATAAATATATTCTGGATTAATTCTAAATTCATGCATTAACAGATTTACTTATTTAGTATTGAACCATTCTTCTCTGAAGACAATCCCAGGAAGATAGTTAAACCCAAAATAATTCAATATTTATAAGCACTTTTTACAATATGCTGTTTTTACATTGCATTGATGTCATTTAATATAGTGTTTATAACATAATATCATATACCTATTTTTATTTGATTATTAAATATACTCATGTAAATTTTATCAAATGAATGACTCAAGGGAAGAAAAATAGCATGTCACAAAGACTAGAAATATTGGAGTAAAGGTTCTAGAAGAATCCTTATGAATATATATTCAAGCAACACCTAAGTAGTCTAATATTTTAAGTCTTCTTCTGAAATCTCTATTGCAATAAATGTCAATTTGATCAATAAGAGACCAAGTTACCCAAGGTCAGTTGCATTTACAGTTGGTTAAAGGAAGAACTATGGCACAGTGGTGCAATTTAAGAGTATCAATATTTAGACCATTTTAATGATGTGTGAATTATCTCTGACTTTCCCCCTTTTCCTCTATTTGAGCATATTTCAAGTTAGTCAGAACTCTGGTATTATTTATGAGACCTGTGAGGAATTCACATAATTTGCTATTTTTATGTGAAGTATCATTATAAAAATCTTTAATAAATCAAAGAACCCAAGCATCCATCATAATTACTAAATAAAAATTACTAAAAACACTTCACAAACTTCTGCATGTCTAGGAATTACTCGGTGCTCTCAAATAAATTTGTTGGAGGATCTTATATAACAACTTAAAGATAGATTTCTTCTAAAAGTCTATTTCTTGAATTTCTCTGTCTGGGTAGCTTCCCCTCTGACAATAACTGAGGGAAAATCCCTACTTAAAGTGGTTTTCCTTTTATTTCATTCTAAAAATAGGTGGTTTTCTAAGAAGGCAGTCCTCTAACTTTTATTCTGCATTTGCACACAAGGAAGATATGCATTCCCACGTGCATTATACTTGTACACATGCAGATTTCTGCCTGGCGCATAGATTAAAGGAGGCTCTGTGCAATTCCCTCAAGTTTAGTTTATACTCTGCCTCAGAGAATTCCTTCATTATGAGATAGACCCTTCTTTGTATCTGCTACAAGGCCTTAGCTGAGAACTGCTTTGCTGAAGGACACTGGGTGAAGAACAGGATTTCCTGATGACACTCCTAGTAAGTAAAAAGAAAGGATACTGGTTCATTTTTCTTCCTCACTAAGCTGTCTTAATCACTTTTGAGAAGCCATGTTAGACATCATCTGCAGTATGAACTTAAAACTTAAAGCAGTTGAGGGTCAAAATTAGTAATACCAAGAGTCTTCCTACTAAGGTAAACAATGAAAATAGACCTTTCATTGTGACTCAAAGTCACAAAGCAGGTTTTAGTCCCATTTTTTCCTGTATCTAACCTTTGAAGCCCTTTTTGCTCTGTTCTCGTAGTATTTAATACATATCCCAGAAAAAGCCTTTACCATGTTGTATTTTGTTTTTTTTTCCCTTTCAGGATGGAAGCTGTTAGGGTCAAAGAACTAATACTGGTCTTCTTTTGTCCCTAGCCATCTACTACCGGGTTGACAGCCAATACTTAAATAAAAAGAAGTACACTTCACCCCCACAGCTCCATCCTTTTTTCTAACACTTTGACTTTCAGTGTGGTATCTTCCCAGTTCCTTCAGCAAACTGATAGCCTATCCTTCTGAAACTTATTTCCTAGTAGGGAAAATTCTTAATCTTGAGCCTTATTCATGCACATTTCTTTTTATTTTTATCCATAATCTACCACGAGAGCTAAATTGCCAAGACATCTGGTGTTAAGCTTCCTCTGTATTAGAAGAGTTCTAGAGACAAAGTCTCTGACCTCTCTCTCTATTCAGAACATCACTGTGTCTCTGAACTTGGGCTTTCCCCATCTGAAAGTCTATCAACATACTCAGGACATGTAAGGTAGCCTAGCCTTTGCTTCCCAAGATCCTACCTGCCCTGACCCATCATCAAACTTTGGTGTACTCATCATAGATCCTTATATTTGCATTTCTTATTTTCCAATCAATGTTGGTGTTACATGCAGAGAATTAAAATGAAAATTATTCTTATATTACTTATGATAGTGCTAAATAAGTCTGAACCACATGTATGGTTTTCTCCTGAGAAAATAGCATAGAAATTCAATGAATTCTTATATTCTGGATCAAACTCATGCTCAATATTAAGATCTCAGAAGCTTGCTCTTCAGCAGCTTCAATAGCAGAGTGCAAGCCATGAAGTGCTTTGCTTTTTTTTAAAGCAGTAATTAAACTTGTTAGATGAGAGAGTAAACAGAAATCTCAGCACAGTTTAAAAGGAAGGATAATTTCAGAAAAAAACAGTACAGTTTCTTGAACCTAATTTTATACCAAAATCAAATACTACTTTAAATTCAGGCACAATTAAATATTTGCCTTTCCACAGGTTATATATAGTTCCACGTTAAGATAATTTGTTTTCACTCTGACTCCAAGCAGCATGGTACCAAATTGGTAGAGAAAAAATATGGAAAATATTGTCCAAAATCTCCAGTCAAATTAAATACCACAGGATTGCAGAGAGTGGGAATTAAATTGTGGAATCTGAGAGCATTAGCTGAAAAATGTCAAGCTCATGCTTGAGTCACTTAGTGCATCCTGCAAAATGATGGCAGAGTCAAGAGTTCTGATGAATAGCAAAGAGGAGCTGTATGCAAAGTGGAATAATGATAGATTAAAAGAGGGGTAGTTAACTAAGTATATACACTCAGGTAGTATAGCTTAAGTCCAGAACTACTAAATATTTCTGAACATGTGGCAAATGCATCTTCTAAATGTCCAGTCATCCCAAGCCCTTGAATCTTTTATAATCTTTGGGAGTTAAAAATTGACAATTTATATCTTCAACAAGAATAGCTGCCCAAAGCTAACACTCCAGATCCACAATTTTAACATATTTATTCTGAAGCTATAATGACTGAAATAGAACAAAAGTCCTCAGACCTTGAACAATTTTATTTATTTATTTATCTTTCTATTTATTTATTTATTTATTTGGTGTTCATTTGTTTACTGGGACAGGATCTCACTATGTAGCCCAGGCTGACCTTAAACTCACAATGCTCATGCCTTAGCCTCCAGTGCTGATATTACTGCCATGTGCTACAAATCCTGGTTAATTTGACATTTTTTAGTCAAATGGAGGGGTGGAGGTTTGAGGACTGTATAATAAGTACTTGAATTTTTCAAATGCCAGTGTATGAAAAATGTCTTCTGCTTAACTCTAGTTAAGTAATGTTTGCTTCCATTTTGTGCTCAGAGACACCAAACTTCAAGTAGCATCTTCTGTGCTCTCCACCCCATCTGGAAGATAAAAAAAATTCTTAAAAAATCAAAAAATTGGTTATCTTCTAAAAGAAAGATGGAAGATGGGAGAGTTATAGATGCATAGTGTTGATGCCCCCTATGCTAGTCAGACTTTTCATTACTATGACAAATATGTAAGAGAAACAACTTAAGGGAGAAAGGATTATTTTGGCTCATGGTTTCACAGATCTGAGTCCATGTTTTGCAGACTCCATTGCTTTCAGGATGTGGGAGGGTGCACTGGAGCAGAGATACCTCACCGTGGTCTGAAAGCAGAATGTGAGACAAGATACAGCACCTAACGCCACCCGCTCAGAGACCTATGCCCTCCAATGGAGCTCCATCTCCAAAGTTTCTTCACTTTCCAATAAAGCCAATCAAATTATGAAACTATCAGTGGATTAGTCCATTGATTGGGTCAGATCCCTCATCAGCTGGATGCACCAGCTGAGGACCAAGTTTTCTACACATGAGTCTTTTTGGTGGACACTTCACGATCAAATGATAGCACCTTCTTTTAGTTAACACGCTGGTCTCGTTCTACAACAAATGGCCCAATCACATATCCCAGTCACATGTTCCCCAGGCAAGTTCTTCCTGCCTTCAGTCTCATCTACCTCTGGATGGAATGTCAGAAATGAAACCAGTCTTCCTATTGCTGTGTTTAAAGCTATCTATGGCTTCTAATTACTAACAAAAAAGCAAAATAAAAGATTGTTAGCAAAGGACACAGAGCTTCTGATGTGGTCTCTTCCAATGTGTGTAGCCCTCCTGAAGTCATTTCACTTCCCACAACAGTGCCTGATTTCTCAGATTTCTAAATCCTGGACTTGCATTCCATCCCTTGATAATATTCTTCTGATCGTTGCTTAGACAAATAGAGTACTATAATTGTATTTCCTTTCCTGTTTGGTTATTAAGTTTTGTCTATTCTTTCTAATTGCTATTTTCTGTGGTCCGTGTCTGACTTTGCTGTATCTTTTTTCTTTGAAATGGTACATAGCATCATATATTTAGTAAAGTTCATTATTTTTCCAAACACTGCCCTTACAGGGCCTCTGTCCTCTTGCTGTAATCAGGCTGAGGGTTCTCTAAGCTTTCCTTTTTTTCAGGGGTCAGTAAATTGTTGCCCATGGGCCAAAGCCAGCCCACCACAGGGTTTGTACATAAAGTTTTATTGGAACACAATGACATCTACTGTGCTACAGAAGGGTAGAGTGGTTATGACAGAGACTATTATGACCTACAAAGCTTAAAACATTTGTGCTCTTTTCCTTTACTGAAAAAAATTGTTGACCCTTGGTCCTGGTGCTCTGAAATTTCACAACAAAACCTATGCCTATACGACTTTTAAAAATGCATTCATTCTAGGACTTTTCAGCTGAGGAAAGTACTTTTACTTTTTTCTTCTAGTTTAATTTAAACTTATTTTTAATTGATAAATGAAAATTGTACATATTTATGGTGATATTTTGATACATCCATCTTGTGTGAATGTTTAAATCAGGTTAAAAATATCTATCTTTTCAAAGATTCATTATTTATTTATTGTGAAAACATTAAAAATTCTTTCTTCGAGCTTTTGGAAATACACAGTATTTTATGTTTTTGTAATCACCCTACTGTGCACACCAGAACTTCACACTTCTAACTGCAACTTACTGCCCAAAGCTCAGCCTCTTCCTATTCTTCCCCCAACACACACCCATTCTCACTAGCCTCTGGTAACTACCTTCCTATCTTCAACTTCTGTGAGATCAACATTTTTTTTCGATTCCATATAGAATTTAGATCATGTGGTTCTTGGTTTATTTCACTTAATACAATGGTCTTTAGTTCCATCCATGTTGTCACAAATGACAATATTTCATCCTTTTTTTTGACTGAGTAGTAGCCCATTGTGTTTATGTATCATCTTTATCCATGGATCAGATAATGGATACTTGGGCTGCTTCCATTTTTCAACTATTGTGAATACTTTTTCAATGAACTTCAGAGTCAGATGTCTCCTTAATATACTAATTTCATTTGCCTTGGATAATAGAATTGCTGTATCATATGGCAGTTCTATTTTTAATGCTTTGAGAAACCTCCGTAATGTTTCTTGTGATGGCTGCATGCATTTACATTCCCACCAGCAGCAGTTTCCCTTTTCTCTGCATACTCTGTAATGTTTGTGATTTTGTGTCATTTTGATAATAGCTATTCTTACTGGTGTGAGACACTATCTCCTTCTGGTTTTTATTATGCATTTCCCTGATAATTAGTGAGGTTGGACAAGTTTTTATATACCTGTTTGCTATTTGTATGTCTTCTTTTAAGAATGTCTGTTTAAGTCTATTGACCATTTTAAATCAATTTAATATTACTATTGATTATTATTTTATTGAGTTGAGTTCATTATGTATTCTAGATACTAACTCTTTGTCAGATGTATACTTTGCAAATATTTTCTACCATTCTGTAGGCTGTCCTTTCACTCTGCTGTTTCCTTTGCTGTGTAGAGACTTCTTAGTTGAAAATGTTCTTTTTAATATTCCTTGGCAAATTTCTTCCCCTAAGTAGCCTGCCTGCCTATGATCTAAGTTCATTAGCCATGGTTGTACTGAATTGATGTTATCTGCATTTCCTCCTATTTCCTCTTCCTTTGCCATTTACTCTCCCAGTATGAGTGATTTCCTTGTTCTCATTACCCAACTCTTCAAATTTAAATTTTATCTGTCACATCTTATTTTAGTTTTCAAAAGTCTTTTCTTATTCTTTGGTTTTAATTGTTTGTAATTTCCTGCTCTTGATACCTTCTCCTGACTGGTTCTTATCTTGCTCTTTCCCTTTCATTTTTTTAGACTTTTCTGAAAGGAAGGCAACTCTTCACAGCTTGTTTATATTTAGGATTGAAGCAATGGAGAATTTAACTGTGATCTCTGAACACCCATTTATGGCCTCATTTTAGGGAGAGTGGTTGGGGAGCCACCCTTAATTTTTCAAGTCCCAAACGCTTCAATTTAAAGAGGTTTACCCATGCTCCATCTCCTATATTGCTTTCCTAATTTTCATCAGAGAGGCCTGTTTACTTATTTCCTTGGCTAGAGGCTATGTGGATGTTAGGGTTCTGCTGCTGTCTTCATATTTCATCCTGACCTCATTTACCCAGTGTCTTCTGAGTCCTAAGCCTCCCCAGGGTTCTGTGGAGTAGAGGACTCCTCTTCCTTCTGCTCAGATATACTTATTTCAGTATACAGTGGTCTGTGGCTTTATGCAGTTATATTAGCTATCACTCCATCCATTTCGCCTTCCAGATTTTTAATACCTCTTCCATGTTTTTTGTTCTCTTTGTTGCTATTGTTTAAATCCTTTAAAAATCTTCAGGATTTTTAAACCAGGTCTGTCTCAAGAAGGAAAGAAGACACACCATGTGGCTAATATGCAGTAGAGTTGCTAGGGCTCTCTTAATGTCATGTAAGACTCTTCTAGAGCATTTTTTATCCACTGCTTCCATGGCGTTTATTTCTTTCCTTCTTGTGTTCCATCTACTTATGCATACATTTTATTTCCTCTCTAAATCATAATCTTTTTGGAGATAAGATGAATCTTCAAATATGACATTTATTGAAATAAATTAATAAATAGAAAGTCGGGGAGGAAGAGCCTCTTTAAGAAAAGGCATTTGGCTAGTTGGCTATTTGGCTAGTGTACTACAATATAAGTACTTTTTACCTCCAGCTTTTCTCTAGAGATCCAAGTGATCCCTAGATTCCACCAATATCCCTACTTTTACAACAACTGTAGGGAAAAAAAAATAAGCTGTATTGCCCCTAAAGGATAAAGCTCAAGAATTTTCTTTATTACTGTGGTTAACCCATAGTGGAATCCATCACCACAGCATTTCCTCTTTGGTTTAATAACCAAGGAGACCAAAACAAAATTCATTCCCTAGTGGAAGAGATAAAAGGTAAACAGATTGTTTTCCTGTGGTTTCTAAAGTGATAACTCACATAACTGGCGAAAAACAAAATAAAACAACAACAACAAAAATATGCATCTGCATTGGTTTGAATTATCAGGAAAACCAACCATGATAAGCAGTAGGAACTTTGATTTTTAGGTGAAAGCTAAGTATGAAAAACCCTCCTGATATCCTGTGATCACCAAGGGAGAAAAGTATAGAATTTGTAGGGATGACCTAATCTTCTAGAGATTTTCAGTCACTCTTGATGAGACCTGAGACAGGTTCCAGAACTAAGCTGCTCCCATGAAAACCTCTCAACCAGAGCACTCTATGAAGGCAGCTTCCTGAAGAGAAGACAGCAGCACTGGCATTCCAAGGCATTCAGCTCCTCTATGACTTGTGAGTCAATGGCTCAAGCTCCAAATTACTATGCTAAACACATCAACTAATTCACATAAGTAATAAATTTATGGGCACAACAGTCTTCCTGCAAGTCTACTCTCTCTTCTGCCTCTCCCTAAGAAAGAAAATATAATTTTAACTTCATCTTCTCTCTTCAAATTGTTCATCATTGCTTTAGGGTACACAGTGAATGTGTGTTTTATTACCAATCTCAATTTATGCTGTTTTCTGAACTGCAGTTTCATAGCAGTTTGTCAATATTATCTTTCCAAAAGGAACCAAGCAAAGTATCAGGATGCATTTTAACAGCCTCCTGGTGGCAATTAAAATGTCATTTATGAAATAATAGCCAGTTTGTTTTACCTGACTTGAAATAACTGCTTGGTTTTACTTAGGTGGCATTGCTCTTTCCATATTGAAGACCTGTACTTAAAGTAATCAGAGAATGCAATATTTCTTGAAGTACAATAAAACTGCAGAGAGTTACCATGCACCTTTGCCACCATGCCTCATTTGTGGAGCACTTGCAGTGCAATTTAAATCACACATGTTGGGTTTTGGGTCTTCACCCTGGCAGACCTCCCACCATAGAAACTATGGTCAGAAAACTGATTAAACAAATAATGTCAATGTGATTATTAGAAAAATCTCCTCCTCTTAATAATAGTAGATGGGTACCGTAGTGTAGCAGTTTTTTCCAGAGGAAATATAGCATAGCAGTTAAGTGCTTGAACTGAAAAGCCAGGGTGACTTGGTCCAAATCCCAAAGCCATCACTTACCAGTTATGTACATTTTGGCCAAGCTGTTTAACTTCTCTGTGCTCAGTTTATTCTCAGTAATCCCTTGTAGCCTCACTTTTTTGTAAAATGAGGATATTGTACTAGATGAATTCTGAGGTGCTTGTCACTGTGAAGGCCTATTTAATGAGCTGTTTCTAAATCAAGTCTCATTTTAAGTACTCTGGGAAAAACTCACCACTTAAAAGAGCACGCTATGACAACTGGAAAATGCTTTGTTATTGTGAACCCTCCCTGTTGATTCTGGGTTGTAAATGTGGCTGTTCAAAAATCAAGTCTATTTACAGTCAACATAGTAGCTACGTTTGCCATTCCAGCCATGCTGGAAGCAGGAAGCATGATGCTGTCATATGCTCTGGGCCAAACATCTACAACAGCACACAGCCCCCTCAGTGCCAGGCATGAATATACCTGGGTGATATAAATTGTTTGAGATTGACTCAGCTCCCTGCGGTCGCAGAATGATGCCCAGATTCTGACTACCATTTGCACATGTGTTCTTGTCTTCTGCATCCTACTGAGCCACTTCCTTCTATGCACATTGGCTTGTAATAACTTTGGGTATTTCACATCATTCAAGGGATTTTGAAGTTATTAAGTAAATTTTGTTCCTTAGAGGATGCCCCATATACACATACACACATAAATTCATACTTCAAAGACAAACATTCAATTTTTCTATGCCAAAGAAAATGTAAAGGGTAGAAATGCAGTAATTGAGATGAGCTATTCCTTGGTATAACTGTCACATAACAAAGATGATAATTAAAGTGGAGGGTGGGGAGAAAAGACGAAAACATTAAACAATCATCTATTCTAATACTAGACATTTCTCAGAAATGACTCCCTTCATTATTAGACAAGTATCATATTCCCTAGTTTACATTTTTACAACTTTAAGTTGTACCAAGATTCATTGACTAGAGTTACACGGAGCCAGTAAATACTGGAATACTAGAATGTACTATTTCCAGGAAAAAATGTTTTCTGGAGGTCTTCCAGACATCTATCTTGTATTTTTTTTAAAATCTGTTTTGGTCATCTGTAATCAATATAATGAACACCTATTATATTATATAAACATATTTTTATAGATGAATAAGATTATAAATTCTGGACATTTAAATTTATAAGAAGAGGTATTATATTTATTGAGAAAAATGGTCTGAGTTTACTCTATCCTTATGATTTGAGGCTGGAAAAGTTTCTTTTGTACTGCTCCCAAATTTTTCCTGCCTACAGTTGAAATCCAGACATAATACAGAGAATGATACATGACACCAGCAAATAAAATGCAATCAGACAACTAGAGTTTAATTTGCTGATTGATTTCACTCACCAGAAAACTCAATTGGATTTTACAGATTTGCTAAATTTTGGTTAAAAATGTAATACAAAGAATCTGTTTTAGATACTTTTTAAAAAATCCTTTAACTGAAATGGATACTACTAACTGGAAATATATAGACAATTAAACCCTAAGTAGGAAGAAATGAACCACATTTTTAAATGAACTGCACTTAGGTAACTAAGTTAACTTAAATATAGTCAGCAGTTTGCAAATAACAATCAACTCTAAGTGCTTTGAGGTGTTTTGGTAGCTTCCCATCATTCCTCATTAAGCATTGGTAAAAACTCATCCAGAACACCCATTAGGATAACTGTGATCAAAACAAAACCAAAACAAAATAACAAGTGTTGGTGGGGATGTAGAGAAATTGAAACATGTGTACTGCTGGTGGAAATACAAAAAGGTTCAGTTGCTATGGAAAACAGTATGGTGGTTCCTCAAAACATTAAAAATAGAACTACCATCCAATCCAACAATTCCATGTCTTGGTATATACCCGAAAGAATGAGGTATTTATACACCATGTCATCGTAGCTTTATTCACAATAGCCAAAAGATGGGGAGCAAGTCAGGTATCCATGATGGATAATGAATAACAAAATGTGATGTATACATAAGATGGAACATTGTTCTGCCTGTAAAAGGAAGGAAGTTCTGACACATGCTGCAATGTGGCTGAACCTTGAACGCATTATGTTTGGTGAAAGGCATTACTTACAAAAGGACAGATACTGTATGATTCTCCTCATGTCACATACCTAGAATAGTCAAGTTCATGGAGACGGGGAATGGAGTGTTGTTTGCAGGGGCTGGCAGGGACAAGGAAATGGGGATTAATGGTTTGATGGTCATTGAATTTCAGTTTGGGAAGATGAAACTGGTTCTGGTGATGGTTGTACAATAAAGGCAGTGACCACAGCAGTAGGGTCATAGTAATACCACTGAGCTGTATACTTAAAAATAACCAAACACAATCAAAATGTGAAATGTTACAGTATGTATATTATATTACCTAATAATTTTTTTAAAGAAAAATGGAAGCTGGGAAACAGGGAAGAACATAATAGATTGTCTGTTTTAGTTCAGTCAGCTTTTTTGCCTAAACTAGAATTTATCTTTGTGAAAACCTTAAGTCTTGGCTTCTTCACATATATAATGTTAATCATAGTGTCAAATTCACAGTTATTTGAGGTAATGAAATAAATCCTGGATTTATTCTTAGTGGGAACTCCTGATGTGAATCTATAGTTTTATTTACTTTTCTAGTTATCATCATGCATATAGCCACAGTTACTTCCATGTCAGTTCTGAGCTGCTAATTGTGTAGAGTTCTTCAAAGTGGAGGAAACTAAGATGCTGTAAATTTACTGTGTACATCTGTTAAAACACTGTTATACATACTAATCTTTTGACTGTGAAGCAGGTTACATTGTTCCCTTTGTGATAATCAGGTAAAAAACTGAGACAGATTAAGAAACTTGATCATGGTTATATAATTTGTTGCATTCTTTTTTTTTTATGGAAGCACTGTGATTTGAAGTCAGGGCCTCATGCTTGCTAAGCAAGCACTCTTACTGCTTGAGCCCTCTGCCAGCCTAATTTGTTACATTCAGAGACGATTTCATAATAGGGCCAATATGTGTATGATTCCAGGTTTTCCCCTTAAATGAAAGAAAGAAGAGGATAAAGGGCTCAGAAGATTGTCATGTATCGAACATCCACAATATCTTAATCTTGGAAGCAGATTTTCCAGACTTACTGTTCTCTGAATCCAAACAATGTTAAACACGATAATCCACATGAACTTGGCTTTTGCCCACATCTGATTGTGCAAGACTGTAAAGTAACCCTTCCCTATCAGTTCTTGCCCAGGTATTTCTATTTCCTTCCCAAATTGTTTCTGTTGGTATCCAGATGGTGTCACATCCATCTTATAGTGAAGTTACATATGTTTTCTAATATATATAAGGCTGCTTTTGCTTCCCCTGGGTAACTCTGACCATCACTGCCAGTGATTTTGTCAGTTGCTTACTGGCTGCCATGGCACTCACTGACCACCCTTCACAGTTGCTTCTGCACCTGTTGCACAGTGTCACTGGTTGTGAATACATGTACTCCTTTTACTAGTCACAGTACTCCCGGGTGCTTATACTCCTTCCACTTTTACCTACCTTCTCAGGTAAGGACAGCTTAGCTCATTGTCCTGTAGTTCTTTTGGTATGCAATCATTATTGCCCCAAAACCTTCAGATGCCCATGTACGATGGTCAGTCTCTTATAGGAAGAGAAGAATCCTCTCTTCCATTTAGATAACCCCCCTTTTAAAATGAGTACCAAAGTCAGATTGCCTATGTTGCAAAGTCTAACAGAGTTTTAGTAAAAGCACTCTTACAGGTTGTAGACAGCCTTCTGTCTGCCTGAATTGCAGAAAAGAATTGAGGAACTGATCCAAGTGAGGATTTCCATGTCAAACACCATGAAAATTCACTTCTCCTCACTAACTTCTTCCCTCAAAAGTTCTTTTACTGGAAGCTCCTTTATCTTACGTGCACATAGTCTCTTGAGTAGCCCACGTCACCATTTCATCAACCTGTTCTAAACATACTTAAGACCTAGTAGCAGGTCTAGCTTAAACCCAACCTGGGTATCTCACTATACATGGCAGTCTCATTTAAATCTCACAAAACTCCAGTGAAGTACATATCATTATCTCCATTTTATAGTTAAGGAAATTGAGTGACTAAATAACTAGCCATTAAACAGCTAAGCCATTAACATTAAACATGAAAACAACTAGTTAGTGGCAGAGTCAAGATCTGAGCCAAAGTCTGGCAGTCATCCAAAGCCCAGACATATTATTTACACACCGTCTCCCCTGTCAGGCTCAATGCAGTATTCAGCCTTCCATGCAGGGCCAGGTATCTGTTTCATTCACACAGCTCGACAGTATTTCTCAGGCTTTGGCTATTCCCAGCCCCGAATTACAGCTGCATTAGATTTACATTGCATTCTGTCTTCTTCGCCCATATGTGCCATGTGCTCTGTGCAGCTGCCATGCAAAGAGATCTTAGCACCTCCATGATTTTATGTGGAAAAGTAGCATTGTCCTTTCTGAGTGCTGATTAGATAACTATTTCCCATCCATTAGTCTAATACCCCTTTCCAACTTATGAAAGATAGAAGATTCCTGCTCTAATTAAAAAACATCTTTTCAAAGGAGCTAAGTGTCCCCCAGGACTGAGATTGTTCAAAGCTCTTCAACTGATCTAGGGCTATGCTTAAGTGTTGTTTAATATTATGTTTTATTTTGCTGTTTTCCCATCACACAGGGCTATGTAAGCTTCCTCTCATAAAACTGTGCTTAGTGACCTATGCTATTTGGAAGCTTCTGTGCAATTTATTCTATAAGAGCATTTGGGCTCAATGCAGAGGGTGAAATTGTCTCCATTTGGCTTCCCCTGAATTCTCCATCATAAGGTCTCAATTAGCATAGACAAGAGAAATGAAACTGACCTTTAGGTTATCATCGCATTCTTTCTTGCCAACATATGATTGTCCTCTTCAATACTGTCCAGTATATTACAGATTCTAATTATAAATGGGTCAAGAACAAATCTTCATTTGCAATTTCCCCCAGGGGATTAGGTCAATACTTTTAGACATTTTAGTTATTCCTTGCAGTATCTAGCTTCAATCTCACCTTGTCCTTCATCACTCTGTTCCTAGACTGATGCTTTCATGGAGATGTGTTTCAGTCCGTTTGGGGGAGAACTTTTGTTTTTATTCACTTCTAAAACTACTTACAGTCTTGTGTCATAATAATTTTGGAAGAGAAAGAGAGGTTCGTGTTTACTCTGACAAGGCTGAGTTCAATTTCATATTTATTTTGTTAAAAGGTTTCTTAGTAAATCAACTCAAGGTGAGATATTAATAAATAACCCTAATTTTTCTCTACACTAACACTTAAGTATTGGTTTGAGTGATGCATGACATTAACTTAGGATTTTCACCTACAACAAAAAATTGTTGTAAATGAAATTACAGGCACTGATGGCTCGTGCCTATAATCCTAGCTACTCAGGAGGAAGAGATCGGGAAGATTGTGGTTTGAAGTTAGCCTAGGCAAATAGTTCACAAGACCCTATTTCAAAAAACTGTTCACAAAAATAAGGCTGGCAAAGTGGCTCAAGGTGAAGGCCCTGAGTTCAAGCTGCAGTACTGCAAAAAAAAAAATTATAAAATTTTAAATCTGGGAAAAGACAAATAGCACCTAATTATGGGGCAACCTGACATAAATACTTTATTTGTCATACAAAGAAACTGAGGGCCTATATTTTATGTCATTTGTTCAAGCAGTGAGGTAATGGACCATATTCAGAAACAAAGAATTTTCTAAAGTATTAAATAAGGTGGGTTTTTTTTCCTCTATTCATCTTCTAAAACTTAACTATGCTTCTGGTCCCATTTTTCCCAAGGGATCTTCATTATTATTAGAGGTAACATAATGCTACTTGCTATGACAAATATGTCCTGAAAACTTAGTGCTGAATAAATAAAATTTAACCCAATGGAAATTTATTTCTTGCCTAAGCAATAATCTAATGCATGTTTCCTGGTTGAATCCTTGCTTTTGCAGCCTTGCTCAGGTACCTGGCTCCTTCCATGTTGTGTTTCCACCATGGTCAACTTGTGCCTCTGAATCTAGAGTTGTATCCCTTTAGCTGTAGGGTGAAAGGGTAAATGGTTGTCTAAGAAATCGTTACCAGTCAAATTGTCATTATTGCAATGATGAAATAGCATACATCTATCACCCTTATCTGTGTTTCCTTAAAGTATGCTTTTATTTTCCTCTACACTTGGGATGCAATAGTCCTTTTCACTTACATCTTACAGATACTATGTCAGTGACTTTTTGTTGAGTGGGAAGAGGTGTATGTAAATGTAATGCTCATCCATCTCAAATGTTTCTTTTCTTCACTTTCCACTTGATGACTCTTAGAACCCCTTCATACCTGATTCCTGAAGACTGGTTTAGGGCCATAGTTGCATGCCATAATTCTAACGCCAGCTCATCTTAAAAATGAGTTTACTTTGCTGAGCTAAGCAGGAAAGATCTGGGTTTTTGTCAGGTTCAGCACACACTATTCACAATTATGGCACCCAGACATTTGAGAAAACCACATGGACATGAAGGTTGCCTTCTCTTTCCCCTAAAATAGGTCATAAGATCCTTGCATGAGAGGTAGTTGCCATATGCTTGCTCAAAAGGAATCTTCACACCTCTAAAGACACAGGAGTACAAAATAGAATCTGATCAAGCAGACCTTACTAGGTTTGCTTTTGCTTATTACCTTTAGATCATAATCACATTGACCTCTATGTCTAATCACATCTCCATACAACTATAGACTTCCTCATCAAGGAGTATAAAAAACTTCAAGGGTATTCCTGGTTCTCTGAGTCTTCTTTTTCTTTTGAAGGCCCTGTGTCACCTAAAACTTAAGTATATTTTATATGCTTTTCACTTTTTAATCTATTTTTTTGTAGAAGACTCAGCTATGAAAGTAGCATTGAAAGAGAAACACATTTCTTTCTTCCCAACATACCAAATCATTTAAATATAGTGAAAGATTTTCTTTATTACATTTTTTTACAATTACTTTGTGATTTTTCTCTTGAAAAAGTAGCATGTGAAATGCTGCTCTTCTTGAAGAGCTGCTCTTGTTCCCACCCTCCTTACTACTGATCCATAGCCTGAGTTCCAAACATACCCTGCCATGCACATCTATGTGCATGGTATGTGCACATCATGGTATCACCTTATTGGAAACCATGGGCCTTGAGTGGATAAGCAGGACCATCCGTGGTGGTGTACATGTATATGGATAGAACACCCCTGATTACATCAGGAAGCAATTCCCTTGATGCTGGAGAGAGAAAAGCAAGAGACGTGACTTTACTTTCTGTGGTTAGAGAAGGCCTGACAACTCATGAGGTATCAGTTGTTGTCCAGGTACTGTACATATCCTATCTCACCCCAACCTTGAGCCTGCAGCTTTGCTCCAGAGGCTCTGCACACACATTTCTCATGATCTCCCCAACTGTTAGTTAATAAGGAGTTTTTTCAACTTGGGTAACTACGTTTTTTTGTGTGTTTTCTTGAGAATTTTATTGAAATAAAGTGGGAATTTTGCATCCCCAGCCACCCACCATTTTAATTCAAAAAGATCACACAACGTAGAACTAAATTGTTAACTTGCCATTAGATTAAGAATCCTATTGAAATTAAGAATGAAGTGTCATCATCTTCATTCATGTTGTCATAACTTAGTTGGGTGAAGAAGAATGTTGAATGCTGATTTTCTCAGTAGACCTAGACCAACCAGACTGAACATTTTTATAGATTTAATTCAAAACTATTTAAAATAAATAATGAATAAGAAAATAAACAATAATAATGAATAATAAATTTGTCCTCCCCAAAACGTCAATAGAAATAGAAAACCCACTCTTTTTAGCATTTCCGATCTAAACAGACTATTTGATCAAAATTCCTTTGCTGATGATTCCCATAGACTACTTTGAGAATCATCTGATGAACTAGTTCAAGTTTTTCTTGACAAAGGGATAATCATAAGGATATTGAATTATTCTCAATATTGGATCTATGGATTATGCTAAAATTTGATGTTTCTGAATCCTACTTGTGCCCTAGTTGGGATGAGGTGTCCTTTTCCTTATAGTCTGTGAGATTTCATTATATTATATTCATCAATAGGATGCAACTGTCAAAACATTTGTGGATTTTCTGTGTTTTGTAAACAAGACTGAACATGTAAATCGTTATCTGTTTAGAAGAGCCTACTACCATACTGCTCAAGAACTATAATAGAGTCAGTAATCATTATCATTATTGTTAAAATTTAATCCATTTCCATCCCTCTCCTAAGTGGGTACACAATAATATTCCTCTAGATTGTAAGACATTATTTTTAAGGTGGCATACATATTTCCGATCTCATCGCATTGATTCTAAATTTTAAATTTCAAAGTAAAAATAATTTCCCTTATTTCAAAATATTTGAGCAGCATCTCATAGTGAAATTTCACATACATAATCATATACACACTACCACACATATGCATTCACCATATTACTTACCATAAAAAAAGTTAATAAAAAATGTTTCACACCTGGGCGCATGGCTGACATGGTAGAACACTACTCTTTGTGCAAGACCTTGAGTTCCAACCATAGTACTGCCAAAAGGGGTAAGGGACTGTGGGGAAGAAAGAAAAAAGAAAGGAATTCACACTACCTCATCTTTTATAAATTATTTTGTTGAAAACATTCATGCCAGCTCCATTAGTTCATTCACTCATTTACAAGTCTAATTTTATGCCAGGTTTACCATATTGGGTATGGAGATTAATAGTTGTGTATCTGGTACTGTTAAGTGCTTACGATTTACTTGGGAAACACATGTGGACAGCTAGACAGGTGTAGAGGAAGAATAGCTCACTTAGGTTTTTTAGTTGGAGTGGATACCTGTAACAAAGATGGATTGAAAAAAGAACAAATTTTTATTAGCATGTGCATTTTATATATTCATGGGAGACACTCAGAGAATGAGTAGTCATGGGTGACTTTTTGAACTCTGGTTTACATAGCATCTTCAACAAAGATGCTATGTAACTAGTAAATTTTCAGACATTATAAGACAAAGGAAAAGGGCAACATTTTGTGGGAAGGCAAATAAGGCAGGTAAAGTCTAGTCAGGGAAGCTTGTCACTGTGAATTCCTCTGGTACCATCTCCAGGCGTATAAGGATCTAAAGTTGTCTCCAGTGTTTAACCTTTGTTCTCTCTGATAGAAGGGAAGGCAAGGTATTTTTGTCTTTTTGAATGTACATCCTGCTTTTAGGCAAATTGAGGAAGGGTAGAGAGCTTTCCTGTATCTGCTTCTTCTTAACTATCTTCAGCTCAACAGTCCTTCATGTTTCATGGAGGCATTTCTGTTCTTCCACACTATGAACCCCTGTGTCTGTCTTGTCATCTTGTCATTCTTTCAACATGTTTTGTGCACCTTCACTGTGTCAGTCCCTGTGAGAACACTAGTGTGGATCAAATCAGCATTGTTGCTGTCTCCATGAAGCTTCTAGTTTAGCACGAGGTTTGGATGTCATCATGGCTGCACCTGGAGAAAGTTTCACAAAAGAGTTAACCACAGACAGGAAATAGGATGTATGAGCAGAAGGCTGACTGTGAAAACCCTGCTGAGCATATTACAGGCAGAGAAACCTTCAGAGGAGACAAGCAGCTATTGGGGAAAGCCTCCAGGAAATCAAATATGAAAACATCCCATCAGGGAGATAAAGGTATTGCATGGAAAGGAAAAGTTTCTTTGGAGGATTGGGGGCATTTTTCTTTGTCTAGGCATCACCTACCCAGAGATAAAAAAAAAAAATCCCTTCTCCCCACTGAGAGCCAGGAGCAGTGGTTAATGATCTAATTAACATTTCAAACTGAGGAATAAAAAGTGTTAACATCTTACAGATACTTTAGAAAGGGAGTGTGTGAGAGTGTGACAATACATTCAATTTTAAATCTCTAGGGGAGTCCTTACTTCTTCTTTCCCTTCTCCTTTGTATTGTCTCCTTTCTGTAGCTGTATATAAATCCTTTTATGCTCTTTCCACACTTCTTCCTCTGTTTTTTTTTCCATTTACCCTTTCTTGGTTTTTTTGCTTTACTTCCTTTTCATTCATTCTCTTTTTTCTTTTTGTATCATTATGCTTGAATTTTCCTCACGCACACTAGTACGTTCAATATACAAACATTGCCACATTGATTTACATTTATTTTAATATACATACTTTATTTTTATTATATGCAGCATTTCCATTTTTGCAGCACACTCTCTCTAAAAAGAAAATTATCTTCTATAGAATCATGTATTTTCAGAATCCTATTTCTTAATGTTTATGGACTTTGAGGGTTTTTTTTTCTTTTTTTTATTGTTGTGCTGAGTGGGGGTACTTTGTGGCATTTACAAAAGCTCCTATAATATATCAAATATTTAGCACTTGAATTCACCTCCTCCACCATTCTCTTTTATCCTTCGCCCCTCATTTCTGGAATAGTTTCAACAGATATCATTTTTCCATTTGTATATATAACTTTTATATCTTAGGACCATCCAAAAAATACACTTCCATTCTCCTAAATTTTCCCTACTTGAAATGAAAACCAATAAAATATACAAATATATAGAATATAATTAAATGTGTTTTTCTTTGGCCCTTCATGCCCAATCAATAATCAACTGTACTGATAAACCTCAAAACAAGAATATAAATCTCTCCAAATAACTTCATGTGAAACATTTTTTACAATAAAATCTATTTTCTTTTTAAAACTTAATTTTTCTAATTAAGGAAATATTACATGGTCAATATAGAATATTTTTACAATGAAGAAAGTAAAAGTCCTCATGAAACCAACAATTCTTCTCTCAAAGTTTTAATTCAATCTCCATCATATTGCACATTTCTAATCCGTAACAATTTATGTTGCTGAGTCATATTAATGCTATATTCATCAAAGACCTCATATATTTTCTTTCTGTTTTCATTTTGAACAGAAATATGATCTTACAATTTTCCAACTTTCCCATGTTTTAATCATTTTTATCAGCTTAGTCATTTTGAATTTTGTTTTTCACATACTTTGTAATAGCTTAGTCTTCATTATTCACTAATTTTTCCAATGTAGTTGGTTAAATAATGCAGATAAATTGCACAGAAAATGTCTTATTTCTTTAGAACCTGTATGGAAAGCATAGTGTTGTGTAGGGTAGAAAATTAATATCTTTTCTTCAACCATCACAAGGTCCATAGCTGATACTAAGATTAAAAAAAAAACAGATTAGAAGAGAGAAGCATAACAAATTTATCTAACAAGTTTTATATGACATGGGAATTTTCAGAAAATGAAGACTGAAAGACCCAGGATAAGTTGCATATTTTTACGCTAAGTATGATAGAGGAGGTGGATAGTTATAAAGAAATGTGATTAGACAGAAAAGGGTATGATTTAATAACAAACTGAAGGGAACTTAGAGAAGACTATTTGTTCAGAGTTTTCTCTGCCTCTCTGCTCAGCATTCCTTCCCTAGGGAATGGTCAGGACCCATCTGACTGACTTCCAGGGGAGTAGATCAGAGAGTAATCCGTTTAGAATTTGTGGCTTGCTTTGGGGGAGAGGAGTTCTAGTTTCTGTGATGCTCTTTGGGAAAAAAGAAAGTGGGACAAAGAAGGATAGGAGAAAGCCAGAGAGGCATTGCTTCTGAGGCCCTCTCAGTCTCCTTCAGTTCAAAGTACTCAGCACACCAAGGTACCATACTTAGAGGTATCATATTCTGAATCCTGACAGATATATCAAAAATAACAAATTCAAACATAAAATCTCTTTTAACTATAAATTCCTCAAGGAAAGAAACAGATTATGAATGTCACAACAGTCCCACAAATGAGTAACCCAGAAAGTTGGAGACCAATGAGTCCCCCAAATCAATTGACTGGTCTGGCTTCTTGAAGAAGTTCTAATGTGTGACCAAACAAGAAAAAAAAAAAAAAAAGTACTGTAGAAAGGTTTGCTGTTTTGTTTTTTGTTTTTTCACAAAGGTCCCTCTTCTAAATTCAAAGGAATGCTTTTGTTCTACTGGTATGGTAACTTTTATGTAATTTTTTAAATTCTAGAATAGATTTAGATTTACAGAAAACTTACAAAAATAGCACTGAGTTCACAAATACTTGCACCCAGCTTTCCCTATTATGATCTTATATAAGAATGGTGCATTTGTTATAACTAATGGGCCTAGGTTAACACAGTATGAAAACTACAGTCCATACTTATTACCTTAGTTTTAATGTAATGTCCCTTTTCTGTACCAGAATTCCATGCAGGCCACCCCAGTATAGTAAATTATCATGTCTCCTTGGACTGTAACAGTTTCTCAGTCTCCTTATTTTTGAAGACTGACAATTTTGAGGAGTATTGGTTGGGTATTTTATAGAATAACTCTCAATTTGGATATTTTTCTCATAGTTAGGCTGGGTTCTGGGTGTTAGGGAAGAGAACTATAGAGGTGAAGTACCAGTTTCATCACATGATATCAAAGGTATATAGATCAACGTGACCAACCACTGTTGATGTTGTGATCACATGGTTGAGTGGCGTTTGTCAGGTTTCTCCACTGCAAAGTTCCCCCTCACTCCACCCCTTCCCATTGTGTAGTTTTTGAAGGAAAATCACCATGTACAGGCCATCCTTGAGAGTGGGGGTTTGTTTCACCTCCTTGAGGTAGTAGTATCTACATGAATTGCCTAGAATCGTGTGTAGAAGGTTTACCTATTCTTCCTCACTTATTTTTACTTAATTTATGTCAGTATGTATTCATAGATAAAAAAGCTCTTTTAAAATAAATGATAGTGAAGGTTTTTATTTCATGGGGCTTTGTTTCTTTGTTTCATATTCTTACTGGGCCCCCAAAATTGACAATCCTATGCTGTTACTTTCATTGGAGGAGAAGGACTTGACGGAGATGCAGTTTTTAGTTTTAACTAAAACACTGGAAACTGTAGGGACAGACAGTTAATGTTTATAGAAATAAGGTGAGATCATTTCTGGCTAAGAAGGCAAGGAGGTGACATGATAGAGAAAGTGGGATTTAAGTATAATCTTGAGCATTCTTGGAAGATTGTACTTAATAGCACTAATGCTGATTGACTGAATTGTTAACCATTCCCTGCATACACACAGTTTTTTTTACTTCATCACCTTGCCAATGCCTAACATTGTATTTGAAATTCAATTTAATACCTCCCTATAATCAACATGTCTCATAATACTTTATTGTAGATCACATTTATCACTTTCTGCTGTGGCAAGGACTATAATTCTACTTTAAAAGAAATTCAGATTGGACTGGAATGCTTTGTGTTTCAGAAAGCTATTGTGGTTGCCAATTGTTTGATGATGTGCTCTAGTATTTCCCCAGTGTCATGTTTTCACTATACATTAAATAAGTCAAGCATTCCATTAAGTAGCTCTTAATCAGTTGCAGCTCCATTCTTACCAGCAGCAATTTTTCTTGGCTAAGAAATAAAAGTCTTGCCAGGCATGGTGGTACATGCTTGTAAGTCCAGCATTTGAGAGTCAGAGGCAAGAGGATGGCAAGTTTGAGGCCACCTTGGGGCTACATAGTGAGACCCTGTTTCAAATAAACAAAAGAAAAACTGAAAGTATTGCAGTTAATTTGATCAAGTGTGTTAAATCTCTCTTTACTCCTCAAACACCACTAAAAAATTGTGTAAGTGGGAAAAAACAGAAACCTATGCTGAAAAAGAAAAATGAGAGAATAAGAAAACTGAGGCAAATTCATTTGAGAGTCAGGGAAGTGGACAGAGGAGTACATCTGAGATATGTGAGCAAAAAGATAGTGATAAATGTGAAAGCCTTCTGTAAGGAATGCCACCAGTTAGGGACAAGGAAGCCCCCCCCACCACCACCACCACCTGCTGGTCCCCAGAGAATCCTGAAGTCATGGCAACTGGAAGCACCAGTGCTGCTGAAGTTAGGGTGAAACCTAGAGCTCAAATAGGAGGATGGTGGAAAGTCAGAAAATTGATTAGTTGATACCAGTGTTCCATTCCTATCACCAACTATTTTGTTATCTTAATAGTCCTGGCAATCATAGGCATAGCAATGGGCAAGACTTGTTGCCAGAGTAAAAAGATGAAGACCCATCTCCCAGGATATCCAAAGCCTGACTTAAAACCTCCGTGACAGAAACTGGAATATTCCTCAATGGAGAAGTCCAATTCTTCCTGGTATTTGGCACTGCCTTCCACCCCAATACAAAGACAGCTCAACTCAATCAATGTACAGTGAAAACCTTCTCTTGACAAGCCATACCCATTTACACAAATTAAGCAGTCAACAATTTTTCTAACATAATTTGAAATTTAAAAGCACAGCAAAGATCATCAAACATTTGATAGAACTTCAAACCTGGAAGACAAAAACCAAAATGCAAATGCAAAGGAAACTCAAAAGAAGTAAGGACAAATGACGGACCTTGAAGAAACTTTAAAATCACAGTAATAAATATCCTAGAAAAGAAGCATTAGCTTCAGACTGAGAAGGATCCATGGGAATTAAGCATTTCAATGCTAAATTTTGTTTTAAAAAATACAAAAATGATGGTGAGTTAAGGTTAGGGCTATTTCCTAAAAATACAAAGTTAGTAGTTAATTCATAAGTCAAAACTGACCTATGAATTCCAGAAACAGATTAGAAAGAAATTGAGAAAAGATAATAACAGAAACTTCCAGGAATGGGTGAAGATGGATAAAGGAGAATGATGGAGGAGCTGAATTAAACTATGATAAATTGTAATAACTTTTGTAAATGTCACAATGTACCCCTAGTACATTAATAATAATAAAAAAAAAGATAACAGCAGAAGAAATTCCAAACTAAGAGTTCATTACTTTGAGATTCATTGAAATTAGAAAAGTAGGACACACACGCACACATACCAAGGTACATCGTTGTGAAATTTAAGACAGCAATGACAGAAAAATAGTCTGCAAATTTCTAGAAGGGCAAACATTAGCTATATACAAAGAATCAGATCATGATTCAACATCATGATTTTAGACAGTACTGGAAATGGGAAGACAAAGAAAGAAGTAAGGACTTTTCAATTCTGAATCAATTTTTACCTAGAATTACTATACCAAATAAAACTACTAATATAGTATAAGGGAAGAATAAAGATATTATAAGAACACAAAACCTTTGCATCCCAAGCACATGTAGTTCTTAGGAAACTACATGGATCTTGATGTACCAAAACTAAAGTTACAAAGACAGGAGCCAAGAGTTTCAGGAAGTAGAGCTTCAACACAGGATCTTGGGAAGAAGTGCCCTGCTAGTAGTGAAGGGAGCTCCCAAGGCTCCAACTGGTAGCAAACACTCCAGATCAGAAGAGGGATGAAGGATTCAAGAAAGACAATCTCAAAAAGAAAAAAGAAACTGAATAATTACCTGATGAGTCTGAGTGTGTCGGATAGGTGCTTAAAAAAGAGTGAAGAAGAATTGGCAATAAATTATAGGGATTAACAATAAAAATGAAACAGAAAAGGAATCTCTAGGTAGCCCAGTGGTAGAGCACTTGGCTAGCATGTGTAAGGCTCTGGGTTCCATTCCCAGCCCCATGAAAAATCAAAAATATGCAGTCAAAAGTTGAATAAAAAGGGAAAAGCCATAAAGTTAGAGTGAATTTTTTCCTGAGCAATGGACATTATTTATATGTTCATAATATCTAAACACAGACTACTGATTTAATAAAAAATAATGGAAAGAACACAGAACAACCAGGTAAGGGAATTGCAGACTCTTCTTATGTAATATGATGTCAACATAAATATCTAAAATGGGTACATCAAGAGCAAAATAAGCAATGTAGGGTGCAGTGCACACATTGGCTTCTGAGACCGTGGCCAGGTGGGTGATGCACTCCCTGCGTTGTAGTCTGGTGCCACAGCTGCCTTGGGACCACTGTATGATTAGACCACAGTCTTTAATGAGTGGACATACTCCTTTCTGTGATGTTTTTGGTCACACATTTATGGAGTTTCTGAAGGGCAATGGAGATTACTGCCAGGCACAGCATGATCTCTATTCAAACAAGTGAACTATAGACACTCATTACTACTCCAAGAAGCCTGGGTAAGAGTGGTTAACCTGGACACAGGAGGTTTTAATTGAAATCTGCGAAGCCTTTTACAAGCGTCGTGACGGATGGGGTAAAGCTCAGTACACTTCCTTCTATTGCCTCAGAATTACTGGATTGAAGAGTTGCTACTTCTCATTAGGAGCTATTTCATTTACCATTGCTCCCAATTTCATACACAAAGCACTGAGAATTTCAAGGAGGAGTATACTGAAGTAGACTTCAGTTTCTGCCTCATTTCTGTATTCAGTTTTTTAAATTCTTTCATAACCCTCTTGAATGTTTTTTAACTAAATTAGCATGGCTCGAATGAACGCCCTACTCCTGTGGAAGTCACATACGAGAACATGAGATGCCTTATTACACATAATCCAACCTATGAGACCTTAAACAGATTTATAGAGGAACTTAAGTACAGAGTTACCAAAATAGGAGGAGTTTGTAAGGCAACTTATGGCACTACTCTTGTGGAAAAAGAAGGCATCCATGTTCTTTTGGTGATGGCTCACCACCATCCAACCAGATTGTTGATGACTAGTTAAGTCTTGTGAAGATTAAATTTCATGAAGAACCTGGCTGTTGCAGTGCTGGGCATTGTGTGGCAGGTCCTGGGAGAGCTCCAGTGCTTGTTACTGAAGCATTAATTGAAGGTGGAATGAAGTGCAAAGACGCGGTGCAGTTCAGTAGACAAGTTCAACAAGAATTAACTTAAAAGGTAACACATATGCACAGGAAAGCAATGCGAGTCAACTCCCTGTATCTTTATCTCAACTAGCAAAACCCTTGTTCCTTCCTATTATTGCTTATACTCTCTCTACAACAAAATTAGAAATAAGGGCAAAATAGTTTCTACCGGGTAACGAGGGGGTGGGGGGAGAGGGAGGGGGCGGGGCGGGAGGAAGGGGGGAGAAATGACCCAAACATTGTATGCACATATGAATAAAAGAAATTAAAAAAAAAGAAGCGTGGAAATTTTAACAGGAAGCAACTTTTGCATTTGGAGAAATACTGTCCTAAAATGCAATTGTGCTTCAAAGACTCCAATTGTCATAAAAACAACTGTTGTGTTCAGTAAAACTGGGGTGCCTGATGCCATTGCTTTGCAAGTGGAACTTGAGATGGACCTAATTTGCTGTACACAGTAGTGGACGTTGGCTTGGTGAATAAGTCTAGTGGAACTTCCATCCATAGACGTATTGAAAAGCTGTTTTACCGGTGAGATTTGGGTTATGATCATTAGCAAAAGATTCCTGCTGTTTAGCATCTGAAATGTGCTAACCATTTGTCCCACCTGCCCTTTCCCGAATTCATTGCCTTATCTTTATATCTATGCCCATGTCAGAATCTTATCAATGTGTAAGAAATTGAGAAGGATTAGGTGCCAAAATATCCAGCACAATACTTGTATATTTTTAGTACCATACAGAACCAAAATTTCAGGAACTAGCCACGCTCTGGACCTTATGTGATTTATTCTTTCAGTCATTTCACATGTGTAGTACCTATGTGGTTATGTGCCTGTGTTGTATGTTTGAATCTCCCACGTTTTTATCAGTATACATAAGGTTTTTCTTTTTTTTTAATTTTTACCATGTCTCATGGTGATTATTTAATGTCTTTCTGTATGTCTTGTTTTGTGCAGTAGGGGAAACCTTCATTTTGAAAATCTTCATTGTTACAGAAGCACATGTCTTTAATAATGTCTCCAGACAAAAAGCCTTACAGTTAATTTAATGTTTGCCCTCAGGTGCAGCTTGAGGGGGAGCCTGAAAGAGTGAGCAGGGCTATTAAATGTTTTTGTAGTGTTGCTAGAGATGCTTTGTTATTATAGCTAAATAATTCTTCATTATGAAACTTCTGCAATTCTTATAATTTTTGTCATGTTCATCAGAAGTTGTTTACCAGCTTTTTTTGTTTGAATTGTGATTTTTCCCCTTTTCCCATCCTCTTGCAAAAAAAGAAGTGAGTTTCTGCTAATGAACTGAGTAGACATCTAATATTCTATTCCTTTTGAGCTGTGACTCTTAATATTTGGATACTTGATAATTTGTTTTGTTTTGTAATTGATAAAATGATGATACATGCTAATGTTAGTTCAACCATCCATTTATACAGTCTCAGAATGTGTGGTTATAGTTCTGTGGAAGAAATAAATTATCAGTGTTCACCAGCTTATAAAAATTTAGTGTGAGAGCTTTAACATCTAAATAAAAAATAAAATACATTTATCATAAAAAAGGAAGTGTAAATAAATGTCAAAGTAAAGAGCCAAATAAAAACAAAATCAGAGTAAATAATGGGTTGCATCCAAGGACAGGAATTAAAGGGTAGATAAAGGAATTGCTGTTACCTTTAGAAGTTTTGTAGGACAATTTGTCTAAAATATGTGAACATAGTACTTTCAGAAAACAAAGCTAAAACAAGTTTTAAAATCAAACACAGGGTTAAGTTAATGCTGTAATTTCCCAGAAATATGTCACTTCAGTTATCTATTGCTGCGTAACAACACATTCCAAAACCCAGTGATTTTAAACAGCATTGATTTGGGGTTTTTTTTGTTTTGGTTTTGGTTTTGGTTGGCTGGGCTTGGCTAGACTCAGCTGGATCAATGCTCTGTTCAATGTTGTGCTGGCTAGAGGCACTCATGTGATCACAGTCACTGGGGAGATAGGCTTTGGAGCATGAGCTCTCCATGTCATCTCTTTCTTTCTTCAACATAGCCTCTCTCTCCAGCAGGACACTACAGCTTCCTTTGCCATGATAGCTAATCTCTAAAAGAAGCATTCTAAGAAAACTGTTACCACTGTTAGATCCTATCAATCCTCTGTTTACAGCATGTTTACCAACGTTGTGTTAGCCATAGAAAGTCACATGACCATATCAGAGTCAGTCAGGGAAAGTTCCAGACAAGGAGATGAATACTGAAGGCGTGGTTCATAGCACACCCATGAACTATTGCCTCAGTCTCATATCTACTTTACCAAGAACTAAAGTAAGACTTATTTCATGAAAGTGTTAAAATCTACTTTGGTTTCTTTGAATATCCTTTAAGAGTGCTATAATCAAAAGGATGAGACATAACCTGAACCTCTCCTTAATTAATTATCACTAGACCCAGTTATACACTCTGAGCTCAGCAAGGAAAAGTAAGAAAGCCACTGAAAGTTTTTACTGAACCATATAACCACAAGAAGCAAAACATTTATTTTTTCAGTTGATCATTTGTTTTTGCCTGTTAGTGTTAGGAGTAATTCGTTTTCTTCAGATTTGTGTGAAATCTGTTAGAAATCATGTGTTATAACACATCTATCTTTTAAATTTTTGATGCTTATATATTTCCAAAAGTTTTGATGAATTGTGGACCAATAGTGCCAATAACTACTATATGTTGACAATCTACTGCGTGTTAGGATTTTGCCATATAAGAAACTGAATATTAGAGAGCTCTGTACACATCCCAGGACTACAAAATTAAAAACAAAATTCAAGTGCCTATGAACAATATATAGTCTATTATTACAAACACTTTCAAACCTTATTTTTCCTATCAGAAGTTTAAGGATAGAACCTAACTCATTAGACAAAGCACAAACTGGAAACTGAATATCAGCAATTATACTCCTTGCTTTACTGCACAGAATTTATCCTCAATTTTTTATTCTTTACTTTCTTCCTCTTCTGTCTTCTTGCTTTGTTCTTTTTATTATTTCCATGATCAAATAAAACACCTTAGAATAACTTAATTTTCCATAAAATATCTTGAACATTCATTGTTATATCGAGTTGTCCTTGTCAGCTAAATTATCACTCTCCATCCAACATGACTATTAAAAATGACTGAAAGCACTTTGCAAATATAAGATGTTCTATAAACACTTTCCCCCAGTCGTCTACAACCCATTTAAATGGTATTTGATCTGGCATAAATTGCTATTTCAAGCATCTTTAAGCCATCATAAATTTGGATGCTGTCCTTGCTTTTTGAGTTTCAAATTCCCCAAATGTTCTTTATTGAAATCCAATATTCATTCCAAAGTTTATTACATTGAATCCAACCTAACTGAGAACAGGAGCCAGAAAGGCCCATTCCTTCAATCACTCTTACATTAATGATAGGAACTAGATCTGGAGACCACGTTAGATTACATTATTCTCTTGCAATCATAATGGTACTTGTGCAGGAAATCAGGAGGCTTCTTTATCTATAATTTACACATTGGAAAGTGAGGGTAATAGTCATTCCAAAACATACCAGGGTAACAAGTTTATTTCAACTAAGTCAACAGGATGGAGAGCATTTTACTTCACAGAGGTAACTATGATTGTAAAACCAGCCTCTAAATGAATACATGATAGAAACTTGCGAATTTTATTTACTCTGGCTAAAATATGTGCAGTCTTAAACAACCTACTTTTGATTTAGGTTCAGAATATTTCACCTTTTAAAACAATACAAGTTTGGATTGTTAGAGCTGGACTAAGAACCATCACAAGCATGGAATTTGTGGATAAATTTAGGACGCAGGACAATGGGAAAAAAATCCAAAGGTGGATGAAATCAAAGCAGAACCTTTTCTTCTCTTTTCCGCTCTCACATTCCATTTATTATATTCAAAATTAGTGTACCCTGAGTTACACTTTAGGAACCCTGCTCCTCATTGATGATTTTAAATTTAAAATCTATAAGAAGTTAATAATTTTTCCATAACATTCAAGTGGGTTTGCTTTCTAGAGTTAATAAAGTCCAGATTTTAGTGAATTGAATAACAATTAATTATGAAGTAAACCAAGTGTACAAACACTTTGGAAAAATGTTTAGCAATAATATCTCCTAAAATTGAACATATGTCTATTCTATGAGCCAGCCATTCCATTCTGCCCTGTTAGAATATGTACTTGTCTGTTCACCAAAATACATGAATAGGAATGAGTATAGCAACTCTATTCTGAATTGTATTGAATTTGAAAAACCCAAATGTCCATGGATAAAATAATGAAAACATAATTGTGAATGAAATATCCATGCAATAGAGTACTATGCAGCAATGAAAACAGTGGAAGTGTCACTACCTGCAAAAACATAGAAGAATCTAAAACCAAACTGCCCAGCAAAACAAAGGCAGATAAAAAGAACATATGCTATACAGTTCCACTCATGTGAAGTTTAAAACAAAAAAAGGACAAAGACAATCAGTGATGACAGAAATCGGAGTGGTAGTCTTTGGGCAGGGCATAGTGACTGGGGCAGGACAATACTAGGATTCTGATAAAATTTGATGTTTTCTTCTGGGTTTTGCTTTGTGAGAACACATTAAGGCATACATTTTAATGACTGTGTAATTTTTTGCATGCATAGAAATCATAAATTAGTTTAATATAGGTTTTAAAAACTTCAAAAAATTTAGAAAATATTGTTAGAATGATTTCATGTTTTTGAATTTTTTTTCTTTTTGCGCTGACATTTATTTTCTTAAATGAAAGTGATATTGGCATGACTTAAATTAAAACACAAATCTAAGGGATAGGAATGTAGCTCAGTGGGAGAGTCCTTGCCTTGCATGAACAAGGCCCTGAGTTCAGTCCCAGCACTATTAATACATACATACATAAATGCATAAATATATACACATATGATAAATAAACAACTCATTTCTCATATGCCTAGACATTTAGCATATGCTTTAGAGGTAGTAAAGGCTTGCCATTGGTGTGGGGTATGGCAAGCATGTATGCACATGTACACATGTTAACAAATTCGAGTGGAATATTAGAATATGTGATAGTAAGAATTATTCACTGATCTGTTCTTGCCACATTTTTGGCATTTGGAACATATGTATGCACAGATCAAAAAGAGACCCTAATCTCTTAAATTTGCATTTTAAGTATGTCAGAAGTGAAAAGCCATACAGACAAGTAAATGAGTAAGCAAGAAAAAAGTGATGAATGTGAGGGGGGCATGAGAGCCACTAAGAAAATAAGGTGGAACAAGGAGATAGTGCTTCACATGTGACTGTGGTCATGGTGCTTGGTCAGGAAAGACTTCTCTGCTAAGGAGACATCCGAGTAGAGTCCTGGAGGAAGTGAAGGAGGGGTCAGTTAGATACCACATGGAAGATGGATGTAGGCAGCACACACAGCAAGGAGGATGACCCAAGGAAAGGGCATTGCAAGGAAAGTCAGCTTCTGGAGCAGGAAGAGCTAGTGGGGAGTAAAGGCAAAGGTAGATCTGGGACACTGTGGAGTTTTGAGCAGAGATGTGACTTGACCTGACTTATGTTCTGTTCCTTTTTCCAGATTTATTGAGGTATAGTTTATAAACAAAAGTGTATAAGATTTTCAAAGGCTCACTCTTGTTTCTGTGTGGAGGTCGGACTGGGGAATGGAGACAAGGGTATAGGCAGGGAGACTGGTGAGAAAACAGATGTTGTATGACCCAGTTCAGTAGAAATGGCTGGGACTAGGTGGGAAGTGATCACAGTCATGATATATTTCAAATTATGTTGACAGAATTGCCAATTAATTGCATGTGGGATATAAAAGAAAGAAAGAAAAAAAATCCAAAGGTAACTCCAGTATTTTTGGCTTGATTACTCATAGATTAGAGCTAATAGGAAGGAGGAAACTGCAGAATGAGCAGGTCAGGGACATAGAAGACTGAACCAGGTATTCAATAGGGGACATTCAGAGCTTAAAATGTCTGTGAGACCCCCATGTTCAGCTGGGACCCTGATACCTGCAGAGTTTAGAGATAGGGAAATTTGAACTTGTTCTTTTCTGGGTGACCATGAGGGTAAATAACTTTATATAGAAATGGAATAGTCTGAGGACCAATCCTTGGGCTCTGAAGAGATGATAAGAAATCAGAAAAAGAGATAAAAATGGAGTAATGAATGAAATAGAAAGAGAACCAGGAGTGTATGTTTGTAGAAATTAAGGAAGAAAAGTTTTTTAAGAAGACAGCAATTGTCTCAAATCCTGCGCACAGTTCAAGTAAGATGAAGACTGAGAAAGGACTGATGTATGGGCAATGCCTACATCTTAGTAAACAGGATAAAAGGAATTTTACTGTAATGGTGTGAGCAAATACCTGACTGTTGATGGTTTCCCAAATGATCCAAAGAGAAGAATTTTAAAAATCTGAGTATGGGCAATTCATCAGGAGTCTTACTCTAAGGAAAATGGAGAATGGTGTGTTTGCTATGAGATATGGTGTAAAAATAGTTTTTTCTTTTTCAATGATTGGAAATATTCTAGCATGTGAATATATTGTTGAAAACAAGGAACCTGTTATATATAGCAGAAACAGAGGCAACTCCAGGGGTGATGTAATTGAGTAGCAAAGAAAAGCAAGGAGAATGGGTGTCAGGAATATCTACAAAATGTTTGCCTTTATAAATGTAGCTAGAATGTAATTAAAGTATTGATTTTTCTCTGATTAATTTTCCTTTACATCTATATATTTTACTGGATGGTTGCAGTATAAGCTATAATTAAATCAAAAATTTTTGTGAGAAAAACTAATAATGTATACTATTTATTTGTCCTGCACTGTGGATGATTGTAGATATATTGATGGGCTTTTTGCAGTTATTGAGACTTTCAAGTATTCATATATCATGGCTACATCTCTTTTTGTGTAGCATTCACAAAATTACCTGGCATAAAGGAATTCCATTTGGATTCTGAATAGGAAGAGCTTATTCCACAGTTTCTTTTGAAATGCTAGATAAAAGAAGTTGAAGAAAAATAAGTGACTAAGGAATCTACTTTCCCAAACGAGTTAATTATTTAGAATGTTAGAATAAAAGGGACACTGTTGGAGAAGGCTTTTTGTTTTTGTCAGCTATTGTCTCATATTTTCTGTCAGTTTCTGATATTCTAAACTGCATGTTTGATAGTAAGTCACACCTTTTAGACCTCATATTGTAAAAAAGGAAAATGAACTCAGAAAAAATGTTGATTACTTTCCATATGCAAAATAAAAAATATTTGACAGAAGTAGAATAAACTCTGTCAGTTGTTTAGGCATTCAGCCATATTTAAAAAAAATTCTCGGGCTTATTTTGTGAATTTGTCTGGGTCTCATTGCTAGAACTAATAATTTCATAAATTATTGGTTATCAATAAGAAGAAAATAACCATCTTAAAATCAGCTATGAAATCATAATAAAAAGGTGATAAGGGTTAAGAAAGTTTTCAAAAAAAGTGGTGGGACATTCGCAGTGTTCATGGTATTATACATTGCATAGATTCTACTATACAGCTGGCATCCCCTTGCTACTGACCTCTGGATGTGCCTGCAGAATAAATGCATTGCGACCTTTGCTGTCCTTCTCCTTTCTTTAGCTATTTCTGTTGATAGCAGCACCATCCTTTAAGTCATCTTGGGTACAAAACTTTCTTTGCCCTTTCTCACCAATGAGATTTAAACATTAGGTTAAGATCAGTTTTGGTGGTCTCTTCCTGTGTTTTTCCTCCCACCATCCCACTGTCACACTTACCATCAAGCCTTTTCCCAGTGATGTCATGTAGGGAGCCATCCCATGTCTCTGACTTTCTAAACTCCCCTGGTCCTTGAAGGACAAACCCAAATGTCAGCTCTCATTCAGCCACATGACACTGGCTAAAGTAGTCAGTCATCTGCTCAGTATGCTCCCTTGTACCTAGCCCAAGCATTATCCTCATTTCACAGGTGGATAAACCAAGGCCCAAGTAGGTTTACTGCTCTGCCTGTACCACAGAGTTAATATGTGGCAGCCTGGAATGCCACAATCATTGCTATTTTAGGGCACTCAGTTGCTTTTTGAATGCTCATTGACTGAATGAAGAAGCAAATGAATGTCATTTTCAATTTTTCCTAATTTAAAATAGGAAAGTACCAAATGGTGCTTTTCTGTCACTAAGAATCTTGCAGAACTAGAACAAAGTCAGTTATTAGTGACATGAGCTGAGAAACAGAAAATAGGAGAAATTTTTGAAGTATTCAACAGTAAGGCTATCTGTAATGGGAAAACAATGAAAAGCAAATGTTTTGATCTTTTACTTATGTGCTTTAAAGATGCAATATAAAACAAAAATTAGTATTTTAAAATAACCTAGTAGAATAGTTATATTAAGTGCTTAGTATGGTCCACACATTTTGAAGATTTTATATATATTCATTTTTAAAAGTTAGTCATCAACCAATTCTACAAGTTAAGTACTGCATAACCATTTTATAATTGAAGGAAAGAGTGAAAAGGATGAAGCCACTTGCCCTAGGTTAAGCATTCTTGTTATAAGTGGAATTATAGCTCGGTGACGACTGCAGATCCATTTTTTTTCACTGATACAACTGAACATGTTTAAGGCTATATAATCAAAGGTAACATATTTTGAGATATAACACTTTAAATAATACATAGAAGATAGCTAAGGGTTTGTTGATAATAAAACTAGAACTCCTAATTCCTTCATAAAAAATCATTACACCTGTAATTTCAGCACTCAGGAGGCTGAGGTAGAAAGATCTTGACTTCAAGGTTAGCCTGGGATACTTAATGAGACCTTGTCTCAAAACAAAAACGAGGGCTGGGATGTAGCTCGGTGGTACAGCGCTTGCCTAGCATGCGTGAGGCCCTGGGTTCGATCCCAGCACCAAAAAAGAAAAAAGACAAAAAAAAAAAAAAAAAAAACAAAAACGAACAAATAAAAACTCCCTCAAAACAACAACAATATTTGGGTAGCATGGTAATAAAGAAAGAGTAAGTAATGGGGAGATAATTTGATTAAAATATGACACATACAGACCTAAAGTCCAAGGCGAGACTCCCTTGGACTATCGATAAACACTTTAAAAACACTTGAAGGGAAAGAGGGTAAAACAGGGCTTTTCTTGGGGCGGGGGGTGTCATTGGGAGGGGGGAGTCATAAGAAAGGATGACTGAAAGTGAATATGGTGGATGTATTTTGTATCCATATATGAAAATAGAAATTGTTCTAAAGTGGGGGGAAGGGAGGAAAGGTGAATAATGGAGGGGGTATATCACAATGTATCTCCCTGTACCACTATTATATGGTTAAAAAAAAAAAAGTAAAACACATTACAATAGAAAAATCAGTAAATTTACTTCCAAAGAACTTTGAACTTATTTAACCTCCATTGCTAAACCAAAACTGTGTCAGCATTCAAATCGATAAATAAAGGGTTTTTAGGCAGAATTAAGATTCTTTGTATCACAACTAAAGAAAGTATATAATCACATGAAATTCGATCTCAAGAAGGATTTTTTCTCATATTTTAGCATAGGTGACATGGGATGCATTGACTTTCAGGATGACCTGAGCCCACAGAGTAACTGGATTAATACATACAATATTAAAATACTGGGCAGAACAAAAGCCGAGCTGGTCTTCCTGCACCTAGTCTCACTCTCTACACATCAGTGAGACAGATTGGCAGGCAAGTGGGCAGTGTTCTTCTACAGTGACCTTGCCCAGCCCAGCTAGTCTTGCTGTGGTATAGCACATTTATGAATTTTTTTATAGGAGTTTGTCTCTCAGACCTACCAAATTTTAACTTTACACTTTATTTTATCATGCAAATTGATCATGTTCTGCACGATGCAAGTGTTATTAACTAAAAAATTTTTAAAGCCCAACTATGTATTCAAATACTTCTTCGATCTCATCACAGTTAAAACCCTGATACTATGAAATCAATAAAGCTTAGAAGAATCTTACAGATTTAGATTTGCTTAGACTCAAATTCTGTATTTGTAGTAAGCCACTATGGGTTTGTTTTGATACAGTATTGCTTAGTATTTTAACTACCATCTTGAACATCACATCAACTTTATATAGTTTTTGCACCTGTAGAGATCAGAATTGACATAAACTTGGGGCATTTTGATTTGAAATTTGTGATCTGGAAAAAAATATAGATATTTTTGTCTTTGAAGGAGCACCTACTAATTCTGCCAACAAAAATTACCCAAGCTCTTAGAATTGTCTCTGAAGAAAGTTATCTGCCTGGATATTTAAAACACGGCTGTGGATGAGTGGGGTCATATAGCACTGAATTAATTATTACTTGGAGCCTCAATTTTGGCTCATTTCCTGAGTCTCTTGAGTGACTCTAACCTGTCATTTTTTTCATGCTCCTACTTCCCAAAACTCATAATCCTAGAATCAATGTTGCTTTGCATCATAAACCTAATGGAAAAAATGCTTGAGGAGGCTGTGCGTTCCAGTGGCCAGACCCAGGAAGGAGCACTCTAGCCCCATGTGGCCACAGAGCCTGGAAACCAGCCCTCCTGGTCTCTGGCAGCAGTCCTTCAAGGGGCCCAAGTGAAATGTTCCCTATGCTAGTGATTCTTTTGCATGCTTCACAATCATTTTTGAAACTTTTCTTCTGTCAAATTACATAAGCTACTCAATATCGTACCCTACCATCCTGCTTGGGTGTCTCAGCGGGATCATGAGGCTTTAACAGAGATAAAAAAAATTCTACCAATTTATATATGGTACATATTTATAGTTCTCTTTCTTTCCCACATCCTCATCACCACTACTACCATCTTGTTAGCAGGTTCACTTTCTGGCAAGAAATTCCAATCAAATGACCATTCATTCAAAAAGAAAAAAAAAAAGCTCACAGAGAAAATGTGATGGAGGGAAGTGGATGTATTTTCACGCATAATTAGGATGACGTCAAGCTTCACTTTCAAACTGCGAACATGGAAAACTGTAAAGTAAGGATTCGATAGCAGAAGTCTACGAGAGATATAAATTCCATGAATTCCTTTTGGAGAGTGTGGCTAGAAATAGTAAATTCATGGAAGTTCTCTTTGAAGAACAAAACAATCCCTCTCAAAAAGCACTTCTGTCTAACACACATCCCTTTATTGCCAGAGACATTATCTTATAATGACTCAAAAATTTATTTGTTAATATTTATCAACTTTTAGTAATAGTGAAAGTATCTTAAAGGAATACATTTTACTCCACTTAACTAGACATAGCATGATTTTACCTGTTTCACTGAGAACATATCATGATGACAAAGTTTGGGTCACTTAAAAATCACTCCATCACCTGATTATAAATATTAGGTGCCTTTTGTGCTTTCATTCTACATGTCTCCATGCAGTATGTTCAAATGAGACGTTTATTATTCTTTCCTACTATTTTGATCCCATAAGTTGCTGAAATGTCACACAAATAGCAAAGAAAATTCTGCTGGCTTTTGTGTGGTTATTGTTGGTAAGGCAACCATTTCCTTTTTACTATAGTGTATGGTACATCTATGCCACATTGAGTCTGTTACAGAAGGATACATAACCTCACAAATAGAGAGTAGAGAAGGAAAAACCATAAATGAACAAAATAGGGAAATTGATACAAATAAGAGCCTTTTTAAAATAATGCTCTCATATTAGGAAAATGCAGAATATGCATTTGTAATTCTCAGTAACATGGAATATCTTTATGCGCATCGCAGACACTTCCTAACTGGGTCTCTGAGCTGCCTTCCATGAACACCCTAGTAGCATCTACTCTTACAGAGAACTTTCAAATCTTTCACAGAAGTCATCATGGTTATTACTAATTCCCAGAGAGGGGAGCAGATATGTCCTGAGACTAGTGACAATATTGTGGTATTTGTGACAGCATGCCTCTCCTCCTATGGTCTCCTATCATCATCCCCAAACCCCACCCCTACCCACATCCTTGTCTCTCCTACCTCTCTCATACTTCCTTCCATTTTCTAAGACTGCTTCTATTTTAGACTGTCCCCTGCAACTCTTCCATGTCTTCCCCAACATAATTATTTCTTAGTCAACAATTCACACAATGGTCTCTTTGCTTCTTGCCTTTACTGAACTCTGATCATCCCATGAGGAAGCTGCATCTTGTTCATTCATTCCAAAAGGAATGCCACCTCCTTCAAACCCATGATGCCAGGAGGAAGAAGAGGTGGACTTCTGCTTCCTCACTACCTCTTCTCGGCATTTCTCTTCTACCTTGATCTAAAGTCTTCTCTCCTTAATTCTGTATGTCTTATATTGTCATTAACCTTTCACTGTCACCTGCCTCCTGATCATTCCTGTACTATTGAAGACTTTGAAATCTGAACTACCTGAATCTCTCTTTGTGATAACCCAAGATATTTCAATGTTCAAATAAGTCAACAAATAACCTGGTTTCATAGTTATTCAACCCTTTAACTCCACTGGCCATTCTTTTTCAGCTGCCTACTCACCTGCTCAGAATCTCATACTTACCAGAACTTCAGAATTCCAAACATCAGTTCATCACATGCTCCCTCTTACCATACCTCCTTTCCTACTTCCCAGACCTCCAGCTCAACTATCTCCCTAGCTTCCCTGCTTCTTTCTATTATTCCTTACACCCTAATGTGTATTCAGTTAGCTACTGCAAAGATTTTATACGTACCATTGCTGCTCCCTGAGTCTTTGTTACCCCTCTATGAACCACTGTCTCAATCTTGCTTCTTTATTTTTCTACAGCACCTCCCCAAGATCTCTAGCCTTAGCTTGATGCTGAAATCTGCCACATTTACCTTTCCCTAGAAGAGGTTGATGCAGATTACCAAATTTATAAATGCAAGATCCTCACTTTGAGCCAGGCAGGCCCCATCCCCACCTACTACAAAGACTATACATTGTCCCTGGTCAGCTATATGTTATTGTCTTATGATCCCAGATAGCAGTTCCTGATGCTTTCAACAGACAATCCAGCCTTATATGAGGCAGGATGATTGCATAACAGTTAAGAGCATGCTATCAGGAAGGAGACAAAAGGCTAACTACCAAGTGGAAGCACAGAAATTCAAACCCAGCTCTGAAGCCCAGGAAGAATTTCTTATTCTTGCTGATGCTCTCACAAGAGTAAAGCTTTGGTGTCTGTACCATCTTCCTTTTGAAACCACAAAAGAATTTTGTGCCTATGTTTATATTCTCATGAATTTTTTCATTTGAAAAGGATCTAGATTAACAGTTTGAAAACAAATTATTTTAGAACATGACCATTTAAATGTTGGAATCATTACATTTTGCCTCATCAAATTTGACATTTTTCCATGTTATTTTATTCATTCTCCCTTGGAAACCCTATTCAGTTTCATGGCTTCAATTATCACCTCCAGAGTACTTCCCAAAACCAATCTGTAACTCTCACCTCTCTTTTGAACTTTAGTCCTGATTGTCCAAATGTCAGTTGGACATCTGTGCATGAATAATCTCTGTCATTTCAAACTCACCATATTAAAAACAAATTTATATTCCTAACCCTATTGTTTGTTGCCTTCTATATTTCCAAATTACATACTCTATTCTAAGTTCAGTCATTAACACTAATCTTCATTTTCCTTTCTTCTTGTCCCAGGGATATGTTTTCTTCTCTTGGCTCCAACCTTCTCACACTCAGAATTCCTTTGTTTATCCCTGCTTTGGGTAAGGAATAGCATATGTAATTTTTTCCCTCGTTTTTTTTTTCCTTAGCGCTCCATGCTTTGGTGAATATTTCTTTTAGTCTACAAGGTATCTTTGCCTATTTATTTATATGCTTTAATCCCTACTTTATTTATTTTAAGCAGTATCTTTCCATTTTCTTCCTTGCAAGCTTTTCGATATTGTCTAAATTTCTCAGAGGTGACAGGCGATGGAAAAATATATGACATAACATTCACATGCATGTGTGTAAAACTTGGATGGGTTGTACATATCAGTTTTATTAATGCTTAAGCAGTTCTCAAATCAGATGTGGCAGTAAGTACAAATTTACATATGTTTTACAGATGAAGAAATTGGGGCATAGAGAGATGTATCACAACAACACTCAGTAAGAGGCTAGAAGCCAGCATTCTGGCTCTCAGGTACTTTTTCTACTTAGGAAATTTTCTTAAGCAGGACAAGTTTAAGTGGTCCTTAACACTAATGAGCTTCAGCATGGGAAATTATTTAGTAGCAGACTAAATAGTACATGACCTTCGACAATTCTTTGTGCTCATAAATATCAGATTTACAAAATCACTGGAAGCTTCAAGTAGGCCCCATAGTAGCACAGGAAATATCATTACTTCTAACAATGAGTTATATACCTATTTCTGACCGCTTTCTCTTTTTTTATTTCATTCTCTTGTGTGAGGAACTTATTAAAAGAATGGTTTGAAATTAGTCAGATAATTAACTCTGTAACACATAAGTCAATCAAGGGATAGAGAGAAGAAAGTCCCAAATATATCTCTAAATCATTATAAATAGTGAGTGATTTCTTTCTCCTGAACCCCACTATTATTTTTGCTTTGTTTTATATTTCATTTGTTATTATTTTTGGAATTAGATTTTAAGCTTGTGAAAGTAGAGTTCTAATAATGCAGATATTCCCAGTAATAACGGGGACACTTACAGAAGCCTTCCCTCTACTGCTAGAAAACACTGTTCATTTTGGTAAGTTGCAAAGCTGGAATTGGGTCCCTGATATTTAAAATTAGCATCATGTATATTAAAGTGACCGTGTAAAAGCACCTTGTTCGTGACCTTGATTATTAATTGAATGGCATTCTATAGTCAACCTGGTGTGTTGACTACAAGGCTTTGCAGAGAAGAAAGGTGTCTCAGAGGATCCATTGTAAAATAGCTGCAAAAGCACTGTCTGATCACCCTGGTGTAGGCCAACTGAGCAGTTATTGAGACCAAGTCACAGCTGGGACTATAGCAATTACTGTCACACTTGTGAGAATGTCATTTTATCATATGACCTCTTAGGTGGTAATAAGGACCCAAAAAGGCAGTGGAGAAACCACAAGATGAAGACGTGTTGTAAATTATCACAGAGCCTACATTTTGGCCTCCTGGAATGGACCTTTAGGTTGGTTTCAATGCTATCAACAGCTTGCAGAGTCAAAAGTAACCATTTTCATCCTCATGTTTGCTAAAAAGCACATTATTTTTAAAATAGCTTCAAAAGTAAACTTTGAAATTTATTCTTTTTAAAAATTATAAATGTTTTGGTATGAACCTAGGGCCTTGTACTCGACTATTAACCTGTACCTCCAGACCCAAATTATAACTATTATAATTTTACACTTAAATTATAATTAAATTATAAATCATAAATTTAGGGAAAATATTACCATCATGAATAGTTTAGTTGAAAGTAAAGCTAAAGTGGTTTAATTTGAAATTAAGATTTAATAATTTTTTTTGCTACTTGTGGATTTTGATCACAATAAATCAGCTGATATATACATATTGCTTTGATATATACATATATATATACATATAGCTGACAGAATACCCATATTTAATTTTAAATCAATTTTTATCTCTCGTTATATTCTCTCTAGTTGGCCTCATATTAAAATAACATGAATATGTTAAAGACAAAAAGCTCTTAAACTCCATTTATTTCATGCCAACTTCATAAGATCAAGTAATTGCAGACTAATTATTTTATTTGTATTCAGCAGAAAAATGTTAAGTATTTACCATATACCATGGTTTTGTAGGAGACTTTCAAATGATAGAACCCTTAAAGAATTTATATTTAAGTAGGAGAATATAGCCACAGGCACAATCAACTATACTTACAGGGAAGAGTTTTAATAATGCCCTAGAGAAGGTCAGTGGGGAGAGACCACCTGCATTTGCCAGGATGAGAGACTTTAGAAAAGAAATGATGCTTGAGCCATGAATTTAAAATCCTTTTCTTACATGGACATGCTCAATTATATTTTAAATAAACAACAAAAAACCCCAGCATACCACATATAACTGACTAGACTGAAATTAGCTCTCTGCAGTATAAAAAAACTTTTAAAAGACAAACCTTGATTTAATGATTTTTTTCAAGGGAGAAACTTTTGTTCTATATCAGTACCTCATATTTATCTACAGAAATGGATATAGATATGTTTACAATTGACTTTCTAGAAAGTATTTCTGAGTAGAGACCCTCCTAGTTTTATCTACAGTTTTTGGAAGCCAGCACTCATACATGGTTTCACGGTGGTGATACCCCGAGAATCTACCACTGGCAGAGTTATGCCTTAAAAGCCCTCATGTATTTCATAGTCCATGAACTTGGCCACAGCCAGTGACACAAAAGACTAGAGAGGAAGGGGATATCCAAAAGATTTCTTCCCTCTGAAATTGCTTTAGAAGAAAGACAACTAATTGCTAGAATTGCAATTCTGTTATGAACAGAAAACTATTGTAGGTTTGAGGAGGGAAATACAAGGATATATAAAGTAGCTTCTCTGAGTGACACCCAATCTTGTTGTTCTGGATAACATTTTACCTATGGTAATACAAGTAATCATAGAAGGACAGATGAATGCACAAATTGGCAAGTCAGCATACTGCTAAAACATGTAGTATTAAGTTAAGAGACTGAAGTCTTACTTTATGTGTCATTGGGCATGTCAAAATCCTCTCCCCTCAGTTTCCTCAGCAGTAAATAAATGGTGTTTACTCCACAATTCTATAGTGGAGATTTCTTAACAGGGAAAGGGCACCATTCCAGGCAGGAAGGCGAAGACTGTAGGAGGAAAGACTTGAAGAGGTTTAGAAGAGGACTATGTAAAGGTTGTTAGAGGGTAGTGGACAAAGAAGGCTGCTTGTTCTCCTTGGCTTTCATTGTAAACACCTGCACCCTAAAGCTACTCTTCAGGTAGCTTGTCAACCACCAATAAAGGGCATTACTTCTTACCCACTGTATCCCTACAATCACTACTATTTTAGTCTGCATATTCATACAAGGGCAAACCTCCAAACCAAACACTCCACAGTTGTCACATTTTCAGGGTATAAGGAGAAGCAGTGGCCTTAAGTAAATGAAAGAGCCCAGAGCCAAAGCCATGAAATCAGGCCATGGTGGTGCCAACACAAGACTCACACCCATCTCAACTCAGCACATCTTCAGTGATGTGACCCTCAGCAAGAAATCTGCAGAGCTATATTTATGTCCCAACCAGTTCTGCCCTTACCATAAATTGCCCTTCTGTAAGTTATTCAGACTCAGTAAGATTCAGTTTCTCCACATTTCACGTGACAGTATTTTTATCCCCTGCACTTGCAGAGGGTTTCCAGAGGAATAATATGAAGCTACTCAATATACGTGAAGACGTTTTGGAAAAACATAATGTGCTAAGCAAATGTAAGGCATTATTACAATTGAAGAGCTTTCCCGATATGCTAACATCTTTTGAATTTAAGACTTATAGTGGTTCCTAGATTTTCTTTCTAAAACATCATAATAGTGTTACTGTTTTTATTGCAGCACCCTTTCTGAAACATTTTGCAGCATGATGTGCCCTCACCATATTGATGCTTCTGCCTGCCCACTAGTGGTTAGTGGTGAGAGTTGAGGTAGAGGTTACAAAAACTACGTAATGATGCAATAGAAAAAAGTAAAAATGAATGTTTAGATCAACATGTTTTGGACTGAATAATGTAAAATGCTCTCATAGTAGTCGTTGGATAAAATCCATCTGTGAAAAGTACTTATTGATTTTCTCCAGTGTAGGAATGGTAAGCTAGTTTTTTAAAAAAAATATAAATAACAATGTCTGGGCTTTTTATCAACAAGTAGCACCAGTTCCCAAATGTAAACAGTAAGCTTTCTGAAAGAATTTTATCACCATTGCTATAGTTGTGATTTTGTTTTACTTTATTTATTTATTATCATTATTATTACTATTGGCAGTACTGGGGTTTGAACTCAGGGCCTCATACTTGCTAGGCAGGTGCTCTACCACTTGATTCATACCCCCAGCCCTTTAATGCTTTATTTTTTCTGATTGGATTCCTCCTTCCTCCCTCTTCCCCCCTCTTCCTTCTCTTCTTTCCCCTCCTCTTCTCCTCCTCCCTGCTCCTCCTACTCTTTCTCCTCCTCCTTCTCCCCCATTCTCTCCTCCCCCACCTTCAGTATCCTTAGCTAGGTCTGAATATCAAACTGACTAACACTGAGCAATAGGAGAAAAACACACGCACTTTTTTTAGTGAGTTTTGCATGACATGGGGTCTTTCATAAGGAAATTTAGACTCAATGAAACAGTTAAAATCATACAATTTTATGCTCACTTTGATGAAGACGGCACAGCAGTGGAAAAACATATCAGACAATTGAGCTTGAACTCGTGGTAATAAAGTGCAAGGATCTTAGCACAGTCTGTGCAGAGTCTTCTTCTTCCTGACCCTGTGTCCTCAAAGATGAGCATGTTTCTTTCTTCCAGGTATGGGGAGTGCAGCTCACTTCAATTAGCTTCATGGGAAAACCAGACTCCTTCTTAGGTTTTGTGACATGCTTCAAGGGACAAAGGTGTAGATACTGAAGGAGGAAGATGTGAGAGAGACATTTCTACCTTTGCAGTTTCTCAAATGGCAGTGTGCCATATTTTGGGATTGCATGTCCTAATTCTCATCAGTACTATTGTAGAAAAGTGTGATTTCCTTTGAAATTCTGCACGTAAAGAAAACTTTCTTTTGAGATGTACCAACCAGCATGAGCGACATGAGGGCATGTAGATTTTTGTGTGGTTCTTGTATGTGCTGTGACTCTTGATTAGGCTGGCTAGATTTACTCTGTGTAATTATAACATCCCATCTCTTCCATTTTTTTTTCCCCTTTCTACAAAAAAGCACCTACCAGACCACTACCCTTGAGTCAATGAAACAACACCAACCCATCTCCCTTCCCTGGAAAGCATCTCAGAATGCATTTTCTCCCAATGTCATGTTATTATGTCATTGTTGATTTTTCAAAATGAAGGGGAATGAATTTGGTGACTACAGTGAGAGGTAAATATAACCTAAAAGGTTTTATAGAGCAGCCACAACCTGATAGAAAAAACAGTTCCAGAACTGAGTTCTCTCACCTTGGGACTATACCTCTCCGTCCTATGGGACCCTACCACTGCTCCTGGAGTCCACTTTCTTCCATCCTCCTAGGGTAGAACAGATACAGTATGTATTGTAGGAAGCAGAGTGTCACAGTAGGTGAAATTAACACTTCAGATTTTTCTAGGACTCAAATCTCATCTCTGTTACTTGATAGCTATGTGATTTGGGCATGATAATTTTCTGAGCTTGGTTTATTTGTTTGTAAAAACGCCTGTGTGGTAGAACTGTTGAGCATATTCAAATAGATTTATGTAACACCCTGGACAGTGCCTACAACTTAATCCTCAGTAGCCTAATGGGATAAAGTATTTATCTTCGGATTTCTTAGTCTGACCTAGTCTGGAGAAACAGAGCTTATTTTCTTTGTATAAGTGCAAGTTTCCTCCCACCAGTAGCATGTTAATGAGAGAAGTCTCCAAATTATTTAGTTGAAGGACAGTTACATTTATCATATTTCTGTTAAAATCCAGTTTCTAGGCGAGGCACAGAGGCTCATGCTTGTTATCCCAGCTACTTTGGAAGTGGAGATGGGGAGGTTTGAGAGCAGCCTGGCTCATCTCAACCAATAAAAGCTGGACTTTTCATCCCAGCTATGGAGGAAGCACAAAGAGAAGGTCCAGGCTGGCAGTGGGCAAAAAACGTAAGACCCTATTCAAAAAATAACTAAAAGAAATAAAAGGGGCGGGGGCTTAAGTGGAAGAGTGCTCACCTAACAAGCCTAGTTCAAACCCCAGTCTCAGTACTGCCATAAGGAAGGAAGGGAGAGGAGAGGAGGGGAGGGTAAAGGAGAGGAGGGGAGGGAAAAGGAGAGAAAAAATTATTTTCCCCAGAAAACTAACTCATTGCATTTCTAAGGTGGCCTCCTACATCTGACATAGTTCACTATGTAACATGGAAAGCTTTGAAATGATTTTGTGACCATTAAGATAAAATCTTGAACATGCTTATCTACATAAGTATATTGTAAGTGTAAGACTGGTTGCTAACAGATTAGGGTGTACAACATTTTGCTACCTGACAAAACCTGGATTGTCACTCTTATGAAAGGACAAATCTGGACTCTGGAATGTACTTGGGCATTTGTTACACTTAAGTTCCATTTTACAGCCAAGTTCTGAATTTTTCTTCTCTGCGTAACAGTTTTCAAGATCATCTCGTGTTTCTCCCCTCCTTCTAGCCACCACTTTTAAGAACCAACTACTAATACCCATTGCTATTCACAGCAATTGCCCAGAACTCACTGATCTCATGTGGGAAATTTGTACTAGCACTGCCATTTTACTCAATTTCAGACCTTTGGCCCTGTCACATTGCCTTTGAACTTGTTTCTAGCCCTTGAATTTGATGTTTGTATTTGCAGTGGCCATCATTGAACCCTGCATCCACCAATAGATTTTGGATGCATGTTCCACTCTGGTCCAAGGCACCACAGTTGTATTGAATCTGACATATTCCCATCTTTTACAGTGTTCCAAACAAGTAGTCTGTGTTTGCCTTATATCAGTTGGGATGAATTACAAGTCTATGTTTTTTTAAATAAGCAATTAGAATGTGGCAGCTGCACCCATCAACCAAGCTACTACTTTGTACATTTTCTCATTTAACCTTTAGAGCTTCTTCATAAGATTACTTTTACTGTCATGCTGACTAAATATTTTCATATGTTTTTGAGTTAAAAGGAAAACAAATGTCCACCTAAAAATCTGTGATTATTTTTCTTATACTTTTTAGGTTTGTTTTATGTTAGTAATCTCAAATTGCCCCCCAAAATTGCTCAAAGCAAATTGGCCTTTTATCTCATGGGCAATTCAAACTGGTAAAAGCTACCTGTATTTGACCTTGGAATTTACCTTACATTTTTATATCATTCACTTCCAGCACAGCAGCTAGTTGGGGAGTAACACTCAGGACCTCATCAAAGCCTTGAAGGTTGTTCTTCAGGAGAGTCTCTTCAGAACTCTCTCCTCTCAAGGTTGACATGCAGCAGGAGTGTTATTAGTATGTGGCTCTCAGATTGTCCATGCTGGGAATACAAATCAGATGCAAAGTATGTGTCAAGAGGAACGTTTTAACTAAGCAAGTATAAAAGCAAGCAGATCCCCCAAAATAATGTAAAAGCAAGACATCTGGTTTGACATTCTATTTTATAGAAAAGACTCAGAAGTTTTCAAAGCTCCAAAGCTTATATAACCTGACTGTTTAAAAAGAAAAAAAAAAAAAAAAAACTCCCTAAAACAAAACCAAAAAAGAAAAAGAGAAAACTCAAGGTGGTATGTATTAGTCAGAAAATATTTTCCAACTTACCATGCCATTTAAACAATCCACTAAAGTAATTAACAATGCAACTTCCTAATGAACACCCCAAAGTGGATTTAGAATATACTCATTTGGCTAAGTCAATGACAAAAATCATGCTATACAAATCCCACTAAGGACTAAGTCCCTATGATATTCTAGGCACTGACCCAGGTGCTATATGTGTCTATTAATGTGCTCAACATTTCCACAGTAAAGGCATTTTTGCAGACAAGTAAACCAAGATCAGAGAAGTCAATGCTGATGAAATCACACAGCTACCAAGTGACAGAGATAGGATTTGAATCCTGGAATAAATCTAAAATGTTTAGATATAGTAAGAAAGTGAATTCAAATCAAATAAACCTCATATATAAAGTCAGGATTTGTGAGCTTCAAATATTTTAACTGGAATCTGAATTTCTATAAACCTACTCACTAAATCAATTACTAGAAATTATTTAATTTATTTATCCCCCTATTTCAGTCTAGCAGGCACTTTGCCACTTGAGCCACTTCGCCAGCTATTTCAGTCTAAAATGAACTAAAATAGCTTACACAAAAGTCAGTTTTAAGAGAAATGATACAAAGGGATACACTGAATGCACGCTGAGAAGATCTGTATAATTGCAATATGTAATATATATCCTCCAAACTAAATCATTACCATGTCTCTATGGAAAACAGGCATTCAGAAGGATGATTAGTTGCAAAATTCACAACGTCTATGAGTAAAAGACAATATGTAGTCTGTATATTCCTAGAACTAAAGCATTAGCTTGTCTCTTTGGGAACTAAGCATAAAGAAAGATGATTAGTTAAAAGATTCATAGTGTCCATGAGAAAAGAAAACTGGCTATTTGGGAGACACTCTCTAACAGTTAGTTCTCTCATGAGTTTGCTTGGAGGAGGTATGGTACAATGTAGCAAACAGCAGCAGCATCAGTGATAACAAGCTGTTAACTTAAAATTTTCCAAAGTGTAGTCCGGTACAAGTAGAAAAAAACTCTTCTGGTTATTAATAGTTTTCTATTGGTCTGACTTATTCCAGGATTAGATTTTAGAGTGTCTGAAATATTAGATGGACTGTGTAGCTTTCCTGTAATCTTCACAAATATTAGTCTTCTCAGCCAAACTTTTAAAATGTATTGAGCCATCCTAAGCCCAAGATTATCCCTTCTGCCACATACATGATGTAGTGGTGCTCGATTGCCAGTCAAGTGGAGTGCTAACTGCTTGATTAGCTGAGTGGAAGATAGGATTGTCTGTCTCTCTTATCAAAACTGCCATAAAAACAGGTGCATGAACAAAAGGTCATCTAACTCTCTTTTAAAGGACATCGTCTTAGTCCATTTTGGTAGCTTTAACAAAATACTATAAATTGAGTGGCTTATAAACAACACAAATTTATTTTTCACAGCTGCAGAGGCCAGAAAGTACAGAATCAAGGCATACTCCATGTGTGGTGAAAACTACTTTCTGCCTCCTACATGGAACTGTCTAGCATCCTCATGTTGCAGAAGAGGCAAAGGAGCAGTCTGGAGCCTCCTTTGTGAATTCACTAATTCTGTTCATGAGGAATCCACCCTCATAGCCCCCTGAGAGTCCCACCTCCTAACACTGTCACCTTGGGAGTTAGGATTTCAGCGTATGAATTTGAGGGAGACAGAAATGTTCAGATCATAGCAGAAATCAAGGGTGAATTTCAAGATTTTCATCAGAAAGTGATTTTTGGTTTATGGTAACAAACACAAATGGGCCCTTACTAAAGGATTTAACATCCAGTTGGCATGATTCTATACTCAGTTACCATAGCTGTGTGTAATAGGTTGTAAGAAATTTACAGTAAGGTATTCATTTGGTAAAATTCCAAGTAGGCGTTTTTATTTTATGTCAATTCAGTAACAAGGTGCCAGCACTTTTTGGCCAGGATCACCAGTGCCACACATGTGCTTGAGCAAAAGCAGATGTACTGGCTCACTGAAATAAGAGAATATATACATCATGAGAAACTGAGACATCTCAGCAGAAAGATTCTTTTGCAACTGAACAAGGCTCAAGGAAGTGTGAACTTTTCCTGGATTGATGCTATGAGAAAGCAGAGATAATTTTATGATCTGGTAGCTAACTAATTTTTATCTAGCAGGTAGAAGGAATGAGCAAGGTGAATGCTGTAGATGGGAAAGACACAGCAGAGTATGGTCTTATTGTTATCTTGATCCAGCACAGTCACTTAATGGCCTTGTCTGAAGTTGGCATTCTGTGAAACTGTTGATGTTCCACAGGAGAACACCAGTACTCAGCTGTGAATCTCGGGCCAGCTCCTATTCACCTAATAGTTCCAAGCCAGCTTTTATCTGGCAGCTTCTGTCTGTCCCTAACCCCATGAATTTGTGCTTAGTGATAGTCCTTATCAAAATTAGCTCCTAAAGGGGATCCTCGCTTTTTTGTAGGACATGAAGTGCCAATAACAGTATTTTTAAATAGAAATATTTTTTATAGAAAGTGAGAAAAGAAATCTTGTTCTCAAATTAGTTGAGATATAAAAGATCCATAGATGGTAAAAGGATACATGAATTTTGAAAGGCATCTTAAGTTTCTTAGCAGTCTTGTTTTTCAAGCAACCTAAAGAGAAATTGTTTTTGCTTAATCAAAGATAGATGTTCAAATTTTACTTTTAAAAATTAGATAACATAAAAACC